>NC_090269.1:453676315-454281315 GCF_040414725.1 Anabrus simplex
GGGTTGCTATATTTCTAGAAAATAGATCTCAGAGAGTTAGAGTAGGTGAAGCTTTGTCTGACCCTGTAATAGTTGAGAGGGGAGTTCCTCAGGGCAGTGTTATCGGACCTTTATGTTTTCTCATATATATAAATGATATGAGAAGAGGAGTGGAATCGGAGGTAAGGCTTTTTGCGGATGATGTTATTCTCTATAGAGTGATAAATAAGTTACAAGATTGTGAGCAACTGCAACGTGACCTCGAAAATGTTGTGAGATGGACAGCAGGCAATGGTATGTTGATAAACGGGGCTAAAAGTCTGGTTGTGAGTTTCACAAATAGGAAAAGTCCTCTCAGTTTTAATTAGTGCGTTGATGGGGTGAAAGTTCCATTTGGGGATCATTGTAAGTATCTAGGTGTTAATATAAGGAAAGATCTTCACTGGGGTAATCACATTAATGGGATTGTAAATAAAGGGTACCGATCTCTACACATGGTTATGAGGGTGTTTAGGGGTTGTAGTAAGGATGTAAAGGAGAGTGCATATAAGTCTCTGGTAAGACCCCAACTAGAGTATGGTTCCAGTGTATGGGACCCTCACCAGGATTACCTGATTCAAGAACTGGAAAAAATCCAAAGAAAAGCAGCTCGATTTGTTCTGGGTGATTTCCGACAAAAGAGTAGCGTTACAAAAATGTTGCAATGTTTGGGTTGGGAAGAATTGAGAGAAAGAAGAAGAACTGCTCGACTAAGTGGTATGTAAAATGTATATAGGATAATATCTTTTGTTTATTTCCACCTATTCAATACATTACAAGAAGTTGGCATTTACTTTAAAACATTATTCAGATGAGACATGTTTCGCCTCTCACTGTGAGGCATCTTCAATCATTATCAAAAACCTTATTATTTTACCAGGCATCTGGTTAAAGATATTCAAAAATGTGTTTGAAGATTATAAGAGAGTTAAGATTTACGTTAGTTATAAACATGTTCCTGAAGTAACTAAAAATCTAATATATTGATAAAAACAATAAGTAGTTCTTTGTTGAATAGGACTTGTTTGATTGTACTATATAGTAAAAGAAGGTGGCTTGAAGCCGTAGTCATTATTAGATGTCTAATACATAGTGGAAGGTATAGAATATCAGTTCTATGAGAATATACATTACATTCAAATGATACTAAAAACTAGTGGATTCAAAGATAGTACACATAAAATGTTCAATGAAATAACTATAGATCTAATAAAAAGATAAACACATATGTAGTTCTTTGTTAATTAGGACGTTGTAAGATTGTACGGCTTAAAGCCGTTGTCATTAATAGATGTCTAATACATAGTGGAAGGCATATGAAATCAGTTCAATAAGAATATATAATACAAACAATTGATACATAAAAACTGGTAGATTCATAAGAGGTACATTTAAAAATGAAGGCGTCATGTGACTATGAAAGACAGTTGATGGCTTAAAGCCGTAGTCAAAGTTTGAAATGTAGGTCAAATAACTGCTAAATATATGGTAAAAAGATATAAGTCAAAATATACAGCTTAGTATAAAAAATATGAAGGAAAAACATTCCAATTGCTTGACAAAAGTTACTTGACGTTGGCATGCGTTTGTCCGTGATATTTATTGGTTAACATTTCGTAGGTTATTTTAGATTTATTCGGCAAGATTGCGTTGACAAGAAGTTCACCAGATGTTTATAGTTGGCCTAATTTGTAAAAAGAAAGATGCAGAGATGATGATGGGTGGAAATTCTCAACGTTGGTATGGTTTTCTGATGTGAAGGTTGGAGAGCTGTTGTGTTCTTCTTCGATGACAATATATTTATAAAACGTTGATTGTAAATAATTTATACTATTGAAGAGTATTATGGGAGTTTGATGAAGCTGTTGAATTATTGTTGTTATAGAATGGTTCTGAAATGAAGAAGAAACTGTAGTTAATTTTTACGAGAATGAAAGAAAACATGGGAAGGTTTTGTTTAAGTGTTGTTAGTGAGAAAATGTTGGTGCTTACCTATGGCGTTGTAGGCCCATTTAACAAGCTGTGTGAGGCGCTATTAGGATACTAATGGTCACTAACGGTTTTTACTCCTTGTGTTGTACGTATGTCGTCTGGCTAGAGGGGGGTGGGTAGGAGGGGGCGGAGTTGTAGGCTTGTGATTCGTGAACGGGAGGGAGTTGTGAGTGGTAGGGGAAGCGGAGGGGCGTGTATCTTTTATTGGTTTGAGAATGGCGTGTGGAGGGGAATTACGTAAGATGGGAGGGGGAGGGAGGTATGATGTATTTGTTGACGTAGGGGTGTTTGTTGATACTGTTTTGAAAATATTAAAAAACTTTTTGTCCTGAAGGTTTACATTATTGAATAATGTTACTATTTGATCATATAGAGGGCTTCTATTGTCTATTGGATCATTTAAATTCTTATTAGCATTGAATTTTTGGTCCAAAAATATGTATAAATTTTCGAATTCGGTCATAAGTCTACCTTTCTTTATTGTTTTTAAAATTTGAAGGTCCTGTTCAATTGTGGTAAAGTTGTGCCCCGTTTCTTTCATGTGATTGCTCATTGCTGAGTGTTTATTATGTTTCTGCGCATTGAAATGTTCTGTGTACCTAGTTATGAAGCTTCTTCCTGTTTGTCCGATGTAAGAGCTGAAGCACTCATTACATTTTAATCTATAGATACCGGAGCCTGAGTATTTATTATTTTCTGAATTTATTGTATTATGGTTGAAGAACATTTTTTGGTTTGAATTTTGAGTTTTGAAAGCTATTTTGATCTCTTGATTTTTTAAGGTGTTGGTTACTTGGTGTATGATTGGGTTGGTGTATGTAAAGGTTGCGAACTTTGATTTTTCATTTTTTATTGGGGAGAGGTTTGTGGATAGTTTTAATTTAACTTTATTAATTAGTTTGTCTATGATAGAGGGATTATATCCATTAAAAGTGGCTATTTCTTTTATTGTATTTATTTCTTTTTTAAAATTGGTCGCTGAAAGGGGAATTTTTAGAGCTCTGTACACCATACTACATTTTTAAATGTACCTCTTATGAATCTACCAGTTTTTATGTATCAATTGTTTGTATTATATATTCTTATTGAACTGATTTCATATGCCTTCCACTATGTATTAGACATCTATTAATGACTACGGCTTTAAGCCGTACAATCTTACAACGTCCTAATTAACAAAGAACTACATATGTGTTTATCATTTTATTAGATCTATAGTTATTTCATTGAACATTTTATGTGTACTATCTTTGAATCCACTAGTTTTTAGAATCATTTGAATGTAATGTATATTCTCATAGAACTGGTATTCTATACCTTCCACTATGTATTAGACATCTAATAATGACTACGGCTTCAAGCCACCTTCTTTTACTATATAGTACAATCAAACAAGTCCTATTCAACAAAGAACTACTTATTGTTTTTATCAATATATTAGATTTTTAGTTACTTCAGGAACATGTTTATAACTAACGTAAATCTTAACTCTCTTATAATCTTCAAACACATTTTTGAATATCTTTAACCAGATGCCTGGTAAAATAATAAGGTTTTTGATAATGACTGAAGATGCCTCACAGTGAGAGGCGAAACATGTCTCATCTGAATAATGTTTTAAAGTAAATGCCAACTTCTTGTAATGTATTGAATAGGTGGAAATAAACAAAAGATATTATCCTATATACAGTTTATGAAACTTTCAATACGGACGAAAAATGATTTTCATCACTTGTAATAAGTGGTATGTTCCGAGCTGTCAGCGGAGAGATGGCGTGGAGTGACATTAGTAGACGAATAGGTTTGAATGGCGTTTATAAAGGTAGGAAAGATCACGATATGAAGATAAAGTTGGAATTCAAGAGGACAAACTGGGGCAAATATTCATTTATAGGAAGGGGAGTTAGGGATTGGAATAACTTACCAAGGGAGATGTTCAATAAATTTCCAATTTCTTTGAAATCATTTCGGAAAAGGCTAGGAAAGCAACAGATAGGGAATCTGCCACCTGGGCGACTGCCCAAATGCAGATCAGTATTGATTGATTGAATTCGTCTTTCCAAGAATAAATTGATATCAGTAGGTAGAAATCTAAGAGAACTGAATGTCAGATTGGAAGATAAAAAGCTGGAACAGGTAGATTATTTTTCAGGATGTGTGATCTCGCAGGGTGGTAGTACAGTGAGACTGTTTTCAGACCAACTTAGCTTTACAGGAGTGAAAGCTGAGTGGACTCAGGATATATTAGAACTAAGAGACATGAAAGTAGCAAGGATAGCTGGTTCAAAAGGTGGGAACAATTGCAGGAGGGCACCCTGAATGAGGAGATAAAGGTTAAGTTAGCAATGAACTCCATGGATGAAGCTGTACGCATGAAACGGCTTTGGTGCTGGGGTAATGTGAGGCAAATGAAGGAGGATAAGTTAAATACGAGAATAATGGCTTCTGTTATAGAGAGTAAGAGAAACAGAGGAAGACGAAGACTATGTTAGACTGAGTTTCTAACAATCAGAGGTAAGGCCACAGAACTAGTTACAAATAGAGGATTGCAGTGGCAGAGGCTTGCAAATAGAACGCTAAAGGCATAACAGTGTATAATGAAAATATACGTGTGTTTTCACTTCCAATATTAGCATTAATTTCTTTAATATACAGTTGTTGAAAATGAATTAAATTCCAATCACTACAAAGTAATCTCGATGATACTTACAAATGATGTACTTGTTGTTCCTTCAACTGAGATGGGTTCTGCCTTGTTCTCTACTTCCAGGTCCATTTCACACAGCAACTGAAGAATTTACGTGAGCTGGAGTTGTAAATACCTTCCAATGAAATTCTATTGAAGAAATAGAAAAATTATCATTATTATTATTTGTTGATAGGGTCACCGACCGACCAACCAACCAACCAAGCAGGTTTGTAGCTTTCTACGCTAATCACTTGCTTTTCACTATCACAGAACCTATAGTCTTGCACTGAAACCAAATCAAAAGGACATGGCTTTTATTTCAAACATCCCTATTCGTGTAACTCACAACCTGACATTTAACCCCTTTTATCATCATACTGTCCATCTCACAAAGTTATCAAGGTCATTTTACAGTTTCTAACAATCTTGTAATTTATTTATTACTCTATACAGAATAGCATCTCATGCAAAAAGCCTTATCTCTGATTCCACTTCTTTACTCATATCACTTATATATGAGGTGTGTTCAAAAAAAGACCGAACTGTGGCTAGAAAAACTTTATTATGTAGCTTACATCATTTCACAGACTGTCCCCTTCAAAATAGTCCCCTGCACTATCAACAGCGTGTTGCCAACGTTTCTTCCACTTTTGGAATGCTTCCTGGAATGCACTTTCTTTGATGGCGCGAAGTTGCCTCGTCGCATTCTCCTTGATCTCTTCAATGTCTTGGAAACGATGTCCTTTCAAAGTGGCTTTCAATTTGGGGAATAAGAAAAAGTCTGCTGGAGCCCAGTCGGGAGAATAGGGCGGATGGGGCACAACAGGAATTTGGTGTTCTGCCAGATAACTGCGGACCGAGAGAGAGGCATGTGCTGGCGCATTCTCATGGTGCAACATCCAGGATTTGTTTTCCCACAGTTCAGGCCTCTTCCTGCGCACAGCATCTCTCAAATGCGTTAAAACATTCTGGTACAGTTCTTTGTTCACTGTCTGGCCTCGGGGTACAAACTCGTGATGGACAATGCCTTTCCAATCAAAAAACACAATCAGCATCACCTTGATGTTTGAACGACTCATTCGTGCTTTTTTCGGTCGAGGAGAACCTTTCCCCACCCACTGTGATGATTGCCTTTTGGTTTCGACATCGTAACCGTACACCCATGTCTCCAGTGTTTCCACAAATGTTTTCCCAACTTTGAAGCAGAACTTCACGCACACGCGCTGTTCCTCAAGCTGTTTCATTATAGAATTCGCCGAACATTTGACACACGCAATCACTTCAGAGGCTCTAACTCAACTGATAATGCAGGCAATGGAATGCGGAAAGCAGCGGTCTGTTGTCAGAAGTTGCCGCTAGGCGCCGCCACAGTCACAACTCGCTCAATGTTGCGGTTTGCGCGCAATTTACAAAGTTCGGTCTTTTTTTTAACACACCTCGTACATATACAAACAAAGGTCCAATAAGATTGCCTTGAAACCCCTCTTAATTATTGTAGGGACAGATAAAGCTTCGTCTACTCTAATTTTCTGAGTTCTATTTCTAGAAATATAGCCACCCATTCAGTCACTATTTTATCTAGTCCGATTGCACTCATTTTTGCCAGTAGTCTCCCATGATCTACCCTATCAAATGCCTTAGAGAGGTCAATCACTACACCATCCACTTAACCTCCACAATCCAAGATACACTATGTGATCAAAAGTATCCGGACACCCCCAAAAATATATGTTTTCATTTTAGGTGCACTCTGCTGCCACCTACTGCCAGGTACTCCATAGCAGCGACATCAGTAGTCATTCGACATCGTGAGAGAACAGAATGGGGCACCCTGCGGAACTCACTGACTTCGAACGTGGTTAGGTGATTGGGTGTCACTTGTGTCAGAAGTCTGTACGCGAGATTTCCACACTCCTAAACATCCCTAGGTCCACTGTTTCTGATGTGAGAGTGAAGTGGAAACGTGAAGGGACACGTACAGCACGAAAGCATATAGGCCGACCTTGTCTGTTAACTGACAAAAGACAGCCGGCAGTTGAAGAGGGTCGTCAAGAGTAATAGGCAGGCATCTATCCAGACCACCTCACAGGAATTCCAAACTGCATCAGGATCCACTCTAAGTACTATGACATTCCGGCGGGAAGTGAGAAAACTTGGATTTCATGGTCGAGCGGCTGCCCATAAGCCACACATCACGCACGTCAATGCCAAACGACACCTCGCTTGGTATAAGGAGCGTAAACATTGGACGAGTGAACAGTGGAAAAACATTGTGTGGAATGACGAATCACGGTACACAATGTGGCGATCTAATGGCAGGGCGTGGGTATGGCAAATGCCCGGTGAACGTCATCTGCCAGCATGTGTAGTGCCAACAGTAAAATTCAGAGGCGGTGGTGTTATTGTGTGGTCGTGCTTTTCATGGAGGAGGCTTGCACCCCTTGTTGTTTTGCGTGGCACTATCACAGCACAGGCCTACATTGATGTTTTAAGCACCGTCTTGCTTCCCACTGTTGAAGAGAACTTCGGGTATGGCGATTGCATCTTTCAACATGATCAAGCACCTGTTCATAATGCACGGCCTGTGGCAGAGTGGTTACACGACAATAACATCCCTGTAATGGACTGGCCTGCACAGAATCCCAACCTGAATCCTATAGAACACCTTTGGGATGTTCTGGAACGCCGAATTCGTGCCAGGTCTCACCGACTGACATCGCTACCTCTCTTGATTTATTAGTTTCATTTTTTCCGTATTGATAGTTATCATATATCATAGAAGAGAAAAGAAAGGATCCACCTAATCAATACAAGTTTATTGTAAGTTCCTATATTACAGTACCGGTTTATAAAGTCATCTTTAGCTGTACATTACCTTTACATTAGTCAAAGTTGGTATTGTGCCTTGCTAAGTAAAAAAATGGTTGTAACAAGCGTTAAATTGGGCATATTACAAAGTAAAAGCCGGCTATTATACATGTAATACTAAGTGTGTCAGTTGTCAATGAGGTAGGCATGTGCAGCTGAGGTTGAACGTTCAATGCAGTTTGCTTTAGTGAGTAAATGTCAGTTGCTAGGTGGTGGCTCTTTTCTTGTCTATAATTGTGGACGAGTTGCGTTCAACCTGGCTGCCTGCTGTGTACTGTCGCTACCTCACCTCGGTGCAGCGCTCCGTGAAGAATGGGCTGCCATTCCCCGAGCAACCTTCCTGCACCTGATTGAACGTATGCCTGCAAGAGTGGAAGCTGTCATCAAGGCTAAGGGTGGGCGAACACCTTATTGAATTCCAGCATTACCGATAGAGGGCGCCACGAACTTGAACGTCATGTTCAACCAGGTGTCCGGATACTTTTGATCATATAGTGTATCTGTTATATCTTGCTGGAATCCCAGAAGTTGAGCTTCAGTGGAATAACCTTCCCTAAACCCGAACTGCCTTCTCTCGAACCACTTATTAACTTTGCAAACGTATCTAATGCAATCAGAAAGAATGCTTTCCCAAAGCCTACAACTGACTGGGCTGTAATTTTGAGCTTTATGTCTATCCCCCTTTCTTTATACATAAGTGCTACAATAACAACTCTCCATTCATTTGGTATAGCTCCTTCATGCTAACAATAATCAAATAAGTACATCCGATATTGAACTATATCACAACCCATTGCCTTTAGTACATCTCTAGAAATCTTATAAATTCCGCTGCTTTTTGGTTTTCAAATTTTGTGACTTATTGTAAATTGTGTTGTTATAATAGGTAAATTTTAATACTTCTTTAGTATTAGTCAGCTCCTCTATCTGTACATTAACCTTGTAACCAGCAATCTTTACATAACTGCTGACTGAATACTTCTGCTTTTTGAAGATCCTCACATACACACTCCCCTTGTTCATTAATGATTCATGGAATGTCCTTCTTGGAACCTGTTTCTGCCTTAAAGTACCTATACATACTCTTATATTTATCACTAAAATTTGTATGACTGCCAATTATGCTTGCCATAATGTTATCCTTAGCTGACTTCTTTGCTAGATTCAATTTCCTAGTAAGTTCCTTCAATTTCTCCTTACTTCCAAGTCATTTATAACTCTATTTCTTTGCAACCTGCACCCCCTTCTTAGTCTCTTTACTTCTCTGCTATAATTTATCTATTGGTAAATTGAGATCACCCACTACAATCACGTTCCTTTCCATATTGCTTCACACATAGCTTATCAAATTATTTCCAATCACTATCAGCAATATCCTTTCCCAGTCTGTACACTCCAAGTTGCCTATTATCTTTAGAGATGAGCCTTACAGTACACCTAGAATTTCATGTTTGTTGTCTTTAGCCTTTTTGTAGCTTACAAATTCCACTTTCACCAGAATGAATACTCCCCTTCCAACCATTCCTATCTCTACGATGCACAATCCTGTTTGTGAGAAAATTTCTGCATCCATTAGGCCTATATCATTTCTCAGCCATGACTCAACTCCTATTAAAATATCTGGTAATTATATAGGCTACTAATTTAATTACATAAATCGATTCCTTTCTTTACAATACTTCTATTGTACAACACTAACATTTTTATGTCACCTCTACTTGACTTCCAGATCCCTGTACCCAATCACTGCTCCCTAGACCAACCCGTTTCCCTGAATGTACCTCCCCATAACCCTTCTAAACAAATTTCCTAACTTATATGTACCACTGCGGTTTAAGTGAAGGCCATCTGAGCGCAGATCCTTATCTCTTACCAACCTATTGGGATCTAGAAGTCTCACTCCCAGTTTCCCACATACCCACTCCATAGTGTCATTTAAATCCCCAATCACCTTCCAGTCAGTATCCCTCTTACACAGTATTCCACTGATAACAATCACCACTTCCTTAAACTCACCCGTGCTGCATTTACCAGATCCCACACATCCCCAACTATGTTGGTACTTGCTTGCTTTACATTGTTGGTACCAATGTGAAACACTACCACCTCCTTTCCCTCCTCCCTCTCTTCTACTTTGCTCAACATCTGCCTTAAACTAATTCGTAGATAACATTCTACTCTGGTTCCGTTTCCTCCACACACTATTCTCACATGTCTAACAATGAAATACCCCATAACCAGAACCTCAACCCTACCCACCCCATTTGAATCCCTCCCCTCCTGGTCAGCCCTATCCTCTCTCACTGCTGCAGAAGCTACTTCCTCCTCCCTTTTCTCCCTCCCATGACCCTGTTCCACCTGTCTTTTCCTATCATCTACTCCACACTTCCCTTTCCTACATTTTCCTTTCCTTCTACTTCCAAACTTCTCAGCAACAGTGCCCTGTTCCTCATATTCCCTCTGTTCTACCTGCAGTGACTCGTACCGATTTCTCACAGTCACCTGTCCTGAATTCTGATCCTGAATAGAGCCCTTAGCCTGCAATGTCCTTCCCCTTAAAAGATTAGATCACCTGTCTTCTACAAATCCCCCCTTTCCTTCCCATTCCTCTTTTACATGTACTGAATCCTGTAAATTGTTTGAGGGAGGCCTCATTCCTGTCTCCCTCAAACTCTTCAGCTCCTTCCTCATACTCCTTACACCCACAGTTCCTACACCTGCACTTTATGAAATAATGAAAAAAAAAAAGAAGGAAAGGGTTAGTACACAAAGATCACAAGATAATAAGGTAATTAATAATACTAATAATTAATAATACCACTACACTACTACTTAGCACCCTAAGAGAATGAAAACTGCTGTTATTTACATAGAATAAGCATGCTAATTTCTAAATTCTACAATACACTGCATTCATTTTTAAATTACGTTCAGATGTAACCTAATTACAATAAGAGAATGAGCATGCTATTTCCAATAAAATACTACAATAAAATATCATTTTAAACCACATTTAGGCATATTGTATAATTACAATAGGTTATTACTAAGCACAAACAGAAATGAAAATTGCAATTAAACTTTGAAATTCGTAAGAACTGCTCAAGGGTTACCAACTAAGTTAAATGCATAGACAGTACTATTTTATCATACTATGCTCTAATAGAAATGAAAAGTACTGAAAGGGTTACACACAAGTATAAAAAGCAAGATACTGTCTAATACACCATGTCTACCTATATAATTCTCAATTGAAATGTGGTTATGTGATCTTACTTCATCTTACGTCCACTGTAAATTGTAACAATGCTCTACCAATTTCCTATCCCATATACTTCCCTTAGAAATCAGCTGAAGAAGATATTCTGTGTTTCTCATCATGCATCTCCTGTTATCAACCTTTACTTGTATATTCTTTTTGTTATCCTTGTTTCACTTCCATTCAGTCCATACTCTAAACTAATTTGTTCAAAAAACTTTACAATAAACTGAGTAAATGGCTGTATGGTTTGGTCACATACCCTATCAGCTTGAATTCGGAAGACAGTGGGTTCGAACCCCATTGTCGGCAGCACTGATGGTTCCCCATTTTCACACTGGGTAAATGCTGGAATGTATCTTAATTAAGGCCATGCTCGCTTCCTTCCTATACCTTTCCGATCCCATCATCATCATAAGACCTGTGTGTGTTGGTGAGACATAAAGCATATTGTAAAAAGACTAATTGAACTCTGGCTTCTACAATTATTATTATTATAGTAAAACTCCTCAATAATGGGTACCTCCTCTGCGTGCTGCTCGTGAACAGTGTCTTAAGACAGCTGACATGTTTACTTCAATACTAAGAGGCTCTTTTTATCCTACATTATGATCCTAATGTAGGTACCAGCTCAACTTGCTATTCGTGTCCTAAAACAGTAGGTGTGTTTATTTGAATGTAAGGGGGATCTTAATAGCATCTGTTAGGAGTCTCATGCTTAACTTGGACAGGGAAGCTACTAGAATATGTCATATCCCAGAAACAAAGTAACATCTCTAGCTTGTGATCCCATTAGTACAGAACCATGGTATAATTATGTGTATTACTAAACAAGTGGTTGCAGAAGAAATTCTATAAAGAAATCCATTATCTGAGAGAACACATTTACAAGTGATGTCTGCCCAGTGAGGCCAGAAGGAGTGGACATGCTGAGCTTCAATGAAACATGTATTTGAGAAAGTGCACACAAACGTACATCTAGCAGTGAAACCCTTAGAGGTGCTCTTAAATAAGTGGCTCAGCAAGCAAGATACTATTTTCTAACAACAACAAAAATTATGCTGACAAGTATTTTAATAAATTTCTGAATCATTTCAAAATAGCATAGTTCTGAAACAAAACAGAGCCTTTCATCCTAACCTAACTTAACCTCTTGTGCAACTATAAATTGGGGAAGTTAACTTTTTGACTTATATTTTCTAGCTACAATATTTACTCACTGCTGCTGGCATACTGTCTTGATGTCTGTTAGATAATGGATCAAACTGAGACTGTATGGTGGTGTGTTAGTCTAGTTCATCTAGAGAATATTTGCTGAGCTAAAAGGGGAAATGACGTCCTTTCCTGTGGCAGAACAGAGTACAGTACTACCACATTCAGAGGATTGCAAATGGCTAAGTGAAGAAATTTACCCTGTGGAAATTAACTGTAGAACCTTAAAAAAAAAAAAAACAATTAAACCGTGAATGTTGCATCTCCAGAGATGTTTAACTGAATAATATTTAACGTATCTGAAATCGCTTTCCAGCTTATCAGGTTCTCTTAAAAACATCTCATTTATGAGAATCGCACTACCTGTGGCACTCCATGTCATGTAGAAGCAGTCTAACATATGAAAATGGTGGACAAAACTAAAACACGTCTTGAAAGTGCTCTAAGATGCTTAGTGAATATCGCTGAAGAAGGCAGCTAAAGAAACCATGCATAAAGCCGTAAGTGATATTAGAAACCTTTTTACAGAACTGCAGTTCGCCCTAGATGATGTCAGTCGAACAAGAATCAACAGAATGAGGTTGGAATAGACAAATCAACAAATACAGATGGAGAAGATAGTCAACCTACAGAACAGGTGGTGACATCTACCGACCCAGCGCAGGAAGTTAATGAAACCCAAATACTATTGACAATGTCTATCAGACAGCAATGTAATCATGACATTCAGACGACATCTCTCGACCAAACACACAAAGTCTGTGTAGATTCCGAGATGGAAGACATGATTACACAAAATTTTACACAGAGGTTACAAACTATGATGGAAAGTCTCTCGAATAATATAAGACATATGGTCAAAGAAGAAATTATAAATATAACTAATGGCAGAGCAACAAATTGTCTTGGAACCTATACCGCAAGAAAATCCAAGGAATAACAATGACCTGCTGCCAAACCCTCCATGTCGAAACTCTGGAATAACAGTAAGAGAGAGATGACCACAACAATCGTGGGCACAAAAAAGTCCGAATGTGGGAATGACACAGATAAACTGCAAGCCACAGATCGTAGAGCTTGGTTATATATAGGGAAATTGCACCAAAATACAACCGAAGAAGCGGTTTAAAAGCACATCTCCAACTTACACGTAGCCAGCATATTAGAATGTGAGAACTCCAAACTAAGGGCACACTTAAAGCCTTCAAAGTGGTGATCAACATAGCAGAAGTGTGGCCAGAGGGAGTCATCGTACGACGCTACCACAAGGAGCAGGAGACAGACTTGCAGCTCAACCTGCTTCTGTGGAATATGGAAGGACTGAAAGGCACTCTAGCGCTATCTAACAATGATCTTTTGCACACACAAGGCATATTAGTCTTCGTAGAAACTCTAGCAACTAAAGCCTTGGAAATAAACGGATTCTACTCACAACATATACCAGCGACGCAAGGACCAAGAGGACGGCCAAAACAAGGAATCTCCTGCTTCTTCAAACCAAAAATGGGAAAAGTGCTAACCACACATCAGGATCAAGACACCCTTGTGATAAATTTCGAAAACCTTTCTATAATAGCCATATTCCTTGAACCATTAATGCCAATAGAAGACATAATAACAACCATTATGATTGCCTTAAGACAGGTGACACCAGGACGAAACATTATTATAGCTGGAGATCTGAACTGCAGATTAGACGTTCCAAATCACAGAAAAAATGAACTGTTAGATATGATGATAGAGGAAGGATTCATCCTTGTCAATCAGGCGGATGAACGAACGTACTTCTCACACTCAGGATGTAGTACTATTGACTTAATATTCTATCAAAGACCTAATATTACATTGAATAATTATATTGTATGTTTTCAGCAGATGAGACACCCCTAAAGAAGCATTGACCGGTCGTGGCCAATTTTTCCATTCCAAATGTGATGAACAGAATTAAAACCACAGAAATCAAAGTCTCACAACAGCTAAGAAACTGCGTATTAACACTTTCACGCCCGTATCCAAGTTATTGCCCATAGCGCGTGACCATGCTGTAGACCGTATCCGAGTTAGCCCATATAAGCGCAACCTTGAACTTGAGCCGTTCCTACGCAGCTGGGATCTATTTTGGTCACAAATATGTGCAAGAGAGATGAAAGTAATATCCTTATGAATGTTTCTACTCACCAAAAACCACATGGCCACGGCGATTTTCCCTCCCAGTGCACTTTTTTGTTTTGTGTCTGAAGGTAGCCTAGCGCTCGCACAACTAGCTGCGTAGTTGGTTTGTGATTGCACAAGCGTGTGTATAATCACGTTCTGAAGTATAACCATGGCGTGGAGGGACAATATAAATGATGCAAATGATGCAAATTTACAAAGCACAGTTTTTCCTGTGCTTGAAAATTATCTTGGCCAGGGGTATACAGTCTATATGGACAATTATTACAAATAGCGTTGGACTCGTGAAACAATTACGGGAACAGAACTCTGCCGTATGTGGAACAATACGGTTGAATAGCGGTGTACCAAAAGATCTAAAGGAACACCAGGCAATTCTCAAACGGGGTAAAAAGTGAACCCGACATACAAGTACAGTCACCTCTCTCTGAAATCTCAGCTCCATCTACGTCATCAACTCCAAGTCAACGTCCTGCAATTTTGCCACCAAAAAGGGCACCGGCCAAGGATCCATCATTTAGGTTAGATGCGAAGAGAAAAGAGTATATTCTCTTAAAGTTTCCACCATCAAATATAGACAAGTTCCGCTGAAGAAGGTGCAAAGTGTGCTTCAAAACTAATATTATTAGTGAAACACGCTATTTTTTGGATGTTTAGTGTTCCCATTCACTCAGGAAAGTGTGACATTAACTACCACACCCTACAGAGATACTAGAGGACTTCATTAAGGTATGTGGAAAATTTTATTTCCATATCTTGTTCAGTTTAGAACTTATTGTGAAAAGAATTCGTTGTTGTTTGCTCTGCCACTAACAGCTGGAATAGCTGGGCCAGCCCTTTAAATAGACGCTCAGATGATGGGCGTGAATGTGCTAAGTCAGAAGAAAGAAGAATGCGAAGAATTCGATAATCACATAGAGAGAAATGACATTGATTTGGCTGCCATGACACTGGAAAAAACAATTCAGTCTGCTATGGTATACAATCAAAAGATAAGAGCTTGCAAATGGTTTGATGCAGAATGTTTGAAAAGAGACAGATTACCCTTCTTGCACTACATACAGCCAAATCCAGCCACAGTTTAGAGGATATAAAATCCTACAGTCAAATCTGAAAAGAATATAAAAATCTACTGAAGATTAAAAAAAAGGATTACATGGAAAAGAAAGCAACAAATATGGTGGAAGAAGCCAGAAAGGATCCATATGTGGCATTGAGGCCATGGAAATCTCGGAGCAATAGCAAAATAGACATAACAGTTTTGGATGAACATTTCAACAACATTCTCAACATCGATAAAACCAACACCACGTATGAACAGATCAATGTGAAGACATGTCTAGCGGAAACTGAAACCTTCACGAGAGAAGAGGAATACGAGACAATAACATCTCTAAAAGACAAGAAGGCGCCAGGTCCCGACGGCATATATAATGAACATATCAAAGGCTCAGTTAGCTTATTACTTCAAGCAGTCACATATATGTTAAACCTATGCTTAAAAGAGGGCAACATCCCAGAAATATGGAGGATCTCAACAATTAAGATACTATTAAAGGGGAAAGGCAATCAGTTGGACCCAAACTCTTACAGGGGAATTGCCCTGGAAAAATGCATATTGAAGATATTCACAAGCATTATCACAAAGTGAATTTCTAAGGAAGTAGAACACAGGATTCCGGAAGAACAATTCAGTTTCCGAAAAGGCAGGAGCCCTCTCCACGCCATTAACAACTTAATTGATGATATAGAAGATA
This sequence comes from Anabrus simplex, assembly GCF_040414725.1. NCBI lineage: Eukaryota > Metazoa > Arthropoda > Insecta > Orthoptera > Tettigoniidae > Anabrus > Anabrus simplex. The sequence goes on from NC_090269.1 coordinate 453,692,283, forward strand.
CATTAAGGCATCCTCAAGGAAAATTCCTTGTATTCTTCGTAGATTATACCAAAGCTTTTGATACAGTAAACAGACGTATCCTAATCTCGAAGCTGGAAACAATAACAGGAAAAAATAAGCTCACTGTACTGGTCCATAACATGACGACAGCCAATTTCATTCAGATCACAGATGGCGTAACCACATTGAAAACAATAACTCAGACAAACGGCGTCCTACAGGGAGACCCAAACTCTTTAATGTCTCCATATACGATGTACAGATGATTAGACAAGAGACGGAAGAAATAAAAATTGACATATATGCAGACGACATGGTCATTGGATCAAATTCCACCTACAACCTGCAAAGAGCCATAAACCAACTTGAGAAGTGGGCACAGGAAAACAAAATGGAAATTAACACCGAAAAAACTGTACAGATGACATTCCGCAACGGAGGCCGAGAAGCTCCAGAGGACAGGATATATCTAGGACTGAAACCTCTTGTGACAGTCAACAGCTTCAAATACCTGGGAGTGACTCTGCAAACCACCGCCAGATCTTTCAGAATACACGTGAAATCCCGTGCAGCATCTGCCACAAAAGCTATTTTTGACATCAAAGAATTATCCAGATTATCATTAAGAACCACTATGGCCTTATTCAACACAAAAATAGTTCCCATCGCAACATACGGAATAGATATTATATGGGATAAGTTAAGTCTAAAAGATCTAATGACTTTGGAAGCAGTTAAATCAAGATTCTTGAAAGCCACTCTAGGTGTTTCGAAACACACAAAGTCGAGGCTGGTATACGAGCTCGCAAGAGAACCGTTCTTCATAGAAGATCTGCGTATAAGACTGCCATCTACCAACAGCTCGAATAAACTGCCCCTCGAAAGACATAAGAAACGAAGAGAAATTTGGCTGGACTTTTATACTACAGAAGCCATGGTAAATAGATCTTGGGCCAACGCGAATCAAGACGTCCGACACCTGGTGACCTCAACAGCTGTGCATGGGTACCACCACAAAGTATGCAAAATCAAGAGTTTTCACAATCCCGGGAATAACTGTATATGTGAGTTGTGTGATCAACCTTGTGATCGTTACCACATTACCACTTGTAAAAAACGAGTAATACCCCTGGTAGACTATAGTGCTTAATTAAAATGTGTACAATCAAAATGCAGGGTGAAATGTATCACCAAAACCTATGTAACTTACGTAACATACATTTCTTAATAATAATAATTATTATTATTATTATGGGGTTAACAGCTAGTGAGAGAAGGGCAGCCAACTTTCGTGACAACCATAAATAAAATGTCCAGTTTAAATACTATGTACAAAGATAATCTCAAAAATAAGATCTCCTAATTTTATTTATAATTACATAGACCTGTTTATGTCTACAATGGTTTATATCACTTTACAGCTTGAACATTTAGCTACTCTTTTACATTCTACATAATCACCATTTTATTCAATGCATTCTTATAGACACTGTGACAGTTTTTGTATGCTTACATCATACCAGCTTGCCGGCATGCTGTTCAGCAAGTTGTGAACCTCATCTTTCACCTCGTCGTCGGTGGTGGCACCCATCTTGCGCACACCTTCTAGTATTTCAACTTTTCTGTTACAATTCTGTTAGCGGCACTTCGGGAAACCTCAGGAACCAAAGTGCAGAGATCTGCTGAACTTCACACATGATTTGCTCAACCTTCACGACTGTCTCAACGGAAATTGACTCTCTCCCGCTCCTTTGTTCATTGTGAATTTCATTCCGACTGGCTGCAAACTCTCTACACCACTTACGAACATTTTTGACATCCATGCACTTGGCAGTAACATCCAACAGGAGTCCATTCTTAACGGCTGCCAAGCCAAGACTGAGTGCCTCAGCGCAGCTTGCACATGTTTATATGCGAGCGCGGGAAACACTCTTCACAGTATTGTGACCAACAGCCACACGAACAGAGTTCTGTATTAACAAAAATTAGGAGACCTTATTTTTGTGACTACCCTTGTATCAATTGGCTAAAACTGTTGTGGTGAAATGAAAGCATACAAAAGATTCACAAAATAACATTGTGAAGTAAAGAAATTGGACAGGAATACTGACGATCTCACAGAATAACTAAACTGAAAAAATTCAAGATTTCAAAACATAAAGCTTTGTAGACAGCATAGTGAAATATAAATGAACATTAATCCTCTTGTTGAACAACAAATTTTAGAATCTTTTGTGAAATAATGCAATAATGTCAACAATAATGTTATTGTCTTTTACATCCTACTAACTACTCTTTGACGGTTTTTGGAGATGCGAAGGTGCCAGAAGTTTGTCCTGCAGGCCAGTGCCTCAACCATCTGAGCCACTCAGCCCAGCTTTAATAAGGTAAAAAAAAATGTTATCAAATAACTTGTATTTTGTATGTTGCTAATAGGAACTGACTTATAATGGATTATTGCTGACTATAATAAAGACTGTCATATCAACAGCAATATTAATAAGGCAGTGACTTGAGGCATTGATACGTATACTAATGCAGCATTTCAGTACACTTGAAGGTTAGGAGTGACTTTTTTAATACGTACCCAAACAACAACACAATACTGAAATGTTATACACCGAGCTCAACAGTGCGGCCAGTATTCGGGAGATAGCAAGTTCAAACCCCACTGTTCGCAGCCCTGAAGACAGTTTTCTGTGATTTCCCATTTTCACATGAGGCAAATTCTGGGGCTGTACCTTAATTAAGGCCATGGCCACTTCCTTCCCACTCCTACCCCTTTCCTGTCCCATCATCGCCGCAAGACCTATCTGTGTCCGTGCGACGTAAAATAAATAGAAGGAAATGTTACACAAATTTTTTAAACATTTATATTTTTTTAATGTATCATTCATAATTCACCAGAGGAAGATTATTATTAAATTGTTCTACAGCAGCACAATTCCTTATCAAACAAAGAATGAACTTGCAAATTCTTATGAGAAGCTCAGAATTTCTTTATATAACTGCCAGAATTTGAAACTTTATATATGAATTCAATAAAACAAACATAAATTTTTTAATGCTATTTGTTCAGGACGTCGACCTAGGAAGAACTTTTGCCCCTAACATACATACACACATACATACATACATACATCTTCATCACAGACCAAAATGGCTTTCAGCATTCAAACTGCAATCCTCTGCAAATTTATAACCAACACCACAATTCTTTACTTGTAACTAGATTGGAGGTCTCATTTAGTTTTATACCTCTTATATTTAAATCATTAGAAACTGTGTCTAACCAACATCGTCTTGGTCTCCCCTTAATTCCCTTTACTGCCATAACAGGGTCCATTATTCTCCTAAGTAACCTATTCCTTGCATTAACCTCACATCACCCTACCACCTAAGATGGCTTAGGAATACAGCTTCATCCATCAAGTTCATTCCTAACTTATCCTTTATCTCCTCAAACTGAATACCCTCCTGCCATGGTTCCCACCTGTTTGTACCAGCAATCTTACTCACTGTTTTCACGTCTGTTACTTCTAACTTATGAATAACATCTTCTGAGTCGACCCAGCTTCCACTCCTGTGAAATAATGTTGGTCTGAAAACAGACCAATGTAAAGATAGTCTTGCCTGAGAGCTGAATCCTGTCTTACGGAATAGTGTTGATTACAACTGTGAGCGCACTGCATTAGTTTGGCTAGACCCTCATTCAATCTCACTTACTATAGTCGGAACCTGGGAGAACACTCAACCTGAATACTTGAAATTATCTACCTGTTAAAGTTTCATATTCCCAATCCAATATTCAATTCTCTTGGATTTCTTATCTACCGACATCAATTTAGTCTTGGAAATGTTAATTATCATACCATACTCATTGCACCTGTTTCCAAGTTCTAAGATATTAGACTGCAGGCTTTACACACAATCTGCCATTAAGACCAAGTCGTCAGCATAGCCCAAACTGCTTACTACATTTTCACCTAACTGAATCCATCCCTGCCACTTAATACCTTACAGCATATGATCAATGTAAACTACAAACAGCAAAGATGAAATAATATTACAGCTTTGTCTAATCCCTGCAAGTACCTTGAACCACGATCTCATTCTACCATCAATTCTCACTGCAGCCCAACTGTCAACATAAATGCCATTAATTGAGTTCAATAATCTACACCTAATCCCATATTCTCCCGGTATGGCAAATACATTTTCCCCTGGTACTCTGTTGTATGCCCACTCTAGATGTATGAAACATAAACATAACTATCTATTCCTCTTGAATCACTTTTCAATTACCTGGCACATACTGAACATCTGATCCTGACAGCCCCTCTGTGGTCTGAAACTACACTGTGCTCTCAACCACTGATCACAACCTTCCTTTCAAAATCCCAGTGAATACCTTGCCTAGTATATTGATCACTGAGATTTGCAATACTTACTGTTCCTAGGTTCATTTACCACTTTTGGCCAATCAGAAGGTACCTTAGTAACACTCCATGACAATCTTATTACACTGTTAAGCCATTTCATCTCTACCCTTCCACAAACTAAATTTCACCATTTCAGATCTATTTTCATCTACTCCTGCTGCTTAATGACAATGGAAATTATTTCCATCCTTTCCACTTTGTCCAGCGTAATTTCACCAGCATAATTGTCCTCCTTCCCATGAGCTACATTGTTCGCAACATCACCAGGACGATTTCCTTTTATACTGAGAAGATATTCAAAATATTCCTTCCACCTAGTCAGTGATTCCCTGGGATACATTAAGAGTTCACCTGATTTAGTCAAAACACTATTTTCCCTCCAGTTCTAAGATTCTTTATTACTGTCCAGAAATGTTTCTCCACTGCTTGACCTAGCCTTTCCACATTATTACTGAAATCTCCCCATGACTTCTTCCTGGACTCAACAACTATTCATTCTGCTTTATTTCTTTCAACTACGTACAATTCCCTGTCTGCCTTGGCCCTTGTTTGGAGCCATTTCTGATACACCTTCCTTTTTACATTTACAAGCTGTACTCACATCATTCCTCCACAAAGATGTTTGCTTTTCCATCTTTACATACAGTTGTTCCTAGGCATTCCTTTGCTGTTTCTATTACACCATCCCTGTATGCCACACACTCTTCATATGTCCTGAACCTGCTTAATGCCCACTGTTTGGACCTTTTCACTTATCATATCCATGTCCTTGTGTCTAATTTCCTCATCCTAGAGACTTTCTACCCTCATTCATCTGCAGACAAATTTCACTTTCTCTATCCTAGGCCTACAGATAGTTCACCACAGATCAGATAGTGGTCCATGTCATCGAAAAATCCCCAGAAAACTCGCACATTCCTAACACATTTCATGAATTCAAAGCCATTTATGATATAAGGAATGAATTCAAAATAAAAAAATGTTATTGAATCTTCAATGCTAGAAAATCTTATAAACCTTCCATTTCTTGCCTTCTAGTGTTCTAACTTTTTATTTATACACTGAATAAAGCCCAAGTGACTGGAGAGGCTCTTCACGGCTTTCAACCAATGAGGGTTTTACAACTTTTTTTTCAAATTTGCTTTACATTGCACCAACATAAATAAGTTTCATGGCAATAATGGGACAGGAAAGGGCTAGGAGTTGGAAGGAAGAGACTGTGGCCTTAATTGGGGTACAGCCCCAGCATTTGGCTGCTGTGAAAATGGGAAAACAGAAAACTATCTTCAGAGCTGCCGACAGTGGGGTTCAAACCCACTATTTCCGGATGCAAGCTCACAGCGTTTTTGCAACTGAGCTCTAACCTACTTTGGTAACTTGCACAAATTATATGTAAGAGTAAGCTTGCCAATGTATACTGGTCCATTACTTACAACTGATGGCAATAAAAGATTTATTCAATTTTTGTGTTAAATATAGGAAAAAAATTCAAGCTGGGATAGAACAAATGTTAACGCTACAAGTGCCAAGAGTCGACGTTTTTGACTCTTCCATTTGCTTTTTAGTGCCAGGGCTGAAAGAATTGACTCTGACTGCGTGCATGTTTTCAGACATATAGCGACATGTTTTCACAATTCTTGGAAGCAGACGGTGACGAGGAAATTTCGTGATTGCATTTAGTTAAGTTGGTACTCTAATGGGATATGTATTTCTGTTGTATATACATGGGTCATGTGGTCATTGTAAACAGATATGGCTGAACATTGCGGGAGATCTTGAGAGAAAAAGTAGCTTATAGGAAGATGAGAGTGATGTGCAAAACAGTGAAATTAACAGCAGTGATTCTGAAGAAGATGATAACAGCACACATGATTCTAGGGATGCCCAAGGAAGTGATTTAGGGATGTCCAAACATTTGAACACCCTGATGATGAAGATGTTGATATACCACTGCAATTATGCCCTGACCCAAAATTCATCGACGGCAATTATTATTCGTGACAAGAATTGATTGCCGTCCTGTTGCTAGCGTGCAAGGTGGTTGGAGCATATTGCATAGCGCACCAACCTTTGAACTTCTGTCAGTGATTGCAGTACCCACCGTGATGCGATTTTGCACCGTTGCAGCTCATTACACAATATCCTGTGGATGGTGCATTTTTCGATGCCACTTGCCCTCCCTAACTCCAGTAGCATCCATCGTCTGTCCTCATCCAGGAGCTGCTCGATAACAGCCCGTGCCATGTCGGGCTGCACACTAACAGGTTGTCCCGAACGTTGCTCATCACTGGTTGACACACGTCCTTGCTGAAACTTTATCCACCGTGCTACTGTACGATACGGTAGGGCATTATTCCCAAGGGCTTCCACTAATTCACTGTGACATTCCATCGCATTTCTCCCTCGGAGAACAGCTATTCTGATGTAAGCGCGCTGCTCAACATGGGTTACTTCCACCTTGCACGACACTCACCAACTGACCGATTTCACAGCCCTCGCTGCGCTACTACCAGTTATCACAGAGCCATCTGTTTTTCTGTACACACTATGCCTGCAGAACTTCCACACGACACATATACATTTGTGATCCGTTCACATATCTACAAGGAAAAAAAAAAGTTGCCATGAATTTTGCCCGAATCCTCATAATAAGGTGTACTATTTGTTTACTGACAATTTCTATACAAAGTGTCACTTGGCAGATGTTCTCCATCAGAAAGGGATCATGCTCACGTGAACAGTCCGAGCAAAATCTAAGGGCCTTCCTAAAGAGCTCATGAAAACAAAACTGCAAGCTGGTGATGTCCTCTATTATACAAAGGGGGAGGTGCTAGCCTGTGGATTCAAAGGGAAGAAATCCAGAATGCCTGTATAAAGCCTGTCCACTGCATGTCATGCTGTAACTGTGTTGGTGAAGGCAAAAAATTGTAAGGAGGTATCCAAACCATTGCATATTGCCAAACACTTCAATAAACACATGGATGGAGTAGACTTAAAGAACCAGAAGGTGCATCATATTGCTAAAAAAACATGCTACAAGGAAATACTGGAGAAAAATCCTTCAAAATTTGCTTGACATTACATGCTAAATTCGTACATTGCCTACTGTGACAACACTGACGTCTCCCTCCAAATGAATCATCACGACTACATTGTTGAAGTAGTGGAGATACTGGCAAAGAAACCATCCCTAGCTAGGCCTAATATTCCTTTGAAACCATCACTGGACTGTCTGGAGACAACAGCCATTACTATGCGAAATTGCCTGCACGTCAAGAGCGAAAGTGTGCAGTATGTGGTCCAAGAAAAAGGGGAAGATCATCAGACTGGTGTCCAGGGTGCAATGTGGGAATCCATGAGAAGCGCTGGGGAAAATTAGAGCACTATCGCAGACCTGAAGTACTTCAAAGGAAGTTGCCATGTGACTACAGGCTAGGGACCTAAAAATTGTTGAATCTCTATGTAGTGTTCAATTCGAATGTTCTTCAGTGTTCAGGACACAGGTACAGACTTCAAAGCCTGAAACATTGTGTGATGTTAGTTCATGATATTTTCAACATATTGTATAACCAGGCAATTTTTTTCACAAAAACACCTCAAACTTTGAATTTAATACATACATTATCATTATAGACTCTTATGCCTTTCAGCGTTCAGTCTGCAAGCCTCTGTGAATTTACTACACGTCGCCACAATCCTCGATTTGCAACTAGTGTTGTGGCCTCATTTAATTCTATACCTCTTATCTTTAAATTGTTAGAAACCGAGTCTTACCATCGTCGTCTTGGTCTACCTCTACTTCTCTTACCCTCCATAACAGAATACATTATTCTCCTAGGTAACCTATCCTCCTCCATTCGCCTCACATGACCCCACCACCGAAGCCGGTTTATGCGTACAGCTTCATCCATCAAGTTCATTCCTAAATTAGCCTTTATTTCCTCATTCCAAGTACCCTCCTGCCATTGTTCCCACCTGTTTGAACCAGCAATCATTCTTGCTACTTTCATGTCTGTTACTTCTAACTTATGAATAAGATATCCTGAGTCCACCCAACTTTCACTCCCGTAAAGCAAAGTTGGTCTGAAAACAGACCGATGTAAAGATAGTTTCGTCCGGGAGCTGACTTCCTACTTACAGAATACTGTTGATCGCAACTGCGAGCTCACTACATTTGCTTCACGACACCTTCAATTCTGTTGAATTTCTTACCTGCTGACATCAATTTAGTCTTTGACAGGCTAATTTTCATACCATACTCAATGCACCTATTTCCAAGTTCCAAGATATTAGACTGCAGGCTTTCAACACAATCTGCCATTAAGACCAAGTCGTCAGCGTAGGCCAGACTGCTTACTACATTTCCACCTAACGGAATCCCTCCCTGCCATTTTATACCTTTCAGCAGATGATCCATGTAAACTACGAACAACAAAGGTGAAAGATTACAGCCTTGTCTAACCCCTGTAAGTACCCTGAACCAAGAACTCATTCTCCCATCAATTCTCACTGAAGCCCAATTGTCAACATAAATGCCTTTGATTGATTTTAATAATCTACCTTTAATTCCATAGTCCCCCAGTATGGCGAACAACTTTTCCCTCGGTAACCTGTCATAGGCTGTCTCTATATCTACGAAACATAAACACAACTGCCTATTTCTCTTGTAGCATTTTTCAATTACCTGACGCATACTAAAAATCTGATCCTGACAGCCTCTCTGTGGTCTGAAACCACACTGGTTTTCATCCAACTTCCTCTCAACTACTGATCGCACCCTCCCTTCCAAGATGCCAGTGAATACTTTGCCTGGAATACTAATCAGTGAGATACATCGGTAGTTGTTGCAATCCTTCCTGTTCCCTTGCTTATAGATAGGTGCAATTACTGCTTCTGTCCAATCTGAAGGTACCTTACCAACATTCCATGCTAATTTTACTATTCTATGTAGCCATTTCATCCCTGCCTTCCCACTATACTTCAACATTTCAGGTCTAATTTCATCTATTCCTGCTGCTTTATGACAATGGAGTTTATTTACCATCCTTTCCACTTCCTCAAGCGTAATTTCACCAACATCATTTTCCTCCTCCCCATGAGCTTGGCTGTTCGCAACACCACCAGGATGATTTCCATTTACATTGAGAAGATGTTCAAAATATTACCTCCACCTCTCCAAGGATTCCCTGGGGTCTATTATGAGTTCACCTGAATTACTCATAACACTGTTCATTTCCTTTTTCCCTCCCTTCCTAAGATTATTTATTACTGTCCAGAAAGGTTTCCCTGGTTTTTCAAAATGGTGCCCGGTAATGACGACGTAGTGTTTTATTCTCCGAGTAAATTAACCGTAAAATGTGACGAAAAGTGCGGAAAATGTCGAAAATGAGTGAAAAATGGAATGTTGTGTGATTCATGTGATCGATGGTGGCATTATAAGTGCGGAAATTGCCCTAGAGACGTAAAAGCTAATGAAAATGTTGACTGGATTTGTGAGCAGTGTGTTCGGAATGTTGTTGTTGGGGACGGCGTTGACGAAGCACCGAAAATAGTCGATGAGGAATTTAAAAGTGCATTGGAAATTATAAACATTCTAAAAAAGGACAATGAGACTCTTAAAGTTGAAAATCAAGAATTAAAAGAAAGACTGCGATCGCTAGAATTTGGGACTGACCATTCTTCGAGTGATATACCGGTACAAGTAACAAACTCGAGCACGTGGTGTCAAGTAGTTCGTGGATGGCCGGCTAAGAAGAAATCTACAACTGAATTTCCGGAAATAAACATCAGAAATAGGTTTTCTGCCCTAAATAATTTAATTCTGGAAGAAAGTGATCGCGCGCGTGAAACCAAATCATCGCGATCCGTTGCCGTGCCGAGTTTAAAATTTAGGCCTAGAATTCAGATTCAAGACCCAGTTAGGCCTAAATCAGCAAAGGTAGCTGTGTTTGGTGACGGCCAAGAAAGGAGAATTGCGGGAGTGATTAACAACGAGAATATAGCAGCAACCGGAGAAATATATCCAGGAGCTTCTATCAGCAGTGTTGTGGAAAACGTAGAAGCAGCAACTAGGAACTTCGGGAGCGGCGATGCAGTGCTTATCATCGGTGGGACGAACAACGTAGCTCGCGACGACGCCAAGAATGTAAGATCAAAACTTAAACATACACTAGGGAAGCTGACCCACACTAACGTTTTTGTAGTGAACGTGCCCCACAGACATGATTTGAGTAGAGACTCGTGTGTGAACATTGAAGTGGACAAGGTCAATACAGATATTGTTAAAATTTGTAAACATTTTCGGAATACTCAGGTTATTGAATGCAACACTTTTGAGAGATACTGTTATACAAAACATGGCCTCCATCTAAACAATTCAGGTAAACGAAAGATAGCAAATATTGTTCTAGATTTTATTAATCTTAAGATATGTACTGTAAAACAGGCAACTCCCTTGAGTTATAATACTGACCAGGAAAACTAGTAGAAAGAGCCAGCTGTACTTCAAGCTGGCTCAGTTAACTAGAAAAAGAAACTCAGAATAGTAAGGAATTTCAAGTTTCCCAATTGCAACAGTCAAGTTTTAGGGAGGAAGGGGGTCTGAGATTGCTCTTGGTAAACTGTCAAAGTGTAGTAAATAAACAATTAAAATTCGGTACATTGATGGAATCTTATGAGACTGATGTGGTGATAGGAGTGGAATCATGGTTGAAAGAAGGGGTGGGTAATAGAGAAGTATTTCCAGAAGGGTACACAGTCTATCGTAGAGACCGAGGAGATAAAAAGGGAAGGGGGGTGATTATTCTGGTGAAGGAAACTTACTGTTCACATGAATGGTTTACCAATGAAAGGGATGAAATATTAGGGGAAAAATTGGTTTGTGATAATATGAAGGAGGTGGGAATTATAGGAACATACAGGCCTGGAAGAGAGGAAAGAGACATGGAAATCTTTGAAAAAATAAAAGATTATACTTGTAAAAACAATAATAATGACATGGTAATAGTTGGGGGAGATCTAAATTTGCCTGAAGTTGAATGGAAAGGAGCTGCAAGTGAAGCCCATGAACAGAAACTGGCAAATAAGTTAATTTGGGAGGGAGGATTTACACAAGTAGTACAAAAACCGACTCGTCTCAATAACTTACTAGATGTATTCTTGGTTAAACAATGGGAAATTGTTGATAAAACTGACGTAATTGAAGGAATAGGAGACCATAAGGCTGTAATAATGGATGTAGGACTCGTACCAAAAAGGCTTAATATGAGGGTTACACAAGACAAGAAATTGTACAGAAAAACTAAAGTTGATGAATTTGGGACTTACCTTAAATCACAATTCAATTGTTGGATAAGTGAAGGGAGTAACGTGGATACACTTTGGGCTAAATTTAAAGGAATTATTTGGGAAGGAGAGAAGAGATTTGTACCTGTTAAGAAGGGTAAAATGACCTCAGACCCTGTTTATTATACAAGGGAAATAAGAAAATTAAAAAGAAAATGTAGAATAGTAAACAGGAAAATCAAAGAGGGTAGGGAGAGTAGAGAAACTAGAAAACAGCTAATGAGGGAACTGAATAGAGTGAAAAAGGAAGCAAAAGAGAATTATATGAATGGCATACTTTAAGAGGGTAATGACCACAAAGGGAAATGGAAAAAGCTGTATTCATATATCAGGAATCAAAAAGGAAAAGGAATCCAAATTCCTAAAATGGTGGGAGAAGGGGGTGAACACTATTTAACAGATACTGAGAAAGCAAACCTATTTAGTACGGAATTTAGAGATTCAGTAGATGATTGTCAAGAGTTGGAAACCGAAACAGAAGATAGAGAGGGTGAGAGACAGAGGGAAACAAGAAGCTTCTCATTCACAAACGAAGATATTTTCAGAGAAATCCAACTGCTTCAGCAAGGAAAAGCAGCAGGAAGTGATCAAATTACTGGGGAGGTATTAAAGACAATGGGGTGGTACATAGTGCCTTATTTAAAATTTCTCTTTGACTATGTCATAAATAATAGTGTAATACCAAAGGAATGGAAGGAATCTATAATAATACCAATTTATAAAGGAAAGGGTGATAAAAGGAAACCAGAGAACTACAGACCAATCAGCCTGACCAGTATAGTTTGTAAAATTCTGGAGAGTTTAATATCGAAGTACATCAGAGGAATATGTGATGATAAAAATTGGTTCATGAGGAGCCAGTATGGACAGATCATTGGATTCAGGAGGTCAGTTAGATTGCATAGCCATAGATCTTTCCAAAGCCTTTGATAGAGTGGAACATGGAATATTATTAAAGAAATTGGAGGGAATAGGATTGGACGTAAGGGTTACACGTTGGATAAAAGCATTTCTAAATTCAAGGGTTCAGAAAGTCAAAGTAGGAAATAATGTATCTCAGGAAGAGAAAGTTTGGAAGGGAATTGCACAGGGTAGTATAATCAGTCCGTTAATTTTCTTAATATATGCAAATGATTTAGGGAACAATATTACATCAAAAATAAGATTGTATGCAGATGACATAATTGTTTATAGGGAAATAAATAACATTGAGGATTGTTCAGAATTACAAAGGGACCTTGAAAGTATCCAACAATGGGTTGAAGAAAATAATATGAAGGTTAATGGAGGCAAATCAACTGTTACAACTTTTACAAACAGGAGCTTTAAAACTGAATTTGAATATACTTTGGATGAGGTAGTTATCCCAAAAGATGGCAAGTGCAAATACTTAGATGTGAGATTTGGAAGTAATTTGCACTGGAAGGGTCATATTGATAACATTGTTGGGAAAGCATACAGATCATTACATGTCATAATGAGGCTACTTAAAGGATGCAACAAAGAATTAAAAGAAAAAAGTTACTTGAGTATGGTTCGTCCATTATTGGAATATGCAAACAGTGTTTGGGATCCTCACCAAGAATATATAATAAAAGAAATAGATAGTGTGCAGAGGAAAGCAGCAAGATTTGTAATAGGGGATTTCAGGAGAAAGAGTAGTGTATCAGAAATGTTAAAGGAACTTGGGTGGGAAACTTTAAGTAAGAGAAGGGAGAAAACTAGACTTATAGGATTATATAGAGCCTATAAGGAGAAGAAGCATGGGGAGATATCCGTGAGAGGCTTCAGTTGGAAAATAATTATATTGACAGGACTGACCACAAATATAAAATTAGAAGGAATTTTAGCAGAAGCGATTGGGGTAAATTTTCATTCATTGGGAAGGGTGTGAAGGAGTGGAACAGTTTACCAGGGGTAGTGTTTGATCCTTTTCCAAAATCTGCACAGATATTCAAGAAGAGAATAAACAGCAACAGAGAAAATAAATGAAGTGTTAGAGGGCATTCGACCAGTGCAGGTTAGTGTAAATAAAAAAATGTGTGTGAATAAATTAATTCCATCCCCTGGTCTAAGGAGTTTGGACAGCCAAAGTAGGGGACTGCCTGTAGGGGTGAAGTACAGTGGGGACTTTGAGGACCCTGCGACCGCTACGGTAGCTGTGAAGGCCCTTCAGGAACTCTTTAAAGTGGTGGCAAAAGGGGCTCTGGTTAAGACGCAGCAGGTCGTTATGCTACTTAGGATCCAGAACGGGTAAAAAAAAAAGTAAATAAATAAATGCAATGTAAATATTAATGTTATACCAGTTGTATAGCATCATTTGAAGTCATTCCACATACTGTATATCAGTTGACTATATTTGTAAGTAGTACAGGAGATATTATAAGTATAATTTTGTAAACAATATAAATTTATTAAGGATGAGCTGTGTGTTTAATAGAAAACATTGTTAGAGTAAATTGTATAATATTGTATTATAGGAAAAATTTTCTTCTCTTGTTAATTTAATATTTAGTGCTTGACAATAATGTATTTTAGTGTACCACTTGCCATGGAGGTAGACACCTCATTTGCAAATAAAGAGATTTTGATTTGATTTGATTTGCTGCTTGACCTAGTCTTTCCAGGTTATTACCAAAATCTTCCCACGACTTCTTTTTGGATTCAACAACTATTTGTTTTGCCCTGTTTCTTTTATCTACATACAAATCCCTGTCTGCCTCGGTCCTTGTTTGGAGCCATTTCTGATAAGCCTTCTTTTTATGTTTACAAGCTTCTCTCACTTCATCATTCCACCAAGATGTTCGCCTTTTCCCATCTTTACACACACTTGTTCCTAGGCATTCCCTTGCGGTTTCTACTACAGCATCTCTGTACGCCACCCATTCACTTTCTATATCCTGAACCTGCTTACTGTCTACTGTTCGAAACTTCTCACTAATCATATCCATGTAATCCTGTCTAATTTCCTCGTCCTGGAGATTTTCTACCCTTATTTGTTTGCAGACAGATTTCACTTTCTCTACCCTAGGCCTAGAGATACTTAGTTCACTACATATCAGATAGTGGTCTGTATCATTGAAAAATCCCCAGAAAACTTGTACATTCCTAACAGATTTCCTGAATTCGAAGTCGGTTAAGATATAGTCTATTATGGCTCTGGTACCCCTAGCCTCCCATGTGTAGCAGTGAATAGCCTTATGCTTGAAGAATGTATTCGTAACTGCTAAACCCATACTAGCACAGAAGTCCAGCAAACGCTTCCCATTCCCATTAGCTTCCATATCTTCCCCACACTTACCGATCACCCTTTCGTATCCTTCAGTTCTATTCCCAACTCTCGCATTGAAATCGCCCATTAGCACTATTCTGTCCTTGCTGTTGACCCTGACCACAATGTCACTCAATGCTTCATAAAACTTGTCAACTTCATCCTCATCTGCACCCTCACATCGTGAATACACGGAGACAATTCTAGTCCTAATTCCTCCAACTGACAAATCTACCCACACCATTCGCTCATTTATGTGCCTAACAGAAACTATGTTGCGTGCAATGGTATTCCTGATAAAGAGCCCTAACCCAGACTCTGCCCTTCCCTTTCTAACACCCGTCAAGTACACTTTATAATCTCCTATTTCTTCCTCGTTATCTCCCCTTACCCGAATATCACTTACTCCTAGCACATCCAGATGCATCCTCTTTGCTGATTCAGCCAGTTCTACTTTCTTTCTTCCATAAGCCCCGTTAATGTTGATAGCTTCCCATCAAATTCCATTTCGTTCGCCAAGTTGTTTCCAAGGAGTCCCTCGCCTGTCAAATGGGAGTGGGACTCCGTTTCTCCCATAGGTCCGAGGACTGCTTAAAATGTTCTGAGCTCGGTAAATTCATGAAGCAGGATGCTACCCTACTTGCACATAGTCCAAGTGAGGATCTCTCCTCTAACGGGTTATGGACCACCGGTGAATTGTATAGTCCTAGCCGCCTGAGCACAAGGAGGGCCACGACTCAGAATATGTCAGAGATGCCCACTCCCATTCCATAGCAACTGGTATCCCGACTCTCAGGACCACTTACTAGGCCACTCAGCCGTTGCCCATGGTTCATGAACTAGGACGTGACTACAGTAACCCACAACCACGAACCATTTGAATCTAAAAATAAAAAAATTAATTTAAAAAGAAGACTTCTGTCAAGATGTTTTGAAATATATATCTTGTATTGATGGTGCAAATAATGCACAAATCTTCCTCTTTAAAATGCTGTATCATTCATAAAAATGTGCCCATTAAAAGTGAGTAAAATTAATTATTATTCCAACAAGTAATTTTCTACATCATTCGCCTGGCACTACAGACTATACTGCACGGCACTTGTACGGTTGATCTATTACAGTTGACGTCAACCTAGATCCCAGGTTGACATAAAATAGCATTTTGAAAACTTGTGTAGTAGAATTTCAATGGTTACTTTATTTACACAGATATTTCAAAATCATATGCCTGTGCTTTACATTTTAGAACCTTTATTTTACAAGCGGGGTGATTTCTCCGGTGACATACATCACATAATACTATTTCCCCTGCTAAGTTCTTACTCCCTCCTGCCATGACTGAAGTATAATTATACAGTACAATAATTTATTTAACGCGCACAATGTGCAAAGAATTACTGTATAAAACATTAGTCTTCGTTGCAAAATTTCACTAGTAGACATTAGTAGACATAGTAGACATTATTCAACATTCGTCATGGCAGAAAAACCTCCAGTAGGGAGGCCCAAAGGAGGCATTGCATGTCTGTTCACTGATCAGTTCTCACCATTTAGTGTACAATACAGATCTACGAACGTTTTAGTAGTTCGAACCAAGCCGTGTGTTTGTGTATGTGTATATTTCCAGCCAGCTTTCTCATCAACTGAGATTATTGAGAAAGTTAGTAAAGCTTTAACTGTGACTACTAGGGATGATGCCATTATCCTTGCCGGAGACCTAAATTGTCGCATCGATGCAGAACATCGAAAATCAACAGAAGTTTTGGACTTCTTAGAAAAGGAAGGTCTTCGGTTGGTGAATGCCTCTGACATAAATACCTACATGTCTCATAATGGTACTAGCACAATAGATCTGGTGTTTATAAACTCTAAGTTTGTGTCGATCAAGCAGGAGGTTATTCTCGAGGCGCAACGGAAACACCTACCAGTTGCAACTTCCTTACAGCTGGAGAATAGGCCTAGTACGCTTGATACAGTTAGAGACCGTACAAAAATAAGTAGAAAAAGTAATCCGTCTCTTATCTGTGGTGAAGATAATCAAACGATACTTAACCTATTACGAGAGGGTAATCTTAATGAGGCTGCATTATATCTAGAAGTGCTGCTCCAGAATGCTACTCTACCAACAATACCTGTGGTCAGGAAATCTCAACCCTGGTTCACCAATGAATGCTATAAATGTCGTAGAGATGTGCTGGAAGCATTAAATACAGCCCGAAGAGAGAAAACAAAAGAATTCCTTGAAATATATGCCAGTAAAAGGAGAGCATACAAACTACTACTAAAAGAAGCCAAAAATCATTACAGAGAGGAAGAAGGAAAGAAACTTACAGAACGTGCCAGTCTAGATCCTTACCTGGCTCTGAAGCCTAGACAACCGAAGTTCTCCAGGAACTTACCAATGGAAGTTTGGGAAAAGCACTTGAGTGCAGGGTATAAGTACAGGATCCGCCGGCACGGGCGAGCACGGGCTCCGCGGCTGCTGCTCGTGCGTCTATATGACGTCATGTATGACGTGTTTAGCGAGTGGATGTTTGCAAACATGGCAGATAATTCAAAGGAACGTGCAGCAGGCGCTAAATGTATGAATTAATGGTCTGGTATATTTGGCTGTTTGAGACTGCGTAACACAATTCACAGCCACTAGATTGGGTTAAAAATTGAGTAGCTGGATAGTGAAATAGATATTAACGGCGCGATATGATGGGGCTGACTTCATTTCGCGAAAACTTTACGAATATTAAGTACGTCCGGCAAGTAGGAAAAGCACCGATCTGGTTTGGTTAGTCCGGCTAGTGGCAAAACGATTGGTCTAGAGACAAGCAAAAGGGAGTCGGTGGGCATAAGCCCCCATGTTAGGGCCGCGAAGTGGCCAACAGCCTCTAGAATCCTTTACGAAAGCAATTGTGATTCACCGAAAACCACTTTTATTTGCTAGTTGCTTTACGTCGCACTGACACAGATAGGAGGGAAGGGGAAGGAAGTGGCCGTGGCCTTAATTAAGGTACAGCCCCAGCATTTGCCTGGTGTGAAAATGGGGAACCACGGAAAACCATCTTCAGGGCTGCCGACAGCATTACTAATTTAGCGCGGTGATCCACCGAAAACCACTGACAGTGACAGGTTAGGTTGTGATCCACCGAAAACCACTGGTAGTGACACGTTAGGTTAGGTTTGGTTAGGTGCAACAGCATTACTAATTTAGCGCGGTGATCCACCGAAATCCACTGATAGTGACAGGTTAGGTTGTGATCCACCGAAAACCACTGATAGTGACAGGTTAGGTTGTGATCCACCAAAAACCACTGGTAGTGACACGTTAGGTTAGGTTTGGTTAGGTGCGACAGCATTACTAATTTAGCGGGGTGATCCACCGAAATCCACTGATTGTGACAGATTAGGTTGTGATCCACCGAAAACCACTGATAGTGACAGGTTAGGTTGCGATCCACCGAAAACCACTGATAGTGACAGGTTAGGTTGTGATCAACCGAAAACCACTGGTAGTGACACGTTAGGTTAGGTTTGGTTAGGTGCGACAGCATTACTAATTTAGCGGGGTGATCCACCGAAAACCACTGATAGTGACACGTTAGGTTAGGTTTGGTTAGGTGCGACAGCATTACTAATTTAGCGGGGTGATCCACCGAAAACCACTGGTAGTGTCAGGTTAGGTTGTGATCCACCGAAAACCACTGATAGTGACAGGTTAGGTTGTGATCCACCGAAAACCACTGTTAGTGACACGTTAGGTTAGGTGCGACAGTATTGCTAATTGAGCGACTGTTGTTGGAAGTACACTTTTGGTGATGACATCACGAATAGGAAAGCAACACTATACACACGAGTATATTGTAACCACTGAGACAGGATATGAATTTATGGGTACTCACTAAACGTTGGCACAGGAGTAGACAGAAGATGGACTTCTTGTGTTTACGTAGATGTACTCCCTCTTAAAATAATAATTACTAGTGTGGATGCACCACTGAATGGGAATTTTAATTGTTTTGGCTAGTTGTACTTCGTCTTAAAACAATAATCACGACTATCACAGAACTGAACACACGACTCGACTGTTTATCTCTAGTTATACTTCCTCTTAAAACTATAATCACGACTATGACAGAGCTGGTCACACAACTCGATTGTTTTCGTCTAGTTGTAGGCCTACTTCCTCTTAAGATAGCAATCAAGACTATAACCAAAACATAGCTGGACACACGACTGGTTTGTTTTCGTCTACTTGTACTCCCTCTTCAAACAATAATCACACTGCTGGTAATGAAACTCGTGATTTGCGTTTGATGTATTTTTGTTCCTCGTGAAAGTTAAGTTGGCGACAATTCAGAGAGAGACGACAGAGTCATCTTTTGGGGTAAATATTAATTACATTGCAATGCCATCTCTATTACTGGTAATGTACTATATGTATCTAAATATACATCGTTTACGCTTCAAATTATCAAGTAACATGTTAGCTGAGTGGATAAGCTGATGGACTACGGAGTTGAAGATCGCTGGTTCAAGACGGCCTGTCGCCAGGAATTGATAACAGGTAAATAAAATTAGATTAGTATGCGAATATATAAGTGAAATAACTACGTATAAAATAGGTTAAATGGATGCCGGTGAAATACAGGCGGGGGCTGAAAGAAAGTGAAGGGAGAGGAAATACAAGGTGAAAGTTCTTCAGTATCTTTTAAGTTCTCCCCACCCGAAACCCCTCCTACCCAGGAGGTCCCGTAAGTATGTCGTCATAGCTGTGCCGGCGAATTCTGGCCTTGTTCCGAGTGCAGTGCTTCAAGAGAGAGACACACGACCTACTAATTATTTCATGCCAGTTTTTCAAATAATCCCTGAAATTGACGAATTTTCAATTAATGAGGTTGTATAAACTATTACAGCATCTAAAGATAACAAGGCATGTGGCCCAGATCACATTTTTAATGAACATCTTAAAGCTGCTCTCCCAAAATTGGGTGAATCCATCACTCGCCTAATGAATGAATGCTTGCGGCAAGGTAGGATACCAGACAACTGGAGAAAATCTACTATTAAAATGCTATATAAAGGCAAAGGTGATACCGCAGATCCCAACTCATATAGAGGAATAGCGCTAGAGTGTACTCTACTAAAGACTTTAACTTCATTAGTGGGTAAACGTCTCATTAAACTGGTGGAAAATAACCTACCGGAGTCGCAATTCGGATTTAGAAAAGGGAAATCAACGACTTTAGCTATCCGCTGTCTCCAGAATGACATAGAAGAAGCCTTAAAGAAACCAGGGGGTAAATTGCATGCCATCTTTATAGATTATTCAAAAGCTTTCGACACCATAAGCAGAACCATACTGTTAGAAAAATTGGAGAGTTTTATTGGTAGTACGAACTACCTTATACCGCTGATTAGGAACTTACTGCTCAACAATTCAATAGAAGTAGATGATGGCATTACCAAATCTATTATTTTGGAACAAACAACCGGGGTATTACAGGGAGACCCGTTAAGTCCATTATTATTCATCATTGCGACAGCAGACATAGTAGATTTGGTAAACCAGGAAAGCATCAAACTATTAATGTACGCTGATGATATGGTCTTAACATCAACGTCAGAGAAGGAACTCCAGGAATCATTCAACCAAACAGTAGGCTGGATAAAGAAAAATGAGCTCAAACTGAATGTAGAAAAAACAGTGTCCATGACGTTTAGAAGAGGGGGACCTCATGGAATCTTCTATTATGAAGACCAAGAACTTAAGTCCGTAAAGCATTTTAAATACTTGGGTGTAATTTTTGAAACCCAAGGTAATGTTTTCACCCTCCATCTCATAGACCGTCTAAATGCATCTATGAAAGCAATATCTGACATTAAGCACCTGAGAAACTTGTCTTTAGAAACGGCCATAAAACTCTTTCATCTAAAAATCAGCCCTATAGCAACATATGGCTCGGAAAACATTTGGGAACATTTGAGTATGAAACAGTTAGATAAAATCGAGAAGTTGAAGGCAATCTACTTGAAACGGGCTCTGTGCCTCTCCAAATATTCTCCTTCCCGGCTCGTGTATGAGCTATCCAGAGAGGGATTTTATGTGGAGGAGCTAAGGTTACAGTTGTTACTTCCAGCAACAACACCCTATATACATCTGCTTCGAGGCTACGATCGAAGAAGGCTGACATCTGGGAAGATTTCTACTCTACCGATGCCATGCTAAATCGCGAGTGGGTTCAAGGTGGATATGAACTGCGACACCTGCTGACAAGGTTCTCCGTTCATGGGTTCCATTATAAACTGTGTAATATAAAGCGTTATCATGAACCAGGTTTGAACTGTGTATGTTTAAGATGTGGTGCACACTGTACTAGGTACCATGTTTTAAATTGTAAACAGCGATCAGAATCACTGGTGAAATTTTGCAACGAAGACTGTTTTATACAGTAATTCTTTGCACATTGTGCGCGTTAAATAAATTATTATTATACAGTACAATAAATACGTTTAAATGTTATTGTTGTCCATTAACTTGTGGATGAAACCTAATGTAAGCAACTGTTATGTGCTGACTTGACTTACTTTGCCTGTATACAAATAATGGCGGCTTCAGATTCTTATTTCTTGAATGGCAATACAAAGGATCCTGTGTTGATTTCCAATGCAAATATATGTTCAAAACTCTTTCCTGATGAGATATGATATTAAATTCCTTATTGAAGTCTCGACGACTGACAAGAGCAGATAAAAGAAACTCAAACTTAATTAACAGGTTTGCGCGTTACAGCTTATGTTTTCAGTGAAAAATTAGAGCAACCACAATTCCACAACTAAGCGGACAGATATAACGTAATTCATGGAATAAAAGTGCACAGATCACAGCGGCATGTCTCGATAACCAAGAGACCTCAATATTAAACAACAAGGCTGCCACTTCGATAAGGAACTCCTAGTCATTGCGTTTCAAAACATTTATAAGCGTTACGGTAGTCTTTTTTCATACGAATATACTCTCTCTACGAAACACTTAATGAATCGCATCACGAAGCTGGGTTTTGACAAAGAAAACAACCACTCCATATACCGCACATTTGAGTATCAAAATTACCAATTATGGAAGGGCAAATCGAAGCAGAAACAACGTTTAAGGACGAGTTAACCATGTTTCCTGTTAACAACTATGAAAGATAAATTATATTAAGTAAATATTCAGTACACAGGTTTGCTTATAAAGTAGGATTTGTACTGTTATATTTTAAATTAATTATTCTGAGCTACTGTATTTCCCTCGTATGTTCAAGAGATGTGTGTTTGCGGGTGAATCCAATTCTGCCTGTTAGTCAGAAGGACTGGAACCAATGGCGCCCATGCCCGGGGGCAGGGGGGGGGGGGGCGCCTCCTCCCCCCCCCCCTAGCTCTCAGGGAAAGGCAAAAATCTAATTTAGTCAGGAGTTTTTCTTTCAAGAAAATGATTTAAAAGTCAGTATTACATAGAAGTGATAGTACCGCCCCCCACTAATGGTCAGGGGATACCATGGGTGTTATTCTACCGCTATTCATTCCCCCCCCTACAAACTGTCATATGGGCGCCCATGACTGGAACTTAACCTTCTCATTATCTAAGTATGGAAGAATCCTAATGTTGTGGTGCACAGATTGCCTATTTCTTTTAAAAATTTTTTTGTAGAATTAGACCTAAGGAGAAATGAAAGGAACTTACTCGGGAATTGAATCTAGCTATAAAGTCAGCACAATTGGCAGTCATACAAATTTCAATGAAAAATGGTAATATATATTTACGTACTTAAGGCTGATACAGGTTCCAAGAAGGACAATCCCGGAATCATAAGTGAACGAGGTGGGTAGCTATGTGAGCATCAGTCAGCAGTATGTTGGTTACAAGTATAAAAGTCCACAGAGCAGGTTATTAGTACTAACCAAGTACAGTATTGAAATTTAGCAATGGTAACACTTTTATGATAAGATACAAAGATAAGATTTCTGGGGATATACCCGTACCGGTACTAAAGAAAATGGGTTTGGGTATAGTACCATATCGGAAATACTTATTTGATTATTGTTTGCATGAAGGAGCTATACCAAATGAATGGAGAGATGTAATGTGTATAAATGGAAGGTGGTAGACTTAAAGCTGAAAATTACAGCTTACATGTATGACATGTAAGCTTTGCGAGAGCAGTCTTTCTGATTATATTAGACATGTTTACAAAATTAATAACTGGTTTGATAGAAGATTGCTCCAATGTGGCTCCCAGCAAGTTACCAGTATAACAGAGATTTTACATTCAGGAGATCAAATGGACTGTATTGGTATCGACCTATCTGTTGACCAGACATCAATCAGTCACCACTGATCTGCATTTAGGGCAGTCACCCAGGTGGCAGATTCCCTATCTGTTTTTTATTTAGTCTGATCTTAACTCCTCTTCCTATAAATAAATATTTGCCCCAATTTGATCTTCATATTGTGATCTTTCCTACTTTAAAAAATACCACTGAAACTTATTCGTCTAGTAATGTCATTCGATGGGAGCTCAGAATATAGCACTTAGACAAGCAGCCCACCTTCTTTCTCACAAGTCTTCCCAGCCCAAACTTTGCAATGTTTTTTTAATGCTACACTTTGGCAGAATAACCCAGAAGAATCAAATTGCTTTTCTTTGGATTTTCTCCAGTTCTTGAATCGAGTAGGCCCTAATCATGGTGAGGGTCCTATACACTGGAACCATACTTTAGTTGGGGTCTTACCAAAGACTTACATGCCCTCTCTTCTACATCCTTAGTACAACTCCTAAATACCCTAATAACAATGTGCAGAGATGTGTAGCCTGCCCTTTATTTACAACACCACTTACATGATTACCCCAATGAGGATCTTTCGTTATATTAACACTTATGTACCATACTTACATTATAAGGAACTTTCACCCATTCAATGCAGTAATTAAAACTGAGAGGACTTTTCCTATTAGTGAAACTCACAAGCTGCTGTCCATCTCACAACAGCAACTCTCCATTCATTTGGTATAGTTCCATCATATAAACAGTAATCAAATATGTACTTTAGATATGGCATTACATCCCAACCCATTGTCTATAGTATGTCCCCAGAAATCATATCATTTCCAGCTGCTCTTCTAGTTTTTAAATTTTGTCAAGGTCTCTTTGCAATTGCTCAAAATGTTGTAACTTATTTATTAATCTCTACAGTATAACATAATTAAAAACCTATCTCTGACTGCAGTTATTTACTCATATCATGTAATAAAACATAAAGGTCCAATAATACTGCCTGAGGAATTCCTCTTCTAACGATTACAGGACCACATAATGCTTCAACTACTCTAATTCTTTGAGTTCTGTTATCTAGCAATATGGCCACCCATTCAGTCACTCTTTTGTCTAGTCCAGTTGCATCCATTTTTGCCATTAGTATCCCCTGATCTACCCTGTCAAATGCCTAGGATAGGTCGACTGTGACACATTCCACTTGACCTCCTGAATCTAGGACATAGTATCTGCTATATCTTGCTAGAATCCTACAAGTTCAGCATCAGTGGAATAATATCTTCTAAGCATGAACTGCTTTCTGTTGAACCAGTTATTAATATCTGAGATAACATTCCAAAAGAATTTAACTGTATAACGTTATTAATTTCACGAACATGTGTAATATAATCAGAAATATTGCTTTCCCATAGCTTATATGTAACACATGTCAAACTGACTGGCCTGTAATTTTCGGCTTAATGTTCATCACCCTTTCCGTAATACACAAGGGCTACTAAAGCAACTCTCCATTCATTTGGTATAGTTCCATCATATAAACAGTAATCAAATAAGTAGTTTGGATATGGCACTACATCCCAACCCATTGTCTATAGTATGTCCCCAGAAATCATATCATTTCCAGCTGCTCTTCTAGTTTTAAAATTTTGTATCGTATTGTAAATGTCTTTGTTATCGTGGGTAAATTTCAATACTTCATTAGTATTAGTCACCTCTTTTGTCTGGACATTTTGCTTGTAACCAACAATAGTTATATATTGCTGACTGAAGACCTCTGCCTTCTGCATATCCTCGCATAGATGCTTATTCATTAATGATTTCTGAAATGTCCTTCTTGGAACCTGTTTCTGCCTTAAAGTACTTACATTTCATTTTTCACTAAAATTTGTATGACTGCTAATTGTGCTTGCCATCATGTTAATCTCAGCTGACTTCTTCACTAGATTCAATTTCCTTCAAGTTCCTTTAATTTCTCCTTACTTCCACAAACTTTATTAACTCTACTTCCTTCCAACCTGCACCTCGTTCTTAGTCTCATTACCAAGAAGGAGGTTGGAGGTTGGAGGTGCAGCTGTTGATGGTATGATGAAGGGTTAAAAGTCAGGTTGTGAGTGTCACAAATAGGAAAAAGTCCTCATAGCTTTAATTACTGCATTGATGGTGTAAACATTCCTTGAGGGTATCAGTGTATGTACATACATGTTAATATATGCATAGCCACCACAAGGGGCTGAGGGTTCAAGTGTACCTCCTGGTACTAGGGGCCAGACCCCCGGCCCAGAACTTTTCTTTTTAATTTTTAGGGGAAAAGTACTCAAATATGTGATGTTCACAATGACAAGGTTTTGGAAACAATGGAACTGATTGGTTAATATGATGACATAACACGTGATCATTTGGCCAAAGTAGAAGGACAAAAGCAGTGAGGCCAGTCTCACAATTCATCAGGATACTCTCAAACATAAATATATTTCCTTATAGGGAGAAAATTTTTAAGAACAATTTTAAATCAAAAAGAAGAGGCAATTTTTATGGAAAATAGTGATGTGACCCCAGACATCTGCCACCAGAACATAATGTTCTTAATCTGCTTATGTTATTCAAACCAAAGAAACTAATTGGTGTGAAATTTGTGAGAGATTTATTGAATTTAAGCAGGTGAGACAAGAACTCCACCTTGGAAACTCTTTAAGTGCTGCTTGACTGTCATGCACAGAGTTAGGACAAGGGTTCAAACAAGCAGACATTATATTAGTGAAGTTTACTCAAGAATACTTTTAGAAAACAAATTTGCAACTATTCACCCTGCAGAGCACACTCATTGAACAGTGTTGGTATTAACAACGCTGCTAAAGTGAATCATGATATACTGACATTTCTTGGTAACATTGAGAGTTTGTACTTCTTTTTTACTAGCAGCCCTGTCGTGACCCTAAGGGATGTACAACAGGCTGAGGACTTGGGTTCGGAGTTCTGGGAGCGTATAGTCAGATTGGCAAAGTTTAAACACTAATTATATTCTACACCCAGGATATTCACATATCAATATATACAATAATACATACAATATAAAATCTCTGACACCATTTACTCTCAATCCCTTCTCAACTTCAGATCTATGAGAATGTCTTTAAGTTTTGTTCCTAGTACACACAAGAATACTTATAATGCATATATTTACTGTTGAATACTTAACTACGGAGTATAGATGATTCTTGTACAGCTGACGTCTTCACTCTTCTCTTCTTGTCTTCTCCTCTTCTGCGTAGGTATCCCTTGAAACTCGTTAATCTTTGCGGCGACGTGAATTATCCCAATTACAATTAAGCTGCTAGTCTATAAGCTGATATTCCAACACCTACTTTGACAATCGGTGTGGAGAATCTTTGTGATTGTTCAGCAACAAGTCACACTCAGTTCAAGAGCCTGATACCCCTCTATCTTACTATCACTTTACTGCGTCTGCGACTGAATGCTAAGTCTACCAGTACTCCAACAGTTCTCCCTAATTAACTATTCACTCTTCTGCGCGATACTGCCTACCGTCGAAAAGCCTTCTTCGAGTGTCGTGAGTCAAAAAGCCCTGTTCTTTACAAGTTACCCAGTTATATAGTTTCTTCTATTCTTTCTCGAATAATCCTACTGATTCATATACCACCACCACAAGTCACTAGTTCACATCACAACTGCACTGTTCTCCGATTGGTTGTTGCGCACGGAACCACCCTGTCACGTTGCATTACACACATTGTTCTAGAACATTTGGAAGCTGTTTCTACGTCTCTTACACGTGACTCTGTAGATTTCTAACCCAAAAGAAGTGCGCATTTGACTTACACAATGTTTCACAATATTGAGACACAAAGCTCTTGGCTTACGAGCTCCCAAAGCAACATCGAATATTCTAAATCCTTCTTTGAAATATTCTGTTATTTCTCTTATTATTATTATTGTCATTTAAGAATTATGAGTTATGAATATACACAAACTCTCCTATCATTTCGCTTCATTTATACATGCGTTCATATGCCTGCTACTTTTAAATCACAGGCTTTCTACCCTGGAGTTCGCGGATTCGAATCCCATTCGAACCCGTTCGCTCTCTCGTTAATACGCGGAAGGCGCTTCGTGAGCCGCCGTTCACGACACCTCCCCTGCCTGGGAAGAAGTGCTTTGCGTCCTCTTGACGCAAACACTTCTGTCAGACACTCGTGTTTGCTTACAATTTCCCTGGATGTGGAATGTCTCCCCTATGTGGCATTATTATCTTTAAACTCTACCTTTCTCTTTATATCTCAAGCTACTGGGTGTTTGTACTGTTGCTGTGTCTTCAATTGCAACTACACTGACTTCTGAATCATGTATACTGGCGCGACTACTCGCTAACCTTGGTCTCTCAAAATGGACCACTAAGTCATCATCTGATGACCTCTCTTTAACCCTATTCTCATTAATGATTTTCTGCTTAAAGCAAATTCGAGTACAGCAAAGCAAGGACAACACTTGCAACATGTTAACAAAAGTATTAGAGCTACAATAGCCATTATCGTCCACACTATGATTTTATACACATTGATATCAGCATGTAATTGCTTTGAATACAACTCTTTTTCCTTTTCCAATATTAAATTTTCCACATCTTCAATTTTTACTCCTGAATTTTTTAACATCGTCTATATGTGTTAGTAGACTGTGTAGTGGTACCTCTTTTAACTCAGGTAAGTCATTTAGTTTTATATCACTATTAAGATATTCACAACATTCATATTCTAATAAAATGTCAGGAATTACATCCTTCGTATAAGTTGTGTTAACACTACCTGTGGACCGCATCTTACTATCTGGTCCGTAAATTGTACAAGGTTGATACATTGTAATTATACCTACATTTACTAAATTTACATTATGTGTTTCCTCACAAACTACTGTTATCCTTGTAAGTGATGGAGTCAAATATAAATATTTATTGTCACTTACAGGTAACCATACAAGCTGACTAACTTTGATTATGTTTTTATTACACTCACTTGGCATTATTGTTGTCCCTTTCAATAAAGTTAAAATGCAGTCTTTCTGTCCATGTACCAATTTTAACACAATACTAGATGTACACACTCTGTGAATTTCATCTACTTGTTTGCAGTCTTTCACTTGTTCTTTACTTAAATATGCATATAACTGCTGCTCTGAATCAATAATAACAAAGTCTTTTTCTACCCTGATATGAACATATTCTTTTACAATATTTACATTATCATGATTTGCATTATCATCACTGTCTTTCATTAGCGTAGGTAAAGGAATTATCTTATATAACTGAAAGTTTTTCTTGTCACTTAGAGGCATTTCATTTACATACACCAACATATTCTTATTTATGAATGCATTTACAGTTGCAATCCTGTAAATTAAATAATCTCGAGCCATATCCAACTCTAAAGGGAGGGTCATCCCTTGTGGAAACTGATCTTGGGATTTCCTATAAGCTTTTAAAATCTCAGAAGGGCTCAAAATTTGCATATTAATAATCCCTAATTGTGCATACATTATTCCATCTGATATTACCTTATATTGATCATACACCTGTGAAATGAGGTCCTCTATCTCTATCAAATGTCGGTTAATGGCAATCTCAATATCTAATTGAGTGAACTCGCGTTTTAATAGACTTGTTTCATTTCCCAAAAACTCTTTTATCTGTTCTAAATTCTTGTTTAATTTTAGCTCATTAGCTGTTACATCATATAAAGTATTGTTCAATGATTGTAATGTAGATCGTGTGACCGTAAGTTGTTCCTTCGCAAGTTTAAGTGTTGAAAGCTGTTCTTTCTCTAATTCTGAAATTTTATTCTGATACATCTCAGCATCTTCGCTGTCCAGCGTCCCAAACAATGTTTTCGATAATGTGCCTATAAAATTAAATAAACCTCTCTTTTCACGTTTCACTGTATTCTTAGTAAATTGTTTCAAAGTGTCCCTTAATTCCTGTACTCTCTGTAAGCGATTAATCTCCATCTGCACTTCGTGTTGGCAAGTAAAATTCAATTCACTCTGTAATTGATAACATAACACTTGTGTTTTCTGTATGTTCTTCCTAATTACTGTGTATGCCTCTGCTAATTTACTTAAATTGACATAAGTGATCAATCTCCATTCTGTAGTAGACAATTGTACGTTTCCCTTATCTTTAAAATATATCCCTGGGGTTTTCTCATACGGAGTTATCTGAAAAATCTATCCCATTTCCAACTACTTTTCCCTGAAAGTATACTACAAGCACTACATAAATTATCCAATACATCTTGAATGTAGTGTGTGTCTTCTTGTTTCCTTACTGGTGACCTGCAAAGAAAAGTCTCTGTTGTACCGTACTGTAGGAGTACTATATTTATGCAAAAATTTGCAATTACATATGTTTCAAACACTGTTATAATAATTCATGGTAACTCATTTCTAATGCAAGTTATGTTCATCATGTCATGTGGTATGCACATGGTATCACCCTAATGAATGTTTCCCGTGTTGGGGTTCGTATCCCGAATGTGGTTTTGTTAAGAGTAGCCACCACCATATTTCATATAGCTCTCCCAATTTGTGTACCCCTGTTTAGTTATTAGATCATTTTTACTTCCGTATATGCAACTACTGAAGGACACTTTCGCTCAAGGTTCATTAGACTCACTTTCCTGTTCTCCGTAGCGGCCTGGCTGCCGTGTTCTAACAGTGTCCCTTGCTAAGTGCTTTGTTATCTGATGAGTGCCATGAAGTAAGCTTGAGCTGGTCAAGTCCAAACATCCCTTCGCTCTACTCAACACTGTATTCTGTTATTATTATTATTATTATTATTATTATTATTATTATTATTATTATTATTATTATTATTATACTTTTCACTTTTAGTTAAACTGGATCTCTCTGTTCACGTTGTCGTATGCACATATTATATCATTATATCTCCTCGTTTATCTCTAACGTCACTCTATAAGATCGGACTCTCGGTTCGAATCCCGATGTGTGAGATGACAACTGGGTTAGGCTCTCACGGACCATAACCTTTCTGAAGGGTTTCACGATAAAACACAATGTGTTCCGCTCCACCAATTATTTCTTAGCCCCTGGGTAATCTAGGTTTGAATCTCTTAAAAACTTCTCATGAAATTTAGGTCGTGATTTGGCAGGATATTTCAAACTAATCCTACCAGCAATCATCGATACTTCCAAAGCGCCGTCGGAGTAAGGAGAAGTGTCATCTTACCGTGGCCTAAATCGGGGCGGTCCTCCATCCTGTGGTCTGTGCTTCGACCCTCTACACAAAAAGTTTTAGGCGGTTTTTGTGTATTTTGATTAGCTTACCTTTCTTGTTGATTTTCAACAAGCAGTTTACACCATCAATTCGCTCTATTTCGTAAGGTCCTCTGTATGGTGGTTCAAATTTTGATGACCTCCTTCGTCTCAAGATTTCATTTCTTAATAATACCTTATCGCCTACCTGAAAATCTATTTCCCGTTGTTTTCTGTCATAATTTTGTTTCTCCCACTCCTTGCTCTGAATCAGAGTTTTGCGTGCGATCTCATGGTTTTCCTGTAATCTAAGGGTTAGGCCTTCGATTACATTCTGATACTCATTATAAGTAGGCTCTGGTTTTCTCTGCAAAATTCCCGGTATATTAGCCTTTCGCCCGAATATCAATTCATATGGTGTGAACCCTGTGTTACTGTGTTTAGAAGTGTTATACACAAAAGTAGCTGTTGGTAGATAATCATCCCAGTCATTCTGCTCTTTACATTCGTAATGACGCAAATATTCTATGATCACGCGGTGTGATCGCTCAGTACTCCCGTTTGATTGCGGCCTGAATGCCGTTGTATGAATTTTTTCGATTCTCAAAATTTTACATAATCTCTTAAAAGTTTGTCTCATGAAATTACTTCCCATGTCTGTCAGAATTTTACTTGGAATCCCGAATATGGCAATTACATTCATTACTAGTGTTTTTGCTACCGTCTCAGCTTCTTGATTGACCATTGGACTGGCAATTAAATATTTTGACAGCTGGTCTTGACAGGTAAGTATATATTTGTGTTGTCTCTCTGTAACCGGCAGGGGTCCTACGACGTTGATTGCTACTTTCTCAAATACTTGACTCGGTGTGTCTGTTAAAATTATGGGCATTCTAACCCCTGGACTTGTAATTTTGTTTTTCTGACACGAAGGACAAGAGCGTACAAATGTTTCTACATCTTTCTTCATATTTGGCCACCGTATAACATCTTTAATACGTGCTAGTGTTCTTGTGATCCCTTGGTGTCCGCCTACAAGGGACGTATGGGCATCACGCAATATTGCTAACTTTTCCTCCTCAGTTAAGTCTTTTCGCTCTTTAACAGGTGTTTCGCCTTCATCTTCGGACTCACTCTCCTCCGCTATTGCGTCCTCGGAGTCGGAGTCTTCGATCCGTACCTCTTTTCCTGACCTCTCTGCTTTCGCGTCCACGAGATCATTTCGCTCCTTATCTACTCTTTCGGTTTCACCTGTTTCACCTGTCCCTTGGGGAGTAGTTCCCTCTGAACTCACCACTTGTACCGTTCTCTCAGGTACAATGGGAATTCTACTCAATGCATCCGCATTCTTATTTGTTTTGCCCGTCTTGTACACTATCGTGAAATCATATTCGGCTAACTTTAATCTGAATTTTATTAACCTGGATGATGGGTCTTGCACATTAAATACCCACTTCAGTGGCTTGTGATCTTTTACTACTGTGAAGTGTTTCCCGAATAAGTATGGCCTGAAATACATTACACCCCATACAATTGCAAGTAATTCTTTCTCTGTGACTGAGTAGTTTCTTTCCGCTTTATTCAGAGTTCTGCTTGCATATGCCACTGGTAAATCTTTCCCTAATTCTCCCTGTGATAATATAGCGCCTAAGGCTTCGCCACTTGCATCCGTAGTGAGAATGAATGGCTTCTCAAAATCTGGGTACTGTAATATGGGTTTCTCCGTTAACTTCTGCTTCAAAATATTGAAGGCTGCCTCCTGCTTGTCTGCCCATACATAAGGGACATTATTCTTCAGGAGTTCGTACAAAGGTTTTGCGATTTTACTGTATTCAGGAATAAATCTCCGATAGTACCCGCTTAAGCCTAGAAATCCCTTTAATTGTTTTGTGGTTTGAGGCCTAGGAAAATTCTATACCGCCTCAATCTTTCGCTCATCTGGTTGCACTCCATGCTCGGTAATGATATGACCTAGGAATGCTACTTCTGTTCGCAAAAATTCGCACTTATCTGGCTGTAATTTTAGCCTGTGTTCCCTGAGTCTTTGAAATACTTCTCGTAGTCTCTGATTATGGTCTTCTATGGAACTAGCATAGAACAAAATGTCGTCCATATAAATAAGACATTTAACACCATTTAGGCCCGACATGGCGGTTGTCATGAGCCTCATAAAAGTACTCGGCGAATCCTTCAATCCCATGGGCAAACGTAAATACTCGTAATGTTTTCCTAAAGCTGAGAATGCCGTCTTCTCACGGTCCTCTGGCCTTATTAGCACCTGATGATACCCTGACGCGAGATCCATGGTAGAAAAGTACCGTGCTTTCCCTAAAGCATCTAAGAGCTCTGATATGAGAAGTATTGGGAATACTGTCCCTATTGTCACCTTGTTTAAAGCACGAAAATCAATGCACACCCTGTATTTCTGTTTCCCTGAAGCGTCCAGTTTCTTGGGAACGAGAAATAATGGCGCTGACCATGCACTTTTACTAGGTACGATTATTTCATTCGCCAACATGTCGTCAGTTTGCCTTTGAATTTCCTCCTTTTGAGCCTCAGGTAACCTGTAAGGTCTCACGTTAATTGGAGGTTGGTCTTCCCTGACTCTAATCTCGTGTTGTAACAGATCGGTGTACGTTAGTTTATCCCCTTCTAAATGAAAAATATCATTATATGCTGAACAGATAGCATACAACTCTTCTCGGTCTTTAGGTGCCAAATGGTCGATCCTTAATTGTTCTATCACTCTCTGTTCTCGAGATTTCGTGTTTCCCTGTTCTACTTGTGTTACCTGGTTCACTCTCTTTTATTCGATACATTCTGAGATTGTCATAGGTTCAAGCTCTTGTACAGGGAATATGGGGCTTTCGAAGTTTACTTCGGTTTCCCTCGTATTAAGCACACTCACTATTGCTTTGTGATTGCGTGCCTTTGTTAAGCAACTCGCTATGTATACTCCTGGCAAAATTTCCTTTCTGTCAATCACACCTTCTGCTACTTTTTTGTCCGTTCTCACTTCAATAATCGTCTCTGATCTAGGCTTGAGACAGATTGTGTGGAGCTGAGCAGTTTTCATCGTTATGTGATGTTGCTCACCCTTTAATATGACATAACCTTCTCTGAAATTTATTATACTATCATTGAGTATGTTTCTGCCTACAATCCCGTCATATTTGAGCTGTACGTTGTCACCCGCTATATGAAAATCTGCGTTTGACTCCCCTATTGGAAGTCGTACGGTGCCCTTGGTTCGGATTCTCTCTGAATCTACGTCTTTCAATTTAATGGCAGGCTCTCTAGCGATCATGGCTTCCTTTGGCACTACCTGTCTCTTTATAAGGTATACTTCACTCCCAGTATCTAACAAGAATCGAAGCAGGTTCTCCTGACCTCGTATTCCAATTTCGACTGTGCCTTCTAATGCACTCAAATTATCCCGGTTGGTGATACTTATTTGGCATATTTCGTGTACACTTAAACCCATTGGGTACCTTCGATCGAAAATTTCTACATATCCTTCTCTGTAATTAATTATACTCTGTTGTAAAAGGTCTCTCCCTATGAGGCCATCTGACGAAAGTTGAAATTCATCTCCGACAACATGAAATTCAGGGGAAGAATCCCCTATGTGCAGTATAACACATCCCCGAGTGCGTGAAGTCTTCTTAGTTACGCCTGAGAGCTCTACTACCGGTTTACGATAGTGAATCTCTTTCTTTGGTATACTCTTTTCCCGGATTAGGCTAATGTCAGCCCCTGTATCTATCAAAAATTTGAAAGGTCTATCCCGTTCTTTGGCGTGCACGAGTATCGAACCTGATCTATCATGTTCCCTTCGTGATTGATCCCTTTCTGTAGTGGACTGGTTTCTACTAATCTGTCGCGGGGAATTGCATGACTTATCTGCGCATTTCTGAGTTGCGCTCCTACATGGGCCTTTGCTTTGCTGGGACTCATCCTTAGGCCCGTTGTGGTGGTCCCTGTTTAGTTTAAATCTTTATTATGAAGACTTTTTCCTTTCGCATACTGTTTCGGCCCGTCTACGTACTGTTTATCCCTTTCATGTCCCCTTGTCGCGTACTCACGAGGTTAGGATTTTGCACTATTCTCTTTTTGGTCTTTGAACCAACAGACTCTTTGTAAATGACCCTTTCGTCCGCAAATGAAACATTTTCTTTCCCTGAGTTGCTTTGGCCTTTCGCGACAATGAGACTGTTTGTGTCCCGTCCTGCCACAATTATAACATCGGATTATTGCACAAATGTGTATTTCTCGTGACTTATCCTCATCTTTTTCCCTAGTTTTCTTTCTACAGTCTTTTTCTATATGGCCTACCTTCTGACAATATTGGCAGATAGGTGGACCTTTCTTGGTGGCTTTCTGTTTTCTACAGTCCCTAGCTATATGCCCCTCACAATTACAATTATAGCATATCACTCTAATGTTCGCCCTCTTATTTGTTAATTTACGGGGTGTTTGCCCGGTCATTCGCGGTGACTGTCTGTCTGAGTACGTGTATGCTTTCACTCTCGTTTCGGCTGGTTTCCTTATCTGACCCATGAGCTGTTGCTTAGCCTGAGCGGAAACCATCGCTGTTTCCTCTTCTGTGGCAATGTTGACCGCCTGTTCTAATGTTTGTGCGTCCCGGCTCTTGATGAGAGATTGTATTCTCTCGTCTCTGATACCCTGTACAAAGCTAGCCTTTACTAACTTACGTACCACCCGTATTTGGTATTCTCTGGCAAATAATGGTTCACCCTGGACCATTGCGTTCCGGAGTTCGGTTCCCATGCGGTCAACTCTATGGGCCCACTCTGCGATACTTTCGTTCTTACCCTGTCTGGCGGCAAACAACTGACATGCATAGAAGTCTACAGTTCGTCTCTCGGAATAGTATTCGTGTAAAGCTCCCTTTATATTGTTCCACGTTTCAATATCGGCCCTCACCAGTAGTTTGCTACGCGCATCTTTCGTGATTTTAGTGAGTATTAATTTGCCAAATAGTTCGCGCTCTTCTGGCTTAACTAACCCTATTGCCATTTCAACATTTTCACAAAATTCTTGCAATCTTTCTTTGTGTAAGCCATCAAATTCAGCCCCTATGAGTTTTAAAGCCTCTGTTACTGTTAAAAAGTGGGCATGCAACACTCCACTTGCATCATGCATTATTTCTGCATTACTAGGGGTAGGACTAGCATTTCTATCTGAACCCTCCATTATGAGTTGGCTTTTGACTCACCCTCTCTGGTTAATCGCTGGACTCCGAGCTGGATTGACTGTTCCCGAATAACTGCTACTGTCTGCTTTCTGCCTCCAAGCGACTCGAACGACTTGAATTCCTTTCCCGTTGCCTTCCTCTTAATGTACCTGAAACAGTGATCAAATACGATTACAAATTTATTCACCTTTATTCCCGATCACTAAGCAGCGCTTAAAGTGATCGTAATTATACTTGTATATATTCACAACAAATGAACACCCGAATTTTCTATTAATTTCCCGTAAATTAATTGTTGCCCCTCATCTGCACACCAAAAATTTTAAGTCCACCTGTCGTGACACTAAGGGATGTACAACAGGCTGAGGACTTTGGTTCGGAGTTCTGGGAGCGTATAGTCAGATTGGCAAAGTTTAAACACTAATTATATTCTACACCCAGGATATTCACACATCAATATATACAATAATACATACAATATAAAATCTCTGACACCATTTACTCTCAATCCCTTCTCAACTTCAGATCTATGAGAATGTCTTTAAGTTTTGTTCCTAGTACACACAAGAATACTTATAATGCATATATTTACTGTTGAATACTTAACTACGGAGTATAGCTGATTCTTGTACAGCTGATGTCTTCACTCTTCTCTTCTTGTCTTCTCCTCTTCTGCGTAGGTATCCCTGGAACTCGTTAATCTTCGCGGCGATGTGAATTATCCCAATTACAATTAAGCTGCTAGTCTATAAGCTGATATTCCAACACCTACTTTGACAATCGGTGTGGAGAATCTTTGTGATTTTTCAGCAACAAGTCACACTCAGTTCAAGAGCCTGATACCCCTCTATCTTACTATCACTTTACTGCGTCTGCGACTGAATGCTAAGTCTACCAGTACTCCAACAGTTCTCCCTAATTAACTATTCACTCTTCTGCGCGATACTGCCTACCGTCGAAAAGCCTTCTTCGAGTGTCGTGAGTCAAAAAGCCCTGTTGTTTACAAGTTACCCAGTTATATAGTTTCTTCTATTCTTTCTCGAATAATCCTACTGATTCATATACTACCACCACAAGTCACTAGTTCACGTCACAACTGCACTGTTCTCCGATTGGTTGTTGCGCACGGAACCACCCTGTCACGTTGCATTACACACATTGTTCTAGAATATTTGGAAGCTGTTTCTACGTCTCTTACACGTGACTCTGTAGATTTCTAACCCAAAAGAAGTGCGCATTTGACTTACACAATGTTTCACAATATTGAGACACAAAGCTCTTGGCTTACGAGCTCCCAAAGCAACATCGAATATTCTAAATCCTTCTTTGAAATATTCTGTTATTTCTCTTATTATTATTACTGTCATTTATGAATTATGAGTTATGAATATACGCAAACTCTCCTATCATTTCCCTTGATATATACATGCGTTCATATGCCTGCTACTTTTAAATCACAGGCTTTCTACCCTGGAGTTCGCGGATTCGAATCCCATTCGAACCCGTTCGCTCTCTCGTTAATACGCGGAAGGCGCGTCGTCAGCCGCCGTTCACGACAGCCCTGATCACTGAGAATTCTTGAAACAATGCATCTAATTATCTTTGCAAAGCTTTTCCGAGACCCATTGGAGTGAAAGAGTACAAGCTGTGTGCCCAGCAGTAAAGCATCATTGTTCGATTCTGGAAATTATCGACCTGCTCCTTGAAGACCCTGTTACAACTTTGACTCCATTAGCACAAAACACCATTTTGGGACTTAGGAAATAATTTCTATTTTCCAAGGGTCTTTTGATTTAATTTTGCCATGATATTCTGTCTGCTACTGACCAGAAGAATGTCCTCATTCACAGCAAAGGGATTCCTCCAATGTTGAGAGCCAACTTATGAAAGATTTGCTTGATGAGATGCAGAAATTACCAGAGTCACAGGAAATCACTTTGTATGAAAGAATAATACTTGCCGAAGCAATTGGCATTTCCTCTTACTTCGTTACGAGGGTGGAACACAGTAGTCTACCTAATGCCAATGAACCTGGCTTGAAGATGAAATTAATCCAGAAGCAACAAATGAATTCAAGTCTTCTGCAATTTTTCCTGTTTTGGATTCCGTCATGGCAGATTTCAACGCTACACTTGACAATTTTGAATTGATATGTGACATTTGTGCAAATTATGACTTTCTTGAATTTAGAAAGTTATCATATTTAAATGAAACTAAACATCTTGTTTCTTACTAAATTACCATAAGACTTAGCTGATACAAATGGCTTAAGTGAAGAAGTAGCCTACTGCATGTGAAGATCATCCATAGTGCAGTGTTTGACCTAGAAAAGTACTCATTAAGCTTCTCAACTCCATCCATGAACTGTTTTTGTTAATGCAAAGAGGGGAATAATTCCACCTAATCAATAATACTCTTTGCATTTATGTGAATCATCGTTACAGATATGAAGCTCATAGATTACGTTACTATTTTTGTTAAGTTGAGCACTGGAATCAAGCTCTTCTTGCACAATTCCAGTAACAGCATCTCCTGCTGAGGGGTCCTTCAGCAGACTGGTCAACACTTTCCAGACATGGCAGAGAAGAACAACTGGTCAAAATTGTCTGATCCATTTGGCAGTTCCTACTGCCGAGAATTAAATGGCAAAAAATGTTTACTTTTCTGATGTCATTGATCAATTCAGCAAAAATAAAAAAAGGCAGGAAGTTGTATGGTTTGGGTAAGTGCCTAAGTCACTAAGTTCAGTTTAATTTTGAATATGTATGTGAGTCATTCAAGAGTTCAAATATAACGGTTACTCCCAATACCAGTTGCATTACAATGTTATATTTCTAGTTTCCTGTCACGGTGGTAACGCGTTCAAAGCCCCTTCGAAAACATTTTTGGACTGACCTCATCACCATGGAAATTAGTATCGCTAGGCTTTTTGCCAATAAGTTTTGCACTCATATTGCTTATGTGATTGGTGGTCACATATTCTACTGTATTTCCGTATTATCTACATGTGAGTGGTAAGCCCATACCCCTTTTAAAAGAAAAAAGAACTTAATACATATTTCGTAAATTAAAGGAGTCTTGTGTCTGTTCGTCTCTGCTTGGTGCTGCCCCCTACCATATAGGACTAAAACTGTTGGCTCTCTCCTTCTCTTACTAGCCAATCAGCGCTCAGGTATTATCTCTAGGCCTGGGCTATGCATCTTGTGTGCTTGGGGAAGCCATCTTTTCGACTTGAAGTTCTGCAGTAATGAAGAGACGACGCATCTCATGCTCGAGTGGCTTGGATCTTGGACCCAGACTAGAAATTGTATTGCTAAGAATATCTTCACCCTCTTCAAGTTTCACTTAATTTCGAACACATCGTCCTCTTATTATTATAATTTAGTGGAGAATTATGCATCTTCTATGGAACTCGGCTACCACGTATGTGGAGTACGCGTGTTAACATATTTCTGCTGAGGATTACATAAACTGTAAGTTATTTTGGTCCATTTTTCTCTCTTAGAATTACATCTAACCTTATGGATTTGGCTTCAATGGAAATCCTTCTACATGGTCATTATCTTTCGTGTGTTCAGTGGGAAGTTTAAAGATTGACTCCACATTGTAAAACAACATTTTCCTCTGCCTAGATTTAGTATGGATAATCAGGCTTCAAATGTATCTTATGTATTTAAATTGATAAAGATATTATGTGAAATGATTTAGTTACAGCCATTTGTGACATTTTGGGAAGAAAAGTAATTAAAATGTATTATTATCATTATTGTAATATTTTCAAGTAACAACTATCAGTTAGTGGACCATGTGTGGTTTACGCAAGTACTATCTAATTTTATTTTAATCCCATTTTAATACAGCTTGCCTTGTTCTGGGTTTTCTTATTTAACTGCTTTTTTGGGTGTTCTATAATCTGTTGATTCACTTTTGTTTCCTTGATATTTGTTGCTGTTGTTTGTGTGGGGAGGTTCGGATTGGTTAATTTCCTTTTGCTGCAGGCTTCTTTTGGTTTCCGTGGTAATGTGGATTGATTGATGATTTTTAAAATAAAGGATAATAGAATTGATTGACCTAGTTAGGATTACTGATTTATCTTGTTATGTGTATGGATCCTTTATCTTCGCTCGTTCTTGGCCTCTTAATGTGATTTGTCGAATTTCTTGCCCTCATTTAGTGTTATTTCCTTTCTTCTTTTGGGCAATTTTGGTAATTAAGTTATCTTGGTCCCGTGAGTCCTATATTTGATTCTCTTGCGAAAGCCCCTTGGACGCAACCGAGCTAGATCAAGAATTTAACTGAAACTATAAAAGCACGATGTTGTTCTAACTACATAGATATATGCTGAAATCCTTGTAATTAGATTTTTTAATTATCTTATTCTAATTAACTTCTTTTGAAAGCTGGTCACATTTAAAACTAATGTAATTTGTTTTGTCTATTGATTTACTTGATTTAACTACATTGGTTGTTTGTTTTACTTAAAGGGAACAATATTTATTCTTCTAATTTTTTACTTTACCTGAGTTATGTTTTGGAATGAAAATCAAATTTTGGTTCCCTGAAGAGGGTTGTTTCTCTTGCACTAATACGACCCTGAGACAGGTTTTCACGTATATTCACGGCCCTTTGGGTAGCGTGCTGCTGTCTTGAGGTAAGTGCATTATTTTCTCACCTTTTAACTTATGTTTGGTGTGTGTTTTGTACTCACATGTGTATCTGTAACTTGTCTTGTACTCGTACTGGCTGAGTCCCGGAAAGGCTGGTGCATTGCCAATAACGAAATTTCATTGGTTTAGTAGCTCTTTATTTTGAAAAGTTTTCACCAGGCACCTGTAATGTAATTTAAAATAAGAGAACTGATTTTTATTGTAGACTTCTTACGTTTGTTGAATCATCCCAAAAGAGGTACACGTACGTTAAAAATCTGTGCACATTGATTAAAGAATAAAATGGTAGATCGAATTCATTTTTGTAAATGTTGTAATCAGTGTTGTTTAAATTTTGATTTTGTGTGATAATAAAATGTGATTAAAAATTTTCTCGTTTATAGATTTACCATTGTTAGTGGTTTAACGTTGCACTAACGTGATGGAAGGACGGGGGATATAAAAGTAGCAGGCATGGCCTTACTTACGGCACAGCCCAAGAATTGGCTGATGTGAAAATGGGAAACAATGGAAAACTATCTTCAGAGCTGCCGACAGTGGGATTCGAACCCACCATATCCTGAATGCAATCTAAAATCTACATGACCCTAAACGTGCGGCCAACTCACTCGGTGTTATGCAATTATAGTGCACATTTGATTTATTAGGGTGTGATTATGTGTAGTATATTTTACACTGAATCACATTCCGCACTCTTCCATGTCAAGGAGGCTTCTTTCTCTCCCTAAATATATGAAAATATTATAATATCCTGATTCTGAGTCTCAGATCGACAATTTTGTTGTGGGGGCCATGAATATATGGAAATATCTTCATTGGGGTAATCACATTAATGGCATTGTAACTTAAATAAAAGTTACAGATTTCTTCACATGCTTATCCCAATGGCTGCCAAAATCCGATGTAAGGTAATGTTCATAAAACTGCTGACTCTTCAGCTGGTTCCTCCTTGATTTTAATCAACATATCAGATACTTGGAAATATGTTCTCTAGCCAATTAAAACCAGGGGTATGTACAAGAATCCAACCTATAAATGAAGAGTTCTTGGAAGCTTCCCGTTAGGGTACTTTAAATGCAGGGTACTTTAGGGCCATCTTGTCTGA
Organism: Anabrus simplex; assembly: GCF_040414725.1. Taxonomy (NCBI): domain Eukaryota; kingdom Metazoa; phylum Arthropoda; class Insecta; order Orthoptera; family Tettigoniidae; genus Anabrus; species Anabrus simplex. The sequence continues at coordinate 453,733,921 of NC_090269.1, forward strand.
ATTGCTCCAGTGTGACCTATGGAGGCAGGGGCGAGGCCTACACGAGGAAGATCCAGCAGCACAAGGTAATGGCAGAATTTACCTAGACATGTCATAGCTCCTGCGGTACTTTGAGGGAAAGGTTTCAAACTCTTTTGTAAACAGGTGGTTTCAATGTAGAAATGTTGGCAAGTCTGAGGACTCTGGTTCACTGTAAGGGAACAAAGAGTGATGACCCTCTTTCATTTTCCATTGCACTGCGCTCTTAACCTCACATAACCTTACGCTGGCTTATTGTCCAGACCTCAGGTTCGACCCTACGATTCCTATTCCGGTCGACGATTTTATAGCTCGAATGTTGAGTGCTTTTCAATTTAATGCACGCTTTCAATGTGCAGTCATTTACATGATACTCAAAAGTCCAAAGGTAAGAGCCCTGCGTTCCATTCCCAGTTGTGTAAAGCGCAAAATATTTTTTCGGTTCTGATCACAAAGTTTTAATCTCTAAGTGATGTCAACATTACAGTAGACAATTGAAAGTCTCTAGAGTTAAAATCTATAAGCTTTAAATGTTACAATCAAGAATACAGTGTTCCAATCACCATAAAACCAATGGCGTTCTATGCATCTTCGACTCTGCAGCCGCTCAGCTTCAAGAAATTGAAGTAGCTTTCTTAAGTTAGTTCCCTATCAATAAAGCACATGTATTATGCTTTACACCATCTCCCTAGTCCTATCAGTACAATGTGTAGCCACTATATCCCTATGAATAAAGCACAAGTATTAAACCTTACACTACCTTCCTAGTCCCGTGTCACCGTCTTGTTCCAAGTTCAGCTCTAAGCCTTAGAGCATAACATCTTTCTTCTAGGTCTATGAGGAGGAGAAGGAGGAGGATAAAGAGGAGGAAGTCTTCAAGGGAGAGGAATAGGTTGTCATACACTACTAGGTTTGTATGGTGGAGGAGGAGGAACTAGTTTTAAGCTACTAGTTCTATAAGGAGGATCAAGCTCTCTGTTAGGAGGAGGAGGAGGAGGAGGTATTGCCCTTTTACACTTCAGTCCTTTGGCCATTTAGCCCATTTGTCATTTAGTCCTTTAGCCATTTGGCTGTTTTTCCCTTTTGTAATTTGGCTCCTTTTGCCATTTATGCAGTCACTCAGCTCCAAGACATATGGTCACCTTTCAGCATTATGTCCCTATGAATAAAGCATATGCATTAGGTCTTACACCATCTCCCTAGTCTTATTAGTACAACCTTATGGTGAGGATAGTATGGCCATTAGCACAGTGAAATTTTCATTCGGTTATCAGTTTCCAGTGTACTTGTAGTGAGGATAGTATGCTCATTAGCACAGTGAACTTTTCGTTTTAGGACAAGACGGTCATCAGTGTCCTGTGTACTTGTGGTAGGAATATTACAAATGTTAAGCAGCTTTGGATGTGAAGTAAAAGGACTATAACAAAACAATGAGTCTGGTAGATCATTCAATTCACTTGTTTATTGAAAAATAACCTAGATATACAGAACAAGAATAGATTACATTACTATGTGGTACCTTGTGAACAGTATTTGATCATAGGGTTTGGTCCATCCCAATCGTCGACGCCATCCTTTCCTCTCCAATTGTAATGTTGAATATAACGTCACCAAGCAGCAACTTCTGGTGCCATTTTAGGGTGAAGTGGTAGCAGGTTCCATGAATATTTTACATTGTTAGAGGCATAGTTTGCTACAAAAGTAGATGGTAGATATGGTTATGTTCATAAAGGGCATCAATAGCCTCACTCACTAATGTGTTGTTCACTTGTTCAAAAGAAGCAGGCCTCACACTCACATGCAGAAGGTAGACTTGCTGTGTTACTAAAACTCTGACAGTCTTCTTCCATAACCGTAAAATTGGAGCAGTCCATGTCTCTTCAAAGACTGAGATCTGCATTGTCTCTCTAAGTGATGACAACATTACAGTAGACAATTGAAAGTCTCTAGAGTTCGAATCTATAAGCTCAAAATATTACAATAAAAATTTAGTGTTCCTAACACCAAAACCAATAGCTCATTATGCATCAACTCACACGCTTGTATCTTTGACTCTGCAGCCACTCAGCTTCAAGAACTTGAAGTAACTTTCTAAAGTTATGTCCCTATGAATAAAGCACATGTATTACGCCTTACACCATCTCCCTAGTCCTATCAATAAAATGTGTAGTCGCCATCTTGTTTCAACTTCAGCTTCAACCAAGCTCTGCATTAAAGCCCCTTAAAAGGTTAAGCATAGGGTCAAATCCAGAGCCTGTGAGGTTAAGCCTGGAGTCGAATACATGCCTGTTAGGTTAAGCTTGCACTCAGGGGGAGGAGGAAATAGTCATACACTACTAAGTCTATGAGGAATAGGAGGAGGAGGAGGAGGGCACGATCGCTCAGCTCCAAGACATAAGGTCACCTTTCAGCGTTACGCCTCTATGAATAAAGGATAGGTATTAAGTCTTACACAATCTCCCTACTACCATGTGTATCCGCAATCTACACAGGTTCGATTCGTAGTCAGGTCGGCGATTTATTGTAGTCATAGGTTATAAACTTCATGGTTCTGATCCGTATTGAATTGCAAGTACAATGTAATTATTAAATTAATGTAGTAATGGTCCACCTTTCAATACTATAATATGTAATATTCTAAATTACATTAATTAGGGACTAGTTTCGGCCTGGGCTGGCCATCTTCAGCCTTATGTAAAACACCTAATAACTAAACAAATGTACATGCACACAATTGACAAAAACAAATGAAAACAAATATATACAAAGTGACATTAAAAACTGGGATGGAATGTGAATAATTGAGAATAATTTCAAGTATTAAGTATTAATTTATATACACAGAACTGTTAGTTCTAATACTGCTGATCATTTCAATAGGAACTGGTAAATGTTGATCCTGAAGTTTGTAATCAAATCTATATGTGTGGTGTTAGCTATATGTAATCCATTGGACACTGCTGTAAATAACCACTAGCTGACAGGGAACTGTTAGATGTTGTTTCATCTTCAATCAAAATAATAAATGAGATGCTCTCATGGTGCTTGTTAAATCTTGCTGAAATGTTGTTGGACATTGTCAGGACAGTACATGAAGATGTTTTGACCCTGCCGGGAATCGAACCCGGGACCCCTGTGACCAAAGGCCAGCACACTAAACATGTCTAAGTTTACAAAACTTTAATGTTTGTAAATTCGTTTTTTGTGTTTTTAGGTTACTAGCACTGCTATCTGCACCAATATAAAGATTGGAGACCAAGTCGTGGTGAAAAATTTTGTTCCTGCAGGAAAGCTTGCCCGCAGATTTCATGGAGCGTGCGTTATTCTGGATTTCTTTATTCCCTCAATTGAAGGGTAACGAGAACAAATTCATCCTTCACAAGGTTTCCATGGCTAAGCTGGCCACCTTTCCGTCTACCACTATTCTGGATTTCTTAATGCCGGTCACCCTCTTGGTGAGTAACCCCAACACAGAGAGGATTCATCTGTTCCAAGTAATCCCAGAATGGAATCTCAGTATAGGATACCAAGTGATAACATTGCTAAGTTAATTATATTTCTTTCCTTAACAGCTTAAAATCTTAAGGTTGAATGAGAAGGCCTTCTGCCCCTGTTAACAGTGAAAAGTCTATAACAAATTCTTTTTTTACTTTTCCAACTTTGGTAAACCTTCCCTTCAGTATCTTTTTTTTCTCCTCCAGTCTGCCATTACCTTGCCCCTGCCTCCAAGCCTGAGCCTGGATTTCATGCATGCGTCTTCCTTGCTGCCCGCCTTAACTGCACCACGAACCAAAAACAAACTCTCTCCTTAAAATCAGTTAATATTGCCCAGGAATTTATTGTTGCAGTGCCCTGATTTCATCCGTGGCTGTGTCATAACAACTGTCGAGAGGTGCCGGCGTGGGGTAAGGACCCGCCTCATGCTGGCCCAGTCTCCTTCAGCACAGCAAACCTGGGGCAATGGCTGGGAGGCATTTCCACAACCGCCCACTTCATTATTGGGCAGAATTCCATATTTGGATTGTAGTGACCATCACCGTGGCTCCCCCTCTCAAGGAGATTATCTGAGGGTACTTGGGGGGCCTGGGGGACCCGACCCTGGCCTTGGCAGTGATGGCCGCTCTTGCCGTCAACATTTGGCATACCTGACCAGACTTCTATGACTTCATACATTACATCAAGAATAATATTTTTCAAAAACCTTGTGAATGAACTCTCCATCTGTAAATTTTCTGACCTGTACCTCTAAATATAAAATTTTCTAAAATGCTAAATTTCAAAACTGTGTCAACCGTGGAAAGACTTTCGGGGGTAGAGGTCTGTACCGGAGGTACACCCACTCTGTACATTCAAGCTGAGTACCTTTTAGAAGGCCATTTGTTATATGGATAGTGAACCTTATATCAGAAGAAGTTTCGAACTTTATCTTCAGATGTCTCTACTGTCGACTTATGGGCCCCCTGTGGTGGGATGATTGACAATAAATATTCAAAGAAATTTTTAGTTTCTAAGTTTACAAAACTATACTGTTTCTAGATTCCTTTTTTGTGTGTGTGTTCTTAGGTTACTAGCACTTCTTCACAGTAATTTTCCACCAGTCACAAATTTTGGATATTTATTAAATTAGCCAATAGCAATAGTGGATGTGTACAGGGCTGCAGCCCACAGAGTTATGGAACCTTCCTCTCCACTATAAAAGCTGAGACATTTTGGACCATGTTGTCTTTCCATCACTCCAGTCAAGAGATTTAGATTGTGTTTTGGAGGCCCACCAGCTCAATGTAATGGCAGTCTCAGAAAGCTGACTTGAGGGGAAGGTCTCAAAATTCTTTCTTAAAGTAAATCTCTGTAATTTCAATGTACAAGTCTCATTCTAAATTAAGGAATGAAGAGTGTTAACCTTCTTTTAATTCCCATTCAACTTGGTAGGGAGTTGACTATGATTTTATTTAATTTAAATTTTATCTCTTCTTTTGGAACTTAACTTTTCTCCATCTAGTCACCCCTGCAGTATAGGCATAAGCACACATAGTGTAAGTGTCCGCCTCCTAGCATTTTGATTTATGACCGACATTTTGAACATTATCTTCGATCACTAAGGCCACGTAGAATGGGCACCTATCGCCTGTCTTAAAATTTAAGGGACACTGGGACTGAGTTTTAGGCATATTTTATCAAATATTTCGATTTTCGCATAATGCTCTACCCCTGACCATTGCGGATAAATTAGCAATATAATTTTCCACGTTCCACCATTTTTAATGGCAGAGCAAGACATTTAAATGCCTGCTGCACAGAACATTATCCTGCACATGCATTTATGCATTTTTCATCACATAATTTTGAAATCTGGTGTATGGCACCACCACAGTACTGAAGGAGGAGTGTGTAAAACACATTGCTAAGAGAATGGGAACAGGTTTGAGACAGATGCTACAAACTGGAAAAGTGAAGGGTGTGCAGTTAGGTGGCCATTCAGGTGGTCCTACTAATGCTAAAATTACCATGCTTACCAGCTATTATAGGAATTATATTGTACAAAACATGAAAAATGCTATGTCTGCCACACTCTACTATTACATATCCACCAACAGTAAGCACCAACATAAGAAATGCCCCCAAGGCTTAGATGATTGGTGCTTCTACTGTATAACAAAAAAAACTTAGCAGAAGGTATGGTACCTTAGAGTCATGATAAAATGTCGGTCAAGCTTTCTGAGCCATTATTGTGTAAGATTATGTCTGTGCATCAGAGGCTGGCCTCTGATGAAGTACTATGCCGATGTTTCCGTGGTGCCACGCAGAATCAGAACAAAAGTCTACATTCTAGCATCTGGAGAAAGTGTGCAAAGGAAACTTTTGTATCAAGAAAGAGACTTGAAATTGGTGTATGCAGTGCTGTGGCAGAGTTCAATATGGGGTGCAGTGCAACAGTAGACTTGAAGTCGGATTTCAAAAGAACTTCAGTCCCTCATGTGACAGAAAAATAAGTCCTTAGGCTGATGCTCGGAGGAAGTATGAAATACAGCATTCGTCCTCTAAGGAGAAAAAATCAACTCGACGGAAGGCGAAGGTCACAAACATGAAGAAAGAGGCTGAAAAACAGAAGACAGAGGGTGTGACTTATGCTGATGGACAGTTCTAATGAGTAAGTCAAGTGACAATATGAAAAATTATGCATTATTTTAGAAAAATGCTATTTTTTCAGTTTCACATTTTCAGATGCATAAAATGTCCTACGCATTACAGATATGATGCTATTACCTTATAAATTCACATGAATGCTCCTTAGTACATTATCCATAAACATGTGTATTTCTTTTATGTTTGAAATTCTGGTTTGCCTGTAAAAAAAATTCAAACTTTAAAATTTCAATAATTTTACAAAAAATAAACTTCAAGAGGGGAAAAAGTCCTATCTCCACAGTAAACAATACAATCTCAAAAATGATGCACAGTTTCATTTATATAAGAATAAGGTACTAAATCATTACTTAAAAAATGTATAATCTGGATCGCTTCGATACGCTTAACATTTAGAATATTTGAATAATTTGCATATAAATATTGGAAAATGATTAATATCTATGAAACTATTAAAGCTACACTGATCAAATTTAGTACAGAAATCCATAATAGTACATACCTTGAACCAACCAAATATTAAGGTGATATCTTAATTTTTACAGGAATGAGAAATTTCACTCCCATTGTCCCTTAAGTATTCATTTTCAAGTGTAACCAGACAGTAAAATCTGTTTTCTAGATATATATAATATTTGGATAAGAGAATTGTGCCCTGGAGACCAGTTAATTGTGTGGAGCAAAGACGCTCTGTTGAATGTTGTAAATGTTGGAGCTAAGTGTAACTCTGGAGCTACTAGCTCTTTCTCCAAATTAATTTGTACCTGATTGTTATAGGGTTGTCATTGTTACTAGAGCCGATGAGCTCACCTTTGTTTATCCAATTTTTATTTGATGTTGTTCATTTAAGTTTCAATTCAGAGAAAATGGAAAGAAAAAACTTTCAAATTTTAGAGTTTTAACTTCTACTTTGATCTTTCTTCTGTCTGCCCTTTCATGCTCTTACACCTCCGTAAACCATGGAAAATTCCATAATAATAATAATAATAATAATAATAATAATAATAATAATAATAATAATAATAATAATAATAATAATAATAATAATAATAATGTCTGTAATTCCACAGTCAATTGGGAAATAATTACCCATAGAAACGGCGAGAATGACAGACCATGTCTATCGGCAGAAGTGAGCAATGAAACTATTTTTTCTGGTTGAAGCATGGCTCGGTCTTTCCTCCATGAACTTTCGTTTTGGCAAATGAGTCTGGGCAGTTTTGCCAATGTTAAAGGAATTCCTGTAGATTTAAGGAAATTCTCCGTTCTTCAAAGAATCAAATAATTTCATCACGAATCTACACGAAAATAGCATGTGTTATTTTTAACGCAGAAAAATGAATTTCTCGGTATATCTATATAATATAAATGTCATAGTATGTATGTGTGTATGTATCACATATCCTCCTAAACCACTAGAGCGATTTCAACCAAACTTGGTACACTTACGACTTAGTGTCAGGAAACAAACCACGTGGGGGTAAGACAACCATAGTACCCTTAGAAGCAGGGGGCGAGGGGGTGACATTTAAACATTTTTGAAAATGGTGTCGAATCCATACTTTTCAGGGTCGCTGAGATCAGTAGTGACACTCCGGAATTTTTAAAAGTCCAAATTCAGCCCCCTTTGGGGTGGGGGCTAGGGCGTAGTGTTATATAAAAATAATCGAAAATAGTGTCGAATCCATCCTTTCCGAGGTCGCTGAGATGAATAGTGACACTACGGATTTCTTTTGACAAACCGCGTGGGGGTAAGACACCCCATGTACCCATAGGGGCGGGGGGAGGGCGAGGGTTGTGACAAAAATTTTCGAATATAGTATCGAATCCATACTTTTCGTGGTCGCTGAGGTGAGTAGTGAAACTCCAAACCGGATTTTTGTAAAGTTCATATTCAGTTCCCTTTTAGCGGGGTACGATTGGGGAGTGTTACATAAAAATAATCGTGAACAGTGACGAATCCATACTTTTAGGTGTCGCCCTGACGAATAGTGACACTTCGGATTTTTTAAAATTCCATGTTCAGACTCCTATGGGGTGGGGGGCAAGGAGGGAGTGATACATAAAAATAATCGAACATAGTGTCGAATCCATACTTTTCGGTGTCGCTGAGATGAATTGTGACACTCCAGATTTTGTTAAAGTCCACGTTCAGGCCCCTCCTTTGTTAGAGGGGCAAGGGGTTGTGGTAATTAAAAAATCGAAAATAGTGCCGAATCCATACTTTTAGGGGTGGCTGAGATGTTTAGTGGCATTCTGGATTTTTAAACTCTTAAGTTGAGTCTCCTATAGGGTGGGGTTATGGGGTGTCTATATATATATATTATACCAGAAAATTGGGCATGAGAAGGACCTCAGGTAGTCGAAGGTGATTTTGGAGCCGATATAGAGCAGGATAGAACCGCAGGGCGAATAATAGATGGTTATACTTTTGTTAAAAATTTATTTATAATGTTCAAAGATTCATCACCCTGCAATATTAATATAGGACTCAAATCTTTCATCAAAATCCAAGGTTTAAATGGAGATCTTCTTGAAGTCAGTTCGAGAAAAATAATTGAATATCACTGATCCTATAGTCTTTTTAACTTTTATGAACACACTAAGTATTTGTCTTGAACCTGGAGTCTTTCTAAGTATTAAATCCAAAAAATGAACACACACTTATTATTGAAAAACTGAAAGAAAAATTTAACTTCTTGATGAATGTTTCTCAGTTCGTTAGCATTGAAATTAAGGATCATAAAACACTTGAAAACCCTAAAGTTCTTCTACATAATGTGAACATGAATTACTTGTTAAATTTGAAAAATAAATCTACACTAAATATGAACTTCTTGGTAATGATGAAAAGTTATGAAATATTGTTCACACGTAGCACTGAGAATATCACTGCTCAGGATTAATGAAAATAAAGTCAGTCAGTTCAATGACATGTCTGTTCCCCCTGGTCGCCTTTGGCAAAGGGCCGTACAGATCGATTGCCACAATTTCTCCAGGCTTTTCCGGGATGAGCGGTTTGGGAAATTCCTTGAGCAGGTAATTATTCGGCTTGATCCGCTGGCACAAGTGACAAGACCGCAAAATTCCCCTAGTGTCTCGCCTAAGGTATTCCCATGTAGATCTCTCCTTAATAAGGTTGAGAACTTTATCAGTACCAGCATGACCTGAAATTCAATGACAATGCCATATGATGGCCTTCCTAATTTTTATAGGTGCATAAATCCTGCATTGCGTCTTGGCTATGTCAATGTATTTCATAAGCATTCCATCCTGTAAACAGTAGTTTGAAGACAGTCGTTGAAGACGTGGGAAGTCATCATCATCGACGGGAATCGAACACGATAAAAATCGAATTAATTCTCTACAATTGCCGTCTCTTCGTTGCATCTGGGCGAGGTAGCGCAGTTTGCGAAGAAATTCTTCGTCACCATCAGTCATGGCGTTAACTTCGTGAATTTCGATGACGTCAGCAGGGTTGCGGTTAAGTGCATCTGCTAAGGCATTCTTACGACCAGGCTTGTGTATTACTGTGAGGTTGAACTGCTGTATGAAGAGAGCCCATCGTGAAACTCTTTCATTTGTCATGTCTGACGACAGTATGAATGTCAGAGCTTTATGGTCTGTGTAAATCGTAATGGGATATCCATAAATGATTTTCTTCCAATACTGGAGAGAATAGACAACGGCCAAAGCTTCGAGTTCCGTTATGGTGTAGGACTTTTCGTGAGGTCGTAGTTTTCTACACCACGAGTGTTCATGGAGTATGCAAACGCTAAATTTGTCAGGGACAGTTATTTAATTTTATTGAATGTCACTCACTCGTAAAATGCTTTGGATCGGTTATTACTGATTACTGAATATAATTAACTGTCTCACTACCTCTAAACAATCTGACGCGTTTGCCCTTTCATTGATGATTGCACCATGAGCCGCAACTGACTGTTGTTAACAATTAAAATGTTCAATATTAAAATAAGGCTTCTATTCACGAATAATGTACATTGTCCGTTACCACACGGCTTATTCCGCGATATCTTACATCGCAATGATGTGTTTTTCTTCTATAACACAACACTTCATAAACTGATATCCAAGTTCACTCCTAACGTGTTAGTACCGCAGCTACACAAATGACAATGAGATACTGTATCTAGGTCCTGGCTCTACTTATAGCCTCCGGACAAAATGATCAGGGGGAAGTTAAATTATGCCCCTGCTGAATTTGAAGGTCTGGTAATCGGAATCTTTCAGCGACGTAAAAACACTCAAATTATAGCTTATGACCTCTACTTTCTACTGAACACATATAAAACTAAAGCGATCAGTGGGTCATTCACAATCTTAAAAGCGTCCTTTTAGAAAATCACGCGTCATGGTTCATCACGCAAGACCTCCCACTTTTTTCCACACATTGTCAGATTTCAGCAGTCATCTTTAATCTGCGTACTACTATATGACAAGCGTCATTACCGATCCACCATTAAAGTATTGCATTTATATGCATCAACAATTAGCATTAAATACATCGGTTCGAATGAGACCTGACTCATAAACTTCCAAAAATTATTTCAGATGAAGCTGTTCTTCTTCTTGCTCTTTTTAGTAAATTATAGTGAAGTGGTACCAGTGAAGGCGGTGTTGAATTAGTAAAGGACATTTATATCTCAGGGGTTAACACACCTTAACTCAGGCCACTCTCCGACAACCTACATTTCCACGCGTAGCGTCATCCTTCCTTCTCGCTCCCAGGGGCGATTTCTCCGAGCATGCTACGCTTGCTGCGCAAGCGCAATATTTTTCTAAAGCAGGCGAGTTAAACAATTACAACATGTACCGTATCTGTAATAGATCTGCTTTATACAAATCGCATGTTGCATATACCTTGGCGAGTCCAGCGAGGCTTGCTCTCGTCTTAGGAGCTTCAGCGGAGCTGTCGACACAGCGAGAAATGTATGCCCGCGCAGGTTTCGTCTTTCCAAGGCCGGTTGCAAGCTGACACGTTTGTAATGTGTAACTGGAAGCTCTGGTCTGAGAGCTACAGATCTAGTGTGTTGTATCAGTGAGTAGTGTACTGTAAGTTCCTGATCATCTATTCTGAATGATTTGAAGTGTTGCAATAGGTTCCGAACCGTGCATTATTGGCAGCATGTTATCAAATCTATTTCCTAGGAAGACTATCCAAGAGAAATCAGACATTATTAAGAATGGCAGACCCTGTCGAGCGCTGCCAGATTTAAAGACACAGCACAGGGAGAAAAATGGATAATATATACGTTCGTTCTCTGTATCTCAATATAAAAATATAAAAATACCCACTGGTTGACAGGGTCCAAGAAACTGAATAGACCGTTTTGCTGGCCGTGTTTACTATTTTCTGCTCATAACGGTGTATGGTGTAAAAGTGGCTTTGACAATTTGAACACCAATACAAGACATGAGAAATTTGCAAACCATATGAAGGGTTTCTTGCAGTTAAATTGCTTTGGGCGTACAAGGATCGACCACCAGCTGCATGAACAGAAACGCATCAGCGACCAACTTCATAATGAAAATACAAAGAAAAATCATGACATACTTAAACGACTGATCGATGAAGTATGCTTTTTAGCAAAACAGGAACTGCCATTTCGCGGACATGAAGAGTCTGCAACTTCCGTAAACAGAGGGAATTACATCGAACTTCTACAAATTATAAGTGAATATGACCCTCTTCTGGCAGCTCATCTGAAAGACTCCGCCATTTTCAGAGGGACGTCGTCTGCAATCCAAAATTATTTAATAGCAGAAATGAGTGCAGTAATTGTGAGAAGAATAAAGGAGGAGCTTAAACAAGCAACTTTTGTGGCAATAATGTTGGACGAAACGTCCGATATTATTAATAAGTCACAACTCTCTACTTTACTCCGTTTTTTAGATGAAAGTGGTGAAACTCAAGAGAGGTTTCTTGTTTTTGCTGCCTTGAGTAAAGATTGCACTGCTGCAGCCCTCTTAAATCATGTTCGCGCTATTTTAAAAGAGTTTAGTTGTGAGGAAAAGATTGTGGCTCAAACATATGACGGTGCTGCTGTCTTAGGCGGTCATGTGAATGGGCTTAATAAACTACTTCAAGACCAGTATCCATATGCGACATTTGTGCATTGTTATAGCCAACTATTGAATTTAACACTACAGCAGTATGCTTCAAAAATTAAAGAATGTACAATTTTCTTCCAAACAATGTCAGGACTTGCTTCTTTTTTTTTTTTTTTTTTTTTTTTTTTTTTTTTTTTTTTCAAAGTCTACAAAGAGAACAGCTGATCTTCGAGATTTTGTTCAGAAGATGTTGCCAACAGTAGCACCAACGAGATGGAATTTTGCTTCGTGCCTTATTAATACTCTGAAGGAATATTATGATACGCTGGTGAAATTCTTTCAGCATGTACAGGATACTTCAGACGACTGGGATGAAGACACTACATTGAAAGCACAAGGATTTTTGTTCTTCTTACTTAAGTTCAACACTAAATTTCTGCTGGCAGTGTTCTCCAAGATTTTTTCATTCTCCGATACTGTGTTCAATATTTTACAAACAAAAAGTCTGGATATTCAGTATTGTGGCAAAAGGTTGAGGAGCTCTTTTTAAATATCCAGTCTATGAGAGATGAAGCGTTTGACAGTTTGTATGGACATGTTGATACTGAAATTGATGTTTTATGGAGGACAGCCGTGCTCTAAAAATCGAAGAATTTGTGATGAACCAGAAAAATCAAAATATAAACATATATTCAATGAAATTATTGACAATGTACTTGTCCAAATAGGAGACCGTTTCAAATGCATAAAGAAATTTGTGTTCTTCTCGCTGTTGGATTGCGATTTGTTTGAGAAGCACAGAAATACGTTTCCAGACAGTGATGTTACTGCCCTATAAAAGACCTATGGGTCATTTTTCGACATTGTTCGCTTAAGAACCGAATTAAGTGTGATGTATTCCTCTTCTGATTTTAAAGAGAAAAGTGTTTCGGACTTAATGCAGTTTATGCATACTAATAAATTGTACATGGGTACGCCAGAAATGTTCAAGCTCATCAAACTTGTAGCAACAATTCCTGCTACTACATCCTCTGCAGAACGTTCTTTTTCAACACTGAGACGCATTAATACATATGGCAGATCAGCTCAAGGTCAGGAGAGGCTATCATCATTAGCTATGTTGTCGATTGAAAAAGTATTGCTTGCAAAAATTAGATTACAGTCCACTTTCTATGATGACTTTATTGATGGTTTTGTAAAGAGAAGCCGCAGAGTAGAGTTTGTTTTCATGTAGGAAGATCTAATAAATAGTTGAAACTTTTCTGTGTACATAGTTTGACGTTTACTTGTTCAAATTATATAATCACTGGCTTGTCATGATTTGTTAAAATTATAAAATGTGTCTGATTGTTATTCTTTTGGCCATTCTTGAAAGTGTGACGTAACGAGTTTGAATGCATGTTCATGTAACCGATGATGAAAATGTTTACGTGATTTAGCGATTATTGGATTTATAAACTTTATTCATTCATATCTATGCATGTCCCACCCCACCAAGTTTCACGAATGGAAGAGCAAGCCTGACTTTCATGACCAGCATTCGCCCCTGTCGCTCACACGAAAAGAGAGCGCGATTTCAAGATCCAGCGGTAATGCGCTATCCTTTTCTCGTTACAGCGCAGAAAATTGCTCCCTTCGGGCTGGGATATCGCAAATCACACCCCTGCTCGGCATGTAGACTGCTAATTACTACATTATATGTCACAGAATGTTGCGGAAAACGGCATATATAATCGACCAAACCTCCTAACTTGCCTATGGCATGGCTATGAACGGTTACAGTATACATGTCTTTCTGTAGTGAATGACTTTATTGTTAGTGCATGACGCCGAATTATCCATTCTTCTACATACGTAATTCTCGTTTTAACCAAGCAAATGCTCACCATATTCACTGCACTTATTTCATTATAACATCAATGCAAATTAAGCATGTTTGAAAATGTCGTGTTTATTCTTAAATATATCTTTAATTTGCAATAACGTGACCGGTAATCTCATCAATTCATTGAACTGATAAGGGCTAACTGTCAAGACCAAGAAGTGGCAGCCGCCATGACAGTTGTAGGCAAAAGTTAGTTCGCTGTGCTTCAACCAGGGGCGCTGTAACGAATATATTTAGCAGTCTATTGCCCGGTTTCTGGAACGTGAGATATCGAACCTATAGCGGTATCGAATGGATAACTCTCGTTTTGGCGTTGCACGAACGTCAGCTACATCTATCGATTCGATAAATCTCCTGCTAACTTAGAGGGTCCTGAGCAGGAGATATCTATTTGTTAACTTGGTTGGCACGTGCGCAGTACTTCAGTATCGGCGAAGGTATCGGCAGCTAATATTGTGTTAACGTTTTACATGGCTTTCTCATCTTCTTCCGACGAAGAAATTATAGAAGTTGTCAACATTTTAGAACGACCACGATTATATCATCGTCGACCTAATGTTATGACGATGTACAGTGAAAGCGAATTCAAAGACAGATTCAGATTACATAAGGATACTGTCATGCATTTGGTTGAGGTTATAGGCAATAATTTGCGTCCTGTGACAAACAGAAGTTTTTCAATTTCTCCTCTTGAACAAATATTAATAACAATACGTTTTTATGCTACTGGTTCTTATCAGATTCTTGTCGGTGATTGCATTCATGTCCATAAAAGCACAGTTTGTAGAGTAATTAAGAAGGTAACTCACGAGATTGCCAGTTTGAGGCCTAATTACGTACGAATGCCAGAATCAAGGAACGAACTGTTAAGGGTAAAGGAAGGTTTCTTTTCTATGAGTGGATTCCCTAATGTATTAGGCTGTGTTGATGGAAGTCACATTCCAGTTCAATCACCGAGCAAAGATATGGGTGAACTTTATAGAAACAGAAAGGGATTCTTTTCCATTAATGTTCAAGTTGTCTGTGACCATTTATTGAAGATTAGGGATATTGTCGCACGATTTCCTGGGTCTGTTCATGACAGTACAGTCTTCAACAGTTCCCATATCAGGGCTAGGTTTGAAGCTCAGGAGTTTGATGGCACTTTACTTGGTGACAGTGCTTACCCATGTCGTCCATATCTCATGACTCCATTTCTCAATCCTAGTACTGAAGGTGAAGTGAGATATAATCATGCTCACATTAGAACAAGAGTATCAGTGGAACATACATTTGGTGTCTGGAAAAGGAGATTTCCTTGTTTATCTTTAGGCCTGAGGATTAAATTGGAAACAGCACTTGCTGTAATTGTGGCTACTGCTGTTTTACATAACCTAGCAATAGATGAACATGGACAAGAGTTTGACATTGAAGCTATTCCTGAAGAAAATAACATGGACCCACCTCTGCCAGACAATGGGTCTGGAAATGCTGTGAGAAGAACACTGGTTACCACCTTCTTCAGGTAAGACTGAAATATGATTTAAAAAATGAAATTGTACAACACTACATTGTAATGAACAATATAACACACAGTAGTAGAAAAAAATTATTTAACGTTGTTTCCCTGCTTCTAAATATCAATGTTGCACTTTAATTGATCATACTGTGCTTGCTTTATTTTAAGTTCTAAGGTTTTCAGTTCATTTTCTATCTGAATATTCTCTAACTGGTTTAATTTCACTTGTCTTTCCAATCTTGCACTCTCCAGTTCTATTTCAAGTTTACTTTCAATTAGTTTATGGCATCTTTTCATATGGTCCAACACTAAAATACTGGTTTCCTCCCCCTTGCCTTTACTGCCTCCTAAGTAGTCATTATTTTCAATTTTTTTTCATGAATTTCATTGTCATATTTGTCTTTAATATTTTTTCTGTTTATTACTCTGTCTGCCATGCACTCTGCTGCCCTCTTCCTTCTTATAACATTACCATTACATTGGTCACTGTTTATTGCAGCTGATCGACTGTGTGTGGGCGTTGGGGTGACCACTTCTGGTGCCCTATGCACATCAGGGACTGCCTGGGTGACAACTTCTGGTACCTTATGGACTATAGGGGCTGTTTGGGGGATGACTTCTGGTGACTTTTGAATCTCAACTTCAAGGGCTGTTTGGGTGACCACTTCTGGTGCCTTTTGCAGATGATCATCTGATGGATTAATCACATCTAGTACAACATCTGAAAAATATAATAGTATCTATTAATACGGTATAAAATAAAAAGGTCATAGTTAAGTTATAGTACTCATTCCAACAAAATAAATTAATTAATAAATTATATGACAGAAAGGAAGATAACAGATGAAGATTAAATTAGATACCTCCAAGATATTCAGCACATGAATCGTAACAATTCCGCAGAGGCTCAAGCTGAGGTTTCATCATTGCTATGAATCTCTCATCTATGTTGTCTGTTTTTGGAGTAAATGTTCCACCTGAAATAATAAATACATGCATGTTTACCAATAATCATAAAGGAATAAATCTCATTGAATCCTAAAGTAATTCACATAATAGCTAAGCAAACCAGCAAACCTCATATCCAACAGACAGACCACTGAGGATAAAAATGGAAGAGAGGTATTATTTTATTCTAGCCTTGCATATAGACTAACCTAGTCTTAATTATGTAATATTTACAGTTGTTATCCACATGTTGCATTATTATTTCATTACTGGTATATTAACAATAATTAATATTAAAGATTCATAACTGATAATTATTGTATTATTCAATTACCAGCTGTCATGAAACGTTTTCATACCTTCCTGTGTCATAAAAATATAGGCTTACTCAGTACCTTGCATGTATCTTAAGAATAGTTGCCTAAATTTGGACAAAACAAGTTCTAGCTCTTATTCAAATGAAACCATTGCACTTGCATTTCATTTTCTTACTGTCATGTTACTGTTTTTAATAATATCAGTTTGACTGCATGATCAGATTACATCTTTTACTATTATTATTATTATTATTATTATTATTATTTCCTCCAGGCCCAATTTTATCATCAGCTCTTCATGGAGAATTCAGGGAACAGAAGGAAGATTTTAATCACATAGAAATTAACTTATTGTTTTCTTCAGTTAGTGCAAAGAAAACTATTTTAGAATGTGAGAAAAAAGTCTGTGTACCTTTCAAAGTGGTGGTGGTGATTACTGTTTTAAGAGGAAGTATTTATCTTTCAAAAACAAAGAACAAGCTTGGAACCAACCAGCTGGTAGTTTCAATGAAATATGTGACTCCCAAGAAACATAAAACATCTGGGCCTCTTTAATTAAAAATCTTGCTGAGAGCTGTTGTTTATGTTACCTTCTTATCTGTGTCAACACACTTCACAGCCTTCAGGAATATTAAGTGGCCTTGGTTAGCTCCCTACATTCAGTTGAAATTCTCAAGCAGACTGCTAAATCTCATGTCATGAGTTAAGAGAGGGATTTGGAGGTATTAACAGGTAAGTACGAAAACAGATGCTTCTTTTATGTTAACTTTAATTTCTTCCTTCATTGGTTCACCAACAAATCATAAAAATACTGGTGGAGAGGATAGTTTGCTTGATATCATTTTCTGCCATATTTGGGAGATTGTTAATTCTCTGAGGAAAATTGTGCAGTGTGTTAGTGACTTCAAACTGGTCATCAGTAACAGGAGGTAGCTTTCTTAACCTCAGTTGTACATTGAATCATTAGCCTATCTATCATCAATAATTTCAATTAATTATTTCATTTTCTAATGCCAATAGGCCTACTATTTTTCAGCTGTATTAAAAAGTGTAGTGTTTGAGTAAATAGTTCAGCAGCTTGTTATTCAAATCTATGGTAACCTTTTTACTAGGAAATTCCCAGATACATTAATACAAACTGGGGGAAAATGGGTTTAGTTTAAACTCAGAATTAAGTAGTTTTGGGAGGATGGTTGTCCAGCTGTACTTCCTCTTAAAACAATAATCACCAACCAGAAATGCTAAACTACAGCAGTTTCAAATAAATGCAAGTTTGAACTCATTTGGAGGAAATGGCCCTAAGCCTAGGAATTTCTTTCTTTCTTCATCTTCCTGTTTTGCTATTTGTTTTACATCACAGTGCCAGATAATTATTATGCCAATGATGGGATAAAAAAAAAAACTACGACTGGTAAGGAAGCAACTGATGTGAAAATGGGAAACCAACATCTGTGCTGCTGACAGCTGGGTTCAAACCCACTATCTCCCGAATGCAAGCTGGCAGCTACGTGACAAACCGCGTAGCGAACTCACTTGTAGGCATTTCTATTGTAAGGTTTATATGGATAGCCTAACCTATAATATAGTAGGAATAGATAGAAATATTTTTATTGAAAAATCTTACCTTATCATCTGCAATATGCTGCCGAGCCTTCCTCTTCAATGTGTCGTACAAATAGTGCAGCTGTTTCGGGAGCCTGGGTCCTGATTGACAATTAGCATTGTACAATTTGGTTATCTCCTCCCAAGCTGTATTCTTTTCTTTCACACTCGTTGCATCAGTCCTTTTGTTCCCTATAACACTTATGAACTGCTCTACAATATCTAACAATATATTTTTGTCTTGTTCAGTGAAGTTTTTTGCCCTTTTGCTATCCATGATGTTACCCTCTGCAGAATTTAGCAATATTATTCAACGAAATGTACCGTATGACGTATTTGTGATGATGACTGGGACAGCTGGATAATAGCCAAGACTGTGAATCACTGCCTTTTGGATTCTGCTCATATTATGCATAAAAACAAGGCAGTACTAGCGGAGGCATCTAGTGAGTAGTTACGAAACTTGATCAACGAGCCAATAGTTGACAGTTCGATAAGTTAGCTGCTGTTACGCTGTGCAACGCAGCGAAGATTTATCGATTCGACAGCTGTAACAAATCAATAGCTGTCGGAAAGATATCTCACCATTCCAGAAACCGGGCATATATCTTTCATGTCGTTGGCACAAATGAACGAGATAGTTCATTTGAGCTAGTTCATGAACTATCTCGTTCATTTGAGCTAGTTCATTTCAACGACTCAAGGCGACGAACGGTATCGAATGAACTAGTTCAAACAAACGTACTAGGCCTACTTCCTCTTAAAACAATAATCACCACCACCACCACCACTAAAATATATGTTTTATTTTTAATATTATTGACCTGTCCAAGAAACCTGCGGATTATGTTTATTAAATCAAGATGATCTAAGGACATTATCTTAACTTTTTGAAGAAATGTTATGTTACCATTTCTTGTTGGTAACACTGCAGCTGGCACCGTCACCGTAGTTTTTAGAGTTTAACAGCCAAACCTGATCTTAACAATTTCGGGTAAACTGGAAGACGTTCTTCACCTTTGTTGACAGGTAAGCTGAAATGAAATACACGTACGGTAATTATAGTGTAATAAATGTTCGACTCTGTTAACAGCGCTATGGTAAGGAGCTTCATTGCTGTTAGAATATCGGAGCGTTTCCCGCCAATTTAACGATACAGTTCTTATATTAAGTGAAATAGTGCTGCGTTGTGTGGAATAGTTAACTGGTCGTTATACATTGTTTCTGTCTTGGTTAACACTTTGGTCCTTTGCATTCGGTACTCAAATATACGATACTGGTTGCTCTCCTTAACATAACCCAGCTACATGCTTTGTGTCATTATAACTGTTATGTTAAGCGATTAGTGCGGAATGTATATGCGTATGGACAAAAAGTATTGAAATAGCTACAGGTGTTCAAATAATACATTTACCTATGTACGTATGTGGGCTATGGTTTGATTTCGAAATGGTTGGTTTGATATTTAATTGTGATATGCATTTTTGATTTTCCAGATGTATTGCCATACTTTGTGCCACTTATTTCGTTAATTGTGTTATTGCCGTATCCTTCGCTTCATTAAGGAATTGTGTATTTTAAACATTTTTGGTTTTGAAATATTATTGCTGCAAAATAGCCAGAGATATATACACATGTAAATACAGTACGAGGTTGAGCTTATATTTATTCACTACCTACATAGTTTTATTCGTGATATTAGAGCTATTATTAATTTTTTCTTTGTGCACATAATGGCATGTTATCAGGAACATTGAATATTACATAGTTCAAAAACATAGTCCTAATTTCGCTACTGAAATCTTCTGTTGGTGCATAGCTTATGGTGGAAGTCAAGATTCATAAATCAAGTGATGATTGATGATGTGTGTCATTTTATTCAGTTAGTCTGTCTGCAGTCATCTGTCAGTATGGCATCTCTTATGTATAATTCACTCAAAATGGTGTTTCATTTCTCATGTAATATTTGGTTTTAAATAGATGTAACTGCAATCTCATATCTTCTATGAAAAAGTTTTCTTTAATGATAGTATAAGTCAAGTTTCGATGGTGTTGTGCTCTGCATGATGTGCATGTGTGTGTGTGTTTGTCAATACTGTAAATAGCTTTCCTATTGTCAATGAAGCCTGCATTATATTTCTTTCCAGAGTGTCTTAGAGTGTCTCGTACCTGTTCTATGAGATAAGTGATTGATTGCTTGCTTGGGGAAAGCTGACTGGAGTACTGAACCTATAGTTTACTCAAGCCTATTTGTTAAGAGCCGGGCCTAGTGGTGCTGGCCTTCTGACCCCAACTTGGCAGGTTCAATCCTGGCTCAGTCCGGTGGTATTTGAAGGTGCTCAGATACATGAGCCTCATGTTGGTAGATTTACTGGCACATAAAATAACTCGTGCAGGACTATATTCTGGCGTTTTGACATCTCCAAAAACAGAAAAGTATTTTGTGGAACATAAACCAAATAACATTATTGTGTTAAGATATTAGAGAACATTTTTAAATTTACATTTTTAGGTGCAGTATCTAGGTATGTGTCTGGGTTATTGGCATCACCTTTCTGTTTAAAAAAAGGACTTGTTGAATTTCTTAATGCTTCTTGGACATTTTCAGTCATGTTGCATTTGTTAAACAAGTTTATTCAATAGTTTTCTTTTAGGTGAAAAGACTACTGTAGGTGTTCTGTTGAAATGCCACCTGTTCGTAACACTTCTTATTTTTTGTTGTAGTTATTCCTTTGTTTATTTATATTTTTGTTTATTCTCATGGTTCATGGTGTGTGGGTTACTGTAGTCACGTAGTTCGTGAACCATAGGCAATGGGTGAGTGGCCTAGTAGGTGGTCCTGAGAGTCGGGATACCAGTTGCTACGGAATGGGAGAGGGCATCTCATACATATTCCGAGTCATGACCTTCATTGGGCTCAGGCAGCTAGAGCTATACAATACACCATGGACCCTAACCCTTAGAGGAGACATCCTCATTTGGACTATTTGTAAGTAGGGTACCATCGAGCTCAGAACATTTTAAGCAAGCCTCGGACCGATGGGAGTAAGAGAGGCCCACTCCCATTAGACAGGCGAGGGACTCCTTGGAAATAACTTGGCGAAGAAAATAGAATTTGATGGGGAGCTATCAATATTAATGGGGCTTATGGAAGAAATTAGAACTTGCTGAGTCAGCAAAGAGGATGCATCTGAATGTGCTAGGCATAAGTAGATATTCAGGGAAGGGAAGGTAATGATGAAGAGATAGGAGATTATAAAGTGTAATTGACAGGTGTTAAAAAGGGAAGGGCAGAATCTGGGGTAGGGCTGTTCATCAGGAATACTATTGCACGCAACATAGTCTCTGTTAGGCGCGTAAACGAGTGAATGATGTGCGTAGATTTGGTAATTGGAGGAATTAGACAAGAATTTCTCAGTGCATTCACCATGTGAGGTGCAGATGAGGATGAGGTTGACAAGTTTTGTGAAGCATTGAGTGACATAGCAGTCAGGGTCAACAGCAAGGATAGGTTAGTGAATAGGTGATTTCATTGCAAGAGTTGGAAATAGAATTGATGGATACAAAAGCGTGTATGGTAATGTGGAGAAGATATGGAAGCTAATAAGAATGGGTAGCATTTGCTGGACTTCTGTGCTAGTATGGACGAGTTACCCCGAGGTGACTCCAAGCTCGAAGCAGCTCACACCAGTGATAAGATGCATATCGCCAAGATCTGTTCAGGGAGGACGATCGGCGTGAATCAGAAAGATGAAGAGGCTCTGATGATGTCCCAGGAGATGGAGGCAGCGATTGCAATGGTACGGCTGGCGGGACCCCTGCTAGTGGATCCAGCACCAATGGAAGACAAACCGATGACCAATGAACGAGGATACCACCTGGCCAGGACACTCGTTCCGGTATGAACATTAAATTCCGACCCTGGAAGAAGAGGAAATTCAGCAGGGCCAAGCCTGGGACAAGCAAACCGGTCCCTTGCATCACCTCGGAGGACTATGAAGGCGCTCAGGCCCTGGCAGTAGACGTGGGTGTGGACGAAAAGAAAACTGCTGAAGTTCCAGATACCAAGCGAGGACTTGAGGATCATTATCACCGGGAACGAGGACAGCGTCGACCAGACCCAACGGATCTCCCATGGGAAGGTATTGGCCAACCGACCAAACCGTCTGGCGCTGTATCGTGGAGTATGTCGGGGCGCCTTATCCTGAGGAGAGGGCAGTATAGCATGGTGACCCGCTGTATCCGCCATGCCAAAGTACAACCATGGAAAGTAACGTGAGGTAGTCAGCTCCAATCGTACGCTCATCAAGAATCTTTATTTGCCATTGAATTAGGCTTCGTCAACTCATGATAATTTAGTACTAATTATTGCTAAGGCTAAATGAACATACACCTTTTATTAAAACTTAATACTAACATTATGCATTTTTAAGAATTCAGAGGTATTATAAAATCAATTTTATATTAACAAATGTTATATTTTTCTTATCAAATTACTTAAAGGAGTGGACTGTGCAGGATGTGGTATTTTATTAAATAATCTTAAACAACTGATTTTATGTGAGTGAGCAGTTTTTGACAGCCTGTGAATTGGGATGTCAATGCCTGCTTTGCCCCGAGTATCATGAAGGTGAATGTACTGAATTTATTTATGTTGTTTTTAACATACATCAATGATATATAAATATACAAATTTATAATTGTCAGTATTTTAAGCTTAATGAAGAGAGGTTGACAATGGTCAATTGCACCAGCCCTACACATTGTTTGGAAAACCTTTTGCTGTATTAGAAGAATATTATATACATAAGAAGAATGCCCCCATAATAACAGTCCATAAGTAATGTGTGACTGGAAGGGACCAAAATATGCCATCCTTAGGTAGTCACTGCTAACTAAATCCCTCAATTTCCATATGAAATAGGCCACTTGTGATATTCTTTTACAAACATGATCATTGTATACTTCCCAGTTTAATTTGACATCAGTATGAAAACCCAAAATTTGACTGACTGACTTTCAGTATCTTTGGATAATTCTTGTGTGAGAAATTGAGTTTTATCCTGATTGCACAATAGCCTATTGGATGAAAACCAATCCATTGCAGTTGCAAGAGCTTCCTGTGACATCTGATGCAAACCTGAGATGCTCTGGTGTTTTGTAATTAACGTTGTATCGTCCGCATAGAATATAAGAGCATGAGCTGTGACATTTTGCAGTAAATCATTGACTGCCAGAATGAATAAAAATGGACCGAGGGCAGAGCCCTGTGGCACACCAGTTGTAACTTTCTTCAAAGTGGAATACCTATTTTTATTTGATACAAACTGATATCTGTTATTTAAGTATGACAATCCTGTTCAGTGAGGGATACTCGACACCATACAACTCGAGTTTTGTAAGTAAAATTTCATGATTAATACAATCAAAAGCTTTACTTATATCACACAACACCGAAGAGATGTCCTGCCTTTTTTTCAAAAGCTCTTAATATCTGATTAACAATTTCAAGAACAGCAGTAGTAGTACATTTACCTTGTCGAAACTGAAGCAGACAGTCAGATAGGAGATTGTAAGTTTCAAAATAGTTGCTAAGTTGATTGTACAAAAGTGATTTATATATTTTAGAAATTATTGGAACACTTGAGATTGCACGATAGTTCTAAAGAAATTCTTTGTCCCCACTTTTAAATACTGGAATAACTTAAGAAATTTTAAGTAAATCAGGAAAAACTCCAAACTCTAAACACTTATTAAAAGTAAAAGCTAGAGGTTCAGAAATCAAATGTATTATTCTTTTGAAGATGTAATTAGATAACCAATAACAATCCATACTCTTAGAGTTTTCAGTGCTGATAGTAAAAATTAGACAGAATTAAGCCCTACATTAAGCACATCTATACTGGGATAGCTCATGGTCCAGAAGACAAAAATATCATCACAGTGGGATGCTTCAAGAGAACCTACACTGAAAAGCAGCTCCTGGGTACAAAATAATCTACAAAATAATTTTTATCACAATACTAGCGGGTGATGGCAAAATTTCATTGTGGAATATGATACACTTTCGAACACATTGCTGTCTAGAAGGGCAAAGGATGTGCCATCGAGAGGAGAAGAGTATGGTTTGGATTTGACTCTAACTTCTTTGATTGCGAGATTACTGATAACTCTTCAAAGGCTGGCACCTCCGCATAATGTATAAAAACAAGAGAATCCTTGTATTCAAATAAATACAATCCTCACCTCAAATACGGATATGTTTATTATAAAGGTGTTTTTACCACATATAGCTATACTGTATGGAAGTACGATGTGGGTAACAGCTGACACAGAAATAAAGAGAACAGAAACTCCTGAATTTGGTGTTACCAATAGTTCAGGTCACAAGTAGAGAGATAATTAATAAGGTTGACAAGAGAAGAAACATTTGGTATAATTTGGCCTTAAGGAGGGATTTGTAGATTACATGTGGAGAAACCAAGAACTTGTTCAGCTGATTTCAAAGCTGTGAGAAAGTGACAACAAAATAGAGAATTTGATAGGCCAGTGGTACATATTAGATGTGTAGGTAAACACGGCATAGTGTGAAATGAAGATCTGCATCAAACTAATCTGTGGACCTGGAGGGCAGCTCAGGATATGGGTACAGGGAGATCTGTCTCAAACCAATCTACAGACCTGGAGGGCAGCTCAGGATATGGGTACAGGGAGATCTGCATCAAACTAGTCTGTGGACCTGGAGGGCAGCTCAGGATATGGGTACAGGGAGATCTGTCTCAAACCAATCTACAGACCTGGAGGGCAGCTCAGGATATGGGTACAGGGAGATCTGCATCAAACTAGTCTGTGGACCTGGAGGGCAGCTCAGGATATGGGTACAGGGAGATCTGCATCAAACTATAGTCCTCTCCGTGTAAGGACGTACCCTAAGGGTGCAACCTTACCCTTTCTCCCCTGTAATATTAAGATATTGATTTATGGTTACTTTTCTTGCTGTTGGGTCTTTTTCAGTGTCGGTAACCATACAGTTTAGGGACCCTACTTGCCGATACGACGTCTTACATTTACCGTTAATCTGGCACGTTGGCAACGTTCAATCACTGCTCTAGCGTGAAGTGCGTGTTGCCACCGCATCGCCGTTAAAGTCACTAGTGATACATTTGCGAGAATATTTAAAGCATATTTTCTTTTTCTGTGGGATTGTAAATCTATTTGGCTAATACCAGGTAAGTAGGATTGTGGCATGTTCGGATAATGCATTTAATAACATAGTTTGTGTGAAATGATGAAAGTGCTCAAATACGTCAGTCTCATGTCTAGATCTACCGGTACATGAAATAACTCTTGCGGGACGAAATTTTGGCAGTAGAACTTATAACATTATTATTTTCAAATCCGCAGTGAACTTGAAAGCTGACCTAAATTCTGTTCACGGAGCTTGGCACATTAGTATTCCTATATGTTTCCTGATAAGCTTGAAGATATAACCAGCCTGCAGGCTGAAAATATGCCCAATAATCTCTCTCCTTACTGGTTACCGGTATTGAAGAGAGAAGGAAATATTCGCGCAAAAGAAAGGGAAGTCATTGGATGTCTGGAACTTTCGAAAATCACACTGCAAAGACTTATTAAATAAATTGCATCGTTTAACACGCCCCTCTTTTCAAGAATATGGTTATAGTACGCCTACTGTATATCAAAATAAAGACAGATAATTTAAGTGAGAAAGTGTGTTTATTTCCTTAATTCCTCATTGAGGAGATATTCATAATTATCTTGATTTATTTCATCTTATCTTTTATCATTTACTAGGGTAGGGAAACATTCATTATCGGTGTTTACATTGAAGTTAGTTTGTTATGGTTATGTCTGATGATTTTAATATGTAACCAGGCAGGTTGGCAGCAGTGATCAGCCATTACAAAAAAGAGAAAAGAAGAGCATCGGGCGGCGATATTTACTTTCTGGGGTATTTCCTTACGTGGCAATTACTATAGTCTGTGGACCTGGAGGGCAGCTCAAGATATGGGTACAGGGAGATCTGTCTCAAACCAATCTACAGACCTGGAGGGCCATTGATCATGTAGTGATGTTAGTGGTTTCTCACAAAGGTGCTCATGGTCCAGTTCCAGCCAGTGCATGTGGGATGTTAGAAATGGAACACATGTGCCTGTGATTTGAATTCCACACAAGAATCAATACTTATTGAGAGACAATGCTCATAAGACTGGAAAGTTACAGGCCTCCTTGCTTGTCCTTAAGAATATTAATATATATTTTCAGGTTCCTGTTTTACTAGAAAGTCAGTGGATGCAATTTTCTACCCGAGTTCATGAAAATACGTCTGTTGCTGTGAGAAATGGCTGAGAAAATAGAAATCAAGGTGGAACCGGTCTGGTTTGAAGAAACAGCAAGTCCAGCTTTTGTAAGTATTGTTCCAGTTTACTTTGTAGTGATTAGGATTTAATTCTTGTTCAAAAACTCTATATTAAAGAAATTAGGTCTAATATTGGAAGTGAAATCTCTTAATAGGTTGTGTGTATACAGGGTTATTCTAAATTATACACCCCATTTTCAAATCTATAATTTATGACGTATTTCGTCTCAAATAATGTTTGATTCATAACAAGAGACATAAATTGTCCAACTTTCAGAAGGTACTTTTGCAGACGTTTCATCATACAACACATCATTTTGCTTGTCATTCGGAATTTGTTTATCGATATTAGTTTCGGTTTCAGCGATGGTAGTAATTATGTCCTCTGCTTTTTTGTTATTAGGCCAATTATGTTTAATACCTTTATCCAATAGATTCATTTCTTGGTTAGAGAAGGCAGTGTAGTGGAAATGTTAGTCAAATGGGAAGCGGACACTTTGTTGGTTGTATTGTGGTCAGATGTTTTGTGTTTGTTTCCTTGTAAACTTGTCGAGTCCAGCTACAGGAGGGGGTGAAGCGCGCCGATGGAGCGCTGCGGGTGTTCATTGCCAAGACCAAACAACCAGAAGACGCGACAGTGAATAGGCGGTACCTGCACGAAACCAAGATGAAGTTGTTCGACAGCCGCAGTAAGCTCCACGGCTCAGTGAACTGTCCAGGGCGGAGGTTCAGCGTGGAGCAGGACCCTGGGGAGGCCCAGACAATGTCCCAGGAGATGGGGGCAGTGATGGCAAGGACACAGCCAGTGGGGGCCCCCTCTACAAGACAAAGAACCAATGGGGTCCGAACCGACAACCACCAAACAAGGGTGCCACCTGACAGAACATCAAGGTACAAACATGGGGAAAGCCAGCGGAGCTTCAAATGCCATGCAAGGACCTGCGGATCAACATCACCAGGAATGAAGACATCGTCGACCGGACCCAGCGGATCCACCCTGGGAAGGTAGTGGTCCCCGATGGAACCGCCGGGCTGTGAACCGTGGACTTTGACAGTGCCAACAGGAGGGCTGTGTGAGTGAGGTAGTATGTGTGTGGTTAAATAGTGAGGACAAAGGCAAAGTCGAAGAGTGTGACCGTGTGTAGAAATTGTTTCAAGTTATAGAGGGGATATTGATGCAAGTGCAGTAACAGGTATAACTTGAAAACTATATTCTCTCACCCATTACTAATGTAGATATCGAGCTCGAATTATTATGGTTATTATTATTATTATTATTATTATTATTATTATTATTATGATTATTTTACCTTCTCAAACAAATAAATGCACCTGTGATCTGTCCATTCCAGAGCAGCCAATACTGTTAGACAGCAAGGAAGCATGCAGCAATTTGTTATCAGTTCAGCTCGTTGGTTGTGACACACTAGTGCGCTTGCTCAAAGCTCGCAAACCAGAGCACGGACGTCTACATACGTCGCTCTAGCTAGCGCGGTGTAGATCTACTGTAGTTGACCGTGTTCCGAGACGTCAGTAACAAACATTCATTTTTTTATTTCTTTTAAACATACGGTAATTAGGTTAATATTTCTTCCCAGTTATTGATGATTTTACATTACATTACTGACGAGTTTATAAAACAAAACTTTAATACCATTGGATAATAATTATCTTGACTGCCTGGATAAAAGTTTTCATCCCATGCCCGGCCACTTGTGACGCAGTAGTAAGATAAGAGTCTAGCGATGACAACTGAGACATTGTAAATAATTCAGCCCCGGTCTAGAGAGCCAAGAATAACGGCCGTGAGGATTCGTCGTGCTGACCACATGACACCTCGTAATCTGCAGACCTTCGGACTGAGCAGCGGTCGCTTGCTAGGCCAAGGTCCTTCGCGACTGTTGTGCCGGGGGCGGGTGGTTGTAATAATGCAAAATTCTATCAGACCTCTTGTCTACTAGAAGATAAGTGTGTGTTGGTACCGATATTTCCTGGCGACGTTGCCGATAAGCGATCACTTACAGCCTTACGTATTTCAAATGAGAACTCATAATATGTAGGTGGTGGATAAATTGTACACTATCTCGCGACCACGTTGTCAAACTGCCGATAGCCTACCGGTAAGCCATGCGTCATACATATACCGGTATTATTTATTTATACCCTGTGCAACATCTCGCAAATGTGACTGTGTTGCCGAATTGCCCATAAACCATACACGTATTTACATTGCGCATTCATGTGCAACTTACATTGCAGTTCCATTTACCTTTTAACCAGATTGGTGAACAAAATTTGGACGTGCAACGATTATGCGATTAAATGTTTAAAGTCCGATTTTTGTATTGAAAATAAAGGATGCGACGATTATGCCAGGAAATATGGTGCAGCCTTTTTCTTTGCCATTTTGGACAATATCTTTTTTTCACACTTTGGCAACCCCTATGCCAAAGGGGATTGAACTCGGACTTTAAGAAATCTGGAGTGCCACTATTCATCTCAGTGACCCCCAAAACTATGGATTCAACACTACTTTTGATTCTTTTTACATTCCACCTCCTGACACCCAAGCCTATGGGTGCTAGGGGTGTCTTGCCCCAATGCGATTAGTCTCCTTATATTAAGTCGTAAGTGTACCAAGTTCGGTTCAAATCACTCCAGTAGTCCTTTATATTTGTATTTCACCCCTTTCCCTAGCGTTTCTAGAGGTGTCTTGCCCCCATAGCATAATTGCACCAAACTTACTAGACAGGTATGCTGGATAACACAGACATACATCCATAATTCCTAACATTTTGGTCATTTTACTTTTTCATCCTTTCTCACCACCTATGCCAAAGGGAGCTGAACTTGGACTTTAAAGAATTCCAGACTGTCACTATTCATCTCAGCAACCCCAAAAACTATGGATTCAACACTATTTTCAATTATTTTTATATCTCACTCCCCCACACCGTGCTACGACAAAGAGGGCTAAACTTGGAATTATAAAAAAAGAACGCACTGTCAGTATTCATCTCAGCGACAGCCAAAACTATGGATTCGACACTATTTTCCATTATTTTTATATCTCGCCCCCCTCGCCTCCCACCCCTACGGGATAACAAATTTGGTGAGTCACTACTTATCTCAGCTACTGCGAAAAATATAAATTCAACACTATTTTTAATTATTTTTATGTCTTGCCCCCTAATCCCAGTACCATAAAGGGGGCTGAACTTGGAATTATGAAAAGAAACGCATTGTCACTATTTATCTCAACGAACCCAAAACCTATGTATTTGACACTATTTTTGATTATTTTTATATATCACTCTTCCCTCACCCCTAGCCCCATAGGGAACTTTTAAAAGTTCCAGAGTGTCACTATTCACCTCAGCAACTCCGAATAGTATGGATTCGACACTAGTTTCTCCGTCACCCCCACCCCTTAAGGGTGCCTGACCCTCCTCATACTACTGTAAGTAGTAACTGTAGCAAGTGAATTAAATCGCTCCAGTGGTTTAGAAGACCCACACAGATACATCATACAATGACATTTACATACATAGGCCTATAGATAGATTATATAGACTTGCCTTTGCCCGTTGTGGACTCCGCCCCCAAACCCCTAGTTGCTCTTCGTTAGGAGTGGGTGATAACTCGTGTCATTCTACACGTTTCACAGTTCCTTAAATATTTCTTCACATCTAATGCACAGCTATGTTCTTGAAACTTAGCAGACCTATCAAAGCTGGTCTATGAAATGAAAGTACATCTCGATCACAGCATCTTGGATTGCTATTCTCAAATAACAGGCACAGTCATGAACCTCCTAGCAAGAAAGGTACTTTACAGTATAAAACATGATGGCATGATCCCATCCTCATATGTACAGCACATCTTGCCAGCGCAAGTTAATGTATCCACACAGACACACACAAGATGCTGTCAGTTGGCACAGTAAATTTTATTCACATACAAAAAATTACACACATTTATTTATTATCTGCCAAAAACAAAACATTCACATCACAAACCGCCATTTAAGGACAACTGCCAATCGCTGCACATCGAGATGACAACATTGAAACAAAAATGAAATGGCGTATGGCTTTTAGTGCCGGGATATCCCAGGACGGGTTCTGCTCGCCAGATGCAGGTCTTTCTATTTGACACCCGTAGGTGACCTGCGCGTCGTGATGAGGATGAAATGATGATGAAGACAACACATACACCCGGCCCCCGTGCCATTGGAATTAACCAATTAAGGTTAAAATCCCCAACCCGGCCGGGAATCGAACCCGGGACCCTCTGAACCGAAGGCCAGTACGCTGACCGTTCAGCCAACGAGTCGGACACATTGAAACACAAAAGAGTCGACTGCTTAAAAGCATGGCACACACATGGTTACAAGCATAACCTTGCTGCATCATAACTCCAATAACTCCCAAACCACAACTCAACAGTACCTCAACAGTAACTACCTTCACCGTCAAGATCATCTCTTTATATATATCTCTCGCCAGATTTCCAGAAAGATACCTTACAAAAGAAAACTACCTTCTTGAATATTCCAGAGCATCCAATATATAGAAATAATGTACAGAATCTTCTCAATCATTCCCGTCTACCTATACCATTCTGGAAGTTACAGTGTGTTTCACAATTATGGATTACAATTTATATATACAGGTAAGAATAAATTATAGTATTAATTTAGAGGTATTAACATTAACAGAACTGATATCAATGTCTATCTACATGACATAACTTCACATACAATACGATCATTCGACTATGTAAATAATAATACTTTCATGACATAACCTCACACACAATACAATCATTCAACTACGTAAATAATAATACAAATAGTAACATGATGTAACACTTCACAGCCATACCTACAAGTAGTAGTAATAATAATAATAATAATAATAATAATAATAATAATAATAATAATAATAATTGTAAAATGATAATTACGATGGTAAAATAAAATATATATATTCGTTTACGGCCATTAGAGACCACGTTAGATAACAATTACATGTTTCTGGAAGCCTTCCTCACAGCCCAGAACTTCAGCATCCTCTCTCTGGCAGCCTGTCTTCTTTCGTCCGTCCAACCACGGTTAAGTTTTGGTTCGTCATGGAATCCCTGAAATCTGTCGGTCACTGACCTAAACTTTGTTCGGTTTGAGATGTCTTCCGAATTTAGTCCCACCTGTCTGAGATCCTTTCTCACCTCCCTGAACCATTTGTCTGACACTTTAGGTCTGCTGTCTAGTATTGTGAAAATCCTTTTCGTTAGTCTCTTCTCATCCATTCTAAATAAATGCCCATAGAATTTAAGTCTCCGTTTTCTCATGGACTCAGTTAGCCTTTCATTGTCTCGGTAAAGTTCTTCCCTTCCTCGCAGCCTATACTGCCCATCCACAATCTTTGGACCCATTATTTTGCGAAGGAAAATAGTGTCAAAAATGTATCTGTGTGGGTCTTCTAAACCACTGGAGCGATTTAATTCACTTGCTACAGTTACTACTTACAGTAGTATGAGGAGGGTCAGGCACCCTTAAGGGGTGGGGGTGACGGAGAAACTAGTGTCGAATCCATACTATTCGGAGTTGCTGAGGTGAATAGTGACACTCTGGAACTTTTAAAAGTTCCCTATGGGGCTAGGGGTGAGGGAAGAGTGATATATAAAAATAATCAAAAATAGTGTCAAATACATAGGTTTTGGGTTCGTTGAGATAAATAGTGACAATGCGTTTCTTTTCATAATTCCAAGTTCAGCCCCCTTTATGGTACTGGGATTAGGGGGCAAGACATAAAAATAATTAAAAATAGTGTTGAATTTATATTTTTCGCAGTAGCTGAGATAAGTAGTGACTCACCAAATTTGTTATCCCGTAGGGGTGGGAGGCGAGGGGGGCGGGATATAAAAATAATGGAAAATAGTGTCGAATCCATAGTTTTGGCTGTCGCTGAGATGAATACTGACAGTGCGTTCTTTTTTTATAATTCCAAGTTTAGCCCCCTTTGTCGTAGCACGGTGTGGGGGAGTGAGATATAAAAATAATTGAAAATAGTGTTGAATCCATAGTTTTTGGGGTTGCTGAGATGAATAGTGACAGTCTGGAATTCTTTAAAGTCCAAGTTCAGCTCCCTTTGGCATAGGTGGTGAGAAAGGATGAAAAAGTAAAATGACCAAAATGTTAGGAATTATGGATGTATGTCTGTGTTATCCAGCATATCTGTCTAGTAAGTTTGGTGCAATTATGCTATGGGGGCAAGACACCTCTAGAAACGCTAGGGAAAGGGGTGAAATACAAATATAAAGGACTACTGGAGTGATTTGAACCGAACTTGGTACACTTACGACTTAATATAAGGAGACTAATCGCATTGGGGCAAGACACCCCTAGCACCCATAGGCTTGGGTGTCAGGAGGTGGAATGTAAAAAGAATCAAAAGTAGTGTTGAATCCATAGTTTTGGGGGTCACTGAGATGAATAGTGGCACTCCAGATTTCTTAAAGTCCGAGTTCAATCCCCTTTGGCATAGGGGTTGCCAAAGTGTGAAAAAAAGATATTGTCCAAAATGGCAAAGAAAAAGGCTGCACCATATTTCCTGGCATAATCGTCGCATCCTTTATTTTCAATACAAAAATCGGACTTTAAACATTTAATCGCATAATCGTTGCACGTCCAAATTTTGTTCACCAATCTGGTTAAAAGGTAAATGGAACTGCAATGTAAGTTGCACATGAATGCGCAATGTAAATACGTGTATGGTTTATGGGCAATTCGGCAACACAGTCACATTTGCGAGATGTTGCACAGGGTATAAATAAATAATACCGGTATATGTATGACGCATGGCTTACCGGTAGGCTATCGGCAGTTTGACAACGTGGTCGCGAGATAGTGTACAATTTATCCACCACCTACATATTATGAGTTCTCATTTGAAATACGTAAGGCTGTAAGTGATCGCTTATCGGCAACGTCGCCAGGAAATATCGGTACCAACACACACTTATCTTCTAGTAGACAAGAGGTCTGATAGAATTTTGCATTATTACAACCACCCGCCCCCGGCACAACAGTCGCGAAGGACCTTGGCCTAGCAAGCGACCGCTGCTCAGTCCGAAGGTCTGCAGATTACGAGGTGTCATGTGGTCAGCACGACGAATCCTCACGGCCGTTATTCTTGGCTCTCTAGACCGGGGCTGAATTATTTACAATGTCTCAGTTGTCATCGCTAGACTCTTATCTTACTACTGCGTCACAAGTGGCCGGGCATGGGATGAAAACTTTTATCCAAGCAGTCAAGATAATTATTATCCAATGGTATTAAAGTTTTGTTTTATAAACTCGTCAGTAATGTAATGTAAAATCATCAATAACTGGGAAGAAATATTAACCTAATTACCGTATGTTTAAAAGAAATAAAAAAATGAATGTTTGTTACTGACGTCTCGGAACACGGTCAACTACAGTAGATCTACACCGCGCTAGCTAGAGCGACGTATGTAGACGTCCGTGCTCTGGTTTGCGAGCTTTGAGCAAGCGCACTAGTGTGTCACAACCAACGAGCTGAACTGATAACAAATTGCTGCATGCTTCCTTGCTGTCTAACAGTATTGGCTGCTCTGGAATGGACAGATCACAGGTGCATTTATTTGTTTGAGACTGACATGATTACTGTAAACATGTGTGCGTGAGAATTTCAGTTTTTAATTTGTGTTTGGGGTGTTTGTACAAATAATTTGTTTTAATAGTGAACAATTATATCGCAGAACATTAACATGTGAAGCATTTATAAGCGATTATGCGTAAATATAGAAACTATTCTGCGGGCTTCAAGCTAAGCGTAATTGCCTTTGCTGAACAGCATGGGAACAGGGCTGCAGAAAGAAAATTTTCAGTGAGTGAAATGTTGGTGCGTGAATGGCAGAAATTAAAAAACAAGCTAAAAAGCAGAAACCCATCTAGACGCGCGTTTGGAGGTCCTAAAACAGGGAAGTTTCCTATAATTGACCCCTACATGGGAGACTCCTGATCTTTTGTATAGCTTCCTAGTTTCTTAGTCAGTTAGTTCTTTCTCCCAGTTTTAAGTCAATGACCTCAGAATTTGGAAACTCCTGCTGTTTCAGGGTCATCCTTCAAAGGTCCTTCTTTATCGGTTAGTGTGAATGTGGGAAACCCTTTCTTTGCATTTCTTTGGCTGCCATGTGGTTCAAGTCTTGTTGGCTTTAAAATGAACAGTGAATATTGGGGCACTCAATCTGGTGTTCTTCTTCACCCTTGTGTTGCATCTTATTTTTGTTTGCCGTCGTCATGGTTGTGGTGTTTAGGACCAGTGTAGCTTGAATAAATTCAACTGTGATCATTTACTAATGCAGATTTGTTTAGAGGAGTGTTTGTCCACAACATAGATCCTGAGAAACTGCTGCTTTTTATGGGAGAGTTAGCTTCTTGACTATAATTAAATATTATGCCATGGTGTGTTCTTTCAAGGTTTGATGTTTGGTTACGGTGAAGCAATAACTCTTATGTTCTGAAAAAATCTGAACAGTTGTCATGCGTTAGAATATATTCATTTATTACAGATGATGCGATATACATGTTTTCTATTCCACCCTTGAGAATAGCTGTCCAGATTGCAGTGGAAGGGTGGTGAAAAGGGTGGTGACCCTTCGAGCTGATTTATGGTCTCTTTAGGGCTTGCATGAACCAAGAATTTTCATGTGCAACCATCCTACATTTGGGCAGGTGGAATGTGCATTTGTCTTGTTCGCCTGCGTGGAACGTGAAGTGTAATCAAACCCAGTATAGCCGGACAGTCCACTTTACTCTTCAAGTATTTAGGTACTAACATTGTGTTCACACATTTTCAGTGCAATGACATGATACCACTTTTTACACCACTTGTATATTTGTGAATAAACGCCATTATTGTCTTCATCTATGACCTTGAATAGTTTCAAGTTTTCAGCGTACAAGAGACATTTACTGCTCTGGACGACTATAGTAATATCATTTAGAAACTAAACAAATAGAAGAGGCTTTAAGAGTGGGCCCTGTGGGACAGCTGATGAAGGTTGGTAGAGGTTAGAGATCAAACCCTCAGACTTGAAAATACATATTCGTTTTGTCAAGTAACTCTTCAGCCACTCAAAAATACTCCCAGACACTCCATATGCTGACAACTTCTTTAACAAGGCTTCACGTTGTAAAGAGTCGAAGGAGAAATCAGTATATATCCCATCAACCTGTTTACTTATGTCCAATGCTTCTGAAATTGAAGATAATTAAACTGCCAGGTTGGTAACAGTTGATCTGCCTTTAACGAATCCATGCTGTTACGGGTCTATGTACTGACTAAAAGAGTCTAAACACTCCGCCACCTTCGATAAATGTGAAATAAGCATTACTGGTCGATAATTATCAAATAACACCTTTTTGAAGGTAGGGATTACATAACACTTTTTCCACTTGGCTGGAAAACACCCACACTTAAATGATTTACTCATAATTTCACATATTTGAATTGCCAGTTGGGAAGCACATTCACGGAGGACGATGCCAGGTATCTCATCAGGCCCACATGATTTGTTGATATTTACCGATGACAGGACCCCTTTCACTTCTGCCACAGAAGTATGAACAGACACTGGATCTATTGAAAATTTGGGGGCGGGAGGGAGTTTCATTGCAGGGCTTGGAAGGAAAATAGTACTTAGCGAAAGTTTGCGCAGATATAGTCAGATTTCATCTTTTTCATGGATTTCCGTTCCATTTATTAGCATAGTGGGAGGCAGGTGGAAAAATTTTCTTTTATTATAAATTAAATTCCAAAAGCACTTAGGGTGTGTGATGACATCATCTTCTACCAACCTAACGTAGTCCCTACATTTTTAAATTCACCTCGTAATGTGAAAAACTGCACATAGTCCCATTCTTGGCCTGATCTTTTGTATTTCTTTCTCGCCCTGCTTTTTTCCTTCAGTTTCTGGATTCTGAGTCGTACAAAGGTGGATATTTTCTGACATTAATTTTTTTTAAATGGTACGCTGTCTTTTATGACTGCATATAGTAAGACATAAAAATTGCTCATACTTCATCCACAGAGTGGGACTCTGTAATCATATCCCAGGGGCACAGGGATAAAATGTCCCTCATTAAAAAATAATCAGCTTTCTTCCATGGAAATATGACTTTGTTTTGCGGTTTGAAGCGAAATATCCTTGGCATGGGCAGGAAAATTTTGATGGCTTGGTGATCAGAGTGAATACATTTTGAGTTTTGGTGAACTCTCCACTCCCAAGTAATTAGTTTGAGACTAAAATTAAGTCTAGAAAATTATCATTTCTAGTAGGGAAATCATATATCTGGCTGAGATGGAATTCATTAATAATTTCTAGAAATAAGAATATCTCCTCCCTTCCCTGTTTGATATTGTGTTGGACTGTTGACGACGCATCAGTTTTCCAAGCTAATTCGCTCAAGTTAAAATCACCGCACACAAAAACAGTGTCCCTTGTGTTGAGAACAGATGTAACGTTACCCAACATTGGACATAGGTTGTTAAGCCGGTCGTTCACTTCATCTGGAGGCAGGTAGCAGCACACAATTAAAACAGCACGACCGGGTTGAGCATTGACTTTCAGTACTTGACACTCCCACTTCCCATCAAGCTCAGGCTTTGACACTGGTCCAAGGTTAGACTTTACAGCCAGTAAAACACTTCCCCCATCCAGTTTTGAAGTATGCATGGAATTTCCATGCTTACAAAATGCAATGTTGCTCTCCGTTAATATTTCATTCTCGGGGACTGTTTCATTAACTATAGTTAAATACTTCATGGTTGTTCCATATTGAACTGAGAATCACACAAGTAATTTTAATGTAAGGAAATCCACCTTTTATCACACATGTAATTTTAATTACTTGTGTGTTTCTTTAAGCCGACTATTGCTGATACAAATACAGTCATATTTCCCGTCACTTAGTCCAGCATTAAAGTTAGCAAGCGAGTTACACATACTCTTCACATTTTGATAGAAAAATGTCATACCTTGATTGCTTTTGTTGGGTCCAGGGTTTAGTTGTACGTCTCCAGACAGTGCAAACATTGGGGCAGCTAGTACATGGCTGGATACCTGTGGTCAAGCTGGCCTCCCTTGGCTGCGGGCGCCCCTTTCACTTCGGTATGGCGACACCAACTACCTTGAGACGTTGAGAGAAAAATATATCAAAGGTTTTTCATTCTGTCAAACACTAAGCAAATACAATGTAAAGTAAAACACTATAAACATATCTGTAAAACACACACTAACATACAAAGAATGACATGTTTCGTTCTACAAGAACATCTTCAGATTCTATCAAATCACTTAAAAACAAGCTTATATATGTACAGTATTGGTTACGTAGCATAAACTTGTCAATGATAGAGAGACTGGTGATAACATGAAACAGTAATGACAAAAATAAATTATATACAATTATTAATATAAAGAAAAACTTACGTACTTATCTAGACTGCTGATGTTAAGTCCGTTATCACCAAACACTATTTCAGGACTGTGGTCATGGAAAGTTTGTGGCGAGCCACGCTGCACGTGTAGAGGAGAGGGCAAGAAAGGGAGGGGCCTTGTAGAGCGATGTGGATCTCTCCTATTGGATGATTAAATCGAGCAGACTATAGAGTGGAGAGGTGAGGGAGATGTAGGGCGGGGCGCCTGGACCGCTGTGGATTTCCATCAACATTGGAGAGGGGAAAGATGTTATTGACATATTTCATGTTAATTGTACCTTTATGTAATATGGATGAATGCAAATTAATAATTTTTAGGTGAATAAAGTAAGGGACGTTATTGTTGTTATAATTATTATTATCATTATTATTATTATCATCATTATTATTATTATCATTACAGTAGAACCTCGATAATTCGAAATCGGTTAATTCAAAATCCCACGTAATTCGAAGCAGCTCTCGTTCCCGGAAACATGAGATACAGTTTTGCATGTTATTTAAATTGTTTAATTCGAAATAGGGATAATTCGTAATTCGAAGTACAATGTCGGCCCCATTACCGAAATTCAGACTTTTAATTCGAAACTGCCTTTACATTTTAAAACAATAGTATGTTACAGAGTACCGTAACTTCAACTCGAAATTTATCCGCGTCATAACAGAACGCGTGTTCCGGAACGTGGAGGGGTAGCTTTCCGCACTTACACTCACTTCAGTGGGTCTACAGTGCGCTTCATGATTGCCAAGTTGAATGAAATCGGAATTTTTTTGTATTCAACCTTTTCAGGAACGCCGTAATATCACGCAACAGGCAGTGTGCGGGAAAACAGAATGCGCGAACGCTGGCGATGCCGACAGTTGACGAAAAAGCGTGGCTCATATAATAAATTCGTAAGCACCGAACAATACTGGCTTTTTTTTTTTTTTTTTACTTTACAAAAAACAATATAAATATGAGTCTCCACCTTATCAATACAAAATTAATTTACATTAAGCTGGTAAATATAGTCAAGACTAGTTTCGACCCCTAGGGGGTCATCTTCAGTTGACATGCATTAAAAATGTATTTTTTAACAAAAACATCACATGTAGTGGTAAAAGCTTAAATTAATTTGAACCGATCATAAATGTTGGTATGTCTGGTACATTTGGGCTATTGTATGTGTCAATTTTTAGTTTTTAGCACACAGTATGAAGGTAATTGATTAACTAGTGTGCATCATCCATGAAGTCACATGTTATTTTTTATGCTACTACCATCCAATTTTTGGGTTATACAATGTGGAATATACATACATTTGTGCAAATCAACAGTGACAACTTTAACAATATACATTTAAAGTTGGTTCATAAATTACACAAATTGGCTTTTTTTTTTTTTTAATATTTATATGTAAAAACAGTTAGGTAAGTATTTGAATAATCCGTTTGCAGATCAGGTAATACTTAGTTATATATCTGGAGATATTTTAGGCAGCTACTAATGTTGGAGTTATTAGAAATCTTGAATATATTAATGGAGCATGTTTTTCCATCCGTATGTCGTGATGTTTTAAGTTGGTGACATTTGTCAGAACGTGTTGAAATTATGCGTCTTGATGCACGTTGATTTTATCATGGAAGCGTATATGTTGTAAAAACAAGGTACAGTATGTTAGGTGTTGGAACCGTGCATTCTTTGTAGCTGCCTGCACGACCCAAAAATTGGATGGTAGTAGCATAAAAAATAACATGTGACTTCATGGATGATGCACACTAGTTAATCAATTACCTTCATACTGTGTGCTAAAAACTAAAAATTGACACATACAATAGCCCAAATGTACCAGAAATACCAACATTTATGATCGGTTCAAATTAATTTAAGCTTTTACCACTACATGTGATGTTTTTGTTAAAAAATACATTTTTAATGCATGTCAACTGAAGATGACCCCCTAGGGGTCGAAACTAGTCTTGACTATATTTACCAGCTTAATGTAAATTAATTTTGTATTGATAAGGTGGAGACTCATATTTATATTGTTTTTTGTAAAGTAATATCTATCAATACGGAAATGAAACTTATAAACAACAATACTGGCATTGCCGATGAAACTGCATTGCTTTATTTTAATGTGAACCCAAACGGTCTTATGGTTTTGAAGGAGAAAGTGCCAGCCGGAGAATCGTACAAGGGTCGGGGATGGGGGTCATTGTAGTGCGTTGCAATTGCAATGCACATGGAAGCGAGAAACTTTATCCCCTCGTCATAGAAAAGTTCGATAAGCTACGTTTTAAGGGCGTCGGGCACTTTCCATCCCAGTACAAAGCATCTAAAAATGCAAACAGTACAGAAATCCAAAAAATAATGCATTTGCACATGGGAACCAGCATAATTTATCCTCGTCTTTGAATTGTGTGATTTTTTTCTTTCGTTGCGTGAGGTTATGTTCGTCAGTGATTTATCCAAGTGCATTATTTGAACATTGTAAATGCACCTTGTTGGATACATTTCGGAAATAGATTTTCTATGGCATTGGAAAGGTTTAAACTGTGATTCGAGGTGATTGCATGTATTAATGGGTCTTAGAATACTTTGTGACGTGGCAAGTGTTTACATTTCTGAAGTACGAGAAAAGTGCCATAGCGGGAAATCGTACAAGGATAGAGTCATAGGAAAGTTTGATTTTAAGGGCATCGGGTA
The DNA here is from genome assembly GCF_040414725.1 of Anabrus simplex. NCBI lineage: Eukaryota > Metazoa > Arthropoda > Insecta > Orthoptera > Tettigoniidae > Anabrus > Anabrus simplex. The sequence continues at coordinate 453,775,005 of NC_090269.1, forward strand.
CTTTCTGTGTAAATACAAGGCATCTAAAATGCATACAGTATAGTACTCCAATGAATAAAGCACTTGCACATGGGAGCCAGCATAGATTTCTCCTCGTCTTTGAATCGTGTTTTTTTTTTTTTTCTTTCGTTGCGTGAGGTTATATTTGCCGGTGAGATATGCAAGTGCATTATTTGAATACTGTAAATGCACCTTTTTGGATACATTTTGGAAATAGTTCTCTTTTCATGGCATTTGAAGGGTATAAACTGTGAATCAAGGTTAACTGCATGCAGTAACGGGCCTTAGAATATTTCGTAACGCGGCAAGGGTTGGTACTTCTGAATTGCGAATTGGCGGTTAATTCGAAATCACGTAATTCGAAGTCCGATTTTTGAGTCCCAACGACTTCGAATTAACAAGGTTTTACTGTATTATGATAGAAGTAATTTAATGAGTAGGTGTTGTCAGATATTATGAGAGTAGAGCGAATAGGGGGAATTATTTAAATGTGTATACTCATTCAGGTTATTGGCATTAGCATTTTTTGCATGACCGTCATTGACAATGAAATACGTAACGTAATGATTAAACAGAAAAGTCCAGAAAACGCTAAGCACAACAAACTCGCGAATTTTCACCCTAGATTAATTAACAGAACAGACACTAACTTTTCAAAGAATGAAATAAATCTGCTAGAGAAAGGTCTCAAATTCAACTGCCAAGAACGTCATAACGAAAACAACATAAAACAGCTTATCACTGACGTAGAAATTGCTTGCGACAAAATACCCTCTGCACAAAGAGAAATAATAAACGTAGCCACCAACAAAGCCCTAAAAACAATCGCACATGAAAATTCCACTAAACAACCAAATTACGCCACTCAATACTCGGCACTGAAAACAGTTAAGAACAAAATTAAAAACGACAACCTTATCATCACGAAAGCGGATAAAGGTAACACAAAAGTCATAATGAAGAAAGACGAATACATAGAAAAAACAACAGAATTTATCAACAACAATGGTATTCAAGAATTGCAACGCGACCCTACAAGTAAATTTCAATACCAAATAAAGCAAGCTATCAAGGAAACAGACTTAATTTTCACAAAACAAGAAAAAGAAAGCCTCACCATCAAAAATCCTAAATTCCCCACACTGAGAGCCCTGCCCAAAATACACAAAGAGCTGTGTCCCATTAGACCAATAGTAAATTTTAAAGATGCGCCAAGTCACAATTTAAGCAAACAACTGAACATCATTCTAAAAGAGAAAATTTCACTTAAAGGAGACAGATCAATTAAAATCAGCCTAGAACTAATTAAAGAATTAAATAAACTTAAAATAACAGAGAACACACGTATGATATCCTTTGACATCACTAACATGTACACCAACATACCAATAGATGAATCCATTAAAATTATCGAAAACCTTCTTAAAGAAAACACCTCTCTACAAGAAACCAAAGAAATTATTAACCTTCTTAGAACAACACTACACCAAAATTTGCTTTGCATTTAACGACAAAATCTATTGCCAAACAGAAGGGCTAGCCATGGGCTCACCGTTATCAGGTATAATAGCAAACATTTTTCTGAATAACTTCGAAAACATCTTCTTAATGCGCTTGCTTTCAAAAGGAATCTTACATTGGAGCAGATTTGTGGATGACGTCATATGCATATATGATAATGACATCACTAACGCAGGCCAGTTATTAAGCACTCTAAATTCTTAACACAAATCCATCTGCTTCACAATGGAGCCAGAAAATAACAAGAAAATAAACTATCTAGACATCACAATCAACAGGAATAATGACAACCTATCTTACAAAGTATACAGAAAGCCCACTCAGATGTCGCACGCTATTGACAACAACTCGAACCACCCATACACATACAAAATAGCAGGACTGAATACAATGATACATAGAGCTATTTCCATACCAATGAGCGCAACGGATTTTAATGAAGAGATGCAAATCATTAAACAAATCGCGAAAGAAAACAACCATCCTCCAGGCACAGTAGATAAACTATTAAATAAACATAAGAAAAGTCACCGGGAAAGCACCACACACGACAAAGAAAACTACGTGGTTCTCAACTATGTTAACAATAACACATACAAAGTAGCTAACATTTTCAAGAAACAAGGTTTAAAAGTAGCTTTTCGAACGAATAACACACTACAGAGATACTTCAACAGGTGCAACATAAACAAAAAGGACCCTTTCTCAAAGTCAGGAGTATATGAACTCAAGTGCCAAGAACCTAACTGCAACGCCACATACATAGGGCAAACAAAACGTAATTTCCATACAAGATACAAAGAACACAAAAACGCAATCAGATATAATCGGCATTCAGCCTTCGGGGAACACATCTACGACTGTTCACACCATTTCACAGACATCAACACTGATCTAAAAGATTTTACACTTCGAAAATAAAAGTAAATCTTTGAATATAAAAGAAGCAATAGAAATTTACGTCGCAAAAAATGCTAATGCCAATAACCTGAATGAGCATACACATTTAAATAATTCCCCCCTATTCGCTCTACTCTCATAATATCTGACACCTACTCATTAAATTACTTCTATCATAATAATGATAATAATAGATGATGCTTGTTGTTTAAAGGGGCCTAACATCCAAGGTCATCGGCCCCATGATGATAATAATAGTAATAATAATAATAACAATAACGTCCCTTACTTTATTCACCTAAAAAATTATTAATTTGCATTCATCCATATTACATAAAGGTACATTTAACATGGAAAAGGTCAATAACATCTTTCCCCTCTCCAATGTTGATGGAAATCCACAGCGGTCCAGGCGCCCCACCCTACATCTCCCTCCCCTCTCCACTCTGTAGTCTACTCAATTTAATCATCCAGTAGGAGAGATCCACATCACTCTACAAGGCCCCTGCCTTTCTTGCCCTCTCCACGCGCAGTGTGGCTCGCCACAAACTTTCCATGACCACAGTCCTGAAATAGTGTTTGGTGACAACGGACTTAACATCGGCAGTCTAGATAAGTACGTAAGTTTTTCTTTATATTAATAATTGTATATAATTTATTTTTGTCATTACTGTTTCATGTTATCACCAGTCTCTCTATCATTGACAAGTTTACGCTACGTAAACAATACTGTACATATATAAGCTTGTTTTTAAGTGATTTGATAGAATCTGAAGATGATCTTGTAGAACGAAACATGTCATTCTTTGTATGTTAGTGTGTGTTTTACAGATATGTTTATAGTGTTTTAATTTGCATTGTATTTGCTATGTGTTTGACAGACTGAAAAACCTTTGATACATTTAACTAAGTCAACACTGGAAAACATGGCTTCATTTTTAACAAAAAAAAAAAGTTGAGAGAAGCTACAAGGCCAGATAAACTGCATTTATTAATCACTAGGACTTTTCCCCAAATGGTATCTCATGCACTAACAAACTTAAGAGTACTGTAATCACATGGGCACAAACGAATTGGACCGTAGGCATATTTAACTATCGGGAACACACGTACGAGGGGTCTACTATATTGTCTTACACATTGTTTTTTGTACATCCGGGTATGGTTCACATTTCCGAAGGTGGTAATGTGTAACTAGTGTTTTGTTCCACCGTTTGGTAGCAACACACTCACAGGGGTCAACAAATGCACTCGTCATAGCCATTTCATAACAACACTGTCAGCATAGGAGCAGACCACATGAAAGCAACCGTCAGGGACAGCACCATACGAGTTGGCTCCTTGGAGATTTAGGCATGTCCACTGCAGAAATTTAACTGTGTTTGGTGGGAGTCTGTGGAGAACATGCACCGTCACGGAAAACAGTTTAAACTGGGTGGAAGGTTGGAAAACAGGATGCACATCGGTGGACAGGGGAACAAGTTCTGGAAGGAATGTGACAGTGTTAACACCGGCCAACATTGCCCAGATCGAATAAGCCATCCAAGGAAACAAATGCATCAAATTTACGGAAATGGAGCAGCCATGGGAAATAGCCAAAGCAACCTGCAGCGGATCGTGCACGGCCACTTACAGTTGGGGAAAGTGTCGTCCACATAGGTGCCTAGACTCCTGTCTGCAGACGAAAAGCAGAGGCGTGTGGACATGTGCAGGGAACTTTTGTAATGCCATGATCAAGATCCAGCCGACTTCATGGCTAGGCTTGTGACTGGTGATGAGACATGGTTCCATTACCATGAGCCACAAACAAAACTGCAACCCGACAAAGAAAAATATAGGAATGATAATAAAAACCCATAAATATCACGAAAGGAGTACGAAATGAGTTGTACATGAGTACAACTTACCACTGACCAGCAGCAGCATTAAAAATACTAGCGTGGAGGGCACAGAACATAAGGAGAAAGGGCTGGATCATAACTAGCTACTTGAGGTGTTGCCAGGTCAATATTACTAACTACTAAATGAAAGCAAAATTAAATTTCAATAAATTGAACTTTACTTAAAAATTAGGAAAATAAAAAAATTATGAATGAAAACTGAAGTAAATTTTAAATAACCTCTTTGAATAATGGATTAAAATCAACTTTTAAAGCAATTTAACTATGAGTGCGCACTCGGATATCACCGTAAAATAATTTTTTATATAGCAATTAATAAGTAAATAGAAGAACATATACCCCATAAACGAAAAAATACTTATTATTTAATTCATTAAAATAAGAGACAAATGTCTATTTTTAAAATAATTAAAATTGTGAATACACACACAGATTACAATCTACAGCTTGCATTAGAATTAGTAAATGACAAATATTAAAATGGATCCGTGCTTTAGAAAATTAATTACACCACTGACCAGTGTTTCTTGTAAGCTGGTATACTACAAAAAATCTCACTAAACTGAAATCTGTTTCCAGAACCTGTACACAAGGATTTCAATCATCCCAGAAACGCGGAAACACACTCAATATTTAAGGAAACGATAGCCAACCAAATACTCCACACGTAAATAATTAAAAGAACACAAGAGAAACTAGCACAAACCTGAATAAAAATATGCCTCAAATAATTTTCAAATTACGAAGGGAAACGCTTAAAATTCCACAGAAAACGAACAATGGTACACACGAAGCATGCAGCTTCCCAAAACCAAGCCAACATCCAACTTAAAGACAATAGGCAAGGCCCACACAAAATTAGCGAGCCGGAGATAAGTTTAAAATATGACACGCAATAATGAAAGAAAGAAAACACGGACACGGATAATCTGAGGAGGGTAATGTTAAGTATCTTTAAGAAATGGTAGAAACAAATTTCAGTTTCCCACAACCACTCTATTACAATAATATAGTTATAATATTTTGAATTTAACATCTCCTCCAACCAAATATAAATAGAGGATTTAAATGCCGGTTATTAAATTTTAATTTTAGGAGGCTCTGGAAAACGTTAATGGCTGAATAAGACAGGAAATAAGCCATCCATTAAGTAATTAAACAGTGATCCATTACGAAAACAATACTAGCACACATCGTAATTCAAAACATTGATAACAGTCCAACGGATACCACAAATATGAACCAAGAAAAGTAGAAGGAAATCCACGAACGAAAGTAATAATAATAATAATAATAATAGTAATAATAACTTTAAGAAACAGAAAGGTAGCACAACGATAATCTCAGTAAAATACAAGGAATGGAATAATTCGCCCATCATCAGCGCATATACCAAGCTCCAGAATTACACTTTAAGTAATTATGATTTGGATATAGAATTTTACAAAAATCTGGTTAGGTTACATTTTAATAGTGTGAGGGTACAATTTGTATCATTAAAATGTTCGAAGCAGAAGAAATTCTAGGTTAATTTAATGAATAAACGGTGGTCGACATGTCTATAAAATATAGGCCTAATTTTAAATTACCGGTACCAAGTTGGCTTGATACGATTCAAACGGTGTTGCCGAAATACTTCACATAATTAATGTCACACACATTCTTCTTCTCCAAATAATCCGGCAGTGGAACAGTTTCGAAACAATTAAGATGATACTTGTACTTACATCATTGGGTGTCCACTTTAATATAATCCATTAGTTACGTAGTTAGCTCATATTGCAAAAGGTACACTCACTCAGATATTCACTCCCCAACACAAATACGAAAGAACGATGAATAGAATCTACATTAGGTACATAATTACACAATAACTAAGGCCAACGGCCTAATTCCATGTTTATTAGCCTGGAGTATCAGTCTTCATTCCACCAAATCTCAATTGCGTCTTGTACGCCACAACTTCTCCAAATGCATCCATGATGGTGCTCAGCCGGCAACAGACTGGCGTGCAGACGAGCAAGCTGCACATCACTCAGTTCAAAGGAGGAGTGCGCTTGCGCGCTCGAATCAACCAGCTTATTGAGCGAATCAGAAAAATCGAAGGACCTACGTAACAGTGGCAAAATATGCATTTTAAATAGGCATAGTTCTTGCACATAAATTAACGGCAATTCAAACAATGGCCGAGAATGGTAGATAAAGTCCCCACACACAAATACATATGTCCAACAAATGAGGGTAGGCTAAATTATTGTCACAAAAACAACAATCGAAGCATTGGAAGTGTGGGAGCAGTCCACCGCTAAAGAAATATGAAGCAGTGCCATCGTATGGCAAGAGAATGGCGACAGTGTTTTGGGACACAAAGGGCATCCTCAGTGACTGGCAGGAATTTGGGGCCACGATTAACAGTGCAGCATATGTGGCAACCCTTGTGCTACTCAAAATAAGCAGCCAAGAAAATGGGCTAAAAGTGTGCTTCTGCAACACAACAATGCCCGGCCCCACACTAGCCGACACTCTCCCGACTTGGCTCCAAGCGATTATCGGGAACATGAAGAAACGTCTGTGCGGTCGCAGTTTAGCGGATTTAGCAGAACTGGACACAGCTGTCAAGGCACGGATACGCAGCACTCTGAGAGAATGGTTTCGGAAAGGTCTGGAGAGACTGACACATCGATGGCAAAGGTGCGTACAGTTACAGGGAAATTATGTTGAGAAGGTGAACCTAACAACTGATGGGTAGTGCACTTCATTTGGGTAAAAAAAATAGTGTAAAACCATGAAGTACGCCCTTTGTATTACCAACACCTGAATGTGAAAAGCTGCCATCTAGCCAAGATGAGTCAAGCAAATTTCCTTGTTTTGTATTTTGTACTGTTTGCCGGTATCGTGTGGCGGGAAAGGGATGTTTCAACAGTCTCCTGGCAGGTGCAGTGCGTAATGATATCAATATATTGGAGCAAATCGGCTGCTAAAAAGTAGGTTGATTGAGGAATAAACTGGGCTATCCGATCACAGGCGACTACTTTTGGATGAGTAGTTTCTGAGATATAAAATGTAAAAAGTGTGGAGATGGTTTAACCCCTACCGTAACTTATAAATGAAGAATTGATATGACCATTTTCTTTGCACTTTCTCCCGATAAGTGTATTATGTGGTAGAAACCGTATGTGAAGATGTAGAGCACGTAAAATGGAACAAATAAAGCTAAAAAAAAAACCAGTTCTCAACGACTAGTGGTCTAGAAGATAATTTTTAAGTTAAGGTATGGTTTTCTCCCCAGCGTACTTTTAACTCCAAAAGATTACTTTTAAGCAAGGAATAGTTTGTTATGACCTCCAGTTTGGAAGTAAATTTTTGAGTTATTAAATGATTTTTTTTGTTTTGTCTCAAGCTAAAATACTATCGAACATGAATGGTTTGAGAGTTATAGAATTTTAAGAAAATAGCGGTGTAAAGCCCCAATCTATTTACTACACTAGAAACATTCAGAATATAAATCTATACTTCATTGGAATGCTCTTTGTATTTTTATTATTATTATTATTATTATTATTATTATTATTATTATTATTATTATTATTATTATTATTATTATGCAACATTAAGAGATTAAGATATGTACAGTTAGAAACAGGATATTATTTAACAAATTTTGTGTCATTGTTCATTTTTATTTTCCTATTTTGCAGGTTTCTTATTCCAGAGATACATATTTTAAAAGATAAAGCTAGCTTCTTTCAGATAGTGCAATGCACACTGCTATCTAGATGTACACAAGGTTGATATCTGATTTGCAATATTTAAAGTAGGCAGAGTGTATATCACTTACGTCATTCTGCATATGGTTTAGGCAAATGACGAGATGGTACCTAAGCCCTAATCCCTGAGCCTATTACACTTTACAGTTACTACAGAAGCACAGGTTATTGAACAAATTCTGCATATAGTACAAACATAGAGGTACTGAGGCTGATCACCCCGATGTTACAAAGCTGCTAATGAATCCACAGTACCAACTTAAAGAACGGCGCATTAATGGTAGAACACACCAACCATGTAGGAAATAATAACTTAGGGTACGTCCATAGTGCACCGCTTCCCGCTTCTCGCTTTGTCGCGTAAACCGCGCCAGTTGCATGCAGCGAGGTGAACCCGCACGATTCTAGCTGGTGGTGGTTATAGTTCACCGCTCATGGAAGGCCGGATGCATCTGTCAGTAGGCAAGATAGAGGTGTCACGCGAGGATCTAATGTGTATGTTGTTGACGAAGAAATTATTTATCATAAAATTAAACATGAAAGAATTACACACGCCCACAAAATGAACATTGTTTTGCTAGTGGCTTTACATTACACCGACACAAATAGGTCTTATGGCGACGATGGGATAGGAAAGGCCTAAGAGTTGGAAGGAAACGGCTGTGGCCTTAATTAAGGTACAGCCCCAGCATTTGCCTGGTGTGAAAATCGGAAACCATGGAAAACCATCTTCAGGGCTGCCGACAGTGGGATTCGAACCCACTATCTCCCGGATGCAAGCTCACAGCCGCGCGCCCCTAACCGCACGGCCAACTCGCCCGGTACGAAATGAACAGAACTCGCCTTAAAGTAGGGGAATACCATACTTTGTTACCTCAACTGAAAGCTCACCCCAAGAAATTTTACAAATATTTCCGAATGGATGAACAGACTACATCTTGAACAAAATCGAATACCGGATAAGAAAAGGATGGTGTAACTTTCATCAACAGACAATTCTTCCAGAAGAATGTATTATGGTAATTTTGAGGAAAGTAGTTTTGAATTATTAGTTTTGATTGTTTTATTTATACAAAAGGGAAAATGAAATGGTGTGGTAATTTTGAACAGGATTTTATAACAATAGTTATAAACATTTAATTACCGAGCCCGATAGCTGCAGTTGCTTAAGTGTGGCCAGTATCCAGTATTCGGGAGATAGTGGGTTCGAAACCCACTGTCGGCAGCCCTGAACATGGTTTTCCGTGGTGTCCCATTTTCACACCAGGCAAATGCTGGGGCTGTACCTTAATTAAGGCCATGGCCGCCTCCTTCCCACTCCTAGACCTTTCCTGTCCCATCATCGCCATAAGACCTATCTGTGCCGGTGCGACGTAATCTTCTTATAAAATAAAAAACATTTAATTTCAACGATAATTAATGGTGGATGCGTTAAAAGTACACTTTTTCAAAACTAATTTGATTAGAGAATGAATACGAAGTAAATATTAATGAAAATGTTTAGCATTACACTTTTTAACGTAACACGAATTCGCCTAACAGTTTGGTTTGACGCAGTGCGCAATGTCTCAAATGCATTACCATGAAGTGCGCTCTAAACGGTCTGTTCATTTGAGTATGAAGTGCCACCATGACTGGAATTAGGGCTGGGAATGTGTGGAATATCCTCGGAATTCGGATAAACGAACTCGTCAACTAATTGCTAAACTCTATTTCTGAGGCGCAGTTTCAAATGGTGCGGTATTTTGCTTACATAAGCCAAAAGGCTTCGAAAGAACAATGCATGATCATTTGTTGTCACATCGGTCACATCTGCATTCTTGTATGGCGCGTTCCAACAAAGAAGCCTTTTTTCCCTCAATCAGTATCATGTTCTGGTTATACTTTGAACTTGGTTCGTCTCGCTTCCTTTTTCTTGGGAAGCCTATGGTTTCATCCTGCTGCGTTTCCTGAGCTGTGTTTTTTTTTTCCACTCCCTGAACACCCTCCGTAAGGTCAATTGCACACCCAGCAGCAGTGTGAACAACCATTTCAGAATGCTCATTTTCCTGATGAGCTGGAGTTTTACTGTTTTTCAAGTTGCTCGATGTAGTTCTTGGGTTCACGATGCCCACTAAAAACATCAGTGATTTGGAATATGGCCATTTGGATTCTGGATGACCGCCAGCATCACCTGAATGACAGGGAGGGAACTTTCCCATTTCTATGGCGAATTGGTCTCTCAGATACTTCCATTTTTTCCGCAGAACCCCATCTGAGAAAACAAAGAGAATTATGAGTTTATCGATTGATTATTTACTTAGTTTTATACTTTTAATAACTTGCTGATCATCTGAAGTCCCGTTCAAAACTATTCCACCATTAGGAAAAATCTGAAAACACATTACTGGGAAATGCAGTAATGTTTAGTAACTACTAATGTAGTTGTTTGATATAATAATGACGACTTAATTTGTGTTGATAATAATAATAATAATAATAATAATAATAATAAAAAGTACTGTCTATTTCTCACTTACCGTCTTCAACACCCATTTCAGCAGCTATTTCCATGTTCTTGCAACCTTTTGTCCCAAATTACACTTTACATAAATACTTTGGGGATTAAAATGTCTTTATCCGCTTCTATTTTATAAAAGCAAGAGTGAGAACAACGTGCGCAGACGGAAGATAAACAGCAGACTGACCGGGTGTGTTGGGCGGTAAGCGGTTCAAGCGGGGAAAAGAAATAATATTTATTTCCTGTTAAAGTGGGTAGAAGCGGTTTGAGCTGGTTAACGCAGGTAGGCGGGTGCACTATGACCGCCCCAATCAGTTTTTACTATCTTTTCTTTCCCGCTCGCCCGCCGCGATAAAGCAGGAAGCAGAAAGCGGTGCACTATGGCCGTACCCTTACGTAGGAGTCATAATTCTTTCCAAGTGGACGGCGGACATGACAATGTAAGTCCGTGCTCTTCAGGAGAACCATACCTGTATCATAAGCACAAAACAGGTTTTGCTGAGTCATAGCATTCTTTGCTAGTAAGAGATGTGTGGAGTGTCGTATTTATCTGCAGGAATGTTGTCATTGTACTTCACACGCTTTTATCTAACAGTATCATGTTCTTGGCTTTATTTATAAATACCTTTGAATATTGCAGTTCCTATTATCTGCACCTCCTCTGCGAACCATGTGACCTTGCCGCGGTGGGGAGGCTTGCGTGTCCCAATGATACAGATAGCCGAGCCGCAGGTGCAACCATGTCGGATGGGTATCTGTTGAGAGACCAGACTAACGAATGGTTCATCGAAAGGGGGGTAGCAGCCTTTCGGTAGTTGCAAGGGCGGCAGTCTAGATGATTGACTGATACGGCCTTGTAATAATACTCAACATGGCTTAGCTGTGTTGATACTGCTACACGGCTGAAAGCAACGGGAAACTACAGCCGTAACTACCTCCCGAGGACATGCAGCTCTTCTCTGTATGAATGATGTACTGATGATGGCTTCCTCCCGGGTAAAATATTCTGGAGGTAAACTAGTCCCCCATTCGGATCTCCGGGTGGGGACTACACGAGAGGGGGCGATCATCAGGAAGAAGGATACTGACATTCTGTGAGTCGGAGCGTGGAATGTTAGAAGTTTGAATCGTTGTGGTAGGTTAGAGAATCTGAAAAGGGAGATGGATAGGCTAAAGTTAGATGTAGTTGGTATAAGTGAAGTACGTTGGCAGGAAGAACAGGATTTTTGGTCAGGCGACTACCGAATTATCAACACGAAAACAAACAGATGAAATGCAGGGGTTGGTTTAATAATGAATAAGAAAATAGGGCAGCGGATAAGCTACTACGACCAGCATAGTGAAAGAATTATTGTTGTCAAGATAGACACCAAACCAATGCCCACCACAATTGTGCAGGTCTCTATGCCTACTAGTTCAGCGGATGATGAAGAAATCAAAAGAATATATGAGGAGATAGAAGATTTAATTCAATATGTAAAAGGTGACGAGAATCTAATTGTGATGGGAGACTGGAATGCAGTGGTAGGCCAAGGAAGAAAAGGTAGTACAGTAGGAGAATTTGAATTGGGACAAAGGAACGAAAGAGGAAGTCGGCTGGTTGAATTCTGCACTGATCATAATTTAGTCCTTGCCAATACTTGGTTCAAACACCACAAACGATGGCTGTATATGTGGACGAGACCTGGAGACATTGGAAGGTATCAAATAGACTTCATTATGATTAGGCAGAGATTCAGAAACCAGGTGTTGGATTGCAAAACTTTCCCAGGAGCAGACGTGGACTCTGACCACAACTTGTTTGTCATGAAATGCCATCTGAAGTTGAAGAAATTGAAAAAAGGAAAGAATGAAAAAAGATGGGATCTAGACAAGTTGAAAGAAAAGGGTGTGAGAGATTGTTTCAAGGAACATATTGCACAAGGACTAAATGAAAAGGCTGAAGGAAACACAATAGAGGAAGAGTGGATAGTCATGAAAAATGAAGTCGGTAGGGCAGCTGAAGAAATGTTAGGAAGGAAGAAAAGATCAACTCAGAATCAGTGGATTACTCAGGAGATACTAGACCTGATTGATGAACGACGAAAATACAAGAATGCTAGAAATGAAGAGGGCAGAAAAGAATACAGGCGATTAAAGAATGAAGTGGATAGAAAGTGCAAGGTAGCTAAGGAAGAATGGCTGAAGGAGAAGTGCAAGGATGTCGAAGGCTGTATGGTCCTGGGAAAGGTAGATGCTGCACAGGAAAATCAAGGAAACCTTTGGAGAAAGGAAATCTAGGTGCATGAATATTAAGAGCTCAGGTGGAAAGCCACTTCTAGGGAAAGAAGACAAAGCAGAAAGATGGCAGGAGCATATCCAACAGTTGTATCAAGTTAACGATGTAGATAATTTGGTTCTGGAACATGAAGAGGCTGTTGATGCTGATGAAATGGGAGACCCAATTTTGAGGTCAGAGTTTGACAGAGCTGTGAGTGACCTAAATAGGAACAAGGCACCTGGAATTGATGATATTCCCTCTGAACTACTGACTGCCTTAGGAGAAACCAGCATGGTAAGGTTATTTCATTTAGTGTGCAGGATGTATGAGACAGGAGAAGTGCCATCCGATTTTCGGCAGAATGTTGTTATACCTATTCCCAAGAAAGCCGGTGCTGACAGGTGTGAAAACTACCGCACCATTAGTTTAGTATCTCATGCCTGCAAAATTTTAACACGTATTATTTACAGAAGAATGGAAAAACAAGTTGAAGCTGAGTTGGGAGAAGATCAATTTGGCTTCAGGAGAAATGTAGGAACACGTGAAGCAATCCTGACTTTACGTCTGATCTTAGAGGATCGAATCAAGAAGGACAAGCCCACGTACATGGCATTCGTAGATCTAGAAAAGGCATTCGATAATGTTGATAGGAACAAACTATTTATGATTCTGAGGATGATAGGGATCAGATACCGAGAACGAAGAATTATCTACAACCTGTATAAAAATCAGTCTGCAGTGATAAGAATCGAGGGCTTTGAAAAAGAAGCAGCAATCCAGAAAGGAGTGAGGCAAGGCTGCAGTTTGTCCCCTCTCCTTTTCAATGTTTACATAGAACAGGCAGTAAAGGAAATCAAAGAGAAATTTGGAAAGGGAATCACAGTCCAAGGAGAGGAAATCAAAACCTTGAGATTTTCCGATGATATTGTTATTTTATCTGAGACTGCAGAAGATCTCGAGAACTTGCTGAATGGTATGGATGAAGTCTTGGGTAAGGAGTACAAGATGAAAATAAGTAAGTCCAAAACAAAAGTAATGGAGTGCAGTCGAACGAAGGCAGGTGATGTAGGAAATATTAGATTAGGAAACAAAGTCTTAAAGGAAGTAGATGAATATTGTTACTTGGGTAGTAAAGTAACTAATGATGGCAGAAGTAAGGAGGACATAAAATGCAGACTAGCACAAGCAAGGAAGAGCTTTCTTAAGAAAAGAAATTTGCTCACTTCAAACTTTGATATCGGAATTAGAAAGATGTTTTTGAAGACTTTTGTGTGGAGCGTGGCATTGTATGGAAGTGAAACATGGACGATAACTAGCTCAGAAAGAAAGAGAACAGACGCTTTTGAAATGTGGTGTTACAGAAGAATGCTGAAGGTGAGATGGATAGATCGAATCACGAATGAAGAGATACTGAATTGAATTGGTGAGAGGAGATCGATTTGGCTAAATTTGACGAGAAGAAGAGATAGAATGATAGGACACATCTTAAGACACCCAGGACTTGTTCAGTTGGTTTTTGAATGAAGTGTAGGTGGTAAGAACGGTAGGGGTAGACCAAGGTATGAATATGACAAACAGATTAGAGCAGATGTAGGATGCAATAGTTACGTAGAAATGAAAAGGTTAGCACAGGATAGGGTGGCATGGAAGAAATGAAAAGGTTAGCACAGGATAGGGTGGCATGGAGGGCTGCATCAAACCAGTCTATGGACTGATAACTCAAGCACACATTATCTGCACAAAGGATGATTGCTTTTTCACTTGAGTTAATATTTTCCAAACAGTCAAGAATGTAGCAATGTTTTCTGATGTTAACTCATGCATAATTGAATTAACATTTTGAAGAAATGAATGAATCCAAACAGATAACTTCCTTCTTTCCTTATTTTGTCTTAACCAAAACATTACGATTTTGCTTTGTATCCCACCCACAGGCCACGATTCTTTATAGGAACGGGCTAGGAGTAGGAAGGTAGCAGCCATGGCATTTAGTTACAATCTGGTATGAAAATGGGAAACCATGGAAAACCATCTTCAGGGCTGGGGTTCGAACCCTCTATCTCCTGAATGCAAGCTCACAGCTGCATGAGCCTCAGTCAGTACTGATCTGCATTTGGGACACTTGTCCAGGTGGCAGATTCCCTGTAGTCTTTTCATAAATTATTGCAAAGTAATTGGAAATTTATTGAAAATCTCCCTTGGTATGTTGGAGCCTCTATGGCTCAGGCGGAATTGCGCCAGCCTATCATCGCTGGATACCGTGGTGCAAATCCCGATTACCCCATGTGAGATTTGTGCTGGAAAAAGCAGAGGCAGGCGGATTTTCCGCAAGGTACTCTGGTTTTCCCTGTCATCAATCATTCCAGCAACACACTCCAGTATCATTTCATTTCATCTGTCAGTCATTAATCATTGCCCCAGAAGAGTGCGACAGGCTTTGGCAGCCGGCATGGTTCCTATCCTTGCCGCAAGATGGGGGCTTCATTCAATCCATCCATGACCCGGTCAGTGACTGGCTGTGGATTTTCATTTTCCCTTGGTAAGTTATTCCTAACTCCCCTTCCTATAAATTAATATTTGCCCCGATTTGTTCCAAGTTTAACATCATATTGCGATCATTCCTACTTTTAAAGAAACCGGGCAAGTTGGCTGTGCGGTTAGGGGCGTGCAGCTGTGAGCTTGCATCCGGGAGATAGTGGGTTCGACCCCCACTGTCGGTACTCCCTGAAGATGGTTTTCCATGGTTTCCCATTATCACACAAGGTAGATGGCGGGGCCATGCTGCTTCCTTCCCATTCCTATCCCATTGTCACCATAAGACCTATCTGTGTCGGTGCGACCTAAAGCAAAATAGACCCCACTCATACTTACTTATCTACTAATGTCATTCCACGCCATCTTTCCACTGACATACCACATAGTTGAGTAGCCCATCTCCTTCTTCCCGAGTCTTCTCTGTGCAAACTTTTTCGCATTTTTGTTGGAAATTGCCCAGAACAAATCAAGATGCTTTTCTTTGGATTTTTTCTAGTTCTTGAAGCAAGTAATCCTGGCGAGGCTCCCATACACTGGAACCATACTCTATTTGGCGTCTTACGAGAGACTTGTATGCCATCTCTTTTACCTCCTTGCTACAACCCCCTAATACCCTCATGACCATGTGCAGAGATCTGTACCCTATATTTACAAGTACAATCCCATTTAATTGATTACCCCAATTAAGATCTTTCCTTATATTAACACGTAGGTTCAAGGGCTAATCGAATAGTTATACTAGCTCGCCGTGAGAGGACTCTGTGTGTCGTGACCGTGGCCAATGCGAAGCAAGCTACAGTAGCTGCAGACCTATTCGATAGGTACGTTGGTGTGGTATCCCGTCGGGTTGTGCGCGCAGTGCGGGCTAGGCTGAATGGCATGTTAACTGGATTGATTTAAAATCTAGCAGGTTCCACCTTTTCAATACAAAATACAATGTTGTTGGATGGTTTTTACAACATTATTTTATTACAGAACATGTTTCGGTGTTTCATTTTGACACCATCATCAGTGGTGTAGTGAGTGAGAAAAACGTGGTGATATAAACAATGAACAACAACATATTGCTAAACTTAACTCCTTAAAATCTAAATTATGCTGGTTTGAAAACTCTAATTTACAGCAAGAAAACTCTTGCGATGTAAAAAGAATCTACTTCCCCCTCCTTAGCACTTCATCACATAGCACACGATACGAGCAGACACTGTCGTTGTGCTGCAGTCGTCACGCGAAGTACACAGCTGTAGAGGCGAGTCGACCTCATCTACAGTTAGTTTCTTTATCAGATTTCTCGCTTTCTATTAACATTGGGCTTTCATCATTACAGGGTTGCATTGAACTGAGAAGCCTAACAACTTCTGGGCAAATCAAATCACAGTTCCAACCATTATACATACAGCACAAAAACTACGTTTCTACATATTAACAAAGCTTAGAAGACGGCGCAGTTTAACAATTTTATTGTGCACAACGGGTTTTTATCTACAAAAGGCTAACAATGTATATAAGAAATGAACATTTTAACATTAAAGGACTGTATTCAACTTTAACTCCTCAATTTTAAGATCGTATTTGAATCCGACATTACAAGTGCACAGAATTATAGCCATTACGGAATTTTAAGACAACTCATCACTCAGATGAGATTTTATATTTACGACATCACAAGAGTTTTCTTGCTGTAAATTAGAGTTTTCAAACCAGCATAATTTAGATTTTAAGGAGTTAAGTTTAGCAATATGTTGTTTTTCATTGTTTATATCGCCAAGTTATTTCTCTAATAAAATAGTGTTGTAAATAGCATCCAACAACGTTGTATTTTGTATTGAAAAGGTGGTACCTGCTAGATTTTAATTCAATTGTGATCTCAGTTCAATACATTAAGAAATATGAAGTTCCTTACTTTTAATGTTAACTGGATGTTCACTCCAAATTGGAGGTGCGTGCAGCGATCAGATTTCAATGGAATAAATGGCTCAATTGCACGGAGATTCATCTTAAAATCTCTGCTGTATCTGGCGAGTGTGCATTTTCTCATGCAGGTTCTGTAAAGTGGTGTTAGCTATTGCACGGATCTCACAGACTATTATTGACCGTGTGGATGGGACAACAACACTGGCATTTTTGTAATGGTATTTTCTGGAGGGCAACAAGTTTTTGCGGCAAATCGTCACAGGGGATGAAACGTGGGTCCACCACTTCACCTCCGAAACGAAGAGAATTTCGATGGAATGGGTGCACACCACATCACCACAACCAAATAGGCCAAGGCGCAACCTTCACCAGGAAAGGTAATGGCGACAGCGTTCTCCGACATGGAGGGTGTGGTGCACATGCACTTTATGCCAAAATGCGTAACAAATCAGTTCGGCTTCATATTGTCCAACGTTGAACCGGTTGCGTAAGGTGATTGGGCGAGGAGATTTTATTGCACGATAACGCAACACTTCACACGGTCCGCCTAATATCTGAACTGCTGCAGCGATTCAAGTGGGAGGTGTGGCAACAGTCCAGACGATTATCATGTGTAAGGATCTGGTTGTTTACAGTCTCTTGTGTGTAGCCGTGTTGCCTGTCTATAACTTGCAAGTGTAATTTACTTTTTGATTTGCCCTCATACTTACAGTGATCCCCAAATGGAACTTTCATCCCATCAACGCAGTGGTTAAAACTGAGAAGACTTTCCTATTTGTGAAACTTTCCCTGGTAACTCGTAATTAACTGTTTACTTTATTAGTATTGTTCTGGTGAAGTATTTATTAGCCTATAGACCATTCATTTTAGTTTCTATTAGTATTATTACTTACTATTCATGAACAAGTACTCTCTGTATTGCTGAACCACATGATGTATAGGGTGCTGACCCTTTGAAACAATCTCTCACCTTCTCACTTCTGAGTATGAATCTGTAAATAGTTCTAGTCTCCTCCTCCAGCAAGCTTTGTCCTCATACCCTATAGAGACTTTCATGTTCTTCACATTAATTCTGAATCTCAAGTAATATGTTGTCTTCTCATCAGTGAATCGAGGTACGGCCTGCACTTCCAGATACTTAGTAGACCAGCCTGGATACAGACTGTTCAAAAAAGGACAGCGTTTAACAGAGATGTCAGAGATGATTGAAGAA
Organism: Anabrus simplex; assembly: GCF_040414725.1. Taxonomy (NCBI): domain Eukaryota; kingdom Metazoa; phylum Arthropoda; class Insecta; order Orthoptera; family Tettigoniidae; genus Anabrus; species Anabrus simplex. The sequence goes on from NC_090269.1 coordinate 453,793,516, forward strand.
GTAGAATTATTTTGCTACTTCTGATCACTGCGTAGACCCTGGCCTTGAATTCATATTTTGAGAAATTGAAACCTGCCAGAGGAAGGGTTTGGTTGTTGGAATCTACCATCCACTTTGAGTACCTTTTCTTACTAAATTAGGAAACCTGCTCCATGATCACACAAGCATATATAAACACATGATTATGATGAGTGATTTCACTTGCATTCTGCTTCCACTTACCAGGGAGAATCAACTACTTTGTGACATGCTTCAGTCAGTAATTATACATATGTCACCCTTGAAATTTACCCACTTCACCCAAAATTCTCAGTATTTCTTGGAATTTGTGATCACAAACTGTCACCATATTGTTTTGCACTTTGGTAGCTCCCAGTACCAGGTATACCACAGCAGGACTTAATTTATATAACATATTATCTACGTTATCTTCAGAAACCAAAATTTGCATCCTTTAAGAATCTAAGGAACATCAATATTAAAGCAATTAAATTTGACACCATAGGTGTTCCGTGCCAAAGTATTTATGAATTGAATTCAATAAATGACGAAGTTGAGTTGCTAAATTTCCTCATACTAGGAATTTATCAGAAGCAAGCTCCATTGCGAGTTTTTTGACTAAAACATCTACGTGCTGTGATTGGTTAAGAACAGAATTCAAGCGTTTTTTGGTTCAACATAATTTTGCTTTCAGGTACTTAAAAAATACAGAACCAATGAATCCTTTGAAGCATATCAAATTACTCCATCAATCAGTATACATCATGCACATTATCTACTGAACACTGATAACTCATCAAAATTACGGCCATAACTTCATATTCTCAGGACATGTTCTTTAGTATGTTATGAAAAAAACCATTAGCGTTTCAGTCACCTAGGTTCAGCATGTGTCCTGTTGCTGGTAGGCACTAGGGCCTCCATGGTCACTGATAACTTGTTCCATACGTGATGGCGTGAATGGCATCCTTGGGGTATAGCCATCCATGCTGCATTCACCTGGTTCCACAGTTCATTTTTGGTGGTTGCTATTGGGTTACAGCCCCGCACCCGACATTTCATCATGTCCCACACATTTTTGATTGGCAACAAGTCCGCTGATCTGACATCCTGTGACAACAAGAAGGCACGTGTTCATGCAGCAACATGTCGCACATTGTCCTGCTGAAGTATGTCATGAAGGAAGGGTATGGCTACTGGTCGCAGTGCTCTGGACATGCACCAAAGGTGATTTGTGGTTGTACCCGATAGCCTCCCCACACCTTACGGCCTTGAGTTGGTGCTGTATGTCTTGTGCAAATGCAGTCAATGTGATGCGGCGAACCAAAATACTGCCATCATTTTCAAAGAAACAGAACCTGGATTCGTCCGAGAAGACTATCTGCATCATTCCTGTCCCCAATGATGACGTTCCATACACCATTGTAGTCTAGCATGATTACGCACATTAGTCAAAGGTAGGCGGAGAACAACGAGCCGGTAACCCAGAAAATAATACCCGGCATTGGACTGTCACTCCTGATAGTGTACAATGTGTTACACTGTTCCATTGCTGTGCCAGAGCCGAGGATGATGCAGGTCTGTCCTGCAAGGCCATTCATATGAGCTGTCAATCTTCTCGGGGGTGGTCTGTGTGGCGTGTCCAGACCCATCTTGTGTTCTACAGCCTTCTGTAAACCATTCTGTACACACAAGCGGCAATTTCCCGGATGGATGCATCACGTACTCTCATGCCAATATTGCGCGCTCTTTCTCTCGCATACACCTGCATGTCTGGTCAAGTCACACCGATCCATTACAACGAGAGACACACACACATTTTACCAGGTGTGCCGAGATATTGATGTGGACCTCATTTTTAGAACATACTAATGCACATGTTGTTTGAAAATGAGCTTCCTGTCTCTAGTCTTTCAAAGTGTTCTGGTTTTTATGAACATCAGTGTAGTAACAGTAAAATCAATACTGGACAGTCTGTATAACTCGCTCTTTCACATAGACGCTGAGACTGGCGTCTCCGAAAACCGTAAAAGTAGTTAGTGGGACGTAAAGCAATTAGCGTTATTATTATTATTATTATTATTATTATTATTATTATTATTATTAGACGCTGAGACTAAAAGCGCTCTAATTTTTACACAAGAGTACACCAAAGTCTAACTGTGAAGAATTTGTAATGAATACAGTTTCCATCAATGAAGTAAAAATCTGTGTTGCACTTAAGTAATAAAAAATATTAATAGCGAGGAAGGCATCAGTTTTAAAACACTTTATTTAACATGGACAAAATTCTTCCCATAATAATCCACATCTAAAATTTGTTGTTGATAATTCACACTTTTCCATCTCAATTGAAGCATGTAAATGCCCATCCCATTCCTGAAGTCAGTTTCATGCTCTCAGATTATCAACGTATGAATATCATATCAGCTCCTTCCGAAGGTCTTGAGTGGACCATTTATGCTCAAGTGTCAGAATTTTTACTTATATATAGTCTATTAGACACTAGCCCTTATTAAGAAGTGCTATGGATGGGAGGAAAATAACTATAATATCTCTAGTTGATATCAGTGATGCATCTTACTGCGTAGATCACGATATCCTTATTGTTGTTCTCAGAAACCTTGTGAGGTACAGTAGTTCAGTTGCTACCTCAGGTATAGGTATCGAGTGATTTGAGGCAGTAGCTAGTTTTCCTACAGTGAAGTAGCCTGTGATGTTTCTGTGCTGGGCATCATGGACAGAGCACGTCAAGAGTATATCGGTCGCTCCCTCCATCCATTGCAATGAGCCAGAAAATTCCTAACTCTAGTACTAAATCAGCACTCTAATAATAACAACAACCCTATTTTACTACTGTGTTGTTGTGCATATGTGACCTAAAATCACAGCTAGTTGGTTACAACTTGGACAGGCTATAAAAAGGTTAAAATTGAAACTATACTGTTTAACTGTAGTAGTTGAACTGCATCCACGTGGTCATAATAAGCAGGTACAATTTTGTATTTGGATGTTGTGAAACATTTTTAAACAACAACATATCTATTTGATAGACTTTGAAAACTTGCTAGAAAATTTGTTAACCAGAGATTTACCAGGCAAGTTGGCCGTGTGGTTTGGGCCAGGCAGTTGCAAGCTTGTATCGGTGAGATAGAGGGTGCAAACTCCACTGTCGGCAGCCCTGAAGGTGGTTTTCTGTGGTTTTCCATTTTCATTCTATGAAAATGCTGGGGCTTTACCTTAATAAAGTCCATTGCCGCTTTCTTCCCACTCCTCACCATAAAACCTATGTGTGTCAGTGCAACATGAAGCAAATTGTAAAAAGATCCACAAGAGATGAAATAAAAAATCTTCCCAGTTACTTTTCTGTTTCGTTTTTTTGCTAGGGGCTTTATGTCGCACCGACACAGATAGGTCTTATCGCGAGGAACTTTTCTGTTGGGAATACCGTTCAGTTGACTAGCTGCCATATCTGTCCTAAGACATAAATAATTTTGCATGATTTCAACTTAACACAATAATGCCTAGCTCTTACTGTATTTTCAACAGTTGTGCAGGAGGATTGGTACCACTTCTTATCGCTCTGTAAGGTAACTGCGCTTACGACAATGTAGTGCTCATTGACGTGTTTGTTACAATAATAGCATATAGACAGTTCAAAAATTGCTACCACTGTATGTGCAGCAAAAATGGACATCCGCTTCGAGTATGTGTATTTTTATAAGCTTATAATTATTACATGGATTATTTTTTGCTATTATACTTATTTGTATAGTGTAATATGCATTCTATGACCATTACAAATGATTTTACTAAAAACATGTGAAGTTATGGCTTCCGAATTTCAAGTTTACCATATGGTAACGCTAGGCGTTTATATTCTGTAAGACGTATATTTTTCTTTATTGTTTTAGGAGTGGGTTTTCACTTGCTGAAGCACTGGGCATCATTTACAATTATGATATTGACGGTGATGTGTTTATTGAACCACCAGTACCAAATATAGACACAGATGATGATTCTGGAAATGAGGATGAAGGTGGATTAGTTGACCACCTCACATCTGGTCAATTACTGGCTAATGCTGAAATAAAGTTATCCAACAAAGAAAGAATATGTGTGGACGAAAACGATTACAGCTCATCGGTACAACTACCCACACCAGAGGCAGCTTCACCTGAAATTATATCTATCCCAATATCTGAAAATGTTACCAAATGGGTCGCTGAGAGGGAAACATCTGACACGCAATGGGAGAAAGGAACTGATAAACCTACTGCATTCCCCATTCCAGATTATTCAAGATATGAATACTTGTCAGTAATTGAAATGTTTGAATTGTTTATAGACGAAGAATTCATAGAACATTTAGTGGAGGAAACCAGACGCTAGGCATTATTTTTGAATTATCAGGACCTAAAGATAACAGCAGAAGAAATACGCTGCTTCATTGCCATTCCATATGTCAGTGGTTACAATAACATGCCTTCTAAAAGGCACTTCTGGGATTTGAATGATGACTTGAAGAACCTGGCAGTTTCTTGGTTAATAAGAAGAGACGGATTTCTTCAAATCTGTATGTATCTGCACTTTGCAGACAACTCTAGAATCGACCCTAATGATAACGCATGGAAAATAAGGCCTATAATGGAACAGTTAAAGAAGAGATGTATTGAAAATTTCATACCTGAGGAACACCTATCATTTGATGTATGTATGGTGAAATATTTTGGTCGCCATGGGTGCAAACAATTCATTTGTGGTAAGCCCATTAGATTTGGGTGCAAGCTCTGGAGCCTGAACACCAAGGCTGGATATTTACTGAATTTTGAGCTGTACGAGGGTAAAGGACCAAAATCTAATGCTGTCTATGACAAGTTATTTGGTAGGGCTGCAAGTTCCCTACTTGTTCTGTTTGAGGAAGTTCCAGGTGAGAAAAGGGAACCAAGCTACACCTTCTTCATGGACAATTTATTTTCTAGTGTTCGACTTTTCTCATTTCTCAAGTATTGTGGCTATTCTGCCATTGGTACTATTTGAGAAAATCAAATTTCTAAAGTATGTCCTCTGGGAAACAAGCAAATATTTTCCAAAAAGATCATGGGACTTATGAGACAGCATTAGAGAAGAATGATGGACTGCTTTATGCTCGGTGGATAGATAACTCCGTGGTCACAATGATCTCTTCTTCATCACAAGAAGTCGGTCAAGTGAAGAGATACTCACGGCAGCAGAAGCAAAATGAAATGATTCCAAGGCTGGTCGCCAAATAAAACACCTTTATGGGAGGTACTGACCAGATGGATCACAATGTTGCACTGGGATACGAGGCAAAAAAATAGTACTGGCCTTTCTCATGTGGCTGTTCAAAACAACTGGATTTTACACAATAAAAGGAGAAGACAAAAAATTGCTCAGCTTGATTTCAAAAGAGAAATAGCTACAATCTACCAGAATGTACCAAAAGGAGCTGGAAGACCAGAAGCTTCACGGACCCCTCTTAGCAGCCGCATATCAGATTCTGTAAGACTTGATAAAACTGACCACCCTGTCCAGCACACAGAAGGAAAGAAGAGGAAAAGGCGCACTAATGAAAACTGTAAACCCAGTGTGAGGACAATGTGCTTGAAGTGTGGAGTGGGATTGTGCCTTGACTGTTTTGTTCCTTTTCATACTGGCTAGACCGTGTGGTTTTACAAACACAGAAAGAAATGATGTGTGTAATATATCAAATGTAAAGTTCTAATTGTTATTGCGTTTTAGTGATATTACGTTTTATAATAATTGTACCGGGCGGTACACCTCCACACCGCTAATTTAAAATGTGCGCCAGTTGAAACTCCTCAGCCGGAGGAAGTCTGAACTTTATTGTCGGTATTAATTTTCATGTTTCTCAGAAGATGTCACTACCTGGAAATTTTTGAGTTTTGAACTGTGTCATTTTTGATGTGTTTTTGTTTTGCTTGAAGTAAGAAGTGTGAACTTTCTCTTCTAGAGGACACTACTGAAGATCAACAATAGTGCACCCTAGTGCGAAGTGAAAGAACTGTTTTTCGGAGAAAATGTAATTTCAAAAGTTTGTTCATTGCTAAATTTCTTTCTGTTATTGTTTAAGTTGGCTGTATACCCCTCCCTTTCCCCTTGCTTGGTATTTAGCCAATCCCGAATTTCTTTTATTAATTTCTGAACCAATAGGATGTATCTTCCCCCAACTTGAATATGTTGCTGTATCCTACCCAATAAAGTTCTTGTGGGAGGGTGTTTTCATTCCCCTAACGCCTCGAACCTTCCGCGAGAGGATATAAACTGCTGATTTTAGGATCTCCGGGCCACTTCTGTTCCATCTTTCAGTGTGTAAAGTACATAGCAGGGGGCGGGAAGCGCCTCTTTCTTCTCCAGCAGTTCAACACCAGGTAATGGCCTCTTAATAACTTCTTTTCTTGCTAGGTCGGCAGTTTGACTCTCGGGGCGGGTTCGAAGCGTTTCCTCCATATAACCTTTTCCTAAAATGTAACTACTCTTTTCATCTATTATCTTTTAAAGCTACATATTGGGATAGAGAGTGCTAACCCTCTCGAGTTCCCACTCATATTGTTTTGAGGTGAACTTAGTTTTCACAACCTATTCTTCCTTGACGTAATGTAAATCGTTTCTTTTAAGTCACCTCTTTAGTATGGGATTAGCCCTTGTATTAACGGCCTAGTGCCAAGTAGGTCTTAAACAAAGTGTATTAGGAGTGCAAGTTCGCCTCCTCTCAAATTGTTAGTTTAGAGGTCATGTAAACAACCTTTTTTTTTCTTTCTTTTTTTTTTTTCATTTAAAAGACCTCAGTAGGTTGGGTATTTTACCCCTGTGTATATGTCCTTAGAGGACAGCTTGAAGGTGGAGTTTGGTGTGGCCTGTGATTGGCTTAAACTTTGAGAGCAGATTGCTCTTTTGGAATCTGACATTTGTATGCCTCGAGGAGGCTTTTCTGTGTAAAGAGGAGCTAGTGCTCCTGAACATGAATGGGGTTTTCTGCCCCTCTGGTAAAACTTATTTTGAAGTAAGGTTGGGCTGATTGCCCAAGCATTGTAAAGTCAGGGCCCGAAGCCCAAATCCTGTAAATATTGTAACTTCCCTTTGACTTGCTACTTTGTACCTGCCATGCTTGTTATTTCTTTATTTTTGAAAAGAAAATATAACCTTGTTAAATTTTAAATTAATTTTACTTTCGTAGTTTGAGACCCGTTCACGCCCGCACCTTCTTTCACCTCTACCTACCACTAAAACACGGTAACAAGTGGTAGCAGAGCGTGGTTGAATGGGTCTCAATTTAGCCCCTTTTGACGGCTAAACATTGTTTTGTTCCGAACTCTAACAATTTTCTCAGTTGCTGGAATTTTTTTTTTTTTAGTTTTTCAAAATTGTCCTGTCATCATGCCCGGCCCTCGCGATGTTCTCCATCTTAACTATTTGCGCAAAGAGGAGTTGATCTATGAGTTAACTATCAGAAATGTGCAATCTGGAGGCACGGTTGCAGTGGACACTAACAAGCTTAGAGAGTCCCTTGATTTGCCCATTTCCATCCCCACTTTGGGAGAGAAAGAAGTTGACGACTCTCTTTCCACGATCGTCGAGAATATTACTGGGCTAGCTTCTGTAGTTAGTTTTTTTTATGAAAATGATCCTTCTCCTAATCAAATTAAGCGTGTGCAAGCCAGGCTATATCACTTTTCAAATAGAGTTAACGATCTGTTGTCTCTAAAGCTGGATGACGTTCAGAAGAAGGAAGCTAGTACGCTGCTTGAAAATATTTCTGAATTATCTAGCAAGGTCACTCAATTGTTAACTGGGGAGGTTCCTCCCAAAACTGATCAACCCGTCACGGTGAATGTAGGTAGCGAGGAAGAGCCTCATAAGGGAGAAGTCAATAGGAAAACCATTGCTGCTCAAACAACCTCTGCCCCATTGGACGAGTCTGAACGCCGTAACTCATTAAATAATGTACGTTCTGAATTAACTACCTTGCCATTGAAACCTTTACCTACTATGTCACCCGGGTTTAGTAGCTTGCCTCATCCATTGGCAATGTTGCTCAGAGGTATCTCTAACTTTTCCGTTAATACCACCAGTGACGTAATTTCATTTTTAAGATTTCTAGTTGAATTTCAGGATCATGCCCTTGTTTTTTCTCTTTCTCCATGTCAAATTTTGCAAATTATCTATCCGTATGCTATTGGTATTCTCTGTGATAAAATCGTAAGAGCCATTGCCGAACAATCATCTGTTGAGGATTTCCATGCCCACTTGCTAGCTAACTTCATCCCTGCTAGGGCCAGGTCCTCCCTTATTCAGAAGTACTATTATCGGGTACAGCGCTTGGATGAAAACTTGGCAGACTTCATCCAAGATATTAAGTTTTATACTAGGGTGTTTGCTCTTCATTTCCCTGAGGATCAGATTGTACAAGCTATTGTGGAAGGGATTTCACCATCCTATAGGTCATATTTGTGTTTCGCGGCGTGCCCTCAAACTTTCTCTGAACTTGAAGCGTTGGCCGTCTCAGCGGAAGGAGTGAGATACGCCGATTCCTTGCGTGTCGCGAAAGAACCCCCGCCTTCTTTTAGTAATACTCAGCCTCCATCTCGCCGATCAGTTACACCTCGTAAATGTTATGCTTGCGGGTCGCCCGACCATCTTCGCAATAAGTGTCCACTGATCAAGTCTAGTAGGGCAAATAATGGAGCTGGTTCAGCACAAGGCTGTTTTAAATGTGGGGCTTTCTCACATATCGCCAAGAATTGCCCAAACTCAAATAGCACCCCCTCCTGCTCAACTTCTGGTGCAAATTCCACCAATGCCAATAATAAAATGTGACTAGCGGCTTCGGCTGAGTCGACTAATTCTGCTTCCCAAGGCTCAGCCCCTGGTAAACAGGTCGAAAATTCAGGGAATGTTCTATCTTCAAATTCATCTTTTGAATGCCCCAAAGAATGTCTTAGGATCGCGGCGGATACCCCCGCACCTGTTCCTTTTCTTAAGGTTGAGTTAAATAACGAGCCTATAACAGCTCTCTTAGATTCAGGCAGTGTTTGTTCGATTATTTCGGCTGAATGGTATTCTAAATTGAAATCGGTTTGTAAACTTCCTGACTATGTCTCTTCTCCTGTTCAATACGTTTCGGCTAATTCATCTCCATTAGAAATTCTAGGTTCCTTACTGGTCAAGATTCGTATTTTTAAGTTTACATGGAAAATTAAATTGTTTGTGGCCAAGCAATTGTCTTGCCCCATTATATTGGGAGCTGACTTTATTTCTCATACTGGTCTTGTGCTCGATCTCCAGTCTAGGTCGTGCACATTCAAATTTGCTTCTAGTTGTAAAATACCACTATTAAAGTGTAATTCTGTGTCATGTTCTTCTATTTCGCCTACCCAGGATGAGATGTTGTTAGACCTTAGACATCTACCTGAGGAGCAGGCTGATAGTATTCGTAAATTATGTCAGTCATTTCCAGAGGTGTTCTCTGATACTCTTGGTGTTACTGACCTTATTGAATACAAAATTGAGGTCACGGATTCGATTCCTGTCCGTTTTCCACCATATAGGCTATCTCCACCTAAAATGAAGGCTCTGAAAGAAATCATCGATCAGATGTTGAAGGACGGTATTATTAGGCCCTCTAAGTCGGCGTATTCGTCACCTATTTTTCTAGTCCCGAAACCCCAAGGGGGCTTCAGGCCTGTCATTGATTATAGGGCTCTCAATCGGAAGGTGGTGTTGCAATCTGTGCCCCTTCCTGACCTTCATTCTTGTTTTTCATGGTTTCGTAAGGCCAAGTTCTTTACTATCTTGGACTTGAATCAGGCCTATAATCAAATTCCCCTTGCCGAAGAGTCTAAACATCTTACAGCGTTTGCCACGGACTGGAACTTATACGAATACAACCGCGTGCCTTTCGGGCTCCCCACGGGAGCAGCTGTACTCACTAGGCTACTAGATAGGGTCTTCTCCGACATCAAATTTGAGTACTTATATCACTACTTGGATGATGTCGTCGTATTTTCAGAGACTTTTGAAGAACATCTAGATCATCTGCGAGAAGTTCTCAATCGCCTTCGTAAGGCTGGGTTAACTGTTAAGTTGTCCAAGGTTGCCTTTGCTAAGCCCTCTATGTCATTCCTAGGGCATATTGTGTCACCTGATGGTGTAGCAGTCGATCATTCCAGAACACAGGCCATCCGTGATTTTAAACCTCCCAAGGACATTAAAGGTATCGCCAGGTTCATTGGTATGGTGAATTTCTTCAGGAAGTTCATTCCTAACTTTGCTAATAGAGCGGCGCCCTTGAACCTTCTTCGTAGGAAAGGCATCAAATTCGAGTGGGGACCTTCTCAACAAGCCGCTTTTGAAGATCTTAAATTAGCTCTCTGTAATGCCCCTGTTCTTGCTATGCCTGATTTCTCGAAGAAATTCATCGTCCAAACTGACGCGTCGTCGTCAGCAGTAGCTGCAGTCCTTCTTCAAGAGACTGAACTAGGGAGGCGACCCATCGCCTATGCATCTAGGACCTTGTCGGCTCAAGAAGCCAAGTATTCCATCTATGAACTCGAAGGTTTGGCAGTTTTATTTGCCTTAGAAAAGTTCCGTCTCTATCTGGAACACGTCAAATTCGACCTGGAGACAGATAATCAAGCCTTAAGCTGGGTCTTAGGTAGGCCGCGTCGTACTGGTCGTATAGCCCGTTGGGCCATCCGGATTTCTGCCTTCCAATTCGATGTCAGGCATATCAGAGGTATCGAAAATGTGGTTGCTGATGGACTCAGTCGTATGTTTTCTAACGACGTTGAGACCCATGAACCGGTCGACAGTTCATCATCTCCCAAGTCCATACTATCTGGTGTTAATGCCATCTTAACAGATGCTCCCATGCTTTTTAGGGATATTGAGAAATACCAACGTGAAGATCCGACGCTGGCTCCGATAATGGAAACCCTTTCTTCTGGGGAACATGTTGTCCCTTATGTTCTGAGGAATGGTGTTCTATGTTGCCCTTCGAGGCATGATAAGATGATGAAGGTTGTCGTTCCAGCTGTTCTTGTGCCTATGATCTTCAAATACTATCATGAGACCCCATTGGGGGGGCATCTTGGAATCTTTAAAACTCGTGAAAAGATTCGTGAAAGGTTCATCTGGAAGGGTATGGACGGTGAAATCCGTGAACTAGTGAAGGCTTGTAAATCCTGTTTGCTTAGTAAACCAACCATGTCCACCAAGGTAGGCCTTTTGTCTTCCCATCAAGTGTCGCGCCCCATGGAACGCCTGTATATTGATTATGTAGGACCCTTCCCCCAGTCAAAGGGTAATGCCAACAAGTTCATCTTTGTATGCATAGACGGTTTTACAAGATTTTCCTGGTTATTTCCGACTAAGCTGGCTACCGCTCAGTCCACTATTTTTTGCCTAAATTCTATTTTTGCTTCTTTTGGTTCGTGCCAATATATTGTGTCTGATAATGCTAAGGCGTTTACATCAAATCTTTTTCGTAAATTCTGTTTTGACTTGTCCATCTCTCATGTAACTACTTCTGCTTATTACCCTCAACCATCTCTGGCTGAACGGGTTAACCGTAATCTGAGGTCCGCGCTTATTGCCTATCATCATGAAGATCATTCCAGGTGGGACACGTCCCTGCATTGGTTAGCTTTTGCTTTGAATTAGGCGGTTCATGAATCACATAAGTTTACTCCAGCCTCTTTGATGTTCAAGTTTGTTCCCAACTCGCCGCTCTCTAACCTCTGGTCTCTGAGTGACATTCTACCCGAGACAATAGATCCGGACAACATCAAATATCTTTGGAAGAAGGCTAAAGCCAATCTTAAAGTCTCTCATGAAAAGGTTAGGGAAAAGTATGATCATGGACGGAGACCCACCCCTTTGAAGGTAGGTGACCAAGTTATGGTCAAGAACTTTGTTCCCGCGGGCAAGCTTGCCCCCAGATTTCATGGGCCTTGTATCATTCTCAATTTTCTTACGCCGGTTACGTTGTTAGTAAGCAATCCAGCCACCGAGAGGATATTTATTGTTCACCTGTCCCAGGTGAAACCGGTGTAATTTCTGGGTTAACTTGCTTCATATAATCGTGAAAGGAATATGAAGGTTATATTTTTTTTTGAGTTTTCAATTTGTAGGCATTCTGCCCCTTCCATAATATTTTGTTTTATATGTAAGCATTTGTGTGAAACCTGCCCCGAACCGTTAAACTGCCATCCTGTCCTTGCCACGGCCATTACCACGCTCCCGTCTCCTGCTCCACTACACACAGTGGCTGGCTTAGATGAAATGCCATGAATATCTGCACGCCGCTGGCCCCTCAATCTCTCTACAAGCCTGTGCCCTCAAAAAAAAACATGATGGTTCAACACAATTCTGCCGCCTAGCTTTTATGTTTCAGTGCCCCCGCAGCCGCGCGGCGCTGTGCCGCGTCTGGGTTTGAGGATGGGCCCCCTCGACCCCAGCGAGGACGACAAGTGCACGGCGAGCTGGAGCTCTCCTCCCGGCCAAGGCTGATGTGCGGCGCGCGACCTGCTACTTGCCCGCAGCCTGTATATGTTCACCGCGGGCGCGGCGTGTTTCTACACCTCTGCTCCCCTCATAGTGCGGGCGAGCAGTATCTCAGGGTACTTGAGGGGTCCGAGCGGCCTCCTTCGGACGCAAGCAGTGGCGGCTGGTCTGGCCGTTAAAAGCATCAACGTTGAAGTACATATCCAGCTATATGGACATTCCAGTTCAACTTTAATACCTTTTCTTGGGAATTCAACTGCAATATTTGGTGGACTTTAAAAAATTTTCGTCACTTTCAAGTATTACAAGTTTTTCTTCTGATTTCAATTTCTACAAACATAAAGACTTTACTTCTCCTGTTGCAACCAAATTTTGGAACTGAATCAAACCAAATTAAGAAAATCTTATAAATGCTTCTGCCATCAATCTTCATATCCACATCATAACTTGGACCTTGTTTCAAACTGATTTCATGGGTCACCCCTGGAGGAACTTTTGGGGGGGAGGTCTGTACCGGGCGGTACACCTCCACACCGCTAATTTAAAATGTGCGCCAGTTGAAACTCCTCTGCCGGAGGAAGTCTGAACTTTATTGTCGGTATTAATTTTCATGTTTCTCAGAAGATGTCACTACCTGGAAATTTTTGAGTTTTTGAACTGTGTCATTTTTGATGTGTTTTTGTTTTGCTTGAAGTAAGAAGTGTGAACTTTCTCTTCTAGAGGACACTACTGAAGATCAACAATAGTGCACCCTAGTGCGAAGTGAAAGAACTGTTTTTCGGAGAAAATGTAATTTCAAAAGTTTGTTCATTGCTAAATTTCTTTCTGTTATTGTTTAAGTTGGCTGTATACCCCTCCCTTTCCCCTTGCTTGGTATTTAGCCAATCCCGAATTTCTTTTATTAATTTCTGAACCAATAGGATGTATCTTCCCCCAACTTGAATATGTTGCTGTATCCTACCCAATAAAGTTCTTGTGGGAGGGTGTTTTCATTCCCCTAACGCCTCGAACCTTCCGCGAGAGGATATAAACTGCTGATTTTAGGATCTCCGGGCCACTTCTGTTCCATCTTTCAGTGTGTAAAGTACATAGCAGGGGGCGGGAAGCGCCTCTTTCTTCTCCAGCAGTTCAACACCAGGTAATGGCCTCTTAATAACTTCTTTTCTTGCTAGGTCGGCAGTTTGACTCTCGGGGCGGGTTCGAAGCGTTTCCTCCATGTAACCTTTTCCTAAAATGTAACTACTCTTTTCATCTATTATCTTTTAAAGCTACATATTGGGATAGAGAGTGCTAACCCTCTCGAGTTCCCACTCATATTGTTTTGAGGTGAACTTAGTTTTCACAACCTATTCTTCCTTGACGTAATGTAAATCGTTTCTTTTAAGTCACCTCTTTAGTATGGGATTAGCCCTTGTATTAACGGCCTAGTGCCAAGTAGGTCTTAAACAAAGTGTATTAGGAGTGCAAGTTCGCCTCCTCTCAAATTGTTAGTTTAGAGGTCATGTAATCAACCTTTTTTTTTTCTTTCTTTTTTTTTCAATTAAAAGACCTCAGTAGGTTGGGTATTTTACCCCTGTGTATATGTCCTTAGAGGACAGCTTGAAGGTGGAGTTTGGTGTGGCCTGTGATTGGCTTAAACTTTGAGAGCAGATTGCTCTTTTGGAATCTGACTTTTGTATGCCTCGAGGAGGCTTTTCTGTGTATAGAGGAGCTAGTGCTCCTGAACATGAATGGGGTTTTGTGCCCCTCTGGTAAAACTTATTTTGAAGTAAGGTTGGGCTGATTGCCCAAGCATTGTAAAGTCAGGGCCCGAAGCCCAAATCCTGTAAATATTGTAACTTCCCTTTGACTTGCTACTTTGTACCTGCCATGCTTGTTATTTCTTTATTTTTGAAAAGAAAATATAATTTTGTTAAATTTTAAATTAATTTTACTTTCGTAGTTTGAGACCCGTTCACGCCCGCACCTTCTTTCACCTCTACCTACCACTATAACACGGTAACAATAATAATGTGGAATAGTAGCCTGCTGATGATTCAGAGCGCAAATTTTTAATGAAAGTGATACGCAGTATAAGTAGGTAGTAGAAGCGCTTAGCGTTGCCATATGGTAACGGCATATATTTTCAAAACTGAGTGATGAATAACATTTTAAATTTTTTTCAGTGTATTTGTGTTACTTAGAGTCATAATAATGTAAAAAAACAAAAGTTTAGAAAAAATAATTCAGGCGTTAATGGGTTAATTCATGTGGATTCACACCACTCTGCAAAAAACCTGGCAATCCTCATTGACTTCCCACAGGTATCGGAATATCTTGGAGTCTGATCCATGGCACCAGAAAAAGGAATTGCGTAGATGACCTACATAATAAAATTGTCATTCCTTAATTCAGGAGTCAGGACCCACGGTGCCAGAAAATGAATTTCCATAGATGACCTACGTAATAAAATTGTCATGCCTTAATTCAGGAGTCACTTCCTTAAAATGAGTTCCAGATGACTGTTGCACTTCAGCATTACTCAACTTCTTAAACTGATAGAATTTTCTTTAACAGAAACTCTCACTATAGTGACATTTCACTATGTATCTTCATCTAACATCAACATGTTTTGATGAGTCTAACTTCAATAACCTGTGAATAATAAAGCATAACATCAGTGTTGGGGAGTTTCCTCGCGATGCTTAGCAATCCCATGCATTCCATTGTAAGAACCTCAGGCTCGGGCTTACATCATGTGTATGAGTATCACAGCGCCTCTCAATACACAATTAACAAAATGCTCGAGCTCTCATGTCAGTGACAGAGTATACTCCACATTGCCTCACTGCAACCAACAAATTCCACCTTTGGGATTATTCTTACAGACATACCTGAGGTCAGATATAACAAGTTTGTTGATAGCTAGCCTCCTAAAGATTGAAAATAATTACACAAACTGGTTGGAACACGTAACTTGTAATACTTGAGCTCCATCTAAGTATTATTGGTTATTTGCACACGTATGAAACTTAAGACATGACTACAGCTCTTCAACGCTGTTACTTTCATGAGTACTGACACTACTGAAGAAGGTCTAGGTAAATGACAGGTTAGTCAGCTCCCTCCGTGATGCACTTGCTACTGTTACTTTAATGAGTACTGACACTACTGAAGAAGGTCTAGGTAAATGACAGGTTAGTCAGCTCCCTCCGTGATGCACTTGCTACTGTTACTTCCATTCTCCACACTTGTGGAATAAAATTTTAAGCTGAAATGATTGTTGCACAATTTATGCAGTTTGTATGTAAATGGACATAAATATCCCTTCTCATTTTGTTTGGTCAGGCAGTTCTCTTGTATTAAAATAGCTCATGGAAAACTGCCACTCATTCTCGGCTGACACTGTGATGTATGCTGCCATCAATGGCTAATGAACGCATTATTGCTGTCCATACCTTATGGCATATCTCCAGTGGAAAACATTCACGTCTAGTCTTGCCGATCGACACATAAAATGAAGTAGTATGATTCTCGTCACTTCGCAAGCTGAGGTCAGCAAGCATTAACATACAACATACAACTGTGAAGTACATACCATGTCCAAGTGGGGATGTCAATGAAATACAGCAAAGTATTATTCTCATATTTCGTAGCTTAGCCTTTAGAGATTATACTCCTGAAGTTTTGAATGTGAATTAAATCTCTAAGTCTTATTGAATAATGCAAAGCTGTTGATGATGCACATAGTACCTGCCCACTTTTCACAACATGCGTTGTACCAGCTCAAGTCTTCTTGTATTTAAATCTATTTATCCTTGCATATCAGCAAAATTCTGTACTGGAAGGCATAGTATAACACTTCCATTGGCTGTGATCCAGGAGAGAACACAATTTTTTATTATTTTAGACAGTCCAAAGAAAAATAAATTTTTCTGTCTCAAAATCCAGAGAGTTTTGAAATGGAATAAAAATGTCTCCTGTTGTTTGTACTCCACATGCAGTTGGGTGACGGTCTGCCTTTTCTCCATGTAGTTATCAGGATGCACAAGAAACACTGCTTATCTGACAATTCAACACCCCATATAGTTTGGCTTTTTCATATTCTACCAGTCTTTGTAAAAAGCTCATTTTATTCCTCTGGATTGAAGAAAGTGTCTGAAACCCTTGGCAAAGCCTTAGAATGCATTGTTTCCATGAAAATGACTACCAACCACTCTTCCTACAATCTTCATCACTTTAATACTGGTAAAAGATCACTCAGGTTGTATTTAATCTCTGATTGTTTGGCACTGATGTTGACAGGAGGGAGACTGGACTTGCAAGCTGTGACGAATGATATCTGATGGTAGCAACACATTTCGTACCCATTTTCTTTATTACTCACAACATGAGATTCTATGGGGCTTTTCGTATGCAGTTAAGTGATATGTAAGAGTAATTGATTATTAAACACGGAAGTTGACGTGAAATAGCTTATGTTCATATCTAGACACCAAAATCCTATCATCGTGCAATGAAGGACTATGTTCAATTACTAAACAGTTGTAATTGTAGAGTCAAACATTTGTCTGAACACTGCCTCAAATCATCTTCACTAGAAGTTTTTCATGCTGAGGTACAGCACATCTGTGGAGTAGTAAATAGTTCCCTTGTAGCAACTAAGGGGTAGTGAGTCCACCTCATACCCCGATGTCCTGGGTCAATTCCCATGATAAAATCTTCAGATTCTCTACAGTCAAAGGAAAGTCAAACAACTGACAATTTATAGACTGAATATAGTAGGCAAGAGGTTTACCTTCTTCTGGATGAGATCCAATATGTGTCTGATGATCAGAGTCATCTATCAGAACACAAGGGACAGCAAGGTACAAACAAGTCATTTAAGAACAGAAAATGGGATGAACGCAACAGGAAGTTGTGGGAAGAGAAGAGATATGGAGATTGTTCTTGTCCTTTCAAGTGTCCCTTCTTCCAGTGCTGTCTCATGTCTATCCCATTACGGGGTTATGTTCTGTCTCTTCATTTGACATGGCACATGTTAGTACATGTCCAGTTTTTATATATCTATGTTGGAAAAATAAATTATAATTTTTATTTTTTGTTCTGAGCTATCTGTGGAACAGCAGAGATGAAAGAAGGTGCAGGCTGGAATGGGTCTAACTACAAATCCAAAATTGATTTTAAAACTTTAACAAGGTTATATTTTCTTTTCAAAATCAACAAGTAACAAGGTAATAGGTACCAAGTAGCAGAGAAACAAATTAAAAAATGCACAATATTAGTACAATTTACAGTTCTTGGTCTTTGAGCCCCCTCTCTTTACATTTGTTGAGCTCTTGGCTCAAATTTAGAAGTTATAACTTTACATAAGGGCAGAAATCCCCTAGTACATGGAGCGCTTGCTCCCGCCTAGCACTGTCAGGCCCCTTAGAGGCACACATCAAAATACAAGAAAGAGCAGACCCACTCTCAATTTTACAAGCCTATCAAAGGCCACAACAAACTTTACTTCTAACTGCCCTCAAGGCACACTTACAAAGAAACAGGGGTATCTTGTACCCAACCTACAGGGCCTTTACTTGAAGAAAAACAACAGGTTAAGTTACTGGCCCAAAATACAGTGAGGACTGGGGGCGTTTACATGCACTCCTAAAGACACCTTTAAGAACCCTAGGCCGATTACACAGGGGCTAATCCCAAGCTAGGGAGGTGACTCGTATGAGAAAACTTTTAACACATTAAGGAAGAGTAGAAACGGTTATGAAAACGTAGTCACCTCAATTTCAAAATGAAGGGGAGCTCGAGAGGGTAAAGCACTCTCTATCCCCGAATTACAGTTCAAGTTATGTGAAGTTTTTACAAGGATTGAAAAGGCTTCGAACGTTCCCCGCGAGTTAAACTGCTGAGCTAGCAAGAAATAAAGATGTTAAAAGGCAATTACCTTGTTGAAGAACTGCTGCCTGTAGAAAGAGGCGCTTCCCGCCCCTGCTACATATTCACACACTGAGCAAGATGTTATTCGAGTGGCCCGGAGACAAGAAAATCAGCAGTTTTTATACCCTCGTGGAAAGTTCGAGACCTTTCATGAATGATAACAACCAGCCCTCAAACTTTTATTGGCTACAGTACATAGTTACACACAAAATTAAAGAAGAAAGCCCTGATTGGCCGAAAATTAATTACAGAAAATCCTGATTGGCTACATGCAAAACAGGCGGAAAGAAAGGATTAATATTGCCAACCCACAAATGACAGAACAAAATTTAGTAAAGACAAAACTTATGAATACAAAATTTCTCCAAGAAAGTTCATTCCTTCACACCAGAGTGCATTATCATAGTTTTTGGGTAGAGACATCTGTTAGAGAATGTCCACACTTCTTGATCAATGAAAAACAAAAGCAAATCAAGAACCCAGTGACATCTTCTGATAAACAGTAGAGTTAGTTCAGTTGTTAAAGTTCAGGGTTTCTCCAGTAGAGAGATACATTAAGGCGGAAAATTCAAACGTGCGGCGTAGAGGTGTACCAACCGGTACATTTTTATTATGCAAGTATTGCATTTGTTTTGTAAGCAGTGTCTTGTTTTTTAAATTCAAGTAACCTCTTTACTGTACATTTCTTAATTTACTTTCACTGTATCTTACAGCCTTTCGTGGAAGTTAAGGAGGAATTACTTGAAGAAGAATGTACAGTTGGCGAACCTGTCCCATGTTTCAAAGAAGAAAAGTAAGTACAGTTTAGCTTAAATAGATTGTAGACACCTAACCTTCCACAATATGGAATTTGTTGTTTTACCTGTGGACAGGTGATAAGAGTTTTAGCCTTGGATTCCAACACCGTGGGCTTAGTATTAGATCATTCTGTTTGTGACTCTCAGTTACAAGGTTTTTGTGTTTGACACTGGCATGTTAAAAATTTATAACCTGTAATGCCCGTTAATACCCTGCGAAATTGTCTCTCCAGTAGAATTCTGCTTCCTTAACTAGTCCTCAGGACAACCGGTTTGCTGGTATTGACAACCAGGCCACTTAGGTGGCAATACTTAGTAACTGAGCCTGTACAATGTTTATTAATATTATTTTCACAGTTCTGTTCTCCATGTTATTCTAGGTGTTCCTTGTTGGTCTTTTTTGCAACATGACCGGACCACTGACTCAATGTCCCTCCTTTCTCATCTGCATGCATCTGGTCTTTACGTCACGGCCCCATTTTCTTCTTCTGTTGGTAACATTACAGTACTTTGCACATATCTACTGTCTGGAACTGAAAATTACCTTGAAAAGCCTTGTATTTCTTCTGACCGAGCTCGATAGCTGCAGTCGCTTAAGTGCGGCCAGTATCCAGTATTCGGGAGATAGTAGGTTCGAACCCCACTGTCGGCAGCTCTGAAAAATGGTTTTCCGTGGTTTCCCATTTTCACACCAGGCAAATGCTGGGGCTGTACCTTAATTAAGGCCACAGCCGCTTCCTTCCAACTCCTAGCCCTTCCTTCTTCCTTGTCCCATCGTAGTCATAAGACCTATCTGTGTCGGTGCGACATAAAGCAACTAGCAAAAAAAAATATATTTCTTCTGGTCCACAACTGTTCTCATTACATTTCGTACATGATTTCAGTTCAGTATTTAATGGGATGGATGTATGTATTACAAACTCACACCCACTAATATCTGCAAGAAGATACTAAACATAGTTTCACTTGCATTTGTCTGTATAGCGATGTCTCTGTGTAAATGTTGGCCCAGTACTTGATAAAGATTCATCCTGCATCAACATTTTATCTTCCCTTCACTTTTTTGTGGCTCATTCATAACTGTCTGGTGGTAGGTGAGATGAAACAGTCTGTCTTAGAATCCTGTGGAAAAGCCAGAAATATGTTCGATTCTAAGGTTGTCCTGACTTTTTCTGCCTATGAAATGAGCACTATAATTATTTGATATGTGTGTAGGCTGCCAAGATGAGCCACCAATATTGTAGAACCAAGCAGTGCATACTGATACTTACCTAAAACAAATGCTTTGAATTTCCTCATTTTGAAATCCTTAAAATAAGAGGGTGGTAATTGGATTCTGTGCTACTCAAAATATAATTAAAACACACCAGTATGAAACATATTGTCATGATTAACCCTCTCCCGCCCATAGCGTAGTAAAGCGTACTTGTACTTCTAGTCGCCTGTATGAGCAATCTATCGGCCGATAGACAAATATAACTTACTGTTACTAGCATGTGCACTTCCTAGAGACCAAAGATATTAGTTTTCTTCTTTTAAAACCTTAGCAGGCTTATTAGAACATGAAATACGGAAGGCAGTGACATGCGGTATTGTAAACAAACATGTCGACGCATAATTTGCATGAAAATATTTTATGCGATAATGACATTGAACGTTCGGTGAACAGTAATTCTGACTGTGAAACTGTTTGTAGTGGCTTAAGTGAACTCGGTGAAGTGGAAAGTGAAAATGAAAGTGACGATATTTCAGGAAATGACGACGTACGCATGCATGATGACATGGATTGTAGGCCTAACTTTCAGTGGATAAATACATTGTCTTACGTCGAACCGGCGGACTTTACTGAAGAAGTAGGACCTTGCCATTCTCTTCCTGTGAGTAGTGAATTCATTTATTGTATTTGACCAAAATAATAGACCCTGCAAAGATAATTTTTATGATCCGACTACCGATAGTAGTGAATGACAATTGTGTATGGGTCAGTTACCAAATTTGAAGAGAAGCAGTAAATAAAATTTTAGAAATAAAGACAAGTTGTATGATCATAAAATATGTTTACAAATTTTAGGCTATTAAGTGGGCTTAATTTGACTCAAGTGTACACGTCTAATGCGTTTGGCAATGGGGTCATTAACTAACAATGATACTGGAGTTAAGAACTCTAATACTGTGCAAGGACCATGATAACGAGCTGCTAATTTAGCAGAAAATTTATTTACAGCTTTACTACTAGGGTAAGATATGACAAAAACAGTGTCACCCACAGACAGATCGGTAGTTCTGCGTCCTTTGTCATACTTCTTCTGCACATTAGCATAGGAAATGACGAGTTTAGCTTTTGCTCTGTCCCACATTCTGCGAATCTCCTCCAGATCTGGGTTGTCAGGGAGAAGAGAATCAATGTCAGACACATTAGAGATGGGGGAAAATGGGGTAAATCCTAGCATTAAAGACATGGGTGTTTGGCCATGTGACTCATGAACAGATGAATTGAAGGCATAAGTAAGCCAATAAAGGCAAGAATCCCATTTTGATTGTTGGTTATGATGGTATGCAATGAGAGCAGCACGTAAATTGTGGTTAACTCTTTCAGCAAAACTGGGGTTAGGATAGTAAGGTGTAGTGGTGACATGAGATATCGATAGATCAAAACAGAATTTCCTGAACAGGTTTCAGGCAAAAGACAGGCGCAATAAACTTAGGAGGACCAAATATAGAAATGATCGAATAGAGACAGGATATAGTGGTCTGAGCATCCATCTTTCTCGTCGGGAAAATCCATGTAAAACAGGTAAAACCGTCAGCACACACTAATGCAAATCTATTTCCTTTAGAGCTTAACAGGAACGCTCCGACATAATCAATGAACAGTCTCTCCATAGGTTTAGTAGGGCGAGATGAGGACAACAAACCAACACAGGTATTCAAACTAGGTTTGCCTATATTGCATAGTCTACAAGCCTTAACCATTTCCCTAATGTAAAAATCCATATTCTTCCATATGAAATGCATTTGAATCTTTTGACAAGTTTTGAAAACACCTAAATCTCCTCCCATGGGGGAGTCATGGTAATACTTAAAGATTTCAGGGATGAGGATTTGAGGAAACACAATTTTGTACATATTGTCATGTCTAGCCTTGCAGCATAGGACATTGTTAACAAGCTTATTATGCTTAACGACGTTACCATTTCCAAGTTGTTTAACAATGGGACAAATTTCAGGATCACTAGCTTGCAATGTTGACATATCATGGAACAGCAACGGGGAGTCAGTCAAGATAGCACTAATGCAATTGGATTGGCGTGCAGAATGGTTAGGAAGGGAATTGATGTCAAAATCAGAATGGTCGGGAGGCTTTTCACCAAACATCTTCAAGGGAAAATATAACAGCCAGACATTCAAGTTTGTATATGGAATACTTCATTTCATCAGAATTCAGGATACGCGAGGCATAGGCAATGGGTCTCCTACCTAGATCATCTTCTTGGAGGAGGACACCAGCAACGGCAGAACCAGAAGCATCAGTTTGAATTATGAAAGATTTTGAGAAGTTAGGAATCACCAAAACAGGAGCATTAGCCAGAGCCAATTTAAGTTTATCAAATGCAATTTGTTGAGGTTCCTTCCAGACAAATTTAACATCCTTACACCGAAGGGCATTAAGGGGAGCAGCAATTTGGGCAAAATTTATGATGAACTAACAGAAAAAATTGGCCATACCAATGAAGCGCGGGCTATTCCCTTCTGATCCTTGGGCTCGGGAAAATCATAGATGGCTTAGGTTCTACTCTGGTCCACAGCTACACCATTAGGTGATACGATATGACCCAGGAAGGACATTCGAGGCTGAGCAAAGGAAACTTTAGATCCTTTGACAGTGAGACCAGCTTGCTTAAAGCGACGAACCACTTCCCTGATGTGAGAGAGATGTTCCTCAAATGTTTCTGAGTACACAACAACATTGTCAAGATAATTGTACACCAACTTGAATTTAATGTCAGATAGTATGGAATCTAATAGTTTCGATAGCACGGCTGCGCCTGTACTGAGGCCGAACGGAATTCTCTCGTACTCATATAAGTTCCAGTCCGTGATAAAGGCAGTTAAATGCTTACTTGCCTCAGCCAGAGGGTTCTGGTGATATGCTTGAATGAGATCAAATACAGAATAAAATTTAGCACCATAGAAGAATGAAAAGCAAGTATGCAAGTTGGGTAGTGAAATTGATTGCAAGATAATCTTCTTATTGAGAGATCGGTAGTCGATCACAGGCGTGAAGCCACCTTGAGGCTTACGGACTAGGAAGATGGGTGACGCATAAGCAGAAGTTGAAGGCCTGATAACTCCTTCCTCAAGCATCTTATCAATGATGTCTTTCAGAACCTTCATATGTGGGGGAGACAGACGATAGGGAGGATAACGAACAGGGATGGTGTCACTCACATCAATTTTATACTCGAGCACATTAGTTACCCCTAACTTATTCGTGAATACCTCAGGAAATTCATCACACAATTCATGTATCAGTTGAGCTTGTTCACTAGTTAAATGACTCAGGTCACACCTTTCCTCAGTAACTTGGTCATGTGCATCATTAGAACAGAGATGTTTACCAGAACAAGGGAGATAATCGACCAATGGCAGAGCATAATCGGTACAAAATTTGAAAGACAGATAACGATTATGGGCATCTAGAATTAATCCTACGTGAACAGCAAAGTCGTAACCGAGAAATACATCATGCGATAGCCCTTCAACTACAATGAAATTAAACTTCCAGGTAATAATAATAATCGTATGGCCTCAGCTACCGTGTGCAGACATTTCGATTTGATGCCATCTGGCTATCTGCTCGTTAATTTCGACTTTCCGTTTTACTCTAGGCCCACTAGATGGCAGACAGTGTAAACTGGATCTCTCTTGGGCGTCTATGGCTGAGATTTAATTAATTTTGTCGGGTAAATACCAAATGTTTCACCAGAGATCTTTTACATGCTGACATTGTACGACATGGAATGTCGAGTGGACTTTTTTCCGCCCTTAAAAAATCCGACTACCTCTGCCGGGTTTGAACCCGCTATCTTGGGATCCGGAGGCCAACACTCTACCGCGGATCCACAGAGGCAGCTTCCAGGTGAAATGAATAATACGAATTTTGACCTTTACATATCCTTTAACATTTAAGACAGAGCCGTTGGTGGCATGAAATACAGTTGAAAGGGGCTCAAGATTCAGAAATTTACAGATAGATTGATTTTTGGAAAACCAAAACCAACTAATAGCAGAGGTAACACTGCCAGAGTCCACCAGTGCAAAGGTAGGCTCATTCTTGATTTCTACAGGAATAATCAGGAATTTTAGAATGCACACTCCCTGAAATACTTTTACAGTCACCAGGACAAACAACATCATCATCATTGACATAGGTATTATCACGGTTATCCAAATTATTCATAGAGGGCCTTGCGTCATCAGTGCTTTCATCTAGTCAGATGCGCTGATTAGTGTTACTCAGATTGAAATTAGCAGAGGGAGGACGATAATTTGGTACGGGGTAAGCACCGCCTTGAAATTGCGGGCTAGGAACATTACTAGTAGGCAAATTCTTTCTCTTTACCAATGGACATTTGTTACTTAAATGGTCTTTAGACCCACAAGCAAAACATTTTTTTGAAACAGCACCTAAACTACTGGCGTTCAGACCAGAGGACTGCCTAGCAGAAGGACCAGTTGGAGGGGGTACATTAACAGGCCTACAACTGTCACCATGTTTGGCTTCTTCAGCCTTAATACAAGCAATTTTTAACTCACTAAAGGTTTCAGGGCATTTCCTAAAGGACAGATATGAATGGTACTCAGGCGATACTCCACTCATTATACTATCTACCATATAAGCTTCATCAATCGATAGTCTAAACGCATTGCAATAGAACTTTAGGTCACTCACATAGTTAAATAGGCTTTCAGAATACAACTGCACTCGAAAACAATGTTACTCTGTCAAATCCTTAAGTGCTCGGAAAGGGATGAACTTCCTTAAAATTCCATCATGAAATTGGTCCAAGGTAGTATCACTCGAACAAGCCTCCAAAATTTCAGATTTAAGGATACCAACACAATGGGAAAATAGGGTTCTGAATATACTGGAAGAGCTAAGGTTAAAACAATTTGCGGTCTCCTTCACTTCGACCAGTAATCTTAAAAAGGACACAGTTTCATCAATCAAATCAATGGACAACTTGTTCACTCGTTTAAGCAACTCACTAACAGGGTTCACATTATCGCACCTTAGCATGCCAGCATTATCAACCAACAATACAGGTTGGCAATGAAAAGCAGCTAATGACTGATTACCCAAAACAGAGCTAGAAATGGGTTGGTTAAAATCATGAGTACCAGAAACATTGGGGTCATTACCTTGAGAACCACCATTAATATTAATATTCCCCAATTTAAGTGTTTGCATGATGACATTCAACTCAGCAGATATGCTAACAGCCTTAGTTAGCAACACAGTATATTGGTTTAGGGTGGAGCAATGTAAACAGATCCTGGAGGCAATTCGTGTAATGAGTTACACGAGCAATTTGTGTTTGTACTTGATATTCTGACGGTCTAGAAGTTTTAAAGGCTTCAGCTAATTCATTAATCTGATCAAGAGCATCAGAAATAAACAATACAGACTCACCAATATCTGACATTTGAGGTACAACAATGGGTTGGTTAGCAATTTCAGAGAGTAATTCTACGTCACCCTGGATAGCACCGGATGGCTTCCTACCACGAATTTGCACCTTGTAACTTAACTCCAGCTTCCGCAACATTCTAGGAACTGGCAAGGGGCGAGACTCCATAATTGACATGAAACAGACAACAATTAGATTAGAGTGTACACTTGGTCTCACAAATATAAGTTTAAATACCCTTTATTTTATTTTTAGCAACTAGCAATGTTGATCTGGGCAACTTATCAAGTTCGTTAGTACACAGCAACGATGTAGCAACCAGCGCGAAATGCTACCACAACACTACTGCAACCCGACAAAGATAAAAACAGGTATGATAATAAAACCCATAAATATCACCAAATGAGCACAGGAAGCAAAATACTTACCATCGAGCAGCAGCAGCATTAACAATACCAGCGTGGAGGGCACAGGACATAAGGAAAAGGGCAGGATCAAACTAGCTACTTGAGGTGTTGCCAGGTCAACATTACTAACTACTAAATGAAAGGAAGATAAATTTTTAAATAACTTGAATTTTACTTAAAAATTAGGAAAAATTTAAACCAAATTGATGAATGAAAGCTGAAGAACAAATAATAAATTTGTGAATAACCTCTTTGACTTATGGATAAAAATAAATATATTATGAGTGCGCATTCGGATAACAATGTAAAATAATTTTTATTTAGTAATAAATAAGTAAATAGAAGAAGAAAAAATAATTATAATAATTCAATTCATTAAAATAGGAGACAAATGTCTATTTTTAAGATAATAAAACATGAAAACACACTCAGATTACACACTGAAGTAACTCTTACAGTACCAAGAAATAAGCGGAGTTTGCAGCTCGCATCAGAATCACTCAATGACAAATGTTAAAACGGATCCATGCGTTAAATATTACACTACCGACCAGTGTTTCTTGTAAGCGGTTATACTACAATTAATCTCACTAAACTGAAATCTGTTTCCAGAACCTGTACACAAGGATTTCAAGCATCCTAGAAACACGGAAACACACTCAATATTTAAGGCAACAATAGCCGACCCGACCAAATACTCCACACGTAAATAATTAAGAGAACACAAGAGAAAACCGCACGAACCTGAATAAAATATGTCCCAAATAATTTACAGATTATGAAGGGAAACACTTAAAATTCCACATAAAACAAACAGTGGTACGCACGAAGCATGCAGCTTCCCAAAAACCAAGCCAACATCCCCCTTAAAGACAATAGGCAAGGCCCACACAAAATTAGCATACCAGAGATAAGATAAAAATATGACACATGATAATGAAAGAAAGGAAGAAAAGAAAACATGGACGCGAATAATCTGAGGAGGGAACCCATAAGTATTTTTAAGAAATGCTAGAAACAAATTTCAGCTTCCTAAACCACAATATTACAATAATATAATTATAATATTTTGAACTAAACATTTCCTCCAACCACCTATTAACAGAGGATTTAAATGCCGGTTATAAAATTTCAATCTCAGGAGGGCCTGGAAAACGGCAGTGGGTGAATAAGACCGGAAATAAACCATCCCATTAAGTAATTAAACAATGACTCATTACAAAAACAATACTAGCACATAACGTCTTTCAAAACATTGACAACAGTCCAACAGGAACCACAAATATGAACCAAGAAAAGTAGAAAGGAATCCACCAACAAAATTAATAATAATAATAATAAAACTTTAAGAAACAGAAAAAAGCAGCACAACGATAATCTCAGTTAAATTAAAGTAATGGAATAATAGGCCTCTCACCCGCGCATATACCATGTTCCAGAATTACTCCATTATAATAATTTGGATATAGAACCTTACCAAAATCACGTTAAGTTACATTCTAATATTTAGAAGATACAATTTATATTATTAAATTGTCCGATGCAGAAGAAATTCCAGCTTAATTTAATAAACTGTGGTCGACATGTCCATATCTATAGGCCTAATTTCAATTACAGTTGCGGAGTAGACACGAAGTAATATTAACAGCGTTGCCAAAATTTTTATATAATAGATGTCACAAATTGCTTGTTACCCACGTTCTTCTCCACATTATCCGGCAGTAGACAGTTTTGAAACAATTAAGAAGATACTTGTACTTACATCCTTGGGTGTCTAATTTAATATACGGTAATCCAATAGCTTACGTTCTAGCCCATTTTGTAATGAAGAACCCTCCTTCACACAGTTCGGTCACACAAATGTTAAAGAACAGTAAACCTGAGACACACTACAACTAAGGCAAATGCCTTAATTAACGAGGCTATTAGCCTGGTTTATCGGACTCCACTCCAACAACTTTCAGTCGCATTTTGTACACAACTCCTCCAAACGTGTCCGCCGGGAACAGACTGGCGTGCCGGCCAGTGAGAAACACAGCGCTCAATTTAAAGCAGTAGACCGGATGCGCACGCACTTCAACTGGTTTATTGTGCGAATCAGAAATTTTGAAGCTATCGACGTAACAATGGATTTAAAATGCATTTTAAATAGGATAGTTCAGGCATTTAAATTAACGGCAATTCAAACAATGGCCGAGAATGGTAGATAAGATCCCCACACACACACAAATACATATGTCCAACAAATGAGGGTATCGTAAATTATTGTCTCAACAGTAGACATGGAGCACCACAGCTAGAATTCAGGATGCAGCTTGTCAAACAGCTGATTGGGAATTTCACTGGCCGCAAACGAGTATGAAGAAAAAGGAAGTCTTCCTGATGCAACCACATCTCCAAAACAATTCCATTCCATAGTAAAAATTCCTGGTAGGGTAAAATCATGTGTGAAATGTGCTGCTGACAAGAAGAGGACTTTATCTGAAAGAAATGTGCAGTCAGCCTTTATGTGTAAACAATGCAACTTGTGTTTGTGCAAATCCGATTGCTTTCTATTGTTCCACCAACAAAGAGGAGTTGAAGTTATAAATTAAACTCTACAATGCACCCATTTCCTATATGTATGTACTGTTGACTTTCATTTGGTGAAAGAATCATATTTCTATGTTCATTAGTTTATAGGTTTTTGAATTTTCATTCATACATTGTTCTTTCTGCTAACACTACAGTCGCTTAGATGTCTATTTTGTATACAGTATTATTATGCACTTGTGTACAAAACTTAAGGATGTGGGATGGATATAACTTATCAACTACTTGGTTGAAACGTATAAATGTGCTGTAACATGTTGCCAGAAGTCTCCCACATGTGCATAGACACCGGGCATGATGTTGGCACTGACTTAGTCTCGCCCCACAAAGTTGAAGGAAGGGGACAAGACAGCAAGCTGTTACATTGCACATTACAACATGGCCCATAGACAACATTTGGATGACTTCACACGAGGAAGAATCATCGGGAAACTGAAAAAGGACAAAGTGTGATGAGTGTTCGGTAATGCTGTTTCACGTGCATAGAGAACATTCGAAACCAGAGGTACTGCTGCCCGAAGGAGAGGAGGATGTCGAGCAGATGACCACTGCACTCTACAAAGGCAAAAGGAGACTCACGTCAAACAGCAGGTAGAATTGCAACCACATTTAACAGGACTGCAAGGCACCCAAGTTCATACTCCACAGTGCCACAGCGACTGCATGGGTTTGGTCTGTTTGCTTGACGACCATTGCATTGTGTTCCATTGACACCATCATTTGTGATGGTGTCAAAGTCTGAATCGACGAGCAGTGGAGTAGTGTGCTTTTCTCAGATGAGAGCAGATTCAGTCTGAGTAAGGATTGTGTATGTACCCTCATCTGGTGAGACATGGGAACACGTAATGCACCCAGGAACATTGTCGAACATGATGATTTTGATGGTGCAAATGTTGTGGTGTGGGGAAGCATAATGTTGCATCGGCATATTGACCTCCAATTTCTGAACAGGGTACACTCACCAGTCAACGTTACAGTGACAGTATACTCCTTCCCCATGTGAGTCTTTTCAGGGATGCATTTGGCCTTTACTTGAGTTTTATGGATGATAATGCACGACTACATCAAACAGCGCAGGTGGATGAGGTGTTGAAATGAGAGGATATTCCGGGAATGGGTTGGCCTGCACATTTTCCTGACTCAAATCTCATTGAACACATGGGGGACATGTTGGGCAGAAGTATTGCAGCAAGTTCAGATGCACTAATAACCATCCAGCATTTGTCAACCGCACTGGTGGAGGAATGGAATGCCCTACCACAAGAACTCCTTACGAATGTTGTGGCCAGCAGGGGAACACATTGCCGAGCCTGGACCGCTGTCCGTGGTGATCGCACACCCTTTTATAAACCATGTCCCATCTTTTGTGATATCCAGGGGACCATCATGAGTCGGAGTCATTTAGGTGTAATTTATTGTCTGAATTTTCCGGGTATTCTGTGGAACGCAGAGGTGAAAGAAGGTGCAGGCATGAATGGATCGTTGGAGAAAAGATCAAGTTTTAATTAAAAACTTTAAAATTAGGAATTTTATTTCTTGCCTTTTTTCCTTTTCTTTTCAAATTTTAAAATTTGCTAAGCAATTACAAATAATGAGGTACAAAACTACAAGGGGACTGAGCACAACCACACTTAGAGGCAGTATTCACTGTGTTATCTGCTCGGTTGGTTGGGAGGCACTAAGCCTGTACTAGAAACATAGGCTTCCCACTAAGTTCTTTACATTACCAAAGAATTTTGAAACCTTCCCCTCGAACTACCTGTCTGAGACAATTAAAAGATGTCTGCCATTACCTTGAGCTGGCGGACCTCCGGAGATGGACGACCCGAGCCCTCCCCTACGTTGACTGCGGACTGGAGCGATCAAAAGACAATATGGCCCCAATGGTCCCAGCTTTTATAGCGGGGAAGGTTCCAGAAATCTCTGGGCCGAAGCCCTGGACACACACAATTCTTATTGGTAAATTAAATAAATTACAAAAATTCCTTATTGGTTAATTTTTAAAGCTGGCAGGAAGGGATAAAAGTGCTAGAAACCATTGAACACCAAAAACAATCTATAAACAATTCAGTTCATGAAACCTTGACACACAAAGTTACTTTGAAAATTGTTTGTTCATCCTCGTACCAGAGGGCACACATAAGTCAACAGTATAGACATCTGATGATAAATGTCCAAACTTCTTCCACTAGCAGTTTCAGAAATTATGTCACAGATGGCCTTCCAAATGCACAAAGCGGGTGTACCCCAGTACATGTATAACAGTGTCATTTCTGTTCACCTCATTGCATATTCCTTCCAGTTGCCTACCGTACCATACTGTAGCTGTTCTTGTCATCTATGGTTCAAGATTCATCGAGCTGTGTTACTTGGCAGTAACACAATATGTGAAAATTACTTTTGTCCTTAGATTTTGTACAGCAGTATATTTTTATCCACTTTGTATTTACCATTATGTGTGTGTTGCTTGAATCCATCGTCCTTGCTGTTACTCTGATGTTTTCCTTGTTGGAAATGTATATAGTGCTATGTATGATGTTTTCCTATAATATTACTACATCCAGATATGTAATTCACATGCCTTTCCATTGTTTAGATCATCCATATTGCTAATAATTTTTGCAAACAATGCATTCAGCTTCTTTCATATTCTTCAAGCCGATACTTCTCCTCTATCCTGTCAATCCAGCCTTACAAAGACGATTTAGGACTTCCTTAAGATGATCTAAGTGTTCTTCAAAGATTTCAGAAAACACCACGACATTGTCAAGGTAATGATAAAGATATTCAAATTGGTGTTGGAGAAGACCCTATCCAGCAGTCTAGTAAGAAGAGCCGTGCCTGTGGGCAGCTCAAACGGCACGCGGTTGTAGTTGTACAAGTTCCAATCTGTAGCGATAGCAGTTAGATGTTTTCATTCTTCTGCCAGAGGAATCCTGATTGTACTCTTGGTTAAGATATAGGATGGTGAAGAAATTAGCCTTACGCGACCAAGAGAAACATGAACAAAGATAAGGAAGGGGCTCTGATTGTAATATGACATTGCAGTTTAACACCCTGTAATAAATAACAGGCCCGAAACCACCTTCGGTTTTCGGTACAAGAAAAATGGGCAATGAATATGTCAACTTTGAAGGTCGAATAATACCATCCTTCAACATTTGATCAATGGACTCGGAAATAGTACTTCTGTATCAAGGATGACATAGCTCTTGCTTGAATGAAATTGGCTAATAGATGCGCATGGAAATCTTCTATAAAACATTTAACTGCTATTGCTTTTACAATTTTATAAGAGAGGACGCCAACAGAGTATGGGTAAATGATTTGGAGAATTTGGAAATGAGACATAGAAAATACTAAAGCATGATCCTGAAATTCTTGCAGAAACCTAAGAGAGGTGATCAAATCATTAGTTAAATATATTGAAATTTGGAGGTGCCCTTAAGTAACATGGTTAAGTGGTGTGGCAAGCTACTAAATCCAGGGGATATTACCGGAAATTATGTTGGATGTTGAGGTTCGAAAGATGCGTTACTGATGAAGAAAGGTGGAAATTGTTGTGGATGATCAGCCACTTGTCCAGATGGGACGGAAGTTTGTTGTGGGACAACAGATTTCCTACTCTCAGCTGATTTACTAGGGTCCTCTTCCGTTGTTAAGTTTACTGTTGGAAGATAGTCACTCTTAACACTAGCGGCTGACAACAACGTATTTGACATGCCACGCCCCCAATCTATTACAGGGAATGATGTTAGGCTAGATTACGCCATAGGGTAACGTCAACAATAAGGAAGGAAAAACAAACAATAATACAACTCACATACATAAGTTAAAGCAAGAACTGCGCTGGAAACCCATCCCATATAAAAAAAGAGGCGTAGATCCCTGGGAGATGCTGAGGCATACACCAAAAGTAACACCAATTTTCAAAAAACAAAACTATAATCAGATTAAATGAAGTTTATTTTAAATAAAATGAAAAATCTTTAAATGTTTGTTAAATGAGGGAAATTTTAAGGTGAACAGAACAGTAATGGTAGAAATAATACTATTCCATAAAAATGGTGAACCATTACCTAACTTGGTCTTAACAAGTTATTAAAATACATTATGTTAAATAAAATTAAAAATTTTACGGAGGGATAAAGCGTAGTTTGAATAATGTAGAGTGGCTTTTGACAAACCCCAGTGAAGGATCATTCACCCAAGTAATAAATTAAACTTAAATCACAACACAATCAAATGTCAAGAAAATCAGCAAATTAACAACCCATAGTCAATAAGTTGGAAAACGAGGCAGTAGAAGTAACCCAAGATGTCGACACAGCAGGAGAGTCAAACATGATCTCGCCTCCAGATGAAAACAGTACATTATTACATTAATAACGCCTCGCAAAAACAAGAAGAAAATTCCAAGCTAAGATAATGAGTAAAGGCCTTATTTTTTGTTGAAATATAACTGTTGATTTCTGTGTTAAAACTGACACTATTTCGGTGGGTATTTCGTGAAATAAATAGTCATAGTGATCTATATTTCTTGTGATAGCTTCCTCATAGTATTGGGTTAACCTAACTGATGTTGTGATTAGGGGTTTTAAAGTAAACTCTTGTAATGTATTAAATCTTAGAACATCTAAATATACATACATACATACATACATACATACATACATACATACATACATACATTATCATTATAGACTGTTATGCCTTTCAACGTTCAGTCTGCAAGCCTCTGTGAATTTACTAAACATCGCCACAATCCAAGATTTGCAACTAGTGTTGTGGCTTCATTTGGTTCTATACCTTTTATCTGAAAATCGTTAGAAACCATCGTCGTCTTGGTCTACCTCTACTTCTCTTACCCTCCATAGCAGAGTCCATTATTCTGCTAGGTAACCTATCCTCCTCCATTCACCTTGCGTAACCCCAACACCAAAGCCCGTTTGTGCGTACAGCTTCATCCATTGAGTTCATTCCTAAATTAGCCTTTATAACCTCATTCTGAGAACACTCCTGCCATTGTTCCCACCTGTTTGTACCATCATTCATTCTTGCTACTTTCATAATAATAATGTTATTTGTTTTACGTCCCACTAACTACTTTTTAAGGTCTTCGGAGACGCCGAGGTGCCGGAATTTAGTCCCGCAGGAGTTCTTTTACGTGCCAGTAAATCTACCGACACGGGGCTGTCGTATTTGAGCCCCTTCAAATACCACCGGACTGAGCCAGGATCGAACCTGCCAAGTTGGGGTTAGAAGGCCAGCGCCTTAACCGTCTGAGCCACTCAGCCCGGCCTTGCTACTTTCATGTCTGTTAATTCTAACTTATGAATAAGATATTCTGAGTCCACCCAGCTTTCGCTTCCATAAAGCAAAGTTGGTCTGAAAACAGACCAATGTAAAGATAATTTCGTCTGGGAGCTCACTTCCTTCTTACAGAATACTGCTGATCGCAGCTGCGAGCTCACTGCATTAGCTTTACGACACCTTGATTCAATCTCACTTACTATATTACCATTCTGGGAAAACACACAACCTAAATACGTGAAATTATCGACCTGTTCTGGCTTTGTATCACCCGTCTGACATTCATTTCTGTTGAATTTCTTACCTACTGACGTCAATTTTGCCTTGGAGAGGCTAATTTTCATACCATACTCATTGCACCTACTTTCAAGTTACAAGATATTAGACTGCAGGCTTTCGGCACAATCTGCCATTAAGACCAAGTCGTCAGCATAGGCCAGCCTGCTTACTACATTTCCACCTAACTGAATCCGTTCCTGCCATTTTATACATTTCAGCAAATGATCCATATAAACTACGAACAGCAAAGGTGAAAGATTACGGCCTTGTCTAACACCTGTAAGTACCCTGAACCAAGAACTCATTCTACCATCAATTCTCACAGAAGCCCAATTGTCAATATAAATTTCTTTGATTGATTTTAATAATCTACCTTTAATTCCATAGTCCCCCAGTATAGCGAACATCTTTTCCCTCGGTACCCTGTCATATACTTTCTCTAGATCTATGAAACATAAACACAACTGCCTATTCCTCTCATAGCATTTTTCAATTATTGGCGCATACTGAAAATCTGATACTGACAGCCTCTCTGTGGTCTGAAAACACACTGGTTTTCATTCAACTTCCTCTCAACGAAAGATCACACCCTCCTTTCCAAGATGCCAGTGAATATTTTGCCTGGTATACTAATCAATGAGATACCTCGATAGTTGTTGCAATCCTTCCTGTTCCCTTGCATATAGATAGGTGCAATTACTGCTTTTGTCCAATCTGAAGGTACCTTACCAACACTCCATGCTAATCTTACTACTCTCTGAAGCCATTTCATTCCTGCCTTCGCACTATATTTCACCAATTCAGGTCTGATTTCATCTATTCCTGCTGCTTTATGGCAGTGGAGTTTATTTACCATCCTTTCCACTTCTTCAAGTGTAATTTCACCAACATTTTCCTCCTCCCCATGAGCTTGGCTGTTCGCATCACCACCAGGATGATTTCCTTTTACATTGAGATGATGTTCAAAATATTCCCTCCACCTCTCCAGTGATTTCCTGGGATCTATTATGAATTCAGCTGAATTACTAAAAACACTGTTCAGTTCCTTTTTTCCTCTCTTCCTAAGATTCTTTATTACTGTCCAGAAAGGTTTTCCTGCTGCTTGACCTAGCCTTTCCAGGTTATTACCAAAATCTTCCCACGACTTATTTTTGGATTCAACAACTATTTGTTTCGCTCTGTTTCTTTCATCTACGTACAAATCGCTGTCTGCCTCGGCCCTTGTTTGGAGCCATTTCTGATAAGCCTTCTTTTTACGTTCACAAGCTGCTCTCACTTCATCATTCTACCAAGATGTTTGCCTTTTCCCATCTTTACACACAGTTGTTCCTAGGTATTCCCTTGCTGTTTCTACTACAGCATCCCTGTATGCCACCCATTTCTGTCTATATCCTGAACCTGTTTAGTGTCTACTGTTCAAAACTTCTCACTAATCATATCCATGTACTCCTATCTAATATCATCGTCCTGGAGATTTTCTACCGTTATTCGTTTGCAGATAGAATTCACTTTCTCTACCCTAGGCCTAGAGATACTTAGTTCACTACAGATCAGATAGTGGTCTGTATCATCGAAAAATCCCCGGAAAACTCTTACATTCCTAACAGATTTCCTGAATTTGAAGTCTGTTAAGATATAGTCCTTTATGGATCTGGTACCCCTAGCCTCCCATGCATAGCGATGAATAGCCTTATGCTTGAAGAATGTATTCGTAACTGCTAAACCGCAACCTTCCTTTTTGTACTGCCGTTAATTTTATGGGGACACCATGTCCTCCCAAGACACATCTCAAATCCCATGGCACATCGCGGCTGGGCAAATACATCCAAAGCCTGCGATTGCTAAATTATTCCTTCCTTTTCATTTGAAGTCCATTTATTCCATTGGAACTCTTCAAACATTTAATATACCAATTAATCCTCGGTGCGTGGATTCTGCCACTCATAACACTGGAATCGACATTATATCGTCTTAGGCATCGAGATTTATCTATTTCACCATCAAAAACAGTACGGCTCAATTCTCACCTCATGCCGGATTTTCGTCCCGCACGGCTTCCAATCTCAAAAATGGGCTCAAACCACTCTGGGCTTTCAACCTAACGTGACCATCCTATACACGTGCCTCTATCACGTCTAAACAAATGTTTATGGTTATACAAAGTCCAAAAACGTGAAATCATCAATTTACGTAAAAATCAAATTTACTACCCGAATTAAAGTCTTTTACGCCACATGTTATCTCTACATTGATTATTACTTTCACCAGCGAATTCTCCTTTCATAATCTGGTTTTCTGGTAACAAATATGCCTAACTAAGGTACAAATAATCACCGTGGTGATTGAAGAGGCAAAATAAACTGGGTTAGCATAAACGAAAAATCTAACACTTGAAATGAACTTAAATCAAAGTATTCACAAACAGCATGCATTAATTGAAAGAAATATCCCATACTTACATTATACACAACAAACAAATATCCAATTAATTAATTTGTCTATCCCATAATTACGTTAATGTAAATTAGTTCATCCGCCGATCTTAAATAAATCATGGATTCGGGAAGCGATCCGTGTGTTACGTTAAGTAACCACGATTAATTTACCCTAAGTTCTGTTTTGTCATGACAACATCCCCAAACATATCAAATTTGTGTACTCATTCCTGTGTAGAATTTCATTGTCTCGTGGCGATGGAGAAGCCTCATGGGCCCATATTGGTTTACTCGTGCATCATGTCGCACTTTTATAATAATAACAAAACAAAACACTTCTGGGCGATTACCCATTATTAACACCTTACTAAAGAATTTACAATGATTTATACAAAAACAACACTTATAGGTGCCTAAAGACCTATTACACTTTCACTATTATGTTCTTCCTTGAGCCCGAACCACAAGTCGTGACACTTACAACGAGGTGTCGTTTTATTCGACCCGGCGCATATCGCGTTAGTCAACCGGCAGTTCCTGATGTATTTCTAGGCCGTCTCGTGTACGCTCGCTCCTACAGTTCCCCACTCGGACAATTATTGTACCACCGTCTATCTTGAAATATTTACTTCCAGCTCCGTACACTGGCTTCAAAAAAGTACTATCGGCGTTCTGTTAGTTATTTATATTCAATCACATGAAACCTTTAGGCCTGGTTTCATCAACACATGTTAGTACTTAACAAGGTGTTAAATCATTTTAACATACGATTCAAGAAAATTTGCGTTTCATCAACAACTGTTAACATTAACAAATGTTAAACTGCCTATTAAAGTTAACATCGGCTATTTCCAATGTTAAATGGCTAACATTAGCATTTAGCAACCTGTTCCAAAATGGCTGCTGTGAATCTCGCTTTCGAGGCGGAATTGCTCTGTTTAGATCTTTTACAAAACAATCCTGATCGAAGAAGAGTTCAGCGACGTAATGACTTTGAAAATTTGACGGATGCAGAATTTCTGCATAGATACAAGTTATCGAAAATAGTCGTTGCTAAGGTTGTTGACGAAATTCAAGTGAGGTTGGAATATCCTACGAAGAGAAACTTACCTCTTTCTCCAATGTTGTAGGTACTGATAATATTACGATTTTTTTCTACTGGTTATTTTCACATAATGGTTGGAGACAATGCTGGAATTTCTAAAGCCACTGTTAGTAGAGTTGTTTGTCGAGTGTCTGTAGCAATAGCATCCATGAGAAGGAGGTATATAACATTTCCTTGAGTAGAAGAGAGTCAGCGAATTATCCGCGACTTCTATGAAATAAGCCGTTTTCCTGGTGTTTGTTCTAGGTGCATTAGATTGCACACATGTAAGAATCCAATCACCTGGAGGCAATTGGGCCGAAATATATCGTAATCGGAAGCGATATTCCTCTGTTAATCCTCCAAATCAGGGATATACTGTACTTGCTAGGTGGTCTGGTTCTGCACACGACAATACAATATTTAATAACTCCCGTTTGAAGTGGGACAATTAACGATGTGATTTTGTTAGGTGACAAGTGGATACCCGCTAAGAAAAATATCTGTTAACCCCATTGAAACCCTCGCGGACTTTTCCCGCGCCTCGTCCTTTTCTTTTATCGTCAAGCCATCTGTGCGCTTGCACTCAATTACTTATATATATTCACTAACTAATTCAATTAACAACTCTTCTTCGAAGGAGGAAAAATTAGAATTACGATTCCGTTTCACTTCACGCGCCATATTTTACAGCTGTACTCAAACAAAAGCGCATCAGAGTGTGCTGTAAAACAGCATGTTCGTATCACTGGCTCCTTGATTCGCACCAGTTCGCAATATTGGGAGAGTTAACAGTCGATTAGTTAACATTTCACAAGAAAAGTTTGATGAAACGCAAGAAACCTAACAAGATGTTAAATTTTTAACTCCGTGTTAACTAACTATTTGTTAGTATATATTTAACACGTGTTGATGAAACCGGTCCTTAGAAATGTATTAATTTCAACATACAGTTGTACTGTTTATTTACACTCGGTACTATGAATATACTCACTGTTCGTCTTCACTCTCATAACAACTCACGTACTTTCATCTCTAACTGACTTCGATTGCGTCCCGAGGTACTGACTTAACTACTTCATACGACTGGTGATGTGAGGTCCAACTCCTGGTTATTTATGGACGATATGGTTTCCCGCCGGGGTCATCCGCGGTCATACCAGAGGGAGGGGGTTGCACTTGCACGTGGATTTGGATCTCACTTATTAAACTGGTGATTCACATTCACGGAGATATTACTTGATTTCTGTCCTCCTAAGTCTATGCTGGTGCGATATCGCTGACCAGTAGGAATACAGGGTGGGTCTTTTCCTAGAATTCTATATTTTAATTCACCAAACTTACAATTAATCAACATGGGGATGACATCTAAAAATCCCGTCTGTTCAATTCAGTGGTTGGAATATTTTAATTATTATTTCGACTGGAGATAACTGGAATTCATATTAACTTCTGTCATGTTGGCGCATCTGCGAGTCCTTTAGAAATGTTGTCATTGGCTAACACTGCAGCAGTTCATTTAGATATCTCCCTCTGACTACTTAACAACAATATGCCTTGAGGCGTGGGACATATTCTCCGTATCCGTGACGTATGGCCTCCTCTTTTGTTCTGCTCGCTCACTTCCTTGTTGCAGTTAGGACTGTTGTTCTGAGTTGTAGATTTAATCCTCTTAGCTTTTGACCGGGAAATTTACTACCCATTATTACGGGCCTGACTCTTGGTGACAGATTGTTGCGAGCACGTCTGACAATGTTGAAATCTCTTGGTCTACACCAGAATGACAATGTGTATATTTGAATACTCTCATATGCCTGCATTTATTTTATAATATCAAATCATGATACCTCTGGGCCATCTCATCCGGGTACAATACATAGCCTACATATTTTTTCCATTTTGAATTACTTGTCTACAAAGTAAAAATTAAGCATGGTTTCAGCATTATCAGGATGCAGGGTCAGAAAGTATCTTTGTGTAAGCAGAGAAGCCCCTTTCATTGACCTTATTAGAAGTCAGAAACCATAATGCTTGTGAACACTTGGATGCAAATTCACTGTGGTCTTCTATCAAACCTCTTAAAACCTCACAAATAACGTCTTATTTCTTCGTCTGTACCAGATGTGTTTTCACTGCATGTTTCAAAGCCATCTAGCCCTGGAAGATGTTCACAAATAGGCTGGTGCTGCCCGACCAGGGATGAGTAGCTCAGATGGTTAAGATGCTGGCTTTCTGAGTCCAAGTTGGCAAGTTCAGTCTGGTGGTATTTGAAGGTGCTCTAATACGTCAGCCCCGTCAAATACAGGACAATATTTTGGCATCTCAGCGTCTCCGAAAACCGTAGTAGGACAAAAACAATAACATTATTACTACTCAACCAGGAGATCGATTTACAGTAGGCCTACTAATACCATCGTGGTTTACAAGAAAGACAGTATTATTCATCTTTCCTTTTATAATCATCCATGTCCTCATGCCAGGGTTATCCAGTTTTTCTATAGGAATATTGGCTTGCATGAATGCTTTTGTTGTGTCTTTTACAAACTGCTGCCTATCACTTTCCAACTTCTTTGCGATGTGTAAAGTATTGCTGATTATTATTTGCTTCATTCTTCTTCTTTTTGTGTGTTTCTGATTCTTTGCAGTGTTTATCGTCCGTGTCTTTTCGTTTCCACATAATACGAACATTACAGTACTTCCACAGTGGAATCTTTCTTGCAGCATCAAATACATAGAACGCTCGGCCCTCGAGAAAAACTGGTGTGACTTTAGTTTTCTGCATTTTTATACTTAAATGGTGGACATTTGCCAGAAGTGAACTCTCAGTGCCAACGAGTATAATGCGCACTGCTGTATATACGACCGTTCTTGTTACGACCGCAACACCATTTGCTGTAATCGATAATATATACCGATTTTTATTGATTGCCTTAGAGACCGCGGAACTGCACTTTGTGTGCATTTGTGTAGAGAATATACAGCCTGTCAAGCAACTGTCAAGGAAAGTAAAATAGTCATCATAATCATTTCAACGTTTATTGGAGAGCTTTTCCAGTACTATTTTGCATTTTTCGTACCAAGTGGGGTATATTTGCATAATTCGCACAATAAATCAGATTTTGCAATATTTTGCAAGTTCATTTTGCTGAAATATGGTACTTTAAGTACCTACAAGGGCATATATAGGCAAGAAAGCAGATATGAAAAATTTGTCCGTATTGCTATTGCCAAAAAATACGACCCATAATAATGAGCCAGTTACGTAACTGACAAGTCACGATAAGATAACACAGTGATGTGAAGAAGATATAAGAACCAGGTTCCTTACACTAAGGGCTGTCCAAAAACCCTAATTGAAAACGGTATATTTTACAATAACTACCACTTAGACTATTACCTTTTTAAAAAGTCACATTGGGATAAACCAACTTAATGTGAAGTATAACTTAATTAATAATATGTAGTGATAATCAAATCATATGAGCCTAACCCTTAATTTACAAAAGAAAATTGAATTTAATATTTATGAAATTTAATATACTGTTAAAAATAATAGTAATATTTAAAAAACTGTGAAAAATAGTGATTTTGTAGCACATATGTCAATACACGGCATAAGAGAGTAGAAACATACGTATCAATAAAACAGATCAAAATGAAAATAAACACTGCTACGGCATTAAAAACACAGAAACGACCCGCGATGGCTACAACACACGCATCAAGGATGAAACACACTGCAAACACGCAAACAGATATATCGAAGGTGAAAAATAAAACTTTGAAAGGCAAAGGAAAATTTCAAAGTAACTGGACAACAATAGCATCACATTTATGAGCCACCCACTTGAAGCATAAACGGCGTACCAAAGTAAATGCAAAGATGGAATTCAGATCACAAAAAGTACACCAAATAAATTAAAACGACACCTTCAGATAAGATTACATTAACAGAAGAAGTTCATAAAAGCAGTACTTACATCATAAGGAGATATCCCAGGTAACTCGCCGTTATTGACCTATGACTAGTAACACTCACAGGGAGGAATTAACCAATGATATATTTAGAAGTGTTTCAAAATATTAACATTTAAAAAGGATATGAATAATCATCCCTTGATGGGGTTTACCACCCATTTTAACCAATGCCGGTCAGTTGTTTCATCATGTTAATGGCTTGGATGCCATACATGGCTACCAGAATCGTCCACTCTCGAGCAGCTCTAATGGTAAACAGTCACTTTCCGCAGTAGGCCGCATGAGGCAGTAATGTCAGACAATCGTAGCACGCTCTGGAGAGCAGAGTCAGTACACAATACAAGATCCATGGTTCATGGACAGATGGGGTTAGAGTACATTTTGCAGTCTGATACACACACACATTGCCAAGCGCTGCACGCATTTTATCATAGAAGATGAGCTGCGCCATACCAACACGTAGTTCATATATGTGTCTTCTCGTATATATTCAGGTCCAATTCGTAATGCCACAGCCATCTCGAAAAGGTGTTCAACTAGGACATTAGCTTTTCTCGCATGCTCGTCCAGTTTCAGAGTCAATATGTCCCTAGCTCTATTGTAAAAATGGAACAATCTAGTTTGAACATGCTTGAGCCGATGTCCAAAAGGTTCACTACTTTGAAAAACTTAAAACAGAGGCGAGCTCAGTAGTATTGTCGGTGATGGTGGACAGAGCGTCATCAATTTCCTTCTCATGTACCAGAATACTGATGGGAAACTCTAAATATTCTTTAAGTTTAGCAGTATCTATAGCAACCGTGCCACCAGACTGGACCTTTCTAATTAAAAGTTCGTAAATTAATTCTTCCTTGCAAAGATACCATGGTGCAAGGTCTTACCTAGAAACAGGCATAGTGGAGGGGAAAGTTAAAAAATTTAGAAAATTCCAGAAACAGTTTTTTTATAGAGTTCAGTTTCAAGTTTTATGAACAGCCATCAAAAGAGGCTTTATCCAGACCCATTCAATCACGCTCTACTACCACTTGTTCCGGGGATATCGTGGAACGCAAAGGTGTAAGACGGTGCGGGCTTGAATGGGTGGATGGAGAAACGATCACATTTTTATATAAAATTCTAAACTTTGAAATTTTATTTCTTTCCTAGGATTTTTTGTTTTCCTTTCAGATCTTAAACTTCATTAAACAATAACAATAACATAATAATTGGAAATACATAGGTGGAGCTCTACAGCTCTAGAAACAATAATTATTTGAAATCAGGTACAGTAAAAGTTGAGATAGATAGACCACAATTGCTCCAGTTAATTACAAGAGAGGAGATTGGGCTCCAAAATTTACATTAGAAGGAGTGTCTTTGCTCCACACACTTACTCTCTAGGAAATTACACTCCAAACTTTACAAGATAGCCTCTCAGTGGCATTATTTAACTTTTACATTACGTAAACCATTAACCAATTTCCACTGTCTTACTTACTCGACAGTCTGCATTGCATTAAGTAGGAAGTAGAATAACTATAATTACCGGGGGCAACGATCTGCCAGGAATGGTATCCTTTAAGTCCATCTCTGCAGACGATATAAATCTTACAGTCCAAAGTACCTCCTTTCAAGAAGCAGAGAATATTCTGAATGAAGACCTTCAGAAGCTCGATGTTTATTTCAGAAAGTGGCATCTTTGACCAAGTCATTCCAAATCTGAGGTAACCAGATTTCATCTTAGCAACTTGCAGGCAAGATACCAACCTAGAGTGATGTTTGCGAACCAATATTTGAAATACAACAGCTGTCTTAAGTACTTAGGAGTGATGTTGGACAGAGAACAGACTTACAGCCATCATATTGAAAAAAATGGCCGCAAAACTGAAAAGCCATAATAACCTACTCAGTTGGTTAGCCGGAACATAACGGGGCGCTGGTGTCAACGCTCTCAGGACTACTGTTTGGCTATCACATGCTCTCCAGCTAAATACTGTGCAGAAATATGGTTGAACAGCTTCCATTGCCAACTGATTTATATGCAACTCTGCCAGACAATGAGGATAATCTCTGGCACTCTTTACTGCACTCCATCTCAGTGGCTACCTGTACTGTGTAATGTTGTTCCCCCTCACATCAGGAGACAGCAAGCTCTTGTCTGTGGCATAGAATAATGAAGAATGACGCTCTCTCTATCCACTGAGACATCATCCAAATCATTACATCCAGGTTGAAATCGTTAAATCCAGCGTACAGAATGGCTATACAACTTACTTCAACTGTGTTTGACCCCCAAAATATATGGAAGGATGGGTGGTCTAAATCTCCATCTCGTGGTCAGATTGAAATAGATGACCCCACCATAAAACTAAGTGGACTT
Organism: Anabrus simplex; assembly: GCF_040414725.1. Taxonomy (NCBI): domain Eukaryota; kingdom Metazoa; phylum Arthropoda; class Insecta; order Orthoptera; family Tettigoniidae; genus Anabrus; species Anabrus simplex. The sequence goes on from NC_090269.1 coordinate 453,837,914, forward strand.
CATCTCCCTCAGGCTATCTGTTCATGACTCAGCAGAATTTGATGTGGCACTGCCCGAACCAGTGCAACCTTACATCAGTGGGGCTGGATAGACTCACCTCATTGTGACTGTGGATATGTATTAGAAACCATCAAACATATCGTACAGGAGTGCCCTCTACATATGTATCCGGGGTCTTTGGAAGATTTTCATGCAGCCAATCCAAAAGCAACTGAATGGATTAAATATCTACAAATGCATATTTAAATTTATTTTCCTTTTGGTCCTAATGCTGTAATATTGTACAAATTCTTTTATTATACTGTCTTGTATGCATCATATGGTAATAAAATTAATAGGGGCAATAATCTACCGGGCCTTAGTAAAAGGAAAAGATTAAAGTTATTGGCGAACACTTGCACTCCGAAATTCACAAGAAAATAATTAAAAATCCCATGTGGGTTTATGGCCTGATATTACAGAGGCTAAGAGGTGACTAGATGCAGAGAATTTTAATTATGAAAGAAAGAGAGAAATTTTAAAGTTTACAAAATCGTAGTCACCTCAAAAGGAAGTTGAAGGGGAATAAAAGAGGGTTGCCACTAAGATCTCTAGAAACCTTCCCCTCAAGTTAGCTTTCTGAGACTATTACATGAAATCCTTGAGCTTCCTGCTGGCCACCCAGCAGTTGACTGGGATCTGGTTTTTTGGTCTCGATGATTGCACTTCAACCTACATTCATAGCCTTGGCAGTAATGTCCTCTTCCCTGGGTGCCATGTACTTCTAGGGGTCACTTTCTGCAGAATGGCACAAGGATGTCAGATATCTCTATACAATTCATACCATTTACCTAGGCACTTTGCCAGTGAGCTACTGTTTGCAGTATTTCGCTAGAAGTTCCATGGTTCCATGATTACAGACGACCAACATCCCTTCCAGTATTCTAAATTAAGGCGTGGTAGATTACTGAATACTCGGGCAGTGCCTCTGTGCTGTCCCAGCAGAAGTTCCTGTTGCAGTGTAGTCTAAATTCTTCATCCAGTTCTTCCAGACTTCATCGATCATAAGATTTCTTAACATGTCTGAAAGTTTTATTTGACTGTTTCCAAGTCAAGTTGCATTAAAGTACTAAGCTGTGCCTCACTCATTGGCCACATGGTCTAATTCAATATTCCACAACCGGTGTTCCTCCTTTCAGTTTTGTTTGAGGATAATGATGTGTTTGCAGCCACTAATTACTCTATGCAAAATGTCAGTTGTAAAGTTTTCTTTATTCTTACTAATGAACTAGGGATGACTTCTCGGTGAGGCTACATTATGCGGTACCCTTGACTGAAGAACAACTCTGAACATTTGCTCACCTGGTGAAGAGCCAGTGGAAAGGCAAGACATTGAATGTCCATTTGAGATACATGGCATATGCGAAGAAGTAAACAGAGTCCAGTTCCTACCTTTATGATCACACATTCATGATATATTACTGAGTTTTTACTTATTTCAATGTGGTCAATTAAACCAACACACAGGTGCAGAGATTGGCAGGTGGTGTGGTATCTGGGCTCACTAAAAAGAAAGTGCGGACCTGATCGCTTCTGTTACAACTATACAATTCTATTACAGTGTTACACTTGCTGTTGTGTAAGGTCCTACTATATTTTGACATAGAGAATTGAAGTCAGCTATGGGGATCTCGATGTGGTTATGGTTTTCTCAGAGTTTATTTTATTCTTATCATTAATGGGAGTACTGGACAAGTTGGCTGTGTGGTTAGGGGTGCGCAGCCATGTGCTTGCATCCGGGAGATAGTGGATTTGAATCCCACTGTCTGCAGTCCTGAAGATGGTTTTTCATGTTTTCCCCTTTTCACACCAGGCATATGTTGGAGCTGTACTTAGATAAAGGCTGCAGCCACTTCCTGCCCACTTCTGAGCCTTTCCTATCCCATCATCATTAAATTAAAATAAGATATATAATGGATCAACCTATTCGATACAAGTAGAAATAGAAATGTAATGTTACATTCCTAGTTAATAACATGCGGTACCGCTTTTGACCACTGTTCTGGGTCGCCATCAGCCGATCACATAGAATATAAAAACAATGCACGGGAAAACAACAGCAAATGCTGTTCATGAAGCACTATAATACTTTGGGGGTTAGTACTGCGTATTGAAAACTCACCGAAATCGTGAAGTAGTCGAGGATCAATCCCCCAGATGAAACCAAGAAGAAAGTTCTTGAAGAGCAGCAGAACATACATGCTGACTGGTACTGTGTTTCTAAGTGATTATGAAACTCGATGAAAATGTAGTTAATGGATCTAGTCTGCAAACTTTGTTAGACACAAAATAATACAATGCAGTTTCATGTATTTGACGATAGAAATATATATTAATGTTTATAGAAATAGAAATAATTTTTTTGTCAATTGTTTTTCATCTCCATCTTCAAACATCTGACATTGGAGATTCTATAAACATTAATATATATTTCTATCATCAAATATCTTAAACTGAATTGAATGATTTCACAGCTAATGAAGTTTGCATGCCAGATCCTTGAATTAATTTCATCGAGTTTCATAAACACTTAGAAGCACAGTGCAGGTCAGTACGTATGTTCTGCTGCTCTTCAAGAACTTGCTACTGGCTTCATCTGTGGGATTGATCCTCGACTTCTTCATGATTTTGGTGACTTTTCAACACGCAGTACTAATCCATAAAGTATTATAGTGCTTCATGAACTGCGTTTGCTATTGTTTTCCCATGCATTGTTTTTATATTTTATTTGATCAGCTGATGACAACCCAGAACAGTGGTCGAAACCGGTACCGTATGTTATTAACTAGGAATGTAACATTACATTTCTACTTGTATTAAATAGGTTGATCCACTATATATCTTACTTCAATTTAAAAGTGAACTCAGTTCAATACGAAACATTATGAAATTCTTATCTTTAAATATCCCATTATCGCCATAAGACCTATCTGTGTTGGTGCAACGTAAAGCAAAAATTGTAAAGAAAGTACTGGGAGTATCCCTTTGTTTTCACATCTGAAGTTTAGCACTGAGAGACCTTCATTGGCAGATATAAATCTGATCATCATTACTTCCATGCATTTGTTGTTGTTTTATGAACACTTGATCTTTTCTTTTCCTGGATGCTGCTTTCCCTTAAATATTCCATGCCTTCTAACATGAAAGGGATGCTCTCTGTAAATTTAAGTTCAAGCTTCCCAGATTGATAAGTCCTGAATATTGGTGAATGGAGATTGGGTACTGCCTGAGGTAGTCACATCTGTCTTATGTTTAACCATTGTATACAAAATAGTAAAAGGATCTACTAGGGTTGAGCCAAGAGTCTTTAAAATTTGCCACTCTACAGCTAGTGAATGTTTGTAATTTTTGCACAGTGATTTGTGTATGCAGTGTGATAGTTCCTGTAAGGTTTCTTCTTAATTAACACCTGTTACTGTAGTAATAGGCCATAGCATCATACAGCATCCAACAGTATGTCAGCCTGACAACATTCTTTTTTACTATGGGCTAAACATTTCACCGACACAAATAGGTCTTCTGGCAACAAACGAACAGGAAGTGGGAAGGAACTGGCCGTTGCCTTAAGGTACATTCCCTCCATTTGCCTGGTGTGAAAATTGTAAAACATGGAAAACTATCCTTAGGGCTGGTGACAATGAGGTTCCAACCTACTATCTCCTGAATACAAGCTCAAAGATGTGTGCCGCTAACTGCACAACCACCTCACTTGGTGACAGACATATCTTAGTACCTATCTAATAACTATGGAGTAAGGGTGTTCAGATGTCTGTTTTGTGGCAAATTTACCTGATAATATGAGAAAAATTTCAGCTCATTTATTGACTCCTTCTGTGTGCTATATATAACTTTTCTGTTTGTCACAAATAGTAATTAGTTTTTGTATTCCAGTGTGGAGAATATGGTAGTGACGAGTGGTCTGCTGGATTCATCTGATGGTTGCTGCCAAGTATTGGAAACAGGAAGTGAGCTGACATGCAGTTCTCCAACTGATACTGTGGAAAGGCCATTTGCCAAATGTGCAAAGGTCATTGCCCCAGGAAATTCTTCTATTCAATGCAATGAATGTGGCAAAACATTCTCTCACAAGTCTGGCCTTCGAAAACATCGTTTTATTCATACGGGGGAACGGCGTCACACTTGTGATAAGTGTGGTAAGAAATTTACAGCGAGGTCGAATCTTACGGAACACATGTTGATTCACACAGAAGAGCGGCGTTTTAGTTGTAATGAATGTGGGAAAAAATTCTCGCAGGGTTCCGTGTTGAGAAAACACATGTTAACACACTCTCAGGATCGACCGTACCCCTGTCAGGAATGCGGTTTGGCCTTCTCTCGGAAGTATAATCTCCGGAAGCATATGTTGCTTCATTCTGGTGAACGACCACATGTTTGTTCCGAATGTGGCTCAACCTTCTCTCTGAAGGCTACTCTAAAGAACCATCTGCTGACTCACCAAGAGGAAGGGACGCACCGATGCAGTGTTTGTAGTAAAACATTCCACCGGGATTATAACTTGAAGAGACATATGCTCACACACTCCGAGGAAAAGCCGGAAGTTTGTAATTTATGTGGAAAGACATTTAAATTCAAGTCAACCCTTAGTCAGCACAGATTAACGCATACTGGTGAACGCCCATTCCATTGTACTGAATGTGGTAATACATTCTCCCAGAGATCTACTCTTAAGAAGCATATGCTAACACACACAGGGGAGCAACCACATATTTGTCGTGAATGTGGTGATACGTTTTCTCTGAAGTGTAATCTTAAAAAACACGTGCGAACTCATTCTAGAGTGTTGCCGAGACGCCAGAGCCCGAATTTGGCAAGTTAGGTCGTGCCTTTGTTCGGTGGTATTGAGAGATGCCCAAATAATTCAGCGTTATCTGCATAAAAGGAACATTAATGAATTCCTTCAGGACATAATTCCAGCAACACCAAAAACCATGAATGTTAGTGGGTCATGAAACCAATGTCACCATTCATTGTGACCCTATTATTTTTACCACTCGCTAGGATGACAAGTTTTGGAAGAAAAGTTGTACGTCGTTCACACTCAAGCCATATGCAAATTCGCCATGCTGAGCAGCCTCACTGTTAGAGTGAATTTTGAAAAGGAAATATTTCTGGCTTTAAAACATCTATAGTTTCTTATCAGCCTTGCTTCGCAACACATCTGTGCGAAGGCCGTTCCATTGCAAGTTTCCCGAGAGCCTGGAAGATATATGTACTCATTCACTTTGTTCATCTTGTGTACATTTGTTCATTTTCCAATGTTATGTTTATGCAAAAAGGCTTGGTTAACGTCCAGTTGTGCTGTCACTAGAGTAGGGTATTCAGAAGTTTGTTTCTTTTGGAACTTGTTTAACAGTGCAGCAGATATAAAATATTTGAGAATAGATCTATTCTTTCTTGTACTTTAGGTGATTGTAATAATCTATGATCTTAAAAAACCTAACTGATAAGGCTGATGACATACTGAGTGGCATGACTTTTAGACTGTGAGCGCTCCATCCAAAGACCTCGTACACCCAATACAGAAATTGACAAGCTTGGACTACCAAGAATCTGAATTACATTCAAACTGGACTTGAATTATGTGCATACAACCTATACAAGAGAATAGGTCGCTGATCCAAAACTCTGATTGTGGAGCACCATACCAAACCATCCAGCACAGCATTGAGTAGTGCAATTTGAGAGCCTACACAATTTGACAGACTCGGTGCTAGACCATCAAGCCTTGGGTAGCTAGACTGGACATTAGGTTCTAACAATATTTTGTTTTGTGTCATTCCATTAATATGCATTTTATTATTTGTATGTTTCATTTATTATTATTTGTATTTATAATAGTTTGTGTGTATCATTGTTTTTCATTGTGTAATGCCATGTGTTAAATAAATAACATACCGGTACTAGACTTAGTGAAACTCTTATATTAAAAACCGAACCCCACTGCGCTTGAAAAGGCCTTGGCCTGCCCATCGACCGCTGTTTAGCCCAAAGGCCTGCAGATTATGAGGGGTCGTGTGGTCAGCAGGATGCGTCCTCTTGGCCATTATTCTGGGCTTTCGAGACCGGAGCCGCCATCCCACCGTCAGGTAGTTCCTCATTTCTAATGATGTAGGCTGATTACACCTGGAACCTGCCCTCAGGTCGAGAGAAAAGTCCCTGACCTGGCCGGGAATCAATCCCGGGGCCTCCGAGCGAGAGGCTGGCACGATACCCCTATGCCACAGGGCCGGCTGAAACTTCCATATACATGCATTTAAATTAACTTCTTGCTGAAAACTGGGTCTGCAAATTGCAAAATTTTCTTAAACCTTTTAATATGTGACTGTCCATAACTGCAATGGATTATATTGTGAATGGAAGTGCGAGGAACCCTTAAGGTGCTTAACACCATAGTGCTTCAATTTAGAAATGATTATCTCATTGATACTGTGTCATAAGCTTTGGTAATTTCAATAAACATGACACCAGTAATTGTTTGGTACTCAAAATGATTATTTCAGCAATAAATTATACTATAGCTTTAGTGGTTCATTTTTGTGCCCTGGAACCTGACTGAGAAGCATTTATTGTTCTCATAGTATTTTGAAAGTTGTATTTTCGTAGTGGTTTAATGTCGCACCAACACATGTAGCTGTCTGGACTGTTTCTTATAAACTGGAACTTCAGAACATTCTGGAAAAACCCTCTCAGTTTATATGTGTAGTTAGTGGGAACACTATTATATCAATAATTTATTTTCAAAAGGGGGTGGAGAGACCATAATAGACTCCTCTTTGAATTACAAAGTTCTATAACTATTCTTTTATCATCACCTCGTGAAACTACTTCTCGTGCAAACTTTTATCTGTCAGTGCAATTACCTCATTTGTGCTGCTGGTTTCCTGTCATATCAGTGACTGTAGATCCAGTCATTTTCCTCTGTATAAACTGATAACAAGGATTGGCAATATTTTGTATTTAGCTCACAAAAATTATTCAAAACATCTGGTAAAATGGGTACGGGTTCCTTTCTTACCTTCCCATCTATTTCCTTATAACTTCCCATGCATCTTAACACATATTTTTAGAGTTTGTAATATAGATTTCATTGGCTCTAAATTTTGTTCACTTAATTTCCCTCCTGTATATTTGCTTTACATTTTTGTACCTATCCTTATCATCCGAACTACTGGTCATAGTGGAATAACATTAGTTTCCTACTTTTGGAGTACACCAATTGTCCTATTTGTTATCCTACTTCTTACATTCATGAAAGAGCTTATTTTAGCTATAAATATTTCAAACGCTTCTGTAACACTGCATCCTGCCAGTCTGCACCTCAACCTTTTAATGAAATCTGCTTGGTATTATTTACTCCCTTACTTGCAGATGGTGCACACCTGTGTGGTGAGCCAGAGGCTCTGCAATCCCATATATTAGATTGTTTTAATGAACATTTCTGCTTGTCATCTAGACAGGTGTTACTCCTAGTAGGCTTATCATTTATGAGGAAATTTGTTTCCTCTAGAATGTTTATATTAATATACCCTATAAAGGTAATGTTTAAATTCTTGTAGTTTTCTGCGTGTTTCGTTAATTGGACTTTCGGAAAGATACTTATCACCTTAAAAATTTCAATGAAAAATGTTTCCTTCTCTCAAATTTCTTCTATGTCTCCCCAAGGAAGGACCTTTGGAGAGAGAGGTCTGTACCAGGAGGTACACCTCAACTATGCACATTCAAAAGAAGCGCCTTAATAAACTCTATCTCTCCAACAAAACCTGAAACTGAAACGGCATGAAGTTGGGATATTAACCAGAAGTCACTACTGAATAATTGAGAAGTTTGTCATTTCTAAGTTTCCTAAATTGATTGGATTTATTTTGTTTGTTTTGGTGTACATCAAGAAGTTTGGACATTTCTCCATATATGTCATTACAAAAGCTGAGGTCATGCACTCTGGTGCAAGGTCAAAGAATTTATTGAAAGAAATTTTGTGTTTATGGGTTTTCTCAAGTATATTAACTTTCATTTACTTTTTTATATATTTCAATGTTTACACTTCTTTCTCATTCCGCCTGTTTTGAATCTGGCCAATAGGAGTTTACTGTAATTACTTTTCAACCTATCACAGGTTTCTTCTTGGTCTTTTGGGTGTAACTTTTGATTCTGCCAATAAAATAGGGAGGGGTATCCGGATTAGTCTAGAACCATCCCCTCGACTATATAAGCTGCGGCATTTTGGCTACCTTGACTCTTGATCGCCGTATTTCTGAGAGAGTGTGTGTACTAAGCAGGAGGCGGGTTGCCTCATTTGCGGCCAGGCAGACCAGCAGCCAAGGTAATGACCACCAGACTTATTTTTCTGTAGCTACCTCCGTAGACTTACACGAGGGGAAGGTCCTAATTTCTAACTATGTAACCTGTTTTATAAAATGTAAATTTCCTTTTGTCTAGTGTAAAATTTCATAAAGTCTTTAACTGCAATTCGGGGATAGAAAGTGCGTTACCCTCTCAAGTTCCCCTTCACCTTAGTTTGAGGTGACTACAACCTGTAACTGTTTACTTTATTTCCTGTAATGTATTATATAAACGTGCATTCGAGTCACTGCAGTAGTTTGGGATGAGACTCTGCATCATCGGGCCGAGAGCCCAATTAGGGTTTTCTATGTAATGTTCTAGGAGCGCAATTGTACGCCTCCATTCATTTAGTGTTCGGCCATCCTTCCCGCGAAGGCCTGTCAATCGTAAACTGAGGCCAGAGATTGAGTAGGCTCTTGCCTTTGGAAGACCGTACTTGTAATCTTTGGAGCAAGATGCTCCTGTCCTTGTCTAGACATTGAGATTTTGTTAATTTTACAAACTGGATTTTGTAGCTCAAAACTTGTAAATCTGGTGTTTGAAGCCCGAAATTGTTAAATTCCCTATTTTGGGGTTCTGTATTTTAATCCCCAAATTTGTCATTGTTATTTGACTAAGTGAAAGGTTGTTGAGTTTGTTTTTTGAAAAGAAATATAACCTTTATTTAAAGTTTTAATTAAATTTTTGATATCGTTGATAGAACCATTCTACCTAGCACCTTCTTTCTCCTCTGTGTTCCACAGATACACCGGAACGTTATGTATCGAACTTTATCCCAAATCAAATACCTTATAAATTACAGATTTTGGAATGCAATAAATCACTCGGAATATCTCTGTATATTCACAACCTACAAGAGTGCTATACCATTAGATTCCACTTCCAATATTAACAGTAATTTTTAGTGAAAATTTTTTAGTGCAAATTAAATGTCAATCACTATAAAGTAATCGGGAATGATACTTACGGTTCGATGAAACCAGACTGGTTCCTCCTTGATCTCTGTTTTCTGGTCCAACAGAGGTATTCAAATGAACTTGAGCAGGCAAAGCACAGTCTACTGAAACAGATTACAGACCAAGCATGTACGATGGCAAGCAGGCCTGTAGTTGCTGTGATTGTCAATTTCTTTATCATAGCCATACAGCTCATAGTCTTGCATGGCATCCAGATTACAGGCACATGGCTCCTATTTCAAACATCCCACATGGAGAGATTGGGACTGAAACATAAGCACACTTGTGAGAAGCTACTAACAATGTCACTACAACATCAGTGTTCCCCTGAAGTCTGCAGACTGGTTAGGAACAGATCTTCATATCACCATATCCTCAGCTATCCTGCATGAGAATTTCTTTGATACAGATCTTCATGTCCGCATACCTTGACATACCCTCAAGTCTGTAGACTCTTTTGATAAAGATCTCAATGACACTGTATCCCATGCTAACCTGCAGGTCTGTAAAATGGTTTGTTACAGATCTCGATGACAGTCCATCCCATGTTAATATTCAGGCCTGTACAATGGTTTGGTACCGACCTCCATGACAGTCCATGCCATGCTACCTTCAGATATATACAATGGTTGATACAGACCTCCATGACAGTCCATACCATGCTACCTTCAGATATATACAATGGGTGATACTGACCTCGATAACGGTCCATGCCATGCTACCTTCAGGTCTGTACAATGGCTCCATACAGACCTACACGACATTCCGTGCCGTGCTGCCTGCAGATATGTACAATGGTTGATACAGACCTCGATGAGAGTCTATGCCATGCTACCTTCAGGTCTGTACAATAGTTTGATACAGACCTCCATGACAGTCCATGCCATGCTGCCTTCAGATATGTACAATGGTTGATACAGACCTCGATGAGAGTCCATGCCATGCTACCTTCAGGTCTATACAATGGTTGATACAGACCTCGATGAGAGTCCATGCCATGCTACCTCCAGGTCTGTACAATGGTTGATACAGACCTCGATGAGAGTCCATGCCATGCTACCCTCCAGGTCTGTACAATGGTTGATACAGACCTCGATGAGAGTCCATGCCATGCTACCTTCAGATCTGTACAATGGTTTGATACAGACCTCGATGACAGTCCATGCCATGCTGCCTTCAGATATGAACAATGGTTGATACAGACCTCGATGAGAGTCCATGCCATGCTACCTTCAGGTCTGTACAATGGTTGATACAGACCTCCATGACAGTCCATGCCATGCTACCCTCCAGGTCTGTACAATGGTTGATACAGACCTCGATGACAGTCCATGCCATGCTACCTTCAGATCTGTACAATGGTTTGATACAGACCTACATGACAGTCCATGCCATGCTACCTTCAGGTCTGTACAATGGTTGATACAGACCTCTATGACGGTCCATGCCATGCTACCCTCCAGGTCTGTACAATGGTTGATACAGACCTCGATGACAGTCCATGCCATGCTACCTTCAGATCTGTACAATGGTTTGATACAGACCTACATGACAGTCCATGCCGTGCTACCCTCAGGTTTGTACAATGGTTGATACAGACCTCGATGAGAGTCCATGCCATGCTACCCTCAGGTCTGTACAATGGTTTGATACAGACCTACATGACAGTCCATGCCGTGCTACCCTCAGGTTTGTACAATGGTTGATACAGACCTCGATGAGAGTCCATGCCATGCTACCCTCAGGTCTGTACAATGGTTTGATACAGACCTACATGACAGTCCATGCCGTGCTACCCTCAGGTTTGTACAATGGTTTGATACAGACCTCGATGACAGTCCATGCCATGTTACCCTCAGGTCTGTACAATGGTTGATACAGACCTCGATGACAGTCCATGCCATGTTACCCTCAGGTCTGTACAATGGTTGATACAGACCTCGATGAGAGTCCATGCCATGCTACCTTCAGGTCGGTACACTGGTTGATACAGACCTTGATGAGAGTCCATGCCATGTTACCTTCAGATCAGTACAATGGTTGATACAGACCACGATGACAGTCCATGCCATGCTACCTTCAGGTCGGTACACATGGTTGATACAGACGTCGAAGTCAGTCCATGCCATGCTACCTTCAGATCTGTACAATGGTTGATACAGACCTCGAAAACAGTCCATGCCATGTTACCTTCAGATCTGTACAATGGTTGATACAGACCACGATGACAGTCCATGCCATGCTACCTTCAGATCTGTACAATGGTTGATACAGACCTCGATGACACTCCATGCCATGCTACCCTCGGGTCTGCACAATGGGTGATACTGACCTCGATAACGGTCCATGCCATGCTACCTTCAGGTCTGTACAATGGCTCCATACAGATCTCTATGACAGTCAATCCTGAGCTAACATCCAGGTGTGTACAACGGTTTCATACAGATCTCCATTACAGTCTACCCTATGCTACCCTCGAAGTCTCACAATGTTTTGATGCAGATCTCCATGCCAGTGTACACCATGCTACTTTTCATGTCTGTATAATGGTTTAATACAGACCTCGATGACAGTCCATGCCAAGCTACCCTCTAGGTTGGTACAATTGGCTTGATACAGATCTCCATGACAGTCTACATCATGCTACACTCAGGTCTGTACAATGGTTTGATATAGTCCTCGATAACAGTCCATCACACGTTACCATTCAGGTCTGCACAATGGCGTCATACAGATTTCAATGACAGCCTATCACATGCTACCCTACGGTCTGTACAATGGTTTGATACAGACCTCGATGACAGTCCATGCCATGCTACCCTCAGGTCTGTACAATCGCTTGATACAGATCTAAATTACATTCTATCCCATGCTATCCTCAGGTCTGTACAATCTCTTGATACAGATCTCCATGACATTCTATCACAAGCTACACTCGAGGTCTGTACAATCGCTTGATATAGATCTCCATGATAGTCTATCACATACTACCCTACGGTCTGTACAATGGTTTGATACAGACCTCGATGACAGTCCATGCCATGCTACCCTCAGGTCTGTACAATCGCTTGATACAGATCTAAATTACATTCTATCCCATGCTATCCTCAGGTCTGTACAATCTCTTGATACAGATCTCCATGACATTCTATCACAAGCTACCCTCCGGTCTGTACAATCGCTTGATACAGATCTAAATTACATTCTATCCCATGCTACCCTCCAGATCTCTACAATGGTTTGATACAGATCTCCATGACAGTCAGTAGGTAAGATGTGATGGTTCTGGACCACCTCAGCCCCTGCGCCAACGCGCACGTGCGCTCCCTGGAGGGGCCTCTTACTGGCCAGGGGGGCGATGCGCGTGTGGAGTGTTAACTACACATACCCGGAGGTCTTTATGTAAGAGGCAATTATTTCTTGAAGGTTACTGGTGTGGGCGAGGCGCAGTGACCATGGGGCAGCGACTGGATTTGCTTTAAGGTCACTTGCTGGGGCGCCTCTTACCGACCAAGAGGGGCTAGGCACGTGTGGAATGAGGTCTTTATACAAGAGGCAGTTGTTTCTTGAAGGCTATTGTTGTGGGCGAGGTGCAGCGACTATATTTGCTTTAATAGGTCACATGGTGGTGAAAGGTGAACAGGATGTTAGTTTATGTAAAAGAAGCAGCTTGTTCTTTACTGAAGCCTCCTCCTCCTGTCCTACTGTGGGTGAGGGAAAAAATGAGTGGTGCTGTGCAGATGCTACTCGGCAAGATCTGCTTTGCAGCTTGTTGAAGGTTATCTCTATCATGAAAGATGAACAGGATGTTTATGGCAGGTTGTAATTTTGAGTGAAGGTGAACCAGCGACGACTCCACCCAACTGGTGAGGAGTGAAGGTGGTGGCAGGAGCAGAGCACGACATGCTAACTATCATCTAGTTGGAAGAGAACTTCTCTACTACTACTACTTTTCTTTCCTCTTCAGTGAGTGAGTTTAAGTTTATTTAGTTTGTTAATTGTAAAATAATTAGCAATTTCAACCGAATGGATATGCTAATGAAATTAAATAAGATAGCGAAGGCACCACAGTTTCATAACAGAGAACTAAGCGAGTTGCAAATTAACCATCCATTTAAGGTTAAAGAGCTGGGAGCAGTGTAAACACGTTTCGGAAGGAAAATAATAGCCGATATTGAAGGGGAAGATGAGGAGACCGTGAGTGTTTTCCTGACGGTGCAATTCACGGGAACTTTCTGGAGAAGAATTAGAAGAAATAAATTGATTAAAAATAACCTGAAAATGATGTATAAAGACATGAAGAGGGGCTACCACCAAGTGTGGTTCCTACAGTAGAATGCTGGCAGTTATGACACTTATTTTAACTAAGTATGCAGAAGGTCTTTTCGTTCTTATAAGTAGCTTCTTTTTAACTTAGTTAATTGTTTTGTTAATTGAAAATAGAATGTGCTGCTTCTTTTCAGGTCCGAGTTGCTATGATGAAGTGGAAGAAAGTGCAGATTGAGGCAGGATCCGAAAATCAAGCATATCCAATCATATAGAGTGAACGATTGCAAGTACATCGAGAGGAGAAAGTCGTTGCAAGTGCATAGCCTGTTCAACATGAAGCGGGACAACTGAGCGTAGAACAACAACAAGAACTGTCTGGTAATTGTATTGAACTATGGAACAGAGAGTGTGCACTCTTTAATTTTACAGTATATGTGACGAACTTGAGTAAAGCATATGAAAGCCAGCAGGAGGCTACAGCTGCTGTAGTGCGATTTCTCCTGACCGAATTTTCAAGTAATGAACACTATGGCAATTATCCTAAATTTAGAGGTGCCTTGTCACCCAGTGTACTTGAAAAATGTCATAACGAGCATTATTCTGCATGTTCCGGTTTCCTTGAACTGTCAGCGGGTTGATTATATTCATTGCGCTGCCCAGTCTTTTCGTAATAGTTCCGTTGTGCGCCACTACAGCTGATCTCCTCTGTACAGTGGAGCCATCTATTCGAGTCGGCGGAGTTGTCAACGCATGGACGTGCGACAATGAGAAGTGTGGCAGTTGTTTTGGTTGTTGTCGATCTTTAGAAGGAACGTCCTCCCTTTGTGTGCTGCTGAAATTTAATATAAATTAATTGAAAGAAAAAGAAATGGTGCTGCAGGTCGACCCGGGGTAAACCAATCGCCGGTCGGCGTAATGCCGAAACAAGACATACATTTTCTTTTATTCTAGAGGTTTCCTCGAAATTGTAAGTAAGCTACCAGTCCTTCCTATGCGAAGCAGAAATGATGTTGTTGAGGAAAGTGCTTATAATGTAACGTTAACACAATTTAACACAAATGCTCCAATTTATTTACATAAAACAAGTTTACAATTCACTGCACTGACCAAGAGATACATTGTACGCCATGATCTACACCACAACCAAAGATTACACAAACAAGATAAACAGTGTTGTTTCACTTGTAATGTTCATAGATATGCCAGTAAGATATGACACGGCAGTCCATGGAATAAATGTGGTTCCGTAACATCCTCCCACCTTGCAATTGTTATTTTCAATTGCAAAATACTCCGTACCGCAACTGAAACACAAACACATAACACAATAAATAAATGAACACAAAAGCAAGGTCACATCAAGAGTATTCACAAATCAAGTCTTGATGGCACTTTAATTCTCCGCCCCCCTTTTGACAATTTGAATTCTTCATGTGGAGGCTTTGTCTCAGGCGAAGTGATAGTCACAGTTTCAGGCTGCTTCCAATCCTCTGGAGTTGTGTGCACCTCCAATGGATAGAGACGCTGGAGTGGTCTGATCAGCTCTCCCTCAGATGTCTTCAGTTTGGCTACTCTTGCTACTTCATCCTTCCCTGGATACACTTCCACGACGACCGCGAGGGGCCAGTTGATGCGTTTTGTGGAATCTGCTCCTATCAATACCACATCTCCCACCTTGATGCTGTGGGTGTTCCTCTGGCCGTGGTGAACTAGGAGCGCCAAATATTCATTCCTGAATCTTTGTCGTAGGTCCTCATGTAGTTTCTGGAGGTACCTACATCGTTTAACATAGTCAACCTTGTCAACTGCATCCAAATCTGGA
Source organism: Anabrus simplex (assembly GCF_040414725.1). Taxonomy (NCBI): domain Eukaryota; kingdom Metazoa; phylum Arthropoda; class Insecta; order Orthoptera; family Tettigoniidae; genus Anabrus; species Anabrus simplex. Next base: position 453,853,361 of record NC_090269.1, read on the forward strand.
GTCTCATTTGTAGCAATACCCTGCAGAAATGTTGCTGGTGTCAAAGGCTTTAGTTCAAACGAATGGTCCACAATCTATGTAAGTGGTCTAGAGTTGATCGTCGCCTCGCAATCACACAACACAGTATATAAATCTTCATAGTACACATAGGCTCGTCCCAAGATTCGACGCAGTAGTTCTTTCACTGTTCTGATTAGTCTCTACCACCATCCTCCCCACCAGGCTGCTGTAGGTGGGATAAATTTCCAAGTAATCTTTCTCACAGCCGAGTGGGTGACAATCTCATCCCAATCCAACGCTTTCAGGGCATTATTAAGTCCTATGAAATTGGTCCCGTTGTCTGAGTACAGCACAGAAATTCTTCCACGCCGGGCAATGAATCTTCTTAACGCCAGAATGAAAGCATCAGTTGTCAAAGACTGCACCAGCTCCAGATGTATCGCACGATACAGCGCACAAGTAAATAATACAACCCACGCCTTTTCTCCAGACTTTAGATACAGCGGTCCAGCATAATCCACTCCCGAGACCTCGAAAGCTGCTGTTGAACCCACTCTATCCTTGGGCAAAGGAGCAACAGCTGGTGCTGTAGGACTAGCCTTGTACCTTTTACATTTGACACATCTTGCAGTAACTATTTTTGCCACTTTCCTTACTCCAAGAATCCAGAATCTTTCCCTGAGTCTAGCTAACAGCGTCAGTAGCCCTGCATGCTGTGACCGATGATGTTCGTCCCAAATCAATCTGGTCACGATGGCATGGTTTGACGGCAACAAGATGGGTTTCGTGAATGCTTCACTTTCTTCCCCAAAGGTAAGTTTTGTTTCAACCCTCAGAACTCCCATTTCGTCCTTGAATACCCTGACTTTCTTCTCAAGTTCCTGCTCGTGATCTCGAAAGCATTCCTGCTGCACAACTCTCAACAAGGTGTTCTCGGCTTGTTGCATTTCTTCACCAGTGAGTTCACCTCTTTTTGCTTGTTTTGCCTTAGTAAGGTTGCGGAAGAATCTGATGATCCAACCAATCATTCTGACTATCTTGACATAACTTGAGAAATACAAGAGACGCGAGCAAAAGTCAGGTGAACTACACGCCACACTCGATATAACTGTCTTCCGTTTCTCAATATTGACTTCGTCTTCAGGTGCGGCAATTTCATAAAACGGCCACTGCTCTGGATTGTCCCTTAGCCACCGTGGTACTTCCCACCATTTGCTCTCAAAGAGTGCCTTTGGACTGCATCCCCTTGATGGAAGATCTGCTGCGTTCAGAGTCCCCGGTAGGTGGCGCCAATCCTCAGTATTGGTGTACTGTCGTATTTCATGACAACGGTTACCCACGAAGGTACTCCAGTTGCCCGCCCGCTTTATCCAAGTCAAGGCTACTGACGAGTCGCTCCAAAAGAATGTTCTGCACCGTTGTAGTCCCAACGCCTCTTTCACTTGGGTAGAAATTCTGGTACCAATGACTGCTGCCAACAGTTCCAAACGTGGTATAGTGACATGTTTGACAGGAGCAATCCTCGCCTTAGCCTGGACCAACTGGACCGATACCTCTGCACCTCTCCTTGTCCTTAAGAATACACAAGTTGCATAAGCAAGTTTGCTCGCATCACAAAATACATTAAGACTGATATCTTCCGCTCCCCAGTCCACTTGTACCATTCTCCTTGGAAAGCGACATCTAGCTAACCATTGCATCTGCTCCACCCAGTTCTTGAATGTGCTTGTAATGCTATCCGGAAGCTCTTCATCCCATCGAAATTTGTGTTTCCATGTTTCTTGCAGCATCAGCTTTGGCAGTAAGGTAGACGGACATGTGAAGCCAATTGGGTCGAAAACACGCTGAGCCACAGACAACAGATTCCTCTTGGTAACTCGACAAGTGGTCATCGCAATGGTTTTGACATCACAGAGAAGCTCATCTGTAGTGACATCCCATAAGAGACCCAGGACTGGAACAACTCCATCTTGCATCGCAGCTCTGTCTTCTTGATGAACGGGGCTGCTGATCCATCCGCGAAGATCAAATTGTGCTGTAGACATCAGTGCAGTAGCTCCCCTCACAAATTTCTGTAGCTGTTCTTCATTGGCTACACTGGTAACACAGTTGTCCACGTAGAAAGAGTTTCTGAGTCGCTCTGCAGTACTATTCAGTTCCTCAGGCACATGTCTCAAGTGATGTGATATAGTCGCACCCAGTAGAAATGGACTAGACGACACTTCAAAGACAACTCTGCAGTGCCTGAGGATTGCCACCTCTTTGTTACGACAGTCCTTCCACCAAAGAAATCTTAAAAAATCCTTGTCACCTTGGGCTAGCTTGATTTGTAAGAATGCCTTTCTGATATCAGCTGTTACTCCAATAGCATGTTTTCTGAATTGTATCAACATCAACAGCTTGGGTATTAATTCCACCAAATTGGGCCCTTTTTCCAGACAGCTGTTAAGTGAGTTGCCTCTTTTATCTTGGGCTGAGGCATCGAACACAGGCCTAATTTTGGTGGTCATACTAGATTCCTTTATTACTGGCTGGTGAGGGAGGTAGTGACCATCATTCTTGCTGGCAGAGGGTATCATTTCCACATGCCCTCACGCAGCCATTCACGAAAGATTTCATCATACTCTTCCAACTTGCCAAAGGTTTCTAGTCTTTTGCTTACACTCAACAATCTCTTCTCCGCTAGATCGTAGTTGTCCCTCAGCTGCGGGTGCCCCTCTTTCCAGGGAAGGCAAACCTCGTATCTTCCTTCTTGGTCAACTTTCACTGTCTTCTCGAAGAATTCAAGTGTCTCTGCTTCTAGAACTTCTTTGGTTTTGACATCTGCCGGGTAGCTAATGCCTATGGCTTCCAGACGGCACAAATCAGCTACATTAAAACCTGCCATACAAAAGAGGTCAGTTACTGTATTGCAGTTGCTGAATATTCTACGCTGCCCCATCACTGTCCAGCACAGCTTAGTTTTGAGAGCAACAATCGTGTCATCAAAACTAATCTGCAGCCTGTTAGCAGTTGCCCCATTACGTCTGCCCCAAGTAATATCTTTACCTCAGGAACATTATAGCCTACATCTGATAAGATTATGTTGTGGTTTCGAAGCACTGGGTAATACCGCTGTGTCTCAAGCCGGGGTACAACATCACAAATTTTCTGTTGGTCCAACATAGGAATAGTGCATTCAAATTTTTCATCTAAACTTCTAAGAGTAACTTCATAAATACCATGCACTTCTCGCCCTGTCTGTACTCCACCAAACAGATTATGTATTAACGTCTCTTCCCCTATCTTCTTCAGCCCAAGCTTGTGAACACTGTCCTTCGTGATGTATGATCTTTGAGATCCCGAGTCTAGTAACACTCTTGCCAACTTAACAACCTTGTCCACCGACACTTTAACTACCAAAGTTTGCAACAATGTCTGACCCTTTTGATGAGACAGTAAGTTCTCTGTTCTACCTGGTTCGTTTCCTTTCTCAACTGAACTTTTCTTGCTGCTATCGACTGGAATTATATCCTTGCACATAATAGTGTGATGCCCCTTGCAACAAATCAAGCACTTGAGTACAACTTTGTACTTTTTTGCACTATGGCCCACCTTGAGGCAATGAAAACATGCTCCTTTCTTTTTCAAAACTTCTTGTTTTTCTCTGTAGTGAGACCTCTAGCTTTAAAACAGTCCTGAGACATGTGGTTCCCTTTATCGCACCAAATACATGCCCTATCACCCCTTTTCTCTTCACTCGAGAAAATTACTGCTGCTGTCGGTAGCTTTTCTTTGTTGTTTTGCGATGCACTCCCACAGCCACGTAGGAAATTAGAACGAGCCAGAAGGAGACGTTCTTCACTTTCTACCTCTTGTCTCAAAAATCTCAAAAGTGTCTCGAGATAATTAGATTGGTCACACTTCCTATATACCTGCGACATAGGAGACCGCTCCCATGCTTTCAAAATGTCATCTGGTAGTGCTGATTCTACAAGCGGCTAGAGCATTGTCGCATATTTATCGCTAGTAACCCCTACTGACTCTAGTGCCCTTAACTGGGTCTCCAGTTTATCAAAAAGACTCCGTAGACTTACACTGATTGACAGAGCAAATGCAACACCAAGAAAGAGTGGTCAGAACTTTATGCCAATTGCAGGGTAGACTGACGTCACTGAGGTATGCTCATGATGTGAAATGCGCCGCTGTGCTGCGCACGTAGCGAACGATAAATGGGACACGGCGTTGGCGAATTGCCCACTTCGTACCGTGATTTCTCAGCCGACAGTCATTGTAGAACGTGTTGTCGTGTGCCACAGGACACGTGTATAGCTAAGAATGCCAGGCCGCCGTCAACGGAGGCATTTCCAGCAGACAGACGACTTTACGAGGGGTATGGTGATCGGGCTGAGAAGGGCAGGTTGGTCGCTTCGTCAAATCGCAGCCGATACCCATAGGGATGTGTCCACGGTGCAGCGCCTGTGGCGAAGATGGTTGGCGCAGGGACATGTGGCACGTGCGAGGGGTCCAGGCGCAGCCCGAGTGACGTCAGCACGCGAGGATCGGCGCATCCGCCGCCAAGCGGTGGCAGCCCGCACGCCACGTCAACCGCCATTCTTCAGCATGTGGAAGACACCCTGGCTGTTCCAATATCGACCAGAACAATTTCCCGTCGATTGGTTGAAGGAGGCCTGCACTCCCGGCGTCCGCTCAGAAGACTACCATTGACTCCACAGCATAGACGTGCACGCCTGGCATGGTGCCGGGCTAGAGCGACTTGGATGTGGGAATGGCGGAACGTCGTGTTCTCCGATGAGTCACGCTTCTGTTCTGTCAGTGATAGTCACCGCAGACGAGTGTGGCGTCGGCGTGGAGAAAGGTCAAATCCGGCAGTAACTGTGGAGCGCCCTACCGCTAGACAACGCGGCATCATGGTTTGGGGCGCTATTGCGTATGATTCCACGTCACCTCTAGTGCGTATTCAAGGCACGTTAAATGCCCACCGCTACGTGCAGCATGTGCTGCGGCCGGTGGCACTCCCGTACCTTCAGGGGCTGCCCAATGCTCTGTTTCAGCAGGATAATGCCCGCCCACACAGTGCTCGCATCTCCCAACAGGCTCTACGAGGTGTACAGATGCTTCCGTGGCCAGCGTACTCTCCGGATCTCTCACCAGTCGAACACGTGTGGGATCTCATTGGACGCCGTTTGCAAACTCTGCCCCAGCCTCGTACGGACGACCAACTGTGGCAAATGGTTGACAGAGAATGGAGAACCATCCCTCAGGACACCATCCGCACTCTTATTGACTCTGTACCTCGACGTGTTTCTGCGTGCATCGCCGCTCGCGGTGGTCCTACATCCTACTGAGTCGATGCCGTGCGCATTGTGTAACCTGCATATCGGTTTGAAATAAACATCAATTATTCGTCTGTGCCGTCTCTGTTTTTTCCCCAACTTTCATTCCTTTCGAACCACTCCTTCTTTGTGTTGCATTTGCTCTGTCAGTCAGTGTATATCATTTAGCATGCTACTCTTTTAAGTACTAATTGCAAGAGTTCACGAACGTAAATCTCAATCAGAAGTTCATCTCTTGCAAACCTCGATTTTAATTGCTCTGAAGCTGAGGGTGGGAAACTTTCCACGAGTTCTCTAGCTGACGTCCCGGGTACAGTAGCCTGGCAAAGGTATTGGAATTTATCCTCTTCTTCGATTTCGTCATCCTCATGTATCTTTCTGAACTGCCCCCAGAAGGCTATCCAGTTGTGCACATCTCCATCGAACTTTTTAAGTTCTAATTTCGGCAATCTTAAATTTCTTTTACTCCTGGATTTACTAGAACTAGTACTAGCAATACTATTTGCCCCATTGTCACTGAGTGTGTCATCATGCAAAAAATTCTCATACCTGGTCTTTAAGGTTAACCACCTTTCGCGGTATCCCTCCATGATTTCGTATTCGGCAGCGATCTCATCTTCTTCTTCTTCGTGCTCTCCGGCGTACCAAACATCATTAATTTTTTCATCGAGCACGAATAATCGTTCAGCTTTGTCCTCGAAGATCTTGAATCCTGCGGAGACCTCTTCTCTTGTGGGTTGTTCTGCATTTAACTACTGTTCAAAGTCATTGCCAGCACGTGTAAACAATCGGCGCAATTGTGTTCGTTCACTTTTCAATTTCGTAATTTCTGCCATATTTAGGCGGAAACTAATTCTGTCACGGTCGCCAGATGTTGAGAAAAGTGCTTATAATGTAACGTTAACACAATTTAACACAAATGCTCCTATTTATTTACATAAAACAAGTTTACAATTCACTGCACTGACCAAGAGATACATTGTACGCCATGATCTACACCACAACCAAAGATTACATAAACAAGATAAACAGTGTTGTATCACTTGTAATGTTCATAGATATGCCAGTAAGATATGACACGGCAGTCCATGGAATAAATGTGGTTCCGTAACAGATATGATCGATTCCACTTAAGGTAAAACTGTGAAACGTTCTTCTGGTTTTGGGCGACTAAATTATGCTTGAATTGCGTTGTATAACTTCCGGAATAATGAAATTACTTTTGACAAGAGAATAATATTGTGTTTCGGTCATCACCATCATTTAGTAAATGTGTTCTAAGTTATTTGGAGTTTATTTTGATGTAATACTTTGAAGAATAAGTTTTCTTGGGCGACCATTTCATAAATTTGTTGGATATCAAGTGTTGTTTGTTAAAACTTACGTATTGTATTGGGTCGCAAGAATCTGTGCAACTCGTTAACTATAATGTCATGAAGATCCATACTGTTACTAAGGGAAGGGTGGTTTTACCCAGTATTTTCCATATTATGTGTTGATTTAATAAACTCTGAGCTCGGGGGTAAATTTATAAGCCGTAAAATTGTTTCTTTGACTAACTCAGTTGTGTGAGCAGCCATGTTTCTTTCGGTGTCACGTGATAGTTTCCCATCGCTACTCTTAGTAAACATATTGTGGGCGTGTACTATTTTCATTTTGACATTTGACGTACGACCTCATTATTATTGTTTTTCAACATATGAAGTGAGTCTATTGTGTAGATGAGACATATTCGTGAGGGTTACGCTTGTTGGCTATGTATGCCTAATGTGTCAGTGTAGAGACTTTTCTTTGCATAACTAATGTTTTAATATAACAGTTTCTGGAGAGTTTGTTGTTCGAAGATCTCTCGAATTACCTTCTGATCTAGATTTTCCGTGTATTTTTCTCGCTGAACTTAATCTTGCCGACCGTTCCGTTGGAGACGTCTTATTTCGTTTTGGGATAGCCATAAGAGACTGTTTTGGGCTCCCAAATTTTAAATCAAGTGTGATTTAAGATCACAGAATTGTAACGAAAATAAATTTCGATTTTCTTGATTATTGATCATTGGGTTGTAAAATCCTTGTAATTATAATTTAGCATCGTCTTATGATCCGTGGTTTTGAATTGTGGAGTATTTCTTTCTTGAACTGACCTTAAAGTTTTATTTGAGTTCAAGTGTACTCGTAATTTTTTAATTTTCTTTGGGCGTTAGGATTGTCTGGAAACCTAATTAATTAATTAATTAATTAATTAATTAATTTGACTTTATTAAAGTTATCACTTTCTCATATACAGTGTTCTTATTTAAGTCAGCATATTAAAATTCTTTCTTCTGGCGATTCATTAGTCCTCTTGGGTCTAGTTCGCTCTCTCGTTTTCGCGACCTTTGGACTGTGAAGGTAAGTTTTGTTTAATTCTTCTAATTTCTGTTTGTCCTTGGTCGTGTAACAACTATCGCTTGAATGTCAGGAAACTACGCGACAACACTTTTTACTATTTGTTAGGTAATAATAAATAATAATAATAGTATGGCCTCAGCTACCGTGTGCAGACATTTCGATTTGACGCCATCTGGCTGTCTGCTCGTCAATTTCGACGTTCCGTTTTACTCTAGGTCCGCTAGATGGCAGACAGAGTAAACCGGATCTCTCTTGGACGTCTATGGCTGAGATTTAATTAATTTTGTCGGGTAAATACCAAATGTTTCACCAGAGATCTTTTACATGCCGACATCGTACGACATGGAGTGTCGAATGGACTTTTTTCCGCCCTTCAAAAATCCGACTACCTCTGCCGGGTTTGAACTCGCTATCTTGGAATTCGGAGGCCGACAATCTACCGCGGATCCACAGAGGCAGCTACTATTTGTTGGGTATAACACATTCGAAGAAATTTACAAGATTGAATTTTCCTTTTCTTCACAAGAATCGAATAAAATTACCTATTACCGGAATACAATGTTAGGGAAACTTCAGGACGAGTTTCCAAGCGAAGCTGTTCACTAGATATAGTAGGGAGTGAGCTAGCTCGATGGTTATACTGTGTGATGACAGATTGTACATTCTTGATAAGTCGTTGCTACAGCAACTGTTGGACTTGTCTTGAAAACGCAGAAAAATTTAGCACCAGAACGTAATTTGTGGCCACATTTTTTAGTCACGGAGTTTCCTTCGAGAAAACGTAGAAAATTAGACATTAATTTACGGACAGATGAAGATAAGGGAAAAATGCAAGCTCATTTTGATAGAGCGTTTGAACGCATTCGTGAGTTTATGAGGGAGGTAAATGGATCTGTACCGGGTGATACACCTCCACGACGCAAGTTCAAATCTTGCGCCAATTATAACTCCTCCACTGGAGAAACCCAGAACTTTAATTACTGAATTAACTCCACGGTTTCTCGGAAGATGTCACTACTGTAAATTTTGGAATTTTGAAGTGTTCTGAACTGTGTCTGTTTCGATTTGTGTTTGTTTGCTCCGTGTCAAGAAGTTTGGACATTCTCTACCAGATGTCCCTACAAAAACTATGATAACGCACTCAGGTGAAAAGGAATGTATTCTCATGAAGAAATATTGTATTCCTAAGTTTTTGTTTTACTAAATTTTGTTCTGTGGTTTGTGGGGTTGGCAATATAAAGCCTTTCTTCCGCCTGTTTTGAATGTAACCAATCAGGAATTTCTGTAATTAATTTTCCACCAATAAGGTGTTTCTTCGTCGTCTTGTGTATTAGTTTTTGCTGTTATCCAATAAAAGTTGGTGGGCGGGTTGTTATCATTCATGAAAGGTCTCGAATTTTCCACGAGGGTATAAAAACTGCTGATTTTCTTGTCTCGGGGCCGCTTCAGTAACATCTTTCTTTGTGTGTGGTTATGTAGCAGGGGCGAGAAGCGCCTCTTTCTTCGGACAGCAGATCTATAGCAAGGTAATGGCCTTTTAACATATTTATTTCACTCTAGCTCAGCAGTTTAACTCTCGGAGAAGGTTCGAATCCTTTTGTAACCCATCTTCTAAAAATGTAAATTCCTTTTCTATCTAAAATCTACAAGGATCTTTAACTGTAAAGTGGGAATAAAGAGTGCTTCACCCTCTCGAACTCCCCTTCATTTTGAATTGGAGGTGACTACGTTTTAATAACCGTTTCTTCTCTTCCAGAAAAAAGTTAATTAAAGTTCTCTTAGACGAGTCACCTCCTTAGTATGGGATTAACCCTCGTGTGAATGGCCTAGGGCCAAGTAGGTCTTAAATGTGTATTAGGAGTGCAAGTTACGCCTCCAGTCAATTTGGTATTTTGGGCCATGTAATTAAGCTGTTCCTTTTCTGAGTATGCCCAGTAGGTTGGGTACATGATACCCCCGTGTATATTTGTAAGTTGTGGCTGCAGGCAAGTGATTGTAAAAGTCGAAGATGCCTTAAATAGGCGTGAGTAACTGAGAGCCGGTTCGCTCGTTTCGAATTAGGTTTTGAGTGCCTCTAGAAGGCCGGAATGTGTTAGGTGAGAGATAGTGCTCTTTGATTTAAGGGGAATTCTGCCCCAGGTAGTCTGGTTGGATATTGGTAAAGTGGAGCTTGGAGTTCATTAATGATTGTTTTCCTGCTACTTGGTACCTGTTACTCTATTGTTGTTATTTGTTGATTTGAAAAGAAAATATAACCTTTGTTAAAGTTTTAAATTACTTTTAATTTGGTAGTTAAGACCTATTCCAGCCCGCACCTTCTTTCACCTCTGCTATTCCACAGATACCTCGGAACAAGTGGTAGCAGAGCGTGGTTGAATGGGTCTCAATCTACCCCTTTTTGACGGCTAAACTTGCTTTCTTTCGAACTCTAACAATTTTCTCAGTCGCTAGAATTTTTTTTTATTTTCCTAAAATTTTTCTCTCATCATGTCCGGCCCTCGCGACGTCCTCCATCCCGGCTATTTGCGCAAGGAGGAGTTGTTCTATGAATTAACCATTAGAAATGTTCAATCTGGAGACACGGTTGCGGCCGATACCAACAAACTTAAAGAATCTCTCGATTTGCCTCTTTCCATCCCTACTTTGGGAGAGAAAGATATTGACGAAGCTCTCTCCACGATCACGGATAATACTACTGAGCTAGCATCTATAATTTTTTTTGAAGGGGGTGACCCATCAACAAATAAACTTAAACGTGTGCAAGCTAGGTTGTTCCATTTTTACAATAGGGTTACTGATCTATTGTCTCTAAAGTTAAATGACAGTTATGGGAAGGAGGCTAGTGCTGTTCTCGAAAATATTTCTGCTTTATCCAGTAAGGTGAGCCTATTGTTAACTGGGGCAGTACCCCCAAAGCCGATCAACGTAGTGACCGAGGAGCAGTCTCCCACGGGGGGAGAAAGTAGGCGATCTGTGGTAGCCCAGCCCGCATCTGTTCCATTAGAAACTGAGTCCGCTCGTCGCACATCCATTCCACCTTTTGTATTGAATAATCCACCCTCTGAAACAGCTCCTCCGCCAATTAGGCCTCTACCGACTATGTCACCCGGGTTCAGTAGTTTGCCTCATCCATTAGCAATGCTGCTCAGGTGTACTTCTAAGTTTTCTGTTAACTCCACCAGTGATGTTATTTCATTCCTAAGGTTTTTAGTTGAGTTCCAAGATCATGCCCTTGTTTTTTCTCTTTCTCCGTGTCAAATTTTGCAGATCATTTACCCCTATTCTATTGGTGTTCTATCTGATAAAATAGTAAGAGCTGTTGCTGAACAATCATCTATAGAAGACTTCCACGCCCATCTATTAGCAAACTTCATTCCGGCGAGGGCAAGGTCATCTTTAATACAGAAGTACTATTATAGAGTACAACGGTTGGATGAAAATTTGGCAGACTTCATCCAAGATATTAAATTCTACACCAGGGTATTTGCTCTCCATTTTCCTGAAGACCAGATTGTACAGGCCATTGTGGAGGGAATTTCACCCTCGTACAGGTCATATTTGTGCTTTGCGTCGAGCCCTCAAACTTTTGCTGAACTTGAGGCTATGGCTGTGTCAGCCGAAGGGGTCAGGTATGCAGACACATTACGTGTTGCGAGGGAGCCCCCTCCGTCTTCATCTTCTAGTAATTTTCGGCCTCCACCGCGCCGATCCGTCACACCCCGCAAAAGTTACGCTTGCGGGTCGCCTGACCATCTCCGGAAAAAGTGTCCGTTAATTAAATCTAGTAGGACATATACTGGAGCAGGTTCATCCCAAGGCTGCTTTAAATGCGGCGCTTTCTCTCATATTGCCAAAAATTGCCCGAATTCAAATAGCACTCCCTCCTGCTCAACTTCGGGTGCAACATCCACCAACAATCAAAAGTGACTAGTGGCTTCGGCTGAGTCGGCTAACTCATCTTTTCGAGGCTCAGCCCCAAGTAAACTAACCGAAATTTCAGAGAAATGTCCGAATCGTTCTACATTACCATTTGAATGTCTCAAAGAATGTCTTAGGATTGCGCCGGATACTCCCGCACCTGTCCCTTTTCCCAAAATTGAATTGAATAGTGAGCCTGTAACTGCTCTTTTAGATTCAGGCAGTGTTTGTTCTATTATTTCGGCTGAGTGGTATTCTAAATTAAAATCGGTCTGTAAACTTCCTGATTATTGTTCGTCTTTGGTTCAATATGTTTCGGCTAACTCATCTCCATTAGAGATTTTAGGTTTCCTGTATGCCAAAATTCGTATATCTAAGTTTACTTGGAAATTTAAACTGTTTGTGGCCAAGCACTTGTCTTGCCCCATTATATTGGGAGCTGATTTCATGTCTCACACCGGTCTAGTGCTCGACCTTCAGAGCAAGTCGTGCACTTTCAAATTTGATAGTAATTCCAAAATCCCTTTGTTAAAATGTAGTTCTGTGTCATTTTCATCTATTTCGCCTACCCAGGATGAGATGTTGTTAGATCTTAGACATCTACCTGAGGAGCAGGCTGATAGTATTCGCAAGTTGTGTTAGTCGTTTCCAGAAGTTTTTTCTGATACACTTGGTGTTACTGGCCTTATCGAATACAAGATTGAGGTTATGGATTCGATCCCTGTTAGGTTTCCACCTTACAGGTTATCGCCTCCTAAAATGAAGGCTTTGAAAGAAATCATAGATCAGATGTTGAAAGATGGTATTATTCGTCCATCTAAGTCGGCGTATTTATCACCTATTTTCCTAGTCCCGAAACCCCAAGGGGACTTCAGGCCTGTAATTGACTATAGAGCTCTCAATCGGAAGGTGGTGTTACAATCTGTGCCCCTTCCAGACCTTCACTCTTGTTTTTCGTGGTTTCGTAAAGCTAAGTTCTTCACCATCTTAGATCTTAATCAGGCGTATAACCAGATACCGCTAGCAGAGGAATCTAAACACCTGACAGCGTTTGCCACTGATTGGAACTTGTACGAATACAACCGCGTGCATTTCGGGCTCCCCACGGGAGCAGCTGTGCTTACGAGACTGCTAGACAGGGTCTTATCCGACATCAAATTCGAGTATTTATATCATTATCTTGATGATGTCGTCGTATTTTCTGAGACCTTTGAAGAACAGCTAGATCATCTGAAAGAGGTCCTGAGTCGCCTTCGTAAGGCAGGGTTAATGGTGAAGTTGTCCAAGGTTGCATTCGCTAAGCCCTCTATGTCATTTCTAGGGCATATTGTGTCGCCCGATGGTGTCGCTGTAGATCATTCTAGAACACAGGCCATCCGTGATTTCAAACCTCTTAAGGACATCAAAGGTATTGCCAGATTCATTGGAATGGTGAATTTCTTCAGGAAATTTATTCCTAACTTCGCTAAAAGAGCGGCGCCCTTGAACTTACTCCGCAGGAAAGGCGTCAAATTCGAGTGGGGGCTTTCTCAACGAGCCGCTTTCGAAGACCTCAAGTTAGCGCTTTGTAATGCTCCTGTCCTCGCTATGCCCGATTTCTCTAAGAAATTCATCGTCCAAACCGACGCGTCGTCGTCGGCGGTAGCGGCAGTCCTTCTTCAAGAGACTGAACTAGGGAGGCGACCCATCGCCTATGCGTCTAGGACGTTTTCGGCTCAAGAGGCCAAGTAATCCATTTATGAACTTGAAGGGTTAGAAGTCTCATTTGCTCTAGAAAAATTCCGTCTATATCTGGAACATGTCAAGTTCGACTTGGAAACTGATAACCAAGCCTTAAGTTGGATCTTAGGTAGGCCGCGTCGTACTGGTCGCATAGCCCGCCTGGCCATCAGAATTTCTGCCTTCCAGTTTGATGTTAGGCACATTAGAGGTACTGAAAATGATGTAGCAGACGGACTTAGCCGTATGTTTTCTAATGATGTAGAGACCTCTGAGCAGGTTGATAGTTCTTCACCTCCCAGGTCCATACTACCTGAGGTTAATGCCATTCTAACAGATGCTCCCATGTTGTTTAAGGATCTTGAGAAATATCAACGTGAAGATCCGACGCTGGCCCCTATCATGGAAACCCTTTCTTCTGGGGAACATGTTGTCCCTTATGTACAGAGGAATGGTGTTTTTTTGTTGCCCGTCAAGGCATGATAAGATGATGAAAGTAGTGGTTCCAGCTGTTCTTGTACCGATGATCTTCAAGTACTACCATGAGACCCCGTTAGGGGGGCACTTAGGCATCTTCAAAACTCGGGAAAAGATCCGAGAAATGTTCATTTGGAAGGGTATGGACGGAGAAATCCGTGAATTAGTAAAAACGTGTAAATCTTGTTGGCTTAGTAAACCCACCATGTCCACTAAGCAAGGACTTTTGTCTTCTCATCAAGCGTCGCGCTCCATGGAACGTCTTTACATCGACTACGTAGGACCCTTCACCCAGTCAAAGGGGAATGCCAACAAGTTCATCCTTGTGTGTGTAGATGGCTTCACTAGATTCGCATGGTTATTTCCTACCAAACTGCCTACTGCTCAGTCCACCATTTCATGTTTAAATTCAATCCTCGCTTCTTTTGGTCCGTGTCAATATATTGTTTCTGATAATGCTAAGGCTTTCACATCCAATCTTTTTCGTAAATTCTGCTTTGATCTGTCCATCTCTCATGTGACTACTTCTTCTTACTATCCTCAACCATCTCTGGCTGAACTGGTCAATCGTAATCTGAGGTCGGCTCTTATTGCCTATCATTATGAAGATCATTCTAGGTGGAACACGTCCCTGCATTGGTTAGCTTTTGCTTTGAATTCGGCGGTTCATGAATCCCATAAGTTTACTCCAGCTTCTTTGATGTTTAAGTTTGTACCCAACACGCCGCTCTCTAATCTTTGGTCTCTTAGTGACATTCTGCCGGAGACAATAGATCCTGATAATATTAGAGATCTTTGGAAGAAGGCTAAGGCCAACCTTCAAATATCACATGAAAAGGTTAGGGAAAGATATGATCGTGGACGGAGACCCACCAATTTAAAGGTAGGAGACCAAGTTATGGTCAAGAATTTCGTTCCCGCGGGCAAGCTTGCCCCCGGATTTTATGGGCCGTGCATAATTGTAGATTTTCTGACGCCGGTCACATTGTTAGTGAGCAACCCAGCCACCGAGAGAATATTTAGGGTTCACCTGTCTCAGGTGAAACCTGTGTAAATTACTTGCTCATTGGATCTTTATAATCTTGTAAGAAACCCAAAAGGTTATATTTTTCTCTCATCCTAGGCCTTCTGCCCCTCATAATTTTACATTTTGTTTTTTTGTCTGCTCTGTATAAATTTTGTGACTCCTTCTTTGAGGTTACTCTGCTGTCCTCTCCATAAGGCCATTACCAAGTTCCCGTCTCCTGCTAAAACACCAGTGGCAATAAAAGAAAATCAAATAAATAAAAGTTTCCACGCCGCTGGCCCCTCAGCCTCAACTCCAAGACTGTACCCTAAAAACAAAATGTCCAACACAATTCTGCCGCCAAGATTTTAACGTTTCAGTGCCCCCGCAGCCGTGCGGCGCCGTACCACCACTGAGGTGGGGTACGGGCCTACTCCACTCCAGTGAGGTCGACCAGTGTACGGCGAGCCGGAGCCCTCCTTCCGGCCAAGGCTGATGTGCGGCGTACCACCCGCAATCTGCTCGAGGACTGTAAACAATCGTCGCGTCTGCGGCGTGCATCACAAACGACTACCCCTCTCATAGTAGCGGGAGAAAGGTATCTCTGGGTACTTGAGGGGTCCGAGCGGCTTCCTCTAGGTACGGGCAGCGGCGGCAGGTTTGCCGTCAAAGTAATCGGCAGCTATGTACTTCTGCAGCTACATGGATATTCTACATCTGTAATTAATACATTTTTGGTTTCAAATCAACCTTCGTGGACTAAAAAAATATTACCTTCATAAATTAATTTTTTTACTACTGCAAAGAAATTCTTAATCAAACAACTTCAGAGACCTCCAACTACTGAAAAGTTCTTTTCTCTCTTCTAAATTCTTCAACTAATAAGCAGTAAACTTGGACTTTGCCTTGGAATTTTTTTCTGTTTTCTTCTGTCACCCCTCGGAAGGACTTTTGGGAGGGGGAGGGCTGTACCGGGTGGTACACCTCCACGACGCAAGTTCAAATCTTGCGCCAATTATAACTCCTCTACTGGAGAAACCCAGAACTTTAATTACTGAATTAACTCAACGGATTCTCGGCAGATGTCACTACTGTAAATTTTGGAATTTTGAAGTTTTCTGAACTGTGTCTGTTTCGATTTGTATTTGTTTGCTCCGTGTCAAGAAGTTTGGAAAATCTCTACTAGATGTCTCTACAAAAACTATGATAACGCACACTGGTGAAAAGGAATGTATTCTCCTGAAGAAATATTGTATTCCTAAGTTTTTGTTTTACTAAATTTTGTTCTATGATTTGTGGGGTTGGCAATATAAAGCCTTTCTTCCGCCTGTTTTGAATGTAACCAAACAGGAATTTCTGTAATTAATTTTCCACCAATAAGGTGTTTCTTCCTCGTCTTGTGTATTAGTTTTTGCTGTTATCCAATAAAAGTTGGTGGGCGGGTTGTTATCATTCATGAAAGGTCTCAAATTTTCCACGAGGGTATAAAAACTTTCTTCGGACAGCAGATCTACAGCAAGGTAATGGCCTTTTATCATATTTATTTCACTCTATCTCAGCAGTTTAACTCTCGGAGAAGGTTCGAATCCTTTTGCAACCCATCTTCTAAAAATGTAAATTCCTTTTCTATCTAAAATCTGCAAGTATCTTTAACTGTAAAGCGGGGATAAAGAGTGCTTCACCCTCTCGAACTCCCCTTCATTTTGAATTGGAGGTGACTACGTTTTAATAACCATTTCTTCTCTTCCAAAAAAATAATTAAAGTTCTCTTAGACGAGTCACCTCCTTAGTATGGGATTAGCCCTCGTGTGAACTGCCTAGGGCCAAGTAGGTCTTAAAGTGTATTAGGAGTGCAAGTTACGCCTCCAGTCAATTTGGTATTTTGGGCCATGTAATTAAGCTGTTCCTTTTCTGAGTATGCCCAGTAGGTTGGGTACATGATACCCCTGTGTATATTTGTAAGTTGTGCCTGCAGGCAAGTGATTGTAAAAGTCGAGGATGCCTTAAATAGGCGTGAGTAACTGAGAGCCGGTTCGCTCGTTTCGAATTAGGTTTTGAGTGCCTCTAGAAGGCCGGAATGTGTTAGGTGAGAGCTAGTGCTCTTTGATTTAAGGGGAATTCTGCCCCAGGTAGTCTGGTTGGATATTGGTAAAGTGGAGCTTGGAGCTCATTAATTATTCACCCGGGGCTGGAACCCCAGCCATGTAGTTTCTTAACTTGTTTTCCTGCTACTTGGTACTCTGCTGTTCCACAGATACCTCGGAACAGGATCAATACTAATTTCATATCAGTTCGAACCTAGCAAGGAGCGAGAAGAAGAAGCTCAGTTCGAGCTGATTGAAAATCTTAACGAGCTAGAGAAAATGCGTGATCGGTTGTTAGAAATGTATTTACACGCTCGCACTGTTAATGGGCTAACTTTTCAGATAGAAGATCTCTCTGCTTTCCAGTGTAAGCAGATTGAGGAACCCTTCCGTCGCAGAGTGTACACATTAGCGGTGGTAAATTTTAAAAATGATTTCTTACTTCTCGAAGAGTTCCTAGATAAATCTTACGTGTGGTTTAATAAGTATGTCAAGAAGGCACTAAACACACAAGCTTTAAAAGTAAACACCAATCTCTGCACACATGTTCTACACGATAAAATCCATAACAATTATTTTCATTCAAGGAATGCAGAAATTACCGAAGGTACTTATTTAACAGATTGGTACAACGAAAATATAACTAAACCGACTCTGAAAAAATTGACAGTGTTCGAGGCTCGTGATTCGGGTTGGTCTCTGCTACGAATTCGTGAATTGAGAATAAACATTAATAAAAATGTAGGTTTTCACGTGGGCAAGTCGCCAACTAGTCTAACGTTGCCTACAGCAGTTAGAAACAAGAAAGCAGTTATTAATCTGCGGAACACACGAGATGCTTCCTTTGCGTGGAGTGTTGTTGCTGGCTTAGTTCCAGCTAAACATCATGTTGATCGAATTTCTTCTTATCCACATTATAATTTAATCCTAAATTAAAAATACGTACCAATCCCGATGGAAATGATGTATATGAGAGAATTTGAAGATCAAAACGAAATCTCCGTGAATGTATTCGGAGCGCAGTATGACGAGAACAACTGAATGTGCATAGGACAGAAAGATGACAAACAAGAGATTACTCTTGTACCTTTGTACGTTTCACATAAAACGTGTGAAAAGAAAGATCTTCTAATGCTTCATATTGGCGACAGTGAGAAGTATTACTTCTGTTTAATTAAGAATCTTCCACGTCTTGTGCACTCATCTCTTACGAAGAACCATAATAGAATTTATATTTGCAGACGGTGTTTGTCTTACTTCCAAAATGAGGAAAAATTAGCTTTGCATACTAATAACTGTATACAATTTCCGGTGGGCAAAAGTATAATTGCATTCGGATAGGGAACGGCTAGTGTACTTTACCGAGTATAAGGTTAAAGAGCCAGTACCTTTTATTGTGTATGCTGACACAGAATGCATACTGAAACCTGTATCTACTTGTTTTCCAAATGATAACACGTCGCATTCAACTCCAATGCACGAACATATGCCATAGAGCGTAGCATATTATTTACACTGCAGTTTTGACAGAGATTTGTGCTCTTTCAAACTCTATCGAGGTAGTGATTGTGTTAAACGTTCGTAGATGAGATGTATAACTTAGTGGACTCGCTTGCACCCTATTATTTTGAAACGGAACCGATGTTACCATTGACTGTTGAGCAAGAAAAAAAATCCTCTCGTCTACATTATGTCACATATGTGAGAAGGAAATCGCAGATAATGAAATTAAAGTTCGCGATCATTGTCATTTAACGGGTGTCTGCAGGGGATCAGCACATCAATCGTGTAACTTACAGTATCGTAAAATTTCTATCTTGCCGGTAGCATTCCATAATTTGACAGCCTATGACAGTCATTTTATAATTAGAGAACTGCATAGGAAGGGAGGGGATGATGTGACAAATCTCAGAGCGAACATTAAACTATTGCCAGTGAACATGCAGCGATGCAAAGTATTTTCAAACTTCATACGTTATAACCAAAGACAATGTGTTGAACTAAGATATATAGACACATGCAACTTCATTCCTTTTTCGCTGGACAAAATGGCACAATTACTTAGTGACGAGTCAAAGCTTGTAACGAGACAGTATTTCACCGATGATTACGGTTTAAACTCGCTTCTCGGAAAGGGATATTTCCATACGAATATATCACTAGTATGGAGGTGTTAGACGACACTAGTTTACCGCCATAAGGAGGTGACGTAAACGATCCCAGTAACTGGCATCCAATTACTATATGCTCAGTTATTAGACGAGTCATCGAGAGAGTTTTTGATAAACAGCTTCGGAACTACATTGGGTTTCATGACAATCAAAGGGGTTTCACCAATACACCCGGTACTTACATAAATACCTTAATTTTGGAAGCCGCTTTACAGCACACTAGGCAAGAAAAGAACGATGCATGCATTATATTTCTCGACGTTCGCAAAGCTTTTGATAACGTCGGACATGCGCACCTCCAGAGCACACTGGAGTCGGTCGGAGTTCCCGAAAAACTGACGAGACTGATAATTGCTCTACAAGAGGGAAACGTAACACAGATACAGACACGAAAACAGGGAACAAAACCCATCAAAATTAATCGCGGTGTGCTTCAAGGCTCCCCTTTGTCACCGGCATTATTTAACATCGCTACCAATCATATTGTGGAAGAACTTTCTGAAGATTCTTTAGCAAGGAATTACGGTTACTCGATTGCAAACGAGGAGCTTAACCTCATTATAATGTGTTTTGCCGACGTTACGGTAATATTTGGGTAAAACACTGAATCTGCTGCCGAACTAGCCAGGATCGCCATAGAAAGATTTAAGGAACTCGGCCTGGACATCGGCGCTTCAAAATCAGCTTGTCTTTCTATCAAGAAAGGTCGGCTAACGGAGGAGAATATCATCATTAATGACGACTGTGAAATTAAATCACAGTGCAACGGAAGTGCGATTCGTTACTTAGGTGTAAATTTCATCAATGAACTTAAACTGGATCCACAAGCCGTACTTGAAAAGACGCGAAACAAGATTGACACCCTTGTTAGCTCACCATTGCTGCAATCTGACCAGACATTTTCAATTTTAAATAGTTCAGTATCACCTACTCTTATTTACCAACTCCAAGTTACTCCCCTAAACAAGATACCTCAATATTTTTCTAAGAGATGCGGATAAAATATTAAAGAGTGGAACTAAAGAATTATTACAACTACCAGCAGACGTTCCGGATCACACGGTGTACACCGAAAGGAAGTATGAAGCCTTGGTTTGTTTCGCGCCACTTGGGAAGCCAAACTACAGCATATTAACATCTGTAATAAATTATCGCTTGCAAACAACGGCTACATTAATGCAACTTGGAACAAGAACGTACAATATGTTTGCAAGATCTAGGCATAGAAATGAATGATCGTGTTATGTCCAAAAATAGCCATCTTCCCAACGTAAGGAAGGTCCGACAGATACTACGAGACAGGGAAGTTCAGTCATGGACGAAGTTGCCGCACCAAGGAAAGGACGTTTGACTCTTCCAGGAATACACGCCAGGGAACAAATGGATAAGACATCACCGAGGCTTATCCTATGCGGAATGGAGAGAGGCCATCAAGATGACTGCGAATGTGTGCGCCGTTCGTTCCGTGCCAGGAAGGTTCCAGGACAACACCCCCTGTCGGCGTTGCCACAGAGAGCACGAAACTCTTGCCCATGTCCTGGGAGCCTGCCGTCACGGGGAGGTATTGAGAAATTCCCGCCATCATACAATACGACACATGATTGCGACCTTGCTGAGGGATCACGGTTTCATGGTGTACGAAGAGGTCTCTGGCCTAGCTACCGACGAGAGTAACAGACGTATTGACATGATGGCCTTTCAACCAGCTAGCAAGCAAGGACTAATCTTCGATCCCACAATACGCTTCGAGTCGCACGTTGGTCATACCGAAGGGATGGACGCCGAAAATAAGTCAATTTACCAGCCAACTGTAAACTACTATAAAGATACATATCACCTAGACAATATTTTCGTCCATGGACTCATGATCGGAGCTCGAGGCACAATCCTTAAATTTCTTGTACAGCTATGGGATTCTCTCGGTCTCAGCCGGACACGACTTCACGACATCGCTATCGCCGCAGTACAAAGTTCAGTGACCATACTCCGCAATCATCTATATATCATCTGAAGAACCGTATTGCAAATCTATCCTGAACCTTTTGGTGAATCTTCTACCTGGCACACTAGCAAAGTCAACAGTAACTTACAAGACAAAATACTGTGTAGTCGACATACTTTGACCTTCTGGCAGCCTCCGCATGGGGAAGTTGTAATAATAAGGGTGAAACTATGTCGGAAGAAAACTACGCGTTTGCTCACCTTATTTGGAATAAGTTTAACTGTAAATCGTTGGGTGAATATTCCGATATTTACTTGAAAATCGATACTTTACTCTTGGCTGATATATTTGAAAATTTTAGATTGAGTGGAAAAGAAACATATTGTATTGATGCCGCTTATTTCTACACGGCAGCATCTATGACCTGGATTGCTATTGAAAAAATAACAGCTGTCCAGTTAGAATTAGTTCAAGATGTTGACATGCTGTAGTTTTCGAACGCTCTATACGCGGTGGTAACGTGCAATGCGTTACGCGGCATGCAGTAGCAAATAACAAGTACATGTTAACATACGATGAGTCCATACCGGAATCATACATAATGTACTTTGACGTGAACAATTTGTATGGATTCGCTATGCAACAGTTTCTTCCAACAGGCGGCTTTCAGTGGGTAAAGAACGTCGAGAATTTAGACATTATGAATGTAGGAGATGAAGCAGATGTTGGGTTTATGGTGGAAGTTGATTTAATCTATCCCTGGAACCTCCTGATAAACATGCCGATTATCCATTGTGCCCTGAAAAATCTACAAAACTAATGAGCACTCTTTACAACAAGGAACGGTATGTTCTTCATTATAGACTATTAAAACAGTGTGTAGAATTAGGTATGAAAGTAGCTCGCATTTACAGAGCGATTCAATTTAATCAGAGTGCATGGTTAAAATTCTACATTGATTTGAACACAGAGATACGAAAGTTAGCAAAAAATTAGTTCGAGAAAAGGTTCTATAAATTAATGAATAACCCAATTTTTGGTCGTAAGGAAGCTGCGCGACGTCACACAGTGGGAGGGTGTTGTGGTGCACGTACGTTGATCTCAAGAGCAAACTTCAAACGTCGTATTATAGTAGACGAACAGTGTATGGTTATCGAAATAAAGAAACTTCAAATTCTTCACAATCAACCGGATTACCTCTGTGCTACAATTTTAGATTTGTCAAAAATGAAAATGAACGATTTTCACTACAACGTTATTTTGAGAAACACTGATTCAAACTCACAACTGCTATACACTGACACCGACAGTTTGATATACAGTTTTTCATTTGATATATACGAGTATGTGAAGGAAAATTCAGTTATGTTTGACACAGGAAACTATGACGAAAATGATCCTTTCCAAATTGAAAGAAAAAATTCAGGTGAAATAGGTTTAATGATGGATGAAAGCGATGGAAGTATTGTTCAAGAATTTGTAGGTTTGCGACCAAAGATGTATGTTATTAAGTTGTGTGAAAAAGAGAAACCTACTTGCAAAGCTAAGGGTGTCAAAAATGTTGTTGATCACCTTACAATTGATCAGTATAGCCGTTGTCTGTACGAAGGTGAGCGACTGACCAAACTACAAGTGTGAATCACTTCCACTTCTCATTCTGTATTCACGGTTCGTAAAAATAAACTAGCACTCACAGGTAATGATGACAAAAGCTACATCACAGACAACAAAATTAATACATTACCATTTGGACATTACAGCCTTGCAGAGAAAATCCTAAATTATCCAAATATAACCAATGTATAGCTGGCATTTCTGTGGGAGCTATCTTGCATAGTAGGCTCCCATTTTTTGTGAGCACCTCCTGACTTCCTCATCGGTTTACCCTTCCGTATGTAAAGTAATGTAATTTACTCTGTAGGTGATTATTAAGTATTAGCAAGAGAAGCTCTTGTTTCTTCTGTATTTAATTTATCAATCTTTTTATTTTTGAAATTCTTGTTTCTTCTGTATTTAATATATCAATCGTTTTAATTTAGAGGGAATTGTATTCCTATAGAATTTCAAACTAGGTAAACATTAAACTTTTTTGTTTCTTTTATTCAATGTACTGTACTGTATTTATACTTTATCTTTTAAAGTGCACTGCAAACCCTTATTTTTTCTTTTTTAAACTACTATACTGTATGTCTACTTTCTTGATATATCAAAGTGAATTGTAAACCGTTATATAATATTTTCTTTCTTTTTTCCAAATATAAAAGTCAAACTAGATGATCAAAAGTTGTTAAGAAGTTTTCTTTCAACTATCCTGCCCTATTAGTTCCTGCGCCACCTCTCTTTTATTCCTTGTACTCTGACTAAAGTAGGAGCAGGAGAATGAAAAACATATATATTTCTTTATAAATTACATTCTAATTTATTGTAGGCTAAGAGAAAACTACAGAATTTTTAAAAATAAAATTTTGACAGAATCTTCATAACTGTTACCACGAGGAGAGACCTGCAGAGGAAAAAATGATAATTAGTTGATGCAGAATAAAACAGAGAAAGCAAGCAAGAAAAAGGAAACCATCATCTACTTTTCTTCACCTTAATAATTGTTGAATTGATAGTTGATATCAAGCTCGGGCGTTGTTGTCGTTGTTAGCTCCTGAATCCTGACAAGCATGGTGTAAGTTCGCCTTCAGGTGATCTGGTAGATACTGCCAGAGCGCACTTAACTGATGTTGTTCGTAAATAGTTAATATGTTTTCAGGGAAGAAAGCCCACTCAAATTTATTGAATCTGCTAACACCTTCTTTCTTGAATTTGTTTATTACTGAACACACTATTCTCATCACACCATCTGACGATTTTAACCAACTATGAACTGCGTGAACGTTGAGCATTGCATAGCTGCCTGAATGTCTTGCAACATGTGGTAAATGATTTGGATAGTCAACACGGAAACACACGTTACGCATTGTCCTTTAATCGGGCACACCTTCTACAGTGTTCAAGTCAATTATGCAAGAACGAGGATACTCTCGCAGTGCCATTAGACGTTAATTCATTAACACAGTTGCACACAAACAGATATTGGTATTGTTGATCAACGAGAAGACTGAAGAACGCCGTAAGCGTGAAATCTAAATTAGGTACACTCATAGCTATTATAGCTGTAGATAACACATATGTACACGAATCTATATTACAACAGGCTATCTCGTAACCTCTAGTAGGTAATTTCTGAATGTCAACTATCACTCCTTTAGGTTTTGCACTCATGGTGTGTCCGATATCGAAGAACTGAAGCAGAGAATCCTCTCTCTCTCTCTCTCTCGTTTATATACACTGTTAGGAAAAAAGGAAGAAAAACTCGCGCAAGATTATTAGAAGAAAAATACTTCATTCGTTAGAGGTTTATAATTTATTATGGGATCATGCATAATAATGAGATGCAGAGTAGTGTTGGCTGGAATACGTTCGTTTGTTTCAATTTCAATGCGAACATCTACAGAGGAAGATTTTATCGATTCTAACTGTTCCATGCAATTAATAATAACAATAGGACAATGCGACTGAAATTCACTTCGTGATATATTCGGTTCAGAACAATTATCGTCAAGCTGATAGTACGCATTACGAAACTTGACGAACATATCGTACAATTCACTGCAGTCGCCATTGTTAAAATTAGCCACAGCTTTTTCATAGGGATACAAGTTTGAATTTAAGAATACCGCAACGGATCGAATATTACAGTGATCGAACTGACAAGAAGAGGCATTAATTTTCCTCCTATCGGTTTGGAAAGCAAGCAGGAAAACTCTCGGTTTTTCTATTTGTGACGTAGTCATAACCGTCCAATTAATTTTCATTGAATTCGGAACAGTGGGCAACTCGTGATAACTCCACGATCGAAATGCTACAGGAATAGAAGGATTTTTTGGATCAACTTTATGCGTTTAACTTCTTCCTCGTCGGACAGTATTAGAGTTGGTAGCTTTATACACATTTTGCGTACTTTGACCTTAGCTGTCTCATCCGCGTTGGCCGAAAACAGTGCACATTTGTCATCTCTAGAACGAATAAAGATAAATTCAAGTTTACAGATTATAAATGGTTTCCTGTAGTCTTCAAATAAACCGCAAAGAACACACATTGGGGTGATTGTATGGAACAGCTTTGTAGTTGCGTGAGCAATATTAGCTTCGTTTGGTGGTGTAAAAATTGAGGGAAAATAACCGGCATTTTTCAGCGCTAGCATTTCATTTTTAGAATAAGAGGCGAAAGTTTATATAGCACTAGTCGTACCTACACGCCGAGTTCTTTCTCCTTCCCGTTCAATTCAATACGAATTTCATCGAAGAGATTTGCTGCAAAGTTTTGATCGGGAGCGGCTGTAGCTGAAGGTGTATTATCTGCGCTTGATCTAACTATATCACATTCGATGTGAACATCGGCTTCAGAGGGTAAAAAGACATGCTCTTGATTGTGTACAGGAACTCGAATTTCATCGTTAGTAGGGGAGCAGTGGGCGTTCTGAACCACCTCGTCAGCATTTTTTCTGCTGAGTCAGCACCCGAGGTCATTGAGCACACTCACGTGACCATGACGTCATGACCACGTGCTTTGTTTTGTAAACAAAGCCACGCAAAAACAACGCATCGCTAACCTCACTGCTGCCATCTTGACAGGCCTAAACTTCAGTGCTGCCAAGTAAACCTCACTAGCGCGAGATTTGAATTCGTAAACAAATCCACGTGCTTTCTTGACAGATGTCATCCGCCATCTTGCATCGCAAACCTCAGTGCTGCCCTCTTTACGGCACTGCTGGTAATTTAAAATCTACGTGATTTTTATGCATCGCTTACCTCAGTTCTGCTGTCTTTATGGCACTACCTTTGAAATGTGATGGCGGAAATTTTTACGTGCTTTTTGACAGCTAACATCGACCATCTTTAAACAACAAAGCGTCGTTCTGCCATCTTTAGCTACTACCTTTTACATGTGGTAGCAGGCAATTTGAAGAATTCTGTCAGCTGTCATCCGCCATCTTTAATCAACGGAGCATCGTGCTGCCATCTTTATAGTACTAAACCTCATTCTTTGATATGTGGTAGCGGTCAATATGAAAAATTCCATGTGCTTTTTAACAGCTGTCATCCTCCATCTTTAATCAACAGAGCACCTTGCTGCTATTTTTACGGCACTGCGGGCAACTTAAAAAATGCTGTCAGCAGTTATACGCCATCTTTAATCAACAGAGAACCGTGCTGCTATCTTTATCGTAGTAGTAGGCCATTGCTACTTAACAGCTGTCATCCGGCATGTTGCATCGCTAACCTTAGTGCTGCCCTTTTTAGCTACTTAACTTTGAAATGTGGTGGCGGGCAATTTCTACGTGACAGCTGTTATCCGCCATCTTGCATCGCAAACCTCAGTGCTGCACTCTTTAGCTATTAACCTTTGAAATGTGATGGCGGAAATTTGAAAAATTCTATTTGACAGGAGGCATCCTTAATCAACAGAGCATCGTGTTGCTATCTTTAGCTACATACCTTTGAAATGTGGTGGTGGGCAATTCCACGTGACAGCTGTCATCCGCCATCGTGCATCGCTAAACTTAGTGTTGCCCTCTTTACGAGGCTAAACTTTATAGGCACGTGGTGGCGGGAAATTCAAAATCCACATCCTCTTTTGACAGCTGTTATCCGCCATCCTGCATCGTTAACTTCAGTGCTGCCTTCTTTACGAGGCTAAATCTCATCGTGGTGGCGGGCAATTTAAAAAATTCCACGTGCTTGCGGCCATCTTTAATTAACAAAGCACCGTGCTGCTATCTTTACGGCATTACTTTTGACATGCGGTAGCGGCAATATCAAGCTACCATCTTTAATCAACAGAGCATCGTGCTGCTATCTTTACAGCACAAAACCTTATCCTCAGACATGTACTAGCGGGGCAATTAAAAAAATTCTACATGCTTTTTGACCGTGCTATCTTTAACTACATGAACATAGCTTACCCCTATCTTGACATAAGTAAACTTTATAGTGCGGAACTTAGCCACATCGCAAGCAAGCTGCCCTTCTTACGATCATAGTTATAAAGCAAGCTGCTCTTCTCAACATACTTACCGAACTGCCCTTCCTAAGTGGGGTAGGAGAGAATGCTTAGTTAACATGTGCTATATACTGGTGGGGGGGGGGCAGTAGAGTTCTCACTCCCGGAAATGAGTTAACACTTTTTTGCAGAGTCAGCACCCAAACATCGTGAGTGAGCACGTGCTGCATTGTGCATGTGTAGCCAACTGCTGTTTTGTGTGGAATTTAACAGGACAAGCAAGCAACCTGCTACTTGTCAACGCACACCGCCAGCAAAGTGTCCTAATCTCAGAGAACGACCGGATGCCCTTCTTGACGGTCCACATCCGACGGACTTGGTCAGGATTCGAGTTAAAGCAGAAAAACTACAGCGTTAGGCGACTGCTGCTCTTACATGCTTTTGTGCAACGACGCATTTATCGGCCATCTTTAATCAACAGAGCACCGTGCTGCCCTCTTTACGGCACTCGTAGTAGCGGGTAATTTAAAATTCTATGTGATTTTTTGTCAGCTGCCATCTTTAATCAACAAAACATCGTGCTGCCCTATTTACGACACTAAACCTCACGGGCGGGAAATTTAGTAAGATGTTTTTGACAGCGGTCAGCGGCCACCTTTAATTAACAGAGCATCGTGCTGCTATCTTTACTGCACTAGACCTTAAGACTACTATAGCGTTAGCGAGACGATACAGAAGACAGCACAGTATTTCCTTCTCCTACAGTTCTGCAAAGAGTCTAACCCTGCTGAGCTATCCTCCTCATAGTCAGCTCAATCCATCCACTGTCGTGACTGAGCCGCGTTCCTCCTTTTAACAGCGAGACGATACAGAAGACAGCACAGGCCCTCCTCCTCCTACAGTTCTGCGAGTGGTCTAACCTCGCTCGGCTATCTTCCTCAAGGTCAGCTCACTCTGTCGAGACTTAGCCGCGTTCCTCCTCCTAGCAGCGAGACGATACAGAGGATAGCACAGTCCTTCCTCCTTACATTTCTGTATCCGACAGCGTACAACAGCACAACCCCTCCTCCGTACAGTTACGAGGTCGCCTTAATCCCCTCCTCCTCTTACAGATCTGTATCCGATAGCGTAGCGTTATAGAATCCCTCTTCTACAACGACAATGTTGCAAGGTAAACTCAAGCCTTTACGATAGGTGTAAAGAAAATGCAATAAGTAGAACATTTAAAAATATTTATTAAAATCCTTGTTGTATGTCTTTACACAATAATACACCTACGACGTAATTCGTCTTCTGTTTCTTCAATCTCTTGTGTGTATGCAACATTATAATAAGTTCTTAGGAGTTGTAATCGTTCAACGAGTAAGTTAACATCTTTACAGTATCTTACATCTGCATAGGGTAACAGAGTTTTGCTAGACAGATGATGTAGAAGAACTTGTTGTGCTACACAGTTTGATTGAAAAGAATCTTCAGATGTTTGCACACCTACAGAACATGTTGTGGGGAAAAATTCTGAAACGTTGAGTTCTTCTTTTTCTTCCTCCTCCTTATCTGGTAGTGTATCAGTAAGCTGAGACGATGATATATCGTTTGTTAAGCGTTCTACTGGTAAAGAAATGTGTTTAGAATGTACATGTCGTGTGAGATTATCACGTCTGTTGAATATAGCAGTACATTGTTTGCATGCATATATTCTAATGTTATGCTTTACAGCTTTATGTCGTTAAGTCTTGAACAACTACAAAGATCACACATAAACCTAATGGTTGTTTTACACTGCAACAGACAAATAACAACTGCCTATTTATCTGTAAAACTGCGTCTAATAAGGAGAAGGGAGGGAGGGTTATTTGATGAGGAAGTAGCATAGATACGTTTTTCTTTTATTAGACTTAAATGCTCCTTCCGTTATTATCTTCTCTAGTCTTTTTCCGTCCTCCTCTTTATTTTTTACAGGCAGATTACACATCTCTCTCTTGCTCTAACTAGGTAGCCTTTTTCCGAGCAGATGCTTGTAACCGCGTTCGATCCTAGCCCAGTCTAGAATTCGGCAAAAATAACTCGAATAGCCGGCTACAAAAGCCCTATCTAACAGCAAAGATAAGAATTAAAGTGTTCTAGCGATAATTACAATCTACAGCATTTACCTAGTGTAAAACTACACTATATTCTAGAACGGTAACTAGCGTTTAGGTAAAAAAACGTCCTTGTTCTTACCGGGATACTGTCTAGCGCTGCTTAACGTGCACGAAGCACGTCTTAAGAAGAAATTTCCGTCCTTACCAAGAATCGAACCCGGGATCTCCGAAGCAACCTCTGAGAGAAGGAGTACTCTGGGCCTTTTACAACAGGTACTAGGTGCAGAGTTTATAGATAGTGCATTTTAGTTACCTCTTATGTTAGGCAAGTAGGAATAAACAACCGGCAGAGAATACTATAGATGCTTCTTTTTTGTACGACAGGGAAGGGGTTCGATCCTAGCTCAGTCTAGAATTCGGTAAAAATAACTCGAATAGTCAGGTAGAAAAGCCCTATGTATCCTACAACCTAATGTCTTACTCTCTACGACACTGCCCTTGTAGTTGGTTCCCTTGCTAAGTCCAAACAAAAAAACTAACCCTAAAGGGTAAGCAGATTAAGAAAGAAAGAAATAGTAAGAAGCTATATTGACCGAATTAACTACACAGAGTAGCTGTAGTGTAAGTGTAATTGCTGATGATTCCGGCTTAGGAACATCGTGTTTTAATTCTGGCTCGGGAACCTTGTGTTTTGTTAAATATGTTAGCCTCTTGTAGATAGATTTACCAGCACATAAAAACTTCTGTTTGGACAAGGTCCTTGTTCAGCATAAAGTCGCCTAGGCAAGGTACTAGTCACTCACCCTAGTTGTATCCCACAATCTAATGTCTTACGCTCTAGAATATTGCACTCCCGTAGAAAAAATTCGAACACCTCAGCATCTCTCAAAACCGCGTAAATAGTTAGTGGGACGTAAAGAAAATAATTATCGCTTAGGAACTTATGTTTGTTTCTGTTCAATAGTAAGGACATTGTAGGGTTTGTGTTAGGAAGGGCATACATATATACAGCGTTAGCTTGAAAAGGCCCTTGTTCAGCATAGCAGGTAAAGCTGTCTTTGAGGAAGTATTTCTGTGTTACAGAGTTAGTCAGAGCAAATGCACAGTAAAGAATGTACACAGCAACAGAAATTGTACACTCTTCCGGCTGTCTCGTTGTCAGCGAGCAGCGAGAACACTTGTACCTCTAAGTAGCTTAATTAACAGTAGAATAGCATTTTCTTAGCTGTGTAAGTAATTCGCTTTGCGCATTTAACTCGTGTAAAACTATAGAAAACGCATCTCAGAGAAGATAAAACTAAGTGTCGGCACATAGCCTACAAACACTTTCCCTGTGCTTTTCTACTGTGTTGTGAAGACTGCCTAGCATCATCAGTTAATTTTGGCTTTTCCCTGAGCACCTTGATCAGATCTTGTTCTTTTTATTCGCTCAGTAACTTTAAGTAATGTTATAACGATGAAGCAGAGAATCCTCTCTCTCTCTCTCTCTCGTTTATATACACTGTTAGGAAAAAAGGAAGAAAAACTCGCGCAAGATTATTAGAAGAAAAATACTTCATTCGTTAGAGGTTTATAATTTATTATGGGATCATGCATAATAATGAGATGCAGAGTAGTGTTGGCTGGGATACGTTCGTTTGTTTCAGTTTCAATGCGAAAATCTACAGAGGAAGATTTTATCGATTCTAACTGTTCCATGCAATTAATAATAACAATAGGACAATGCGACTGAAATTCACTTCGTGATATATTCGGTTCAGAACAATTATCGTCAAGCTGATAGTACGCATTACGAAACTTGACGAACATATCGTACAATTCACTGCAGTCGCCATTGTTAAAATTAGCCACAGCTTTTTCATAGGGATACAAGTTTGAATTTAAGAATACCGCAACGGATCGAATATTACAGTGATCGAACTGACAAGAAGAGGCATTAATTTTCTTCCTATCGGTTTGGAAAGCAAGCAGGAAAACTCTCGGTTTTTCTATTTGTGACGTAGTCATAACCGTCCAATTAATTTTCATTGAATTCGGAACAGTGGGCAACTCGTGATAACTCCACGATCGAAATGCTACAGGAATAGAAGGATTTTATGGATCAACTTTATGCGTTTAACTTCTTCCTCGTCGGACAGTATTAGAGTTGGTAGCTTTATACACATTTTGCGTACATTGACCTTAGCTGTCTCATCCGCGTTGGCCGAAAACAGTGCACATTTGTCATCTCTAGAACGAATAAAGATAAATTCAAGTTTACAGATTATAAATGGTTTCCTGTAGTCTTCAAATAAACCGCAAAGAACACACATTGGGGTGATTGTATGGAACAGCTTTGTAGTTGCGTGAGCAATATTAGCTTCGTTTGGTGGTGTAAAAATTGAGGGAAAATAACCGGCATTTTTCAGCGCTAGCATTTCATTTTTAGAATAAGAGGCGAAAGTTTATATAGCACTAGTCGTACCTACATGCCGAGTTCTTTCAATCCCTTTCCCATTCAATTCAACACGAATTTCATCGAAGAGATTTGCTGCAAAGTTTTGATCGGGAGCGGCTGTAGCTGAAGGTGTATTATCTGCGCTTGATCTAACTATATCACATTCGATGTGAACATCGGCTTCAGAGGGTAAAAAGACATGCTCTTGATTGTGTACAGGAACTCGAATTTCATCGTTAGTAGGGGAGCAGTGGGCGTTCTGAACCACCTCGTCAGCATTTTTTCTGCTGAGTCAGCACCCGAGGTCATTGAGCACACTCACGTGACCATGACGTCATGACCACGTGCTTTGTTTTGTAAACAAAGCCACGCAAAAACAACGCATCGCTAACCTCACTGCTGCCATCTTGACAGGCCTAAACTTCAGTGCTGCCAAGTAAACCTCACTAGCGCGAGATTTGAATTCGTAAACAAATCCACGTGCTTTCTTGACAGATGTCATCCGCCATCTTGCATCGCAAACCTCAGTGCTGCCCTCTTTACGGCACTGCTGGTAATTTAAAATCTACGTGATTTTTATGCATCGCTTACCTCAGTTCTGCTGTCTTTATGGCACTACCTTTGAAATGTGAAGGCGGAAATTTTTACGTGCTTTTTGACAGCTAACATCGACCATCTTTAAACAACAAAGCGTCGTTCTGCCATCTTTAGCTACTACCTTTTACATGTGGTAGCAGGCAATTTGAAGAATTCTGTCAGCTGTCATCCGCCATCTTTAATCAACGGAGCATCGTGCTGCCATCTTTATAGTACTAAACCTCATTCTTTGATATGTGGTAGCGGTCAATATGAAAAATTCCATGTGCTTTTTAACAGCTGTCATCCTCCATCTTTAATCAACAGAGCACCTTGCTGCTATTTTTACGGCACTGCGGGCAACTTAAAAAATGCTGTCAGCAGTTATACGCCATCTTTAATCAACAGAGAACCGTGCTGCTATCTTTATCGTAGTAGTAGGCCATTGCTACTTAACAGCTGTCATCCGGCATGTTGCATCGCTAACCTTAGTGCTGCCCTTTTTAGCTACTTAACTTTGAAATGTGGTGGCGGGCAATTTCTACGTGACAGCTGTTATCCGCCATCTTGCATCGCAAACCTCAGTGCTGCACTCTTTAGCTATTAACCTTTGAAATGTGATGGCGGAAATTTGAAAAATTCTATTTGACAGGAGGCATCCTTAATCAACAGAGCATCGTGTTGCTATCTTTAGCTACATACCTTTGAAATGTGGTGGTGGGCAATTCCACGTGACAGCTGTCATCCGCCATCGTGCATCGCTAAACTTAGTGTTGCCCTCTTTACGAGGCTAAACTTTATAGGCACGTGGTGGCGGGAAATTCAAAATCCACATCCTCTTTTGACAGCTGTTATCCGCCATCCTGCATCGTTAACTTCAGTGCTGCCTTCTTTACGAGGCTAAATCTCATCGTGGTGGCGGGCAATTTAAAAAATTCCACGTGCTTGCGGCCATCTTTAATTAACAAAGCACCGTGCTGCTATCTTTACGGCATTACTTTTGACATGCGGTAGCGGCAATATCAAGCTACCATCTTTAATCAACAGAGCATCGTGCTGCTATCTTTACAGCACAAAACCTTATCCTCAGACATGTACTAGCGGGGCAATTAAAAAAATTCTACATGCTTTTTGACCGTGCTATCTTTAACTACATGAACATAGCTTACCCCTATCTTGACATAAGTAAACTTTATAGTGCGAAACTTAGCCACATCGCAAGCAAGCTGCCCTTCTTACGATCATAGTTATAAAGCAAGCTGCTCTTCTCAACATACTTACCGAACTGCCCTTCCTAAGTGGGGTAGGAGAGAATGCTTAGTTAACATGTGCTATATACTGGTGGGGGGGGGCAGTAGAGTTCTCACTCCCGGAAATGAGTTAACAATTTTTTGCAGAGTCAGCACCCAAACATCGTGAGTGAGCACGTGCTGCATTGTGCATGTGTAGCCAACTGCTGTTTTGTGTGGAATTTAACAGGACAAGCAAGCAACCTGCTACTTGTCAACGCACACCGCCAGCAAAGTGTCCTAATCTCAGAGAACGACCGGATGCCCTTCTTGACGGTCCACATCCGACGGACTTGGTCAGGATTCGAGTTAAAGCAGAAAAACTACAGCGTTAGGCGACTGCTGCTCTTACATGCTTTTGTGCAACGACGCATTTATCGGCCATCTTTAATCAACAGAGCACCGTGCTGCCCTCTTTACGGCACTCGTAGTAGCGGGTAATTTAAAATTCTATGTGATTTTTTGTCAGCTGCCATCTTTAATCAACAAAACATCGTGCTGCCCTATTTACGACACTAAACCTCACGGGCGGGAAATTTAGTAAGATGTTTTTGACAGCGGTCAGCGGCCACCTTTAATTAACAGAGCATCGTGCTGCTATCTTTACTGCACTAGACCTTAAGACTACTATAGCGTTAGCGAGACGATACAGAAGACAGCACAGTATTTCCTTCTCCTACAGTTCTGCAAAGAGTCTAACCCTGCTGAGCTATCCTCCTCATAGTCAGCTCAATCCATCCACTGTCGTGACTGAGCCGCGTTTCTCCTTTTAACAGCGAGACGATACAGAAGACAGCACAGGCCCTCCTCCTCCTACAGTTCTGCGAGTGGTCTAACCTCGCTCGGCTATCTTCCTCAAGGTCAGCTCACTCTGTCGAGACTTAGCCGCGTTCCTCCTCCTAGCAGCGAGACGATACAGAGGATAGCACAGTCCTTCCTCCTTACATTTCTGTATCCGACAGCGTACAACAGCACAACCCCTCCTCCGTACAGTTACGAGGTCGCCTTAATCCCCTCCTCCTCTTACAGATCTGTATCCGATAGCGTAGCGTTATAGAATCCCTCTTCTACAACGACAATGTTGCAAGGTAAACTCAAGCCTTTACGATAGGTGTAAAGAAAATGCAATAAGTAGAACATTTAAAAATATTTATTAAAATCCTTGTTGTATGTCTTTACACAATAATACACCTACGACGTAATTCGTCTTCTGTTTCTTCAATCTCTTGTGTGTATGCAACATTATAATAAGTTCTTAGGAGTTGTAATCGTTCAACGAGTAAGTTAACATCTTTACAGTATCTTACATCTGCATAGGGTAACAGAGTTTTGCTAGACAGATGATGTAGAAGAACTTGTTGTGCTACACAGTTTGATTGAAAAGAATCTTCAGATGTTTGCACACCTACAGAACATGTTGTGGGGAAAAATTCTGAAACGTTGAGTTCTTCTTTTTCTTCCTCCTCCTTATCTGGTAGTGTATCAGTAAGCTGAGACGATGATATATCGTTTGTTAAGCGTTCTACTGGTAAAGAAATGTGTTTAGAATGTACATGTCGTGTGAGATTATCACGTCTGTTGAATATAGCAGTACATTGTTTGCATGCATATATTCTAATGTTATGCTTTACAGCTTTATGTCGTTAAGTCTTGAACAACTACAAAGATCACACATAAACCTAATGGTTGTTTTACACTGCAACAGACAAATAACAACTGCCTATTTATCTGTAAAACTGCGTCTAATAAGGAGAAGGGAGGGAGGGTTATTTGATGAGGAAGTAGCATAGATACGTTTTTCTTTTATTAGACTTAAATGCTCCTTCCGTTATTATCTTCTCTAGTCTTTTTCCGTCCTCCTCTTTATTTTTTACAGCCAGATTACACATCTCTCTCTTGCTCTAACTAGGTAGCCTTTTTCCGAGCAGATGCTTGTAACCGCGTTCGATCCTAGCCCAGTCTAGAATTCGGCAAAAATAACTCGAATAGCCGGCTACAAAAGCCCTATCTAACAGCAAAGATAAGAATTAAAGTGTTCTAGCGATAATTACAATCTACAGCATTTACCTAGTGTAAAACTACACTATATTCTAGAACGGTAACTAGCGTTTAGGTAAAAAAAACGTCCTTGTTCTTACCGGGATACTGTCTAGCGCTGCTTAACGTGCACGAAGCACGTCTTAAGAAGAAATTTCCGTCCTTACCAAGAATCGAACCCGGGATCTCCGAAGCAACCTCTGAGAGAAGGAGTACTCTGGGCCTTTTACAACAGGTACTAGGTGCAGAGTTTATAGATAGTGCATTTTAGTTACCTCTTATGTTAGGCAAGTAGGAATAAACAACCGGCAGAGAATACTATAGATGCTTCTTTTTTGTACGACAGGGAAGGGGTTCGATCCTAGCTCAGTCTAGAATTCGGTAAAAATAACTCGAATAGTCAGGTAGAAAAGCCCTATGTATCCTACAACCTAATGTCTTACTCTCTACGACACTGCCCTTGTAGTTGGTTCCCTTGCTAAGTCCAAACAAAAAAACTAACCCTAAAGGGTAAGCAGATTAAGAAAGAAAGAAATAGTAAGAAGCTATATTGACCGAATTAACTACACAGAGTAGCTGTAGTGTAAGTGTAATTGCTGATGATTCCGGCTTAGGAACATCGTGTTTTAATTCTGGCTCGGGAACCTTGTGTTTTGTTAAATATGTTAGCCTCTTGTAGATAGATTTACCAGCACATAAAAACTTCTGTTTGGACAAGGTCCTTGTTCAGCATAAAGTCGCCTAGGCAAGGTACTAGTCACTCACCCTAGTTGTATCCCACAATCTAATGTCTTACGCTCTAGAATATTGCACTCCCGTAGAAAAAATTCGAACACCTCAGCATCTCTCAAAACCGCGTAAATAGTTAGTGGGACGTAAAGAAAATAATTATCGCTTAGGAACTTATGTTTGTTTCTGTTCAATAGTAAGGACATTGTAGGGTTTGTGTTAGGAAGGGCATACATATATACAGCGTTAGCTTGAAAAGGCCCTTGTTCAGCATAGCAGGTAAAGCTGTCTTTGAGGAAGTATTTCTGTGTTACAGAGTTAGTCAGAGCAAATGCACAGTAAAGAATGTACACAGCAACAGAAATTGTACACTCTTCCGGCTGTCTCGTTGTCAGCGAGCAGCGAGAACACTTGTACCTCTAAGTAGCTTAATTAACAGTAGAATAGCATTTTCTTAGCTGTGTAAGTAATTCGCTTTGCGCATTTAACTCGTGTAAAACTATAGAAAACGCATCTCAGAGAAGATAAAACTAAGTGTCGGCACATAGCCTACAAACACTTTCCCTGTGCTTTTCTACTGTGTTGTGAAGACTGCCTAGCATCATCAGTTAATTTTGGCTTTTCCCTGAGCACCTTGATCAGCTCTTGTTCTTTTTATTCGCTCAGTAACTTTAAGTAATGTTATAACGATGAAGCAGAGAATCCTCTCTCTCTCTCTCTCTCTCGTTTATATACACTGTTAGGAAAAAAGGAAGAAAAACTCGCGCAAGATTATTAGAAGAAAAATACTTCATTCGTTAGAGGTTTATAATTTATTATGGGATCATGCATAATAATGAGATGCAGAGTAGTGTTGGCTGGAATACGTTCGTTTGTTTCAGTTTCAATGCGAAAATCTACAGAGGAAGATTTTATCGATTCTAACTGTTCCATGCAATTAATAATAACAATAGGACAATGCGACTGAAATTCACTTCGTGATATATTCGGTTCAGAACAATTATCGTCAAGCTGATAGTACGCATTACGAAACTTGACGAACATATCGTACAATTCACTGCAGTCGCCATTGTTAAAATTAGCCACAGCTTTTTCATAGGGATACAAGTTTGAATTTAAGAATACCGCAACGGATCGAATATTACAGTGATCGAACTGACAAGAAGAGGCATTAATTTTCTTCCTATCGGTTTGGAAAGCAAGCAGGAAAACTCTCGGTTTTTCTATTTGTGACGTAGTCATAACCGTCCAATTAATTTTCATTGAATTCGGAACAGTGGGCAACTCGTGATAACTCCACGATCGAAATGCTACAGGAATAGAAGGATTTTATGGATCAACTTTATGCGTTTAACTTCTTCCTCGTCGGACAGTATTAGAGTTGGTAGCTTTATACACATTTTGCGTACATTGACCTTAGCTGTCTCATCCGCGTTGGCCGAAAACAGTGCACATTTGTCATCTCTAGAACGAATAAAGATAAATTCAAGTTTACAGATTATAAATGGTTTCCTGTAGTCTTCAAATAAACCGCAAAGAACACACATTGGGGTGATTGTATGGAACAGCTTTGTAGTTGCGTGAGCAATATTAGCTTCGTTTGGTGGTGTAAAAATTGAGGGAAAATAACCGGCATTTTTCAGCGCTAGCATTTCATTTTTAGAATAAGAGGCGAAAGTTTATATAGCACTAGTCGTACCTACATGCCGAGTTCTTTCAATCCCTTTCCCATTCAATTCAACACGAATTTCATCGAAGAGATTTGCTGCAAAGTTTTGATCGGGAGCGGCTGTAGCTGAAGGTGTATTATCTGCGCTTGATCTAACTATATCACATTCGATGTGAACATCGGCTTCAGAGGGTAAAAAGACATGCTCTTGATTGTGTACAGGAACTCGAATTTCATCGTTAGTAGGGGAGCAGTGGGCGTTCTGAACCACCTCGTCAGCATTTTTTCTGCTGAGTCAGCACCCGAGGTCATTGAGCACACTCACGTGACCATGACGTCATGACCACGTGCTTTGTTTTGTAAACAAAGCCACGCAAAAACAACGCATCGCTAACCTCACTGCTGCCATCTTGACAGGCCTAAACTTCAGTGCTGCCAAGTAAATCTCACTAGCGCGAGATTTGAATTCGTAAACAAATCCACGTGCTTTCTTGACAGATGTCATCCGCCATCTTGCATCGCAAACCTCAGTGCTGCCCTCTTTACGGCACTGCTGGTAATTTAAAATCTACGTGATTTTTATGCATCGCTTACCTCAGTTCTGCTGTCTTTATGGCACTACCTTTGAAATGTGATGGCGGAAATTTTTACGTGCTTTTTGACAGCTAACATCGACCATCTTTAAACAACAAAGCGTCGTTCTGCCATCTTTAGCTACTACCTTTTAAATGTGGTAGCAGGCAATTTGAAGAATTCTGTCAGCTGTCATCCGCCATCTTTAATCAACGGAGCATTGTGCTGCCATCTTTATAGTACTAAACCTCATTCTTTGATATGTGGTAGCGGGCAATATGAAAAATTCCATGTGCTTTTTAACAGCTGTCATCCTCCATCCTTAATCAACAGAGCACCTTGCTGCTATTTTTACGGCACTGCGGGCAACTTAAAAAATGCTGTCAGCAGTTATACGCCATCTTTAATCAACAGAGAACCGTGCTGCTATCTTTATCGTAGTAGTAGGCCATTGCTACTTAACAGCTGTCATCCGGCATGTTGCATCGCTAACCTTAGTGCAGCCCTTTTTAGCTACTTAACTTTGAAATGTGGTGGCGGGCAATTTCTACGTGACAGCTGTTATCCGCCATCTTGCATCGCAAACCTCAGTGCTGCACTCTTTAGCTATTAACCTTTGAAATGTGATGGCGGAAATTTGAAAAATTCTATTTGACAGGAGGCATCCTTAATCAACAGAGCATCGTGTTGCTATCTTTAGCTACATACCTTTGAAATGTGGTGGTGGGCAATTCCACGTGACAGCTGTCATCCGCCATCGTGCATCGCTAAACTTAGTGCTGCCCTCTTTACGAGGCTAAACTTTATAGGCACGTCGTGGCGGGAAATTCAAAATCCACATCCTCTTTTGACAGCTGTTATCCGCCATCCTGCATCGTTAACTTCAGTGCTGCCTTCTTTACGAGGCTAAACCTCATCGTGGTGGCGGGCAATTTAAAAAATTCCACGTGTTTGCGGCCATCTTTAATTAACAAAGCACCGTGCTGCTATCTTTACGGCATTACTTTTGACATGCGGTAGCGGCAATATCAAGCTACCATCTTTAATCAACAGAGCATCGTGCTGCTATCTTTACAGCACAAAACCTTATCCTCAGACATGTACTAGCGGGGCAATTAAAAAATTCTACATGCTTTTTGACCGTGCTATCTTTAACTACATGAACATAGCTTACCCCTATCTTGACATAAGTAAACTTTATAGTGCGGAACTTAGCCACATCGCAAGCAAGCTGCCCTTTTTACGATCATAGTTATAAAGCAAGCTGCTCTTCTCAACATACTTACCGAACTGCCCTTCCTAAGTGGGGTAGGAGAGAATGCTTAGTTAACATGTGCTATATACTGGTGGGGGGGCAGTAGAGTCCTCACTCCCGGAAATGAGTTAACACTTTTTTGCAGAGTCAGCACCCAAACATCGTGAGTGAGCACGTGCTGCATTGTGCATGTGTAGCCAACTGCTGTTTTGTGTGGAATTTAACAGGACAAGCAAGCAACCTGCTACTTGTCAACGCACACCGCCAGCAAAGTGTCCTAATCTCAGAGAACGACCGGATGCCCTTCTTGACGGTCCACATCCGACGGACTTGGTCAGGATTCGAGTTAAAGCAGAAAAACTACAGCGTTAGGCGACTGCTGCTCTTACATGCTTTTGTGCAACGACGCATTTATCGGCCATCTTTAATCAACAGAGCACCGTGCTGCCCTCTTTACGGCACTCGTAGTAGCGGGTAATTTAAAATTCTATGTGATTTTTTGTCAGCTGCCATCTTTAATCAACAAAACATCGTGCTGCCCTATTTACGACACTAAACCTCACGGGCGGGAAATTTAGTAAGATGTTTTTGACAGCGGTCAGCGGCCACCTTTAATTAACAGAGCATCGTGCTGCTATCTTTACTGCACTAGACCTTAAGACTACTATAGCGTTAGCGAGACGATACAGAAGACAGCACAGTCTTTCCTTCTCCTACAGTTCTGCAAAGAGTCTAACCCTGCTGAGCTATCCTCCTCATAGTCAGCTCAATCCATCCTCTGTCGTGACTGAGCCGCGTTCCTCCTTTTAACAGCGAGACGATACAGAAGACAGCACAGGCCCTCCTCCTCCTACAGTTCTGCGAGTGGTCTAACCTCGCTCGGCTATCTTCCTCAAGGTCAGCTCACTCTGTCGAGACTTAGCCGCGTTCCTCCTCCTAGCAGCGAGACGATACAGAGGATAGCACAGTCCTTCCTCCTTACATTTCTGTATCCGACAGCGTACAACAGCACAACCCCTCCTCCGTACAGTTACGAGGTCGCCTTAATCCCCTCCTCCTCTTACAGATCTGTATCCGATAGCGTAGCGTTATAGAATCCCTCTTCTACAACGACAATGTTGCAAGGTAAACTCAAGCCTTTACGATAGGTGTAAAGAAAATGCAATAAGTAGAACATTTAAAAATATTTATTAAAATCCTTGTTGTATGTCTTTACACAATAATACACCTACGACGTAATTCGTCTTCTGTTTCTTCAATCTCTTGTGTGTATGCAACATTATAATAAGTTCTTAGGAGTTGTAATCGTTCTACGAGTAAGTTAACATCTTTACAGTATCTTACATCTGCATAGGGTAACAGAGTTTTGCTAGACAGATGATGTAGAAGAACTTGTTGTGCTACACAGTTTGATTGAAAAGAATCTTCAGATGTTTGCACACCTACAGAACATGTTGTGGGGAAAAATTCTGAAACGTTGAGTTCTTCTTTTTCTTCCTCCTCCTTATCTGGTAGTGTATCAGTAAGCTGAGACGATGATATATCGTTTGTTAAGCGTTCTACTGGTAAAGAAATGTGTTTAGAATGTACATGTCGTGTGAGATTATCACGTCTGTTGAATATAGCAGTACATTGTTTGCATGCATATATTCTAATGTTATGCTTTACAGCTTTATGTCGTTAAGTCTTGAACAACTACAAAGATCACACATAAACCTAATGGTTGTTTTACACTGCAACAGACAAATAACAACTGCCTATTTATCTGTAAAACTGCGTCTAATAAGGAGAAGGGAGGAAGGGTTATTTGATGAGGAAGTAGCATAGATACGTTTTTCTTTTATTAGACTTAAATGCTCCTTCTGTTATTATCTTCTCTAGTCTTTTTCCGTCCTCCTCTTTATTTTTTACAGGCAGATTACACATCTCTCTCTTGCTCTAACTAGGTAGCCTTTTTCCGAGCAGATGCTTGTAACCGCGTTCGATCCTAGCCCAGTCTAGAATTCGGCAAAAATAACTCGAATAGCCGGCTACAAAAGCCCTATCTAACAGCAAAGATAAGAATTAAAGTGTTCTAGCGATGATTACAATCTACAGCATTTACCTAGTGTATAACTACACTATATTCTAGAACGGTAACTAGCGTTTAGGTAAAAAAAAGTCCTTGTTCTTACCGGGATACTGTCTAGCGCTGCTTAACGTGCACGAAGCACGTCTTAAGAAGAAATTTCCGTCCTTACCAAGAATCGAACCCGGGATCTCCGAAGCAACCTCTGAGAGAAGGAGTACTCTGGGCCTTTTACAACAGGTACTAGGTGCAGAGTTTATAGATAGTGCATTTTAGTTACCTCTTATGTTAGGCAAGTAGGAATAAACAACCGGCAGAGAATACTATAGATGCTTCTTTTTTGTACGACAGGGAAGGGGTTCGATCCTAGCTCAGTCTAGAATTCGGTAAAAATAACTCGAATAGTCAGGTAGAAAAGCCCTATGTATCCTACAACCTAATGTCTTACTCTCTACGACACTGCCCTTGTAGTTGGTTCCCTTGCTAAGTCCAAACAAAAAAACTAACCCTAAAGGGTAAGCAGATTAAGAAAGAAAGAAATAGTAAGAAGCTATATTGACCGAATTAACTACACAGAGTAGCTGTAGTGTAAGTGTAATTGCTGATGATTCCGGCTTAGGAACATCGTGTTTTAATTCTGGCTCGGGAACCTTGTGTTTTGTTAAATATGTTAGCCTCTTGTAGATAGATTTACCAGCACATAAAAACTTCTGTTTGGACAAGGTCCTTGTTCAGCATAAAGTCGCCTAGGCAAGGTACTAGTCACTCACCCTAGTTGTATCCCACGATCTAATGTCTTACGCTCTAGAATATTGCACTCCCGTAGAAAAAATTCGAACACCTCAGCATCTCTCAAAACCGCGTAAATAGTTAGTGGGACGTAAAGAAAATAATTATCGCTTAGGAACTTATGTTTGTTTCTGTTCAATAGTAAGGACATTGTAGGGTTTGTGTTAGGAAGGGCATACATATATACAGCGTTAGCTTGAAAAGGCCCTTGTTCAGCATAGCAGGTAAAGCTGTCTTTGAGGAAGTATCTCTGTGTTACAGAGTTAGTCAGAGCAAATGCACAGTAAAGAATGTACACAGCAACAGAAATTGTACACTCTTCCGGCTGTCTCGTTGTCAGCGAGCAGCGAGAACACTTGTACCTTTAAGTAGCTTAATTAACAGTAGAATAGCATTTTCTTAGCTGTGTAAGTAATTCGCTTTGCGCATTTAACTCGTGTAAAACTATAGAAAACGCATCTCAGAGAAGATAAAACTAAGTGTCGGCACATAGCCTACAAACACTTTCCCTGTGCTTTTCTACTGTGTTGTGAAGACTGCCTAGCATCATCAGTTAATTTTGGCTTTTCCCTGAGCACCTTGATCAGCTCTTGTTCTTTTTATTCGCTCAGTAACTTTAAGTAATGTTATAACGATGTTTTTGTCTAACCATTGTCCCGTTTTCCTACAGAGTCGGGACTGGTGCCAGCACATAGCCTACTCTAGCACTAAGGGTTCTGCTTAACGCCCCCATCCGACAGGTAAACAGCGTAATATGCTCATACATACTCCAGCACCAAGGGTTCTGCTCGACTTCACCATCCGACAGCGTAATATGCTCTTAAGCAGTGCTGAGTAGTTTGGCATGCAATCTAGTTACTGCCACCTTTCGACCAACGGGACTTGAACCGGCTAACCTCGGTATATGGGGCATCCAACAGATAAATCACGATCAACAGCGTTGGGCCGATGACCTTCGATGTTAGGCCCCTTCAAACAATGTATGGCTAGTATTCGCGAGATAGCGGAGCTCGAACTACACTGTAATTAGCCCTGCTAATTTTACACCAGGCAACATAGCCTACTCTAGGGTCTCCTTATTCGAAACCCGGTGCTGGCACATAGCCTAAATACCGGGGTTCGAACTACACTGTCGTTAGCAAATGCTAGACAGGCGGCTACGGCCGCTGCCCTTTCTTCTTAACGATCTGTTTACGGTCGGTTGCCCTTCCTGACGCCAAAGGTATAAGGACTCGGATTTTAAATCGCAATTACGGTCGGATGCCCGTCTTAACGCCAAAAGTCTAAGGACCGGGATTTTAAAACGTAAGAATCTGTTTTACGGTCGGTTGCCCTTCCTGACGCTAGGACAAGGATTTTCAATCACAGTACCCCGCATGTGTAGTTGAGCCTTTAGCAAGAATCAAAGATAGCTTTGTTGGCGAGAACGCAAGAATCTTTTTACGACCGGATGCCCTTCCTGACGCCAAAGGACCGCGATTTTGATTCGCAAGAATTTGTTTTACAGCCCTTCCTGACGCCAAGACCAGTGTTAGCCTATCATGATCAACAGCGGGGTTCAAACTACACGGTTGTCAGCTCTACCAAATGCTGGGGGCTGCTTCCTTTCTACCTTTCCTGCTCAGAAAGAATCTGTTCTACGGCCGGATGCCCCTCTTGACGCTAAGATGTACTTTTGCTGTATCGTTTACTGAGCAAGTTGGCTACGCAGTATGGTTTTTGATTTTCGCATCACG
This sequence comes from Anabrus simplex, assembly GCF_040414725.1. NCBI lineage: Eukaryota > Metazoa > Arthropoda > Insecta > Orthoptera > Tettigoniidae > Anabrus > Anabrus simplex. The sequence continues at coordinate 453,897,688 of NC_090269.1, forward strand.
TGTATCAGTTTTCTGGTCGATAGCCCATGTATTTGCAATCACTGAGCGTGTTAACAGTGTAGAAAGCGAGTTGGCTTCGCGGTATGGCTTTTTGATTTTCGCACAACACAAGGCAAATCATTGAAGATGTACTTTTTGCTGTATTCATATTATATGCACTGGCTTATGCATAAGATCGCGTTGTATGTTCGATAGAGATATGTCTTAACAGAGCGGGAAGAGGTGGTGGCGGCGGAGTAAGAAGAGGAGGTTACAACAGCCGCTATCTCGCGATATTTTTTTCCTTAACATGTTGAAAGTAACGACACCGAGTATCGTGTTCCATTCTAGTTTTGTTGTGTTCTAAATTCATGTTCGACATCGGGTACAGTGTTCGATTCTTGTCTTATGTTTTATTCTCTTCTTTAGTGAACTGAACACGTGTTGTAGCAATAAGGTTAGAATCTGTCGAGATAGCTACAAGCGATGTTGAAAAATCATGTAAACGTAAGTTTTTATTTTCTACCGCTAGAGCGTGTACGCACACCTATCGATAATGCTTGCATCGACTAACGTACTAATCTTCTTCCGCTAGAGCGTGCAGCAATCGCATGTGTGCGCGCGCACCTATCGATAATGCTTGCATCTACTATCGTAATAAAATTCTTCCGCCGGAGCGTGAGTCAATCGCATATGCGCGCGCACACACCTATCGATAAATGCTTGCATCGACTAACGTACTAATCTTATTCCGCTAGAGCGTGCAGCAATCGCATGGGTGCGCAGATCGATGAGCAGTAGATAGCAGGAGGTGCGCGCGCACATGATGATCTAAGCATTCTCTAGGTATAAATACAAGTGTAAGTCGATGTGTCCCTCGCTTGCCTCGCAAGAGGTGGCCGTGCCCTAGAGGAGCCATTGCTACGGCAGTGGACCTCTAGAGAGAGCACATCTCTCACTCACTCATCCCTTATTTTTGGTAAGGGGAGGTAGGTGAAAGAGAACTCCCTCGTTAAACCCCCCTATACTCCCCCGAAGTCAATAAACCATAATTAGGTTAGCCTAAGGTAGCAACCATGAGGATTTTGCTCTGTTAAGATTCCAGCACTGATCCAAGATGGCAGAGAACAGCTGTCAAAAAGCACGTGGAATTTTCCCGCCTGTAAGTTTTAGTGTTGTAAGGAGGGCAGCACTGAGGTTAGCGATGTAAGATGGCCGATGACAGCTGACGGAAATTTTCAAATTTCCCGCCACCACGTGCATTAGGTAGCACCCATAAGGTTTAGTCCCGTCAAGATGGCAGCACTGAGGTTAGCGATGCGTTGTTGTTTAAAGATGGCAGCTGTCAAAAAAGCACGTGGAATTCAAATTTCCCGCCCGTAAGGTTTAGTGCCGTAAAGATGGCAGCACTGAGGTTAGCGATGCGTTGTTGTTTAAAGATGGCAGCTGTCACCTTGATAGCTGTCAAAAACACGTGGCTTTGTTTACAAACAATAGCACGTGGGCATGACGTCATGGTCACGTGACCGGGGTCAATGACATCGGGTGCTGACTTAGCAGAAAAAATGCTGACGAGGTGGTTCAGAACGCCCACTGCTCCCCTACTATCGTTGTTTTCATATTTCGTGCCCGCATATGGATGATAGCTCCGTACCTCCCGCCTGGCTACTCTGTTGTCAAATATAACTTTGTCCGTTACGTTGAACATAATTCTTCTTGATGTTACCGCGATTGTACACAAAAAGAGACTAAAGTAGTTTCTGGTAGAGAAATATAATTTATATGCTTTACCTTATAGTAGTCGGTAGCATTGAAAAAAATCTTTCGAGTTCTTCCAATTTCCTTCGCATTTAATTTAATACGAATTCCATCGGAAAGATTTGCTGCAAAAGTTTGATCGAGGACGGTTGAAGTTGAAGGTGCATCCTCTGTGTTTGATTTAACAATACCACCTTCTATGTGAACATCGGCTTCAGAAGGTAAAGGAACTGGAATTTCGTTGTTTTCATATTTCGTGCCTAAATATAAACGATAGCTCTTTACCTCCTGCCTGGCTACTCCGTTATCAAATACAACTTTGTCTGTTACGTTAAACATATTTCTCCTACATGTTACCTTAATTATACACGACAAGAGAATGAAGTAGTTTCTGAAGGAGAAATGGAACTTATAGTAGTTGGTAGCCTGGCGACTGCAAAAAAAATGTTGTTTGCGGTTAATTTTTTCTTGTAGCGTACGCGATGAGATTGTTTTTTAGCTTGACTCTATCTCTCTGCTTCCTCCTTTAATCCTCGCATTATTGACAGGTTGTTGTAAATTACTACCGAGATGTTGTTTAACTGCTCCTTACATCAGTGTACGCTTTATGTTATATACGGTTACTGCATTTTCACTGGACGAATAATTAACTCTACTGTTACATCCTCATTTTGTAAGTCGATCGGGTTTTCGAACTGATCTTCGAGTACGATGGTTATATGTTGAATAACACTAGTGTTTACCGGTAAGAAGCTTATAGTTGACGGTTGAACCACAATAGGATAGCCTGCTTGAACAAGCGGTTTAAAATTGTATAACGTATGTGTTTGTTTACCGTTAAGGTAGGAACCGGAACCTAACACGAGATTACGACATACGCGAATCGAGTTTACGTTATTAATTTTAATAATCTCCCATGAAATATGTAATTTATTAGCTTCACATTTTTGACGTGAAAATCCTAATAAATCTGCAATTGAGTCGGAAACATCAAGGTCTACGTCTAGGTTTGAAGACATTTTACAGCGATGATAGGTCTTTAAGTAATAGTAATAAGTTTACTATCCCTCTAGAGGGTGATTCACCTCTTCGAGAATAGGGAAGTTGTTAATTATTGCTTCTTGAGCTAGAGCTCCTATTTCTGAAAAAGTGTAACTACCTTCTGGTAATGTGAGTACAGTTGTTTTGTCTCCCTTCATTTTAATACCAGTCTGGTTATTTGTGCTATTAACCCTCACGTTACCTATTTCATTCAGCTGTGATTAATGGTTAGCATATTTCTCATATGCATTTAACAGATAACCCAAGCTAGTACCAACACTGTTCGCTACATTGAAATCAATGTCAAACGGAGAATGCATAGTAGGTTTGTTGTTACTAGATGAGATTTAAAAAAGTAAGTTTTAGAGTGTACTCTTGCAGAAATAGTTTCACATTTTTAATAGTTAGCAAAATTTCTATTTTTGCAACGAGATCTTCGAAAATATAAATACCTTCTGCTACACTCAAAATGATTTTTTTATTATTCAAATATATAGTAAACTTATTATTTTTACTAGTGACACTTCGAATACTATTAGATGTAAATAGTGCGGCAAGTCCTATTTCATAGAAAGAAGCTCTATTCAAGTGAGTTGGGGTTTCTAATACTACATCAATCTTCGAGCCTCTACCCTCGAGTGTAATCCGTCTTTCAAAAGGCATCGTGCACACTGAACACAAATACTAAGGTCGTGCTTTATTTATACAGTATAAAAATAGTAAACACAGATGTCCACAAATTGATTAATTAAAAGTTTGATAAGAATGAAAATTATACCGAACGTAACAGTTTTTTAAAAATATTATATTACCTCTTTAGGGGGACGTAAATTACCAAAACTATCGAAGTAGTACACATATACACCTCGTTTATTGAACGCAACCCAGTGAGAACCAGATTTACTTATCGGGTCTAAATTCAAAATACAACTCTCATTTTTATGAGAAATTTTCAGTAACGTATCTCGCATAAACACACCTCTGAAGTAGAGAATTTTCAAACGAAATGCGTAACGATATAGATCTTCCATTATCTTTTGTATGCTGGAGGATTTAAGTAAATGCCCTTTCTTTTGTTTTGAGTAGAAAGCCCGCAGCTCCACTTGCTAGACCGCCCAAGCCCGACAAGGCAGCAAATATCGGAAGGAGTGGAAGAAAACTATCTTTTTATGCAGCATGCTGTCTTTTTCGGTTTTACACGTTCTCTTCGATGTTTTGATTTTCTTGTTCGTCTATCCCCACCTACTTTCATAATATTCGTAACTGCTGGTGCAGCTGCTCTTTCTCCTAATGATGCGTCCTGAGAGTTTACACGAGACCAAGCCTTAGAGGCTAAGATTTCATCTGCTTCTTTCCTTCTGTTCTGGTCTTTGTATGTAGCGTAAGCGATATCGTGTTCTTTACATGCCTTATCTAATGGATTTATTCCTTGATCACCACGCTTAAGTCGTTTTTCTAACTTTGTCCCAGGTCTACAGAATTCATAACCTGGTATGTGCAATTCTACTGGTAAATTATCTATAGCTTTATTAAGAACTTTGCCTATTATTTCTCCTTTCCCTACTCGTTTACATGCGTCTTCGATGCAGCATACTCAAATGAGCGCTCCAGCTAGCAAGCGCGTTTCACACGATGTGCAACTGTTGCATACTAAAATGTTTTTTTTCTTTTTAGTAGGTTGGTAAGACATAGAAATAAGAGAGGCATTTTACAGCATTATGGCGTACATTCCTCGTCCGTTAAATTTAAAATCGGAGGTAGACCGGATAGATGGCGTGTATCGTGGATAGACCCCGTAAGTTTAGCTAAAGCTGGATTCTACCACTCGGGATACCTAGACGCAGTTAAATGTATTTTTTGCGGAATCGAATTATTTTCGTGGGAAAAAGATGACGATACGTTAACAGAACACAGAAAATGGTCACCTTCGTGTCGGTATATGAGGTGTTGTGAAGTTGGCAACATATCAGTAGATGTCTATAACACGACTGCTGTTCCAGCACTTGTTAATACTAGGCGTAGTGTGACGCACGAACCATTTTGGAACTAGTCAAGTGAAACAGAAGGTAAAAAGTTCGTGTTTATTTAGTAGTCAACAATAACTTTGATATAAAAACACTGTACGTGTTGCTCTGTGCACTCGATCATTGAAAAATATTATAAAAAAGAGAGTGATGGTAAAGACAATAAAACAATCTTTACCTTGGCGAATCTGAACGAAACAAAACGTTCAATAAGAAGGAAAAATAAACACAGTAAACTGTTTCCGGACACATACGCGGTATCATATGCGGTCCATCAAATGCAGGGAAGACTAATGTTATGATTAATCTGTTATTGCAACCAAACGGGTTACGATTTAAGAATGTGTATGTTTACTCAAAATCATTGTCGCAGAAGAAATATATTGAACTAGAGAAGCTTTTAAAATCTATTAAAGAAATAAAATGTGAGTTTTACTCTGATCGTGAGCAAGTAATACCGCCAGCAAAAGCTCTAAGAAATTCCGTTTTTATTTTTGACGATGTAGCAAGCGACAAACAGCAGCACATGAAAGACTACTTTAGTAGAGGTCGACACCATATCGTGGATGTTTTTACTTATGTCAAACCTATTCCTGCATTCCCAAACATCTTATTAGAGAAACGCTAATTTAATTATTCTGTTTAAACAAGATGCAAGAAATCTTCGTCATGTCTACGACGATCACGTGAACACCGATATGAGTTACAACCAGTTCACTAATTTATGTTATCGTTGTTGGTTGCAGTCAAAATTCAGCTTTCTCGTCATCGATAAGGACAGTGAAATAAGCAAAGGTCGATATCGAAATGGATTCGATATATTTTATGTGATATAAATACGACAGTGTATGCATTAACGAACTCATTTTCGAATTGTCGAGTACAGAAAGAACATCACGATGGCATCAAACAACAGAACCAGTAACGTGTATGTAACGCGACCATCATCACGACATGATATTGCTACAAAATCATATGTAGATGAAAAAATGATGGTTAATACAAATTACGTAACATCAACATCTGACGGAAACTTAAGTATTCATGGTAAACGTTTAAAGAACGTCGGCAATCCTATAAACATGGAAGATACTTCTAATAAAAGTTATGTGTTAAAAACCGTTAAGGACAGTATTAATAAAGAAGAAATACAACGTGACATTTTAGATCTTAAAAATGAAATACATGACATATGTGAACTAGAAGAGGATGCAGTTGATTTTAAGAACAAAAGGCTGAAAGGAATAGCTCCAGCGATGAATGGAAACGAAGCAGTTTCGCTTGACACAATGCGTACGCACACTAACCATGTGCAGAGAAATTTAGAGAAACGAGTTAACGACGTTTCTGCACGCATAGAATATGTTGATTCTCTTTTACGTGATATTGTGGATGATCACCTTCCTCTAACTGGCAATAACCTCAACATGAACAACAAGAGAATATCGGGTGTGGCAGATCCTGAAGAGGAACAAGATGCAATTTCGCTTTTATTTTTAGAAAAGCATACAAAAGGTAGACTACTACAACTGAATGACGATGGATCGATAGATATGCAAAATAAACGAGTAACAAACATCGGCAAACCTATTCATTCGACGGATGCGATTAATAAAGCAGCGCGTGAAGAACTCGAGAAACTGAAGAATCAACAGAAACTAAACGTTGATGTGGGTGGTACTTTGAGTATGGAAAATAAGCGAATTACTAACGTACATAATCCGTTAAATGAGAAAGATTTTGAAAATAAAATCTTTGTAGAACAGTATGCAGCTGCGCGGAGAGAAGTTGACGAGTTAAAAACTTGTCGTATCTAAACTTCAGAAAAATTATCTACCAGTAGAATCTAACGGAGAATTAAATATGAAGAACAAACGAATTACAAATGTTGATTCACCTATCCACGAGCAAGATGCTGTTAACAAACAGTATTTAGAAACGTTTGCTACTGCAAAAGAAGAGTTTGAAGTGATGAAAAAGGAACTGCACAAAAAACCAAGAAAAGCTCTTTTTCAAATTAACAGTCTACCGTCAAATCAGTCACCAATATATATGCTACAAAACTGTCGTCTTATGTATAAGCTTCCCTACACGGGTACACTTACACCGTTAACAAGTACACGTGGTTCTCTGGTATATGCGATGATTAATCACGTGAACAATCCAATCGAATTAGAAGTAGGTACACCAATTGCTGTAAAGGAACGTGATGAAATTCAATTCTGCCTAAAAATCCAGAACAATGGAATATTAACGATCTTCCGCTCCATATACTCTTTGAATATACTCTATATGAGTAAAACAATTGACATTTATCTTCAGTTAGAAAAATGCAGGCGAACAAAAGCCGTGTAAAGAATAAACTAACTAAATAAAGAAAAGATGTAAAAAAGTATATAACTCTCTTAAAGCAGATGTGGCATTAAACCAACTAAAGTTAGAAGAAACATTTAAACCAATAACTGAACCATTAAATAAACTGCGGCTGCTTACAGTTAGCTCGAATGGATTAAATGCAAAGAAAAATTGAAAATTAAATAGTTATATAAGTGATGAAGAAGAATCAGAAGAAGCAGCTCTCGACAGAAAGGAAACGACTCTCCTGAAAAATTATCTTAACCCACAATTAAGACACAAAGTTGATAGAATATTTGGGATACGACTAGTTCATGGAGAACACAATTTAGGGAATGATAAAGTACTGTTTCGCGATAACAATCTCATAATTGACAATTCCAACTATCCTTTAACCGAAGGTCTCTTTGAATTACTATTTCAGAAAGATCCGGACGCACAGTTGTATGATGATAATGATCTGTCAGCTTACATTAATATATTAAATTACACTAACGTGCACAGGAAACAGTATGACGCAGGCAAGCAAATGAGAGGCACGAAATCGCGCAAATTTCAAAAAACATCAAGCCATTAGTAGAAGATGCAAAAGTGAAGAAAGGAAGGAACACACCAAAATGTGTAAGTGTACACAAATACAAACGTACAGAAAGAAGATCAAAAGTAGCTAAGTGGAAAAATGAACAAAGAAATAAGATCGAATTAGTTCATTGGAATGATCCAAACAATCTAGTGGAGACTGAAAAAGTTAATAGCATCTAGAAGTACAGGTCATTCGTCACAAGGAAACGAAATCTTGTCAATCGAAGAAGAACTTCGAAAATCGGGGTTTATCGAATAAATGAACACTGCGTGGTGGGACGAACTTCCGTTCGCAAATATATTTAAAGCGGTTAGATTCTCTAAGGATATTTCAGTAATCTACGAAATTGAATGTGAAGATAGAAGAAGCAACTGGCAACAACTGGCTATAGATCGACTCCGATTCAAGAAACGAATAGACGACACAGAACGAATTCTCTTACCCATACTTTATGAACAAAATCAGAGAAAGAATAGCGAAAGAACTCCACGCTCCGCTGCAAAACATTTTGAAAGACGGAGTGTTATTAGCTGGGCTAAGAATTACTTGCACCAGGCTGATCTTGCTGATATGATACTGTTTTCGAAAGTTAATAGTGGATATAAATATATGTTGACTGTAATTGATGTTTATTCAAAGTACGGATGGGCAGTTCCACTTAAAACAAAAACAGGAAACGAAGTAGTGGAAAATATGGAACGCATCTATTCAAAATGTAAACGCTATCCGAAACATCTTCAAACTGACAGGGGAAAATAATTTTATAATAAAATTTTTTAACAGTGGATTACAAAAAGCAAAATTAAACACTATTCGACAGGGGGCAGCTTGAAGGCAAGCGTAGTTGAACACTTCAATCGAACACTGAAGCAGTGGATGTGGCGGAAATTCTCTGTATGTGGATCTTACCACTGGTTTCGTATGATACCAAAACTATTAGACGAATATAATAATCGAAAACATCGTACAATTAGTATGAAACCTGTATAAGTCACAAATGATCCACAACAAATTGCAACTGTGTACAAATTACGAGAAATGAAGGAGTCATCTTATCCACCAAAAGTTACAAAGTCGGTGACACAGTACGAATAAGTAAAATTAAGCGATATTTTACAAAGGGCTATACTCCTAATTGGAGTAATGAATTATTTACTGTAAGAAAACTAAAAGAAACATTACCGAGAACTTACTTGCTTCACGACTATCAAAATCAACCAATATATGGAGCGTTCTATGAACAAGAACTGCAGCAGTCAAAACATCCTAAAATATACCTCATTGGTAAAATTTTACGCAGAAAGAACGACAAGGTTTTCGTATCATTGCTAGGTTTCGACGCTACGCATAACTCATGGATTCCGAAAGAATATGTATTCTAAAAAATCGGCGGTAAGTACGGTAGTATAATATATATCTAGTAGATGTACCTTCTTATAGTGACCTCCTTCTACTGTTGCAGACTTCCCTTGCTCAAGAAACGGCTCTGTTTGTTTTGATGATGACAACTTTGGACATTACCTCAAGCAAGAAGATATTTTCGCCTCAACTATGCATAATTTATTCGAAATATTTATGTAACATGTATCTTAATAAATTATATTAAACAAAAGTAGTATAATTGGATGGTTCGGCGGCCGCCTCCGCCTCCGGCTCTCGGGAGAAGCCTCCACCTCCCGCGGGAAATTTGAAGTTTGGCGGGAAATTTGAATTTTGGCGCCAGATTTGAATTTGTAAACAAAGCCACGTGCTTTTTGACAGCTGTCATCGATAACAACGCATCGCTAACCTCACTGCTGCCATCTTGACGGGCCTAAACCTCACTGGTACCAACTTAACCTAACTAGCACGAGATTTGAATCGGTAAACAAATCCACGTGTTTTTTGGACAGCCACGTGCTTTCTGACAGACAACAACGCATCGCAAACCTCACTGCTGCCATCTTGACGGGCCTAAACCTCAGTAGTACCAACTTAACCTCACTAGCGCGAGATAAACAAATCCACGAGTTTTTTGACAGCCACGTGCTTTTTGACAGAAAACAACGTATCGCAAACCTCAGTGCAGCCATCTTGACGGACCTAAACCTCAGTGCTACCAACTTAACCTCACTAGCGCAAGATTTGAATTTGCAAACAAATCCACGTGCTTTTTTGACAGCTGTCATCCGCCATCTTTAAACTACAGAGCACCGTGCTGCCCTCTTCATCGCAGTAGCTGCAAATTCGTCACCTGTCATCGGCAGTGCTGCCATCTTGGCGGGCCTAAACCTTAGTGCTACCAACTTAACCTCACTAGCGCCAGGTTTGTATCGGCAAACAAATCCACGTGCTTTTTGACAGCTGTCATCCACAATCTTTAATCTATAGAACACAGTACTGCCCTCTTTAGCTACTTACCTTTGAAATGTGGTGGCGGTTAATTTGAAAAATGCTTTTTTACAGCAGCCATCTTTAATCCAGAGAGCACCGTCTTGCCCTCTTTAGCTAGATACCTTTGAATTCCACGTGACAGCGGCCATCTTTAACCAAGAGAGCACCGTGCTGCCCTCTTTGTGGCGGTGGCAAATTCCACGTGCTCTTGTTTGGAAACAAACTCACGTGCTTTTTTCAGACAGCTGTCATCCGCCTTCTTGCATCACAAACCTCAGTGCTGCACACTTTAGCTAGATACCTTTGAAATGTGGTGGCGGCAATTTGAAAAATTCTATGTGCTCTTGTTTAGTAAACAAAGCCACGTGCTTTTTCGACAGCTGTCATCCACCATCTTTAATCAATAGAGCACTGTGCTGCTATCATGCGGGAAAATTCGTCAGCTGTCATCCGCCATCTTTGATCTACAGAGCGCCGTGCTGCCCTCTTTATGACATATAGTAGCGGGCAATTTGAAAAGTTCTGTTAGCTGTCATCCGCCATCTTTAATCAAGAGAGCACCGTGCTGCCATCTTTAGCTAGATACCTTTGAAATGTGGTGGCGGCAATTTGAAAAATTCTGTGTGCTCTTGTTTAGTAAACAAAGCCACGTGCTTTTTCGACAGCTGTCATCCACCATCTTTAATCAATAGAGCACTGTGCTGCTATCATGCCGGAAAATTCGTCAGCTGTCATCCGCCATCTTTAATCCACAGAGCACTGTGCTGCCCTCTTTATGATATGTAGTAGCGGGCAATTTGAGAAAAGTTCTGTTAGCTGTCATCCGCCATCTTTAATCAAGAGAGCTTCGTGCTGCCATCTTTAGCTTGATACCTTTGAAATATGGTGGCGGCAAATTGAAAAATTCCACGTGCTCTTGTTTAGTAAGCAAACTCACGCGCTTTTTGTCAGCTGTCATCCGCCAACTTACACGCAAACCTCAGTGCTACACTCTTTAGGTACATGCCTTTGAAATATGGTGGCGGATAATTTGAAAAGAAAAATTCTACAGCAGCCATCTCTCGACGCTAATTGCACAAGATGGTGGCTATACATGACTCCTTAATAGCGGTTATACAAGGCTCCTTATGAGACGCCCTAAAGATGCTTGCGCAAGATAGCGGTTGCTCTTATGAGTCGCCTTAAGGGTGCTTGCGCAAGATGGCTGCTGCTCTTATGAAGAAAGCTAGCTTAGAGGCTAACGTGTCATGCTAGTTCGATTCATTAAATTTGGGACATAAATGCAAAATGTTAATTATCTCGAAAACGGTGCATCGTAGAGCAAAACGGACAAAATTTTTCTACCCAATACATCGGTTCGCGGTATGGGGAACATGATATCATAAGAAAAACATAGTCTATTGATGAGATCAACGGTTCGGTTCCTACTTAGGCCCTTTGGCATTCGCTCTGTTTTAGCTTGTATTGAAGCAAGTCTTCGTAACATGATCAGTTCTAGCTATGGTAGAGAGTATAACGTGCCGTGCAGGTTCGATTCATTAAATTTGGGGCTTAAATGCAAAATGTTAAATATCTCGAAAACGGACAAAACATTTTCTACCGAATACCTAGGTTTGCAGGATCAGGAACATGATAGCATAAGAAAAACATAGCCCAATGATGAGATCGACGGTTCGATTCCTACTTAGGCCCTTTGGCTTTGGCAGCTATCTAATTCTACAAGATGGCAGCTATAAATAGCTTCTTATGAGACAGCTTAAGAGCGCTTGCACAAGATGGCTGCTGCTCTTATGAGACGCCCTCGGGGTGCTTGCGCAAGGTAGCAGCGCCAAGACGGTGACTATACACAGCTCCTTATGATACGGCCTAGAGGTGCTCACACAAGATGGTGGCTGCTCTGATGAAGAAAGCTAGCTTTGCATCGTGCAGGTATCTTTACAGCACTAAACCTCATACCTTTGAAATGTGGTGGCGGGTAATTTGAAAAATTCTACGTGCTTTTTCTTAACAGCAGCTATCTTTAAACAATAGCGACTATACATAAGCTGTTAAGGCCTCCTCTTATGTCAAGGCATAGCTCTATCGAACAAGTTTAAACCTGCATCGGGATAGCTAGAGTAAGCACGTGCTGCAGTGATGTCGTCATTATGCATGTTTAGACTTGCAAATCACAAAAGAAACATAACAAGACTAGAATCGAACACTGCACTCTACGCCGTTAACTTTATCATGTGATCGGAACATTGATTGAAATGTTTAGAACACTAAATAAGTAGAACCGAACACTGCACTCGATATAACATGTGTTTAAAACATGTCAGGGGATAACTTTGTTCTAAGAAGATTATATTACCGCACATTCCTTTTAGGGCTAATAGGCTAAAGGGCTAATGGGTAAAAGGGCTAAAGGGCTAATGGGCAAAAGGGCTAAAGGGCTAAAGGGCTAATGTGCTAAAGGGCTAGGGTGCCTCTTCTCTCTTTATCCGGGCTTGAGACCGGCTCTACAACTAGAGGCGGAGTTAACACCCTAAGGAAGGGAGAATGTTGGGAAATAATCTATACGAATATAGCTACTCGATCGACTATATACTACATATGGATGACTTAGGTGAGGGTAAGCGCTTACTTAATAATACCTACACGACGTAATTCATGTTCTATTTCAAAAATATCTTCTTTGTACTGTGTGTAACCAGCATCATGATAGGCTGTTAGCAGTTGTAAACGTTTTACGAGTACGTTGGGGTCTTTACAGTATCTTATATCTACATAGGGTAACAGAGGCTTGTTGTGAACTTTGAGTCTATATGCAGACAGTTGATGTGTAGGGACTTGTTTAGATGTAATACGTGCTTCAGCAGTGGCGTTTCTAGGCACAGACCTAACTTGTTTCGATAGCGATGAAACGTTGAAATTTCCTTCTTCTTTACCTTGTATCTCTTCTTGAGATGTTTGCACTGCGACAGAACGTGTAGTAGGCTTAGAAAATGAAGTAAAATCATCAAGCTGTTATGGCAATGAAACATTAAGATTTTCTTCTTCTTCTACTTTCCCTTTACTACTGTCTCGATCAACATCATTATCCTTATTATCATAATCATGATCTTGCCTCTCTTTATCTTGAAGCTTGTGCTTAGTAACAGAACTTGTATCAGGCCTAGACAACAAGGGAGAATTAAAAATCTCTCGCAGAGGTGTACTTTTTAAACATAAATCAGTGTTCGCTTGAATATGGTCGAGGTCTTTGTATTTCGTTCGCGATGAAGCTACATTACACGCGGCTTCATGACGTTGAGCGTTGTATGCGTTCTTGAACTCCCTTCTACAATGTTTGCATTGAAAAATTGTCCTACATGATATCTCATGACGTCTCTTGTGATAGCTTCGGGAAAATGCTTTTCCACACTCTTCGCAAATATACCTAGAAATAGGTTTTTCCATGACGGACTTTTATCTTCTGCTAACAGATTCTTCTATAAATCTACTTGACATTTGTTACTCTCTACTTCGATGATGCGAACAGCTTAGCGATTAACAGTAAACTAACACAAAAGCGTATAACCAAGGTAGCAACAGTAAGGTTTAAGCCCATCAAGATGGCAAGAGTGAGGTTAGCAATGTTCTGTTGTTGCATTTTAAATTCCGCACTATAACATGCATTAGGTGGCAGCCTTGAGGTTTACCGCCGTCAAGATGGCAGCAGTGAGGTTAGCGACGCTCTATTGTCCTTTAAAGTGAGGATAGGGGCCATCAAGACGACAGCTATCAAAAAGCACGTGGCTTTGTTTACTAACCAAGAGCACGTGGCTGTGACGTCACGGTCACGTAATCAATCCTTAGCTCTACGTCGTTAAGAGCAGCATTAGGTTTAGCTATGTTTAAAAATCATGGGAACAGAGCAGCAGTATGAATAACCATGTTTCAAAGCGTGTACACATCACCTATCGATTTTACATGCATCGACCCTCGTACTAAACTTCTTCCGCTAGATCGTGCTGTTATCTTAGCATAAGCTATACGTATGAACTTATAGTACAAAGAATAGCCATGTTTCAAAGCGTGTACACATTACCTATCGATTTTGCAAGCATCGACTCTCGTACTAAACTTCTTCCTCTAGATTGTGCTGCTACCTTAGCATAACCTATACGCATGACCTTAAAGTACAAAGAATAGCCATGTTTCAAAGCGTGTACATATTACTTATTGATTTTGCATGCATCGAATCTCTTACTAAACTTCTCCCGCTAGATTTTGCTATCTTAGTATCTTATACACATGAACTTAAAGTACAAAGAATAGCCATGTTTCAAAGCGTGTACATAGTACTTATCGATTTTGCAAGCATCGACTCTCGTACTAAACTTCTTCCTCTAGATTGTGCTGCTACCTTAGCATAACCTATACGCATGACCTTAAAGTACAAAGAGTAGCTATGTTTCAAAGCGTGTGCATATTACTTATTGATTTTACATGCATCGGCCCCCGTACTAAACTTCTTCCTCTAGATTGTGCTGCTACCTTAGCATAACCTCTACGCATGACCTTAAAGTACAAAGAATAGCCATGTTTCAAAGCGTGAGCATATTACTTATTGATTTTACATGCATCGAATCTCTTATTAAACTTCTCCCGCTAGATTGTGCTGCTACCTTAGCATAACCTCTACGCATGACCTTAAAGTACAAAGAATAGCCATGTTTCAAAGCGTGTACATATTACTTATTGATTTTGCATGCATCGAATCTCTTATTAAACTTCTCCCGCTAGATTGTGCTGCTATCTTAGCGTAACTTATACACATGAACTTAAAGTATAAAGAATAGCCATGTTTCAAAGCGTGTACATATTCCTTATTGATTTTGCATGCATCGACTCTCGTACTAAACTTCTACCGCTAGATTGTGCTGCTATCTTAGCATAACTAATACGCATGAACTTAAAGTACAAAGAATAGCCATTTTTCAAAGCGTGTACACATTATCTAATGATTTTGCATGAAACGACTATCATACTAAACTTTTTCCATTAGATTGTGCTAAAATCGTGTAAGTGTGCTGCTATCTTAGCATAACCTATCGATTTTACATGCATCGAGTATCCTACTAGGCTTCTTCCGCTAGAGCATGTAGCAATCGCTTTTGTGTATCCCTAACCCATGTGCACGAACTTAAAGCACAAAGAAGAGCTATGTTCTAAAGCGTGTACATATCACCTATCGATAATGTATGTGTCGACTATCGTACTAAACTTCTTCTGCTAGAGCGTACGACTATCGCTTGTGTGTGCACGAACTTATGGCATGAAGAATAGCAATGCATAAAAATCTTGTACACATAGCAGCAGCATTAAGTATAGCCATGTTTAAATGCGTGTACACATCATGTATCCATGATGCACGCAGTACTAAACTTATTCCACTAGTGTGTACAAAGTTCGCATGTGTTTGTGCTGCTATCTTAGCATAGCCTATGTGCATGAACTTAAAGTACAAAGAATAGCGATGTTTAAAAATCTTATGAACATAGCAGCGGTAAGAATAGCAAGGTTTAAAAGCGTGCACACACCACCTTTTGATAATGCATGCATCTTATACTAGAGCGTGTGACCATCGCTTGTATCTGCTGCTATCTTAATATAAACTATGTACATGAACGTAAAGCATAAAAAATACTTATGTGTAAACAATTTGTGAACATAGCAGAGTGTTAACTACGTAGGTGTAGACATTGATCTTTTCATGCTGACGCAGCATACCACGTGACCGTGACGTCACAGCCACGTGCTCTTGTTTAGTAAACAAAGCCACGTGCTTTTTGACAGCTGTCGTCTTGATGGCCCCTAACCTCACTTTAAAAGACAATAGAGCGTCGCTAACCTCACTACTGCCATCTTGACGGCGGTAAACCTCAAGGCTGCCACCTTATGCATGTTATAGTGCGGAATTTAAAATCCAACAACAGGACATTTCTAACCTCACTCTTGCCATCTTGATGGGCTTAAACCTTACTGTTGCTACCTAGGTTATACGCTTTTGAGTTAGTTTACTGTTAATCGCTAAGCTGTTCGCATCATCGAAGTAGAGAGTAACAAATGTCAAGTAGATTTAAAGAAGAATCTGTTAGCAGAAGATAAAAGTCCGTCATGGAAAAACCTATTTCTAGGTATATTTGCGAAGAGTGTGGAAAAGCATTTTCCCGAAGCTATCACAAGAGACGTCATGAGATACCATGTAGTACAATTATTTATGCAAACATTGTAGAAGAGAGCTCAAGAACGCATACAACGCTCAACGTCATGAAGCCGCGTGTAATGTAGCTTCATCGGGAACAAAATACAAAGAGCTCAACCATATTCCAACGAGCACTGATTTATGTTTAAAAAGCACACCTCTGCGAGAGATTTTTAATTCTCCCTTGTTGTCTAGGCCTGCTACAAGTTCTGTTACTAAGCACAAACTTCAAGATAAAGAGAGGCAAGATCATGATTATGATAATAAGGATAATGATGTTGATCGAAACAGTAGTAAAGGGAAAGTAGAAGAAGAAGAAAATCTCAATGTTTCATTGCCATTACAGCTTGATGATTTTACTTCATTTCCTAAGCCTACTACATGTTCTGTCGCAGTGCAAACATCTCAAGAAGAGATACAAGGAAAAGAAGAAGGAAATTTCAACGCTCCATCCCTATCGAAACAAGTTAACTTTGTGCCTAGAAACGCTACTGCTGAAGCACGTATTACATCTAAACAAGTCCCTAAGTAGTATAATTGGATGGTTCGGCGGCCACCACCTCCTCCGGCTCCCAGAGGCCACCTCCACCACCACCACAGCCAGAGGCCTCCTAGAGGCCAACTCCACCACCACCACAGCCAGAGGCCTCCCAGAGTTCTCCTCCACCACCCGCGGGAAATTTGAATTTGTAAACAAAGCCACGTGCTTTTCGACAGCTGTCATCGACAACAACGCATCGCTAACCTCACTGCTGCCATCTTGACGGGCCTAAACCTCAGTGGTACCAACTTAACCTAACTAGCGCGAGGTAAACAAAGCCACGTGTTTTTTGACAGCCACGTGCTTTTTGACAGACAACAACGCATCGCTAACCTCAGTACTGCCATCTTGACGGGCCTAAACCTCAGTAGTGCCAACTTAACCTAACTAGCGTGTAGCAAACAAAGCCACGTGCTTTTTTGACAGCTGTCATCCACCATATTTAAACTACACAGCACTGTGCTGCCCTCTTTATCGCAGTAGCTGTAAATTCGTCACCTGTCATCGGCAGTGCTGCCATCTTGGCGGACCTAAACCTTAGTGCTACCAACTTAACCTCACTACCGCGAGATAAACAAATCCACGTGCAGCTGACATCTACCATCTTTAATCTATAGAGCACAGTGCTACCCTCTTTTGCTACTTACCTTTCAAATGTGGTGGCGGATAATTTGAAAAATGCTTTTTGACAGCAGCCATCTTTGAGCACCGTGCTGCCCTCTTTAGCTACTTACCTTTGAAATGTGGTGGCGGTAAATTCCACATGCTTTACAAACCTATATGCTTTTCTGACAGCTGTCATCCGCCATCTTTAATCCAGAGAGAACAGTGCTGCAATCTTTAGTTGAAATGTGGTGGCGGCAAATTCCACGTGCTCTTGTTTGGAAACAATTCACATGCTTTTTAGACAGCTGTCAACCGCCATCTTTAATCACCGTGCTGCCCTCTTTAGCTACTTACCTTTGCAGTGTGGTGGCGGTAAATTCCACGTGCTTTACAAACCTATATGCTTTTTTGACAGCTGTCATCCGCCATCTTTAATCCAGAGAGAACAGTGCTGCAATCTTTAGTTGAAATGTGGTGGCGGCAAATTTTACGTGCTCTTGTTTGGAAACAAATCAACATGCTTTTTTGACAGCTGTCAACCGCCATCTTTAATCAACAGAGCACCGTGCCGCACTCTTGCGTCAGCTATCATCCGCCCAGCAATTCTCTTTCTATATAATAATTTCGTGTGGCTATTTCTAGCTAAGTGCAGTCTAAAAAAATAAATCCTAGTCTTGTTACATCAGGAAGGGTAACTGGCTAAATCCCGGTCTTTCAGCGTCAGGAAGGGCAACCCGCCATACCGTGAAACAATAGTGTATGATGTAAGAGGCTAGATACTGCTTTGAGCATCTAGCTGTAAAACCCCGATTCTCGTGTTAGAAAGGGCAACTAGTTGGAAAACAGATTCTTAATCCCAGTTCTTTGACGTCAGGAATGGCAACCGGTCGAAAACAATAGCGTATGATGTAAGAGGCTAGATACTGCTAGTTTTGCGTCAGGAAGGGCAACTAGTCTTAAAACAAATGCTCGCGTCATGAAGGGCATCCGGCTGTAAAACAATAGTTCGTGATACAGCGATGTAAAATCTAAGAAGAGCATCTAGCTGTAAATCCCCGATTCTCGTGTTAGAAAGGGTAACTAGTTGTAAAACAGTTTCTTAATCCCAGTCCTTTGACATCAGGAAGGGCAACCGGTCGAAAACAATAGTGTATGATGTAAGAGGCTAGATACTGCCAGTTTTGCGTCAGGAAGGGCAACTAGTCTTAAAACAAATTCTTGCGATTGAAAATCTTAGTTTTGCGTCAGGAAGAGCATCCGGCTGTAAAACAATAGTTCATGATTCAGCGATTCAAAATCTAAGAATTGCATCTAGCTGTAAAACCCCGATTCTCGTGTTAAAAAGAGCATCTAGTTGCAAAACAGATTCTTAATCCCAGTTCTTTGACGTCAGGAAGGGCAACCGGTCGAAAACAATAGTGTATGATGTAAGAGGTTAGATACTGCCAGTTTTGCGTCAGGAAGGGCAACTAGTCTTAAAACAAATTCTTGCGATTTAAAATCTTAGTTTTGCGTCAGGAAGGGCATCCAGCAGTAAAAATAGTTCGTGATACAGCGATTTAAAATCTAAGAAGAGCATCTAGCTGTAAAACCCCGATTCTCGTGTTAAAAAGAGCATCTAGTTGTAAAACAGATTCTTAATCCCAGTTCTTTGACGTTAGGAAGGGCAACCGGTCGAAAACAATACTGTATGATGTAAGAGGCTAGATACTGCTATTTAAAATCCTAGGAGGGCATCCAGTTGTAAGACAGATTCTTGTGATTTAAAATCTCGCGTCAGGAAGGGCAACCGGCCGTACCGTAAAACAATAGTGTATGATGTAGGAGGCTAGATACTGCTTTTTAAAATCCTAGAAGGGCATCCTGTTGTAAAACGGATTCTTGTGATTTAAAATCTCGCGTCAGGAAGGGCAACCGGTCGTAAAACAAATTCTTGCGATTTAAACTCCTGCGTCAGGAGGAGGCACTCGGCTTTAAAACATATTTTAATCCCGGCCCTGCTACGTTAGGAACCACATCTAGCTGTAAAAACAGGATCTTCAAACATTTACAGTTTCAAGCTTTAGGAACGGGTTATGGGTTACATTTTTTGTTCTACTGCATAGAACAGTATCTTTGAAGTTGTCTCGGCGCAGTCATTCAGAGCGAAGTGCGGAATGTATGTGTTGGCTGAAATTGTACACGCATCTTCCGGCTGCACTAACCTTGAACGAAGACACTGTGTGCTGATAAGCCACTTGTAACTCACGGAACGTCTTCTTAGCTGTGTGTAGCATTCAGCTGGTGTAAGCTCCTAACATAAAATATTATCGTTGTACGGAGAGGTTAAAACACAGTGCCAGCATATAGCCCACTCCTATCGAAAGAGCCTGCATGGTGCAGGCATGTAGGCTACTCCTGTTGAAGGAGCCTGTACAAGGTTTAACACCCCTCCATCAACAACCCTTACTTAATGCTGGCTTTTTTGCACGCCCTCGAAACAGCCCATGAATGTAATATACTACCGTAGAGGGAGGGTAAAACCCAGTGCCGGCACATAGCCTACTCCTACCGAAGAAGCCTGCACAAGGCTTAACGCCTCCATCCGACAGATAAATCACCCTCAACATCTTATACTCATAATCATTTTCGAAGGAGTCTGCACAAGGTTTAACGCCCCCATCAACAGCCCTTACTCAATGCTGGCTTTCTGCATGCCCTCGAAACTACCTAAGAATGTAATATTCTACAGTAGGGAGAGGGTAAAACCCAGTGCTGGTACATAGCCTACTCCTACCGAAGAAGCCTGCATACAGCTTAACGCCTCCATCCGACAAATGAATAAGGTTTAACGTCCCCATCAACAGCCCTTACTTAATGCTGGCTTTTTTGCACACCCCGCCTCTTAGATCATACACCATAGTTTTACGACCGGTTACCCTTCCTGACTAGGATTTTAAATCGCAGAATACGCGATAAGTTTGTTGTGGCGGGTTTTATAACTAGATATCCTAGTACCGGCACATAGCCTACTCCTACTGAAGAAGCCTGCACAAGGCTTATTGCCTCCATCCGACAGATGAATCACCCTCAACACTCTTGTACTCACAATCATTTTCGAAGGAGTCTGCACAAGGTTTAACGTCCTCATCAACAGCCCTTACTTAATGCTGGCGTTTTTGCACACCCCGCCTCTTAGATCATACACCATAGTTTTACGACCGGTTACCCTTCCTGACTAGGATTTTAAATCGCAATATACGCGATAAATTTGTTGTAGCGGGTTTTATAACTAGATGTCCCGGTACCAGCATATAGCCTACTCCTACCGAAGAAGCCTGCACAAGGCTTATCAAATCCATCCGACAAATGAATCACCCTCTACACTCTTCAATCATTCTCGCTACTTCGGAAGATAGCGGGTTCGAACTCCTACTGTTGGAAGCCGTGAAAATAGCAAATGCTAGGCGAGGGGCCTGCGTGATCGTCATAACGTGTAATTACATGATCTAGCTAAATGTAGTTTTAGCTCAATACCTTTAAGTGCCTACAGGTAAGGAATACCGCGGATGTAGCTTAGTACCCTCCTGTTTAAGTCCAGAGGTCGAGGATCACGCGCTAACTTTCTAAGGCTCGATCCGCTGCAGAACTCTTAAATTCTGACACCTCGGCATCAACAGCAGGTTCGATTCCGGCTTAAATACGTCAGCCTGCAGAACTCAGCGTAAGACCCTCAGGAGAGCACTTGTTGCATAAACATTTAGTTCCAACTGTACTGCAGTTGTCAGCGACTTTCACATCCGCTTGGTAACAAGCAGCATATTTACTCGCTGCAGTCTGCGTGAAGCGCTCACAGTTCTCTGTATGCGTTTATTACGTACACATCTCCCGTCTAAGTACTGTCTGCTGTGAATATTATTCTTCAGCCTTTATCTTAAGGTAAGCTAGAACTGTTAGTTACTGTTTGCAAAGCAACTTCTACGCTAGGTAATTGACATCTACATTCATGTATGTTTGTTCTTTTCTTTTTAGGTACCGTTCGAGTTACAGGCTTGAAAGTACGCATTTTATTCATCCGAGTAACAGTCTGCAGCACGTGCATTTTTAAGGTATGTTTTCGAACTTTGAGTTGTAAAGATAGCTAGGTTAGCTGATGTACCCTACACTACATTCATATATGTTTGTTCTTTTTAGGTACGACCAGAATATTATCATTCGAGTTTCAGGCTTGAACGTACGCATTTTATTTATCCGAGTAACAGTCTGCAGCACATGCATTTTCAAGGTATGTTTTCGAACTTTGAGTTGTAAAGATAGCTAGGTTAGCTGATGTACCCTACACTACATTCATATATGTTTGTTCTTTTCTTTTAGGTACGACCAGAATATTATCATTCGAGTTACAGGCTTGAAAGTACACATTTTATTTATCCGAGTAACAGTCTGCAACACGTGCATTTTTAAGGTATGTTTTCGAACTTTGAGTTGTAAAGATAGCTAGGCTAGCTGATGTACCCTACACTACATTCATATATGTTTCTTCTTTTTTAGGAGCGACAAGAATATTATCATTCGAGTTTCAGGCTTGAACGCACGTATTTTATTCATCCGAGTAACAGTTTGCAGCGCGAAGATTTTAAGGTATGTCTGACCTCAACAGGCTGAAACTTGGTTTCTTCTAAAACATCGTAACTTTAGTCTATTTATAAATAGTCGTTCTCTTCAATCCTCATGCTATGGACGAGGTTAATTTTAAAATTTCAAACACAAACATAGCTATGTCTGTCCTCAACAGGCTGAAACTTGGTTTCTTCTAAAACATCATAACTTTAGTCTATTGATAAATAGTCGTTCTCTTCAATCCTCATGCTATAGACGAGGATAATTTTATAATTTCAAACACACACATAGCTATGTCTGACCTCAACAGGCTGAAACTTGGTTTCTTCTAAAACATCGTAACTTTAGTCTATTGATAAATAGTCGTTCTCTTCAATCCTCATGCTATAGACGAGGTTAATTTTATAATTTCAAACACACACACATAGCTATGTCTGACCTCAAGAGGCTGAAACTTGGTTTCTTCTAAAACATCGTAACTTTAGTCTATTGATAAATAGTCGTTCTCTTCAATCCTCATGCTATAGATGAGGTTAATTTTATAATTTCAAACACACACATAGCTATGTCTGACCTCAACGGGCTGAAACTTGGTTTCTTCTAAAACATCGTAACTTTAGTCTATTGATAAATAGTCGTTCTCTTCAATCCTCATGCTATAGACGAGGTTAATTTTATAATTTCAAACACACACATAGCTATGTCTGACCTCAACAGGCTGAAACTTGGTTTCTTCTAAAACATCGTAACTTTAGACTATTGATAAATAGTCGTTATCTTCAATCCTCATGCTATAGACGAGGTTAATTTTATAATTTCAAGCACACACATAGCTATGTCTGACCTCAACAGGCTGAAACTTGTTTTCTTCTAAAACATCGTAACTATAGTCTATTGATAAACAGTTATTTTCTTTAATCTGCATGTCATAGAAGAGGTTAATCTTATAATTTCAACTCACAGCAATGTCCGACCTCTATACGTTGAAACTTGGTTTCTTCTGAACATCTTAACTTTAAGCTAATCATAAATAGTTGTTCTCTTCAATCCTCATGCTATAGACGAGGTTAATCTTATAATTTCAAACTCACAGCATGTCCGACCTCTATACATTGAACCTTGTTTTTTTTCGAACATCGTAACTTTAGTCTATTGATAAATAGTCGTTCTCTTCAATCCTCATGCTATAGACCAGGTTAACTTTATAATTTCAAACACACATAGCTATGTCTGACCTCAACAGGCTGAAACTTGGTTTCTTCTAAAACATCGTAACTTTAGTCTATTCATAAATAGTCGTTCTCTTCCATCCTCATGCTATAGAAGAGGTTAATCTTATAATTTCAAACTCACAGCCATGTCCGTCCTCTATACGTTGAAACTTGGTTTCTTCCGAACATCGTAACTTTCGCCTAATCTCTATTGGTTGTTCTCTTTTCAGATGTTCCCCTGTGTGAGGAATGTAATGTAACGTTTACAAGGCGAGATAACTTCATGCGCCATATGAAATCAAAACACCCTAGCATAACATCTGCTTTATGTAAACATTGTAGTGTGTATTTCGCTAACGTAGAGCGATACGAGGCTCACTTAGTAGAGGTACATCCAATATCTACTTGCCCTCAGGTAGTAGTAGGGAAAAAGCGTGCAGCTACTGATGTAGCTGTAGAAAGTACTAGTAGTAAAAAACCTAGAAAAATCATGAACTTCAAACTATTCACTGCGAGCACTGTAACACTGATGTACCATCTTCGCATTTTCAGGGACACTTACGGAGTAATGCACATAAAAATAATGCGTGTAGAAGTGGTAGTAACGCAAACATCGAGGAAATTAATACAGCATTTAAAAGTAGGATTGCAAGTTACAGAATTCGCACCAGTCAAACGTTTCAGAGCACTTCAAACTTTTTAAATTGCGTTCAACCGGATGTACAACAGCTTCTTGCTAAATCTTTGTCCAATCATAATTTATTTAAAGTTAATTTTGAACTTTTCGCCTTGTACATTAAAAGCACGGATGAATCCGAAATAACGGACATTAAATCATTTAATACGAAGAATTTTGTCATAAGTGAGTCGACTAATTTTGGTGATGTACTTAGGGATGTCTCTAACATTATTTCAACTAAGAGCGAGGAATTTCAGGAAAAGGAATCAGGGTGGGCTTTAGTTGAGACAATGTATCTAGAAGTTAACATCAATAAGTACAATCCTATGCGAGGTTCATCGTACATCGAGCTGCCGACATGGATTCAGCGAAAAGAAGCTGTTGTAAACATCCAAAACAATGACGAAGCATGTTTTGCATGGGCGGTGATGTCGGCTTTAAATCCTGCTAAATCAGACGTAGCTAAGAGAACATCATCGTATCCACACTATTCAATGCAGCTAAATTTCGATAGTATAGAATTTCCAGTACAGTTAAAAGATATTAAGCGCTTTGAGGAACTAAATAACATTAGCATTAATGTGTATGGTGTAGAGAAAAAGTCTATAGTGGGTCCTCTGTATTATACATGTCACAAGAAGAGTACTCATGTTAACTTACTCTATATCGAAAACAGTGAAAATAGCCACTTTTGCTGGATTAAAAATCTGAGTAGACTTGTTTGTAGTCAGTTGTCAAACAGGTGTAACAAAAAGTGGCTATGTGATGGATGCTTGCACGAACTGAAGATCAGTTAACGAAGCATTCCAAGAATGACTGCCATCATGTACGTACAGAGATACCTACTACAGGCAATAATGTTTTAAAATTTACAAACTTTCACAAGCAGATGTGGGTACCGTTCGTGATTTATGCAGACTTTGAAGCCATCCTCACACCATGCAACACATGCTTACCTAATCCTGACAACTCTTTCACTAATACTATGCACATGCATGTCCCGTATAGCTTCGCGTATTACATCAAGTGTAGTTATGATAGTACGCTTAACAAGTTAGAGCTGTATCGAGGGCATGATGCTGCTAAAGTATTTTTAGAAAGACTTGAAAGTGATGCAGTTCGTCTTGGTCGTATTCTAAATAGTAATATTCCTATGAAGCCACTCACCGAAATTCAGTTAAATGATAATGAACGTGCTACAAAGTGTAGCATTTGTGATGGGGAATTTTCCGAAAATGACCCTAAAGTTTTTGATCATGATCATTTAACTGGTTTCTACAGATGTGCCGCTCATTATAGCTGTAATCTTAAGTATAGAGTTCCTAAATTTATCCCTGTAATTTTTCATAACTTATCTGGTTACGACTCTCATTTCATCATTTCACAATTTGGAGCTTCAGATGAAAAAGTAGATATAATCCCTCAGAATAAAGAGCGGTACATTGCGTTTGCAAAGTCTGTAAAAGTAGATGCTGAGCATTCTATAAAACTGAGATTCCTTGACTCGTTTCGCTTTATGGCGAGTAGCCTCGATAAACTTTCTAGTCATTTACAACCTGAACAATTTACGGAAATTCGACGCGTTTTTCCCGAAGAAGCGCAGTTTAATTTACTTCGGCGTAAGGGTGTTTTTTGTTATGAATATATTGACTGCTTAGAACGCCTCGAAGAACGTGCCTTACCATCGAAACAATCCTTTTACAGCTCGCTGAATTCAGCAGATATTAGTGATGATGACTCTTTACATGCACAACATATCTGGGAGCAGTTCCACATTCAAACGCTAGGTGAATACACCGATTTATATTTAAAGACAGATGTACTTTTGTTAGCTGATGTTTTAGAAAATTTTCGCTGTGTTTGCAAGAAAACCTACAGCCTTGACCCATGTCAGTATTTTACTGCGCCTGGGTTAAGTTGGGACGCGATGTTAAAATACACGCAGGTGAATTTGGAACTGCTAACTGATATTGATATGGTGCACTTTATAAAATCATCTATTCGAGGCGGTCTAAGTCAGTGCAGCGGGCGGTATTCCAAGGCAAATAATAAGTACATGCCAAGTTTCGATTCTAGTCAGGAATCTCAGTATATCGTTTATCTCGATGCTAATAATCAGTATGGGTGGGCGATGAGTCAGCATCTACCGGTGAGTGGTTTCCGCTGGCTAACGCAGTGCGAAATTGATGCTTTACAGCTGCACGCTCTAGACGATGAAGCTGATAAAGGCTATTTTCTCGAAGTTGACTTACAGTATCCTAAAGAGTTACACACTTCTCATAATGACCTACCGTTCTGCCCTGAAAATACGAAGCCCCCGTACATCGCATCAACGACGAAAATGCTAATTGCTAATTTGTGTGATAAATCTAAGTATATCATTCATTATCGAAATTTAAAACAGTGTTTGCAGCATGGTTTGAAGTTATCCAAAATTCATCGCGTACTAGAATTTAATCAGTCACCGTGGCTAAAGCCATATATCGATCTGAACAATAATTTAAGAACGAATGCGGTTAACGAGTTTGAAAAAAATTTCTACAAGCTCATGAATAACAGTGTGTTTGGTAAGACTATGGAAAATGTTGACAAACGCGTTGATGTAAAATTGATTACAAACTGGGATAATATTAAGAAAAGGTATGGTGCTAACTATTTAATAATTAAACCAAATTTCCACAGCTGCACCATCATACATGAGAATTTAGTTATTATACAGATGAATCGTGTTAAGGTTAAGTATGACAAAACTACCTACGTCGGCTTTGCAGTACTTGAATTGGCTAAAACACTCATGTATGAATTCCATTACGATTATATGACGAAGAAGTACGCGCATAATGCGCAATTGCTCTACACAGATACCGATTCGTTTATTTATCAAATCAAAACTGATGACTATTACAATGATATAAAGCCAGACTCGGGTAGGTTTGATACAAGTAACTATCCTGCAAATAATCATATCATCTACCGCTAGTGAACAAAAAGGTTCTAGGTAAAATGAAAGATGAATGTGCTGGGAATATTATCGATTCATTTGTAGGTACTAAATCCAAGTCATATTGCATAAAACTCTTAAATGAATTACAAATAAAGAGATTGAAGGGGGCTAAAAAGAATGTCGTTCAGAATCAGCTAAGTTTTGAAAACTATAACAATTGCATTAAAAGTAATCCACCTGTTTTGCATAAGCAAATGTATGTCATTAGAAGCAAGAAGCACCAGTTGTACACTCATTTAATTAGTAAGGTAGCCCTTAATAGCGATGATTGCAAACGGTTTGTCATTCCAAATTCTACCAACACTCTAGCCTGGGGCATAGTAGTATTGATAGGTACTACTTTACATAAAGCAGATGTGTGTGTAAACATTATGCTAGAGGTGTGTACTTACGTTACGCTGTCTTACATCACAATTCACTGTACATATTGTAGGAAGAGGTACGCTGAGAGCGTAGTACGGCAAGTTTAAACTTGTACATTCAAGAATTGCATCGAGAAGTACGCAAACATCACTAGGGTAAAATGATTCGAGATAAAACTTGTACATACAAGATGTAAATAAATAATGTAGAATTGGCATATTCTTTTATTTTAGGTTAGGTATAACCTTCCTACAGCTCCTTATTTGCAAGATAGAGTTTTTGTTTATTACTCAAAGAAGAAAAACAAGAAAGAAGGTGATGAGCAGATTCGTAAGTATGTTATTGTCTAGCTCATATTGAGAAGATATTTTTTTCTTTTTCTAAACAGTGTTTGATTGCAATGCAGTGTTCAACAACATCGAACTATAAACGGTAGTATGTGTTCAAGTCTAAACTCGCAATACTCTTGCATTTGCAATGCACGTTCGATAGAGATGTAGCTTGATATAGGAAGAAGAGCAGTTAGTAAGTATGTTGAGAAGATATTTTGTTTTTCTTTCTAAACAGTGCTCGATTCTAGTTATACAATGCAGTGTTCGACAACATCGAACACTAGTATGCAGTTCAAGTTGTAATAAGTTTTGAACAGTAGTATGTGTGTGTTCAAGTCTAAACATGCATCACTGCGGGTATGCGAGCGGATGACAGCTAACGAAATTGCCCCGCATGAGGGCAGCACGGTGCTCTGTTCATTAAAGATGGCGGATGACAGCTAACGAAATTGCCGGTTTGTTTCCAAACAAGAGCGCGTACAATTTACCACCACCACATTTCAAAGGTAAGTAGCTAAAGAGGGCAGCACGGTGATTAAAGATGGTGGATGACAGCTGTCAAAAAAAGCACATGGCTCTGTTTCCAAACAAGAGCACGTGGAATTTGCCGCCACCACATTTCAACTAAAGATTGCAGCACTGTTCTCTCTGGATTAAAGATGGCGGATGACAGCTGTCAGAAAAGCATATAGGTTTGTAAAGCACGTGGAATTTACCGCCACCACATTTCAAAGGTAAGTAGCTAAAGAGGGCAGCACGGTGATTAAAGATGGCGGTTGACAGCTGTCAAAAAGGCATGTTGATTTGTTTCCAAACAAGAACACGTGGAATTTGCCGCCACCATATTTCAACTAAAGATTGCAGCACTGTTCTCTCTGGATTAAAGATGGCGGATGACAGCTGTCAGAAAAGCATATAGGTTTGTAAAGCACGTGGAATTTACCGCCACCACATTTCAAAGGTAAGTAGCTAAAGAGAGGCAGCACGGTGATTAAAGATGGCGGTTGACAGCTGTCAAAAAAGCATGTTGATTTGTTTCCAAACAAGAGCACGTGGAATTTGCCGCCACCACATTTCAACTAAAGATTGCAGCACTGTTCTCTCTGGATTAAAGATGGCGGATGACAGCTGTCAGAAAAGCATATAGGTTTGTAAAGCATGTGGAATTTACCGCCACCACATTTCAAAGGTAAGTAGCTAAAGAGGGCAGCACGGTGCTCAAAGATGGCTGCTGTCAAAAAGCATTCTTCAAATTATCCGCCACCACATTTGAAAGGTAAGTAGCAAAAGAGGGCAACACTGTGCTCTATAGATTAAAGATGGTAGATGTCAGCTGCACGTGGATTTGTTTATCTCGCGGTAGTGAGGTTAAGTTGGTAGCACTAAGGTTCAGGTCCGCCAAGATGGCAGCACTGCCGATGACAGGTTACGAATTTGCAGCTACTGCGATAAAGAGGGCAGCCCAGTGCTCTGTAGTTTAAATATGGTGGATGACAGCTGTCAAAAAAGCACGTGCCTTTGTTTACTACACGCTAGTTAGGTTAAGATGGCACTACTGAGGTTTAGGCCCGTCAAGATGGTAGTACTGAGGTTAGCGATGCGTTTTTGTCTGTCAAAAAGCGCGTGGCTGTCAAGAAACACGTGGCTTTATTTACCTCGCGCTAGTTAGGTTAAATTGGTACCACTGAGGTTTAGGCCCGTCAAGATGGCAGCAGTGAGGTTAGCGATGCGTTGTTGTCGATGACAGCTGTCAAAAAGCACGTGGCTTTGTTTACAAATTCAAATTTCCCGCGGGTGGTGGAGGAGACCTCTGGGAGGCCTCTGGCTGTGGTGGTGGTCGAGGTGGCCTCTGGGAGCCGGAGGAGGTGATGGCCGCCGAACCATCCAATTATACTACTTCCCTACACATCAACTGTCTGCATATAGACTCAAAACTCACAACAAGCCTCTGTTACCCTATGTAGATATAAGATACTGTGAAGACCCCAACGCACTCGTAAAACGTTTACAACTGCTAAGAGCCTATCATGATGCTGGTTACACACAGTACAAAGAAGATATTTTTGAAATAGAACATGAATTACTTCGTGTAGGTATTATTAAGTCAGCGCTTACCCTCACCTAAGTCATCCATCTGTAGTATATAGTCGATCGATTAGCTATATTCGTATAGATTATTTCCCAACATTCTCCCTTCCTTAGGATGTTAACTCCGCCTCTAGTTGTACAGCCGGTCTCAAGCCCGGATAAAGAGAGGAGAGGCACCCTAGCCCTTTAGCCCATTAGCCCTTTAGCCCTTTTGCCCATTAGCCCTTTAGCCTATTAGCCCTACAAGGAATGTGCGGTAAGATAATCTTCCCCTGACATGTTCTAAACACATGTTGTATCGAGTACAGTGTTCGGTTCTACTTATTTAGTGTTCTAAACATTTCAATCAATGTTCCGATCACATGATAAAGTTAACGGCGTAGAGTGCAGTGTTCGATTCTAGTCTTGTTATGTTTCTTTTGTGATTTGCAAGTCTAAACATGCATAATGACGACATCACTGCAGCACGTGCTTACTCTAGCTATCCCGATGCAGGTTTAAACTTGTTCGAGAGCAGCAGCAGCCATCTTGTGCCAGCGCTCTTAAGCTGCCTCATAAGAAGCTATGTATAGCCGCCATCTTGTAGAATTAGATAATTGCCAATGCCAAAGGGCCTAAGTAGGAATCGAACCGCCGATCTCATCATTAGACTACGTTTTTCTTATGCTATCATGTTCCTGATACTGCAAACCTAGGTATTCGGTAGAAAATGTTTTGACCGTTTTCGAAATATTTAACATTTTGCACTTAAGCCCCAAATTTAATGAATCGAACCTGCACGGCACGTTATACTCTCTACCATAGCTAGACCTGATCATGTTACGAAGACTTGCTTCAATACAAGCTAAAAGAGAGCGAATGCCAAAGGGCCTAAGTAGGAACCGAACCGTTGATCTCATCAATAGACTATGTTTTTCTTATGATATCATGTTCCCCATACTGCGAACCGAGGTATTGTGTAGAAAAATTTTGTCCGTTTTGCTCTACGATGCACCGTTTACGAGATATTTAACATTTTGCATTTAAGCCCCAAGTTTAATGAATCGAACTAGCATGACACGTTAGCCTCTAAGCTAGCTTTCTTCATAAGAGCAGCAGCCATCTTGCGCAAGCACCCTTAAAGCGTCTCATACGAAGTCGTGTATAGCCGCAATCTTTCGCAAGCATCCTTAGGGCGTCTCTATATATCTTGTGCAAGGACCCTTAAGTCGCCTCATAAGAGCAACCGCCATCTCGCGCAAGCATCCCTAGGGCATCTCATAAGGAGCCTTGTATAACCGCTATCTTGCGCAAGCATCCCAAGGGAGTCTCATAAGTACCTATGTATAACGGCCATCTTGCATAAGCACCTTTAAGGAGTCATATATAGCCACCATCTTGTGCAATTTGCGTCGACAGATGGCTGCCGCAGAATTTTTCTTTTTAAATTATCCGAAACAATGTTGCAAAGGTATGTACCTAAAGAGTGTAGCACTGAGGTTTGCGATGTAAGTTGGCGGATGACAGCTGACAAAAAGCGCGTGAGTTTGTTTACTAAACAAGAGCACGTGGAATTTTTCAATTTGCCGCCACCATATGTCAAAGGTATCTAGCTAAAGATTGCAGCACGGTGCTCTCTTGATTAAAGATGGCGGATGACAGCTAACAGAACTTTTCAAATTGCCCGCTACTACATGTCATAAAGAGGGCAGCACGGTGCTCTGTGGATTAAAGATGGCGGATGACAGCTGACGAAATTGCCCGCATGATAGCAGCAGAGTGCTCTATTGATTAAAGATGGTGGATGACAGCTGTCAAAAAAGCACGTGGCTTTGTTTACTAAACAAGAGCACATAGAATTTTTCAAATTGCCGGCACCACATTTCAAAGGTATCTAGCTAAAGGTGGCAGCACGGTGCTCTCTTGATTAAATATGGCGGATGACAGCTAACAGAACTTTTCAAATTGTCCGCATGATAGCAGCACAGTGCTCTATTGATTAAACATGGTGGATGACAGCTGTCAAAAAAGCACGTGGCTTTGTTTCCAAACAAGAGCACATAGAATTTTTCAAATTGCCGCCACCACATTTCAAAGGTATCTAGCTAAAGGGTGCAGCACTGAGGTTTGTGATGCAAGATGGCGGATGACAGCTGTCAGAAAAAAGCACGTGAGTTTGTTTCCAAACAAGAGCACGTGGAATTTGCCACCGCCACAAAGAGGGCAGCACGGTGCTCTCTTGATTAAAGATGGCTGCTGTCACGTGGAATTCAAAGGTATCTAGCTAAAGAGGGCAGCACGGTGCTCTCTGGATTAAAGATGGCTTCTGTCAAAAAGCATTTTTCAAATTATCCGCCACCACATTTCAAAGGTAAGTAGCTAAAGAGGGCAGCACTGTGTTCTATAGATTAAAGATGGCGGATGACAGCTGTCAAAAAAGCACGTGGATTTGTTTGCCGATTCAAACCTGGCGCTAGTGAGGTTAAGTTGGTAGCACTAAGGTTTAGGCCCGCCAAGATGGCAGCACTGCCGATGACAGGTGACGAATTTGCAGCTACTGCGATAAAGAGGGCAGCACGGTGCTCTGTAGTTTAAAGATGGCGGATGACAGCTGTCAAAATAGCACGTGGATTTGTTTGCAAATTCAAATCTTGCGCTAGTGAGGTTAAGTTGGTAGCACTGAGGTTTAGGTCCGTCAAGATGGCTGCACTGAGGTTTGCGATACGTTGTTGTCAGTCAAAAAGCACGTGGCTGTCAAGAAACACGTGGATTTGTTTATCTCGCGCTAGTGAGGTTAAGTTGGTACTACTGCGGTTTAGGCCCGTCAAGATGGCAGCAGTGAGGCTAGCGATGCGTTGTTGTCTGTCAAAAAGCACGTGGCTGTCAAAAAAACACGTGGATTTGTTTACCGATTCAAATCTCGCTCTAGTTAGGTTAAGTTGGTACAACTGAGGTTTAGGCCCGTCAAGATGGCAGCAGTGCGGTTAACGATGCGTTGTTGTAGATGACAGCTGTCAAAAAGCACGTGGCTTTGTTTACAAATGCAAATCTGGCGCCAAAATTCAAATTTCCCGCCAAACTTCAAATTTCCCACGGGAGGTGGAGGCCTCTCCCGAGAGCCGGTGGCGGAGGCGGCCGCCGAACCATCCAATTATACTACTAACAAATTTGACTGAAGATAACCCTATATTTTCATCTCGTAAAATTAGACTCCCTTCCTTCATTCTTTCTTTCCTAAGAAGAATGAAACATATATATACATATAGCTACGCTGGCTTTCTTCCTACTCCTTTACGTATCTGTGTTGGTGCGACGTAAAGAAATTCTCCTAGATTAGTTCGTCTTCCTAAGAGCAGAAAAAAGAAAGCAAGATAAATACATAAAAACTATACACACTCACCTATAAGGGTGCGAATCAATTAGATTCTCCTCCTCCTCCTCCTCTCTCTCTCTCTCTCTCTTCTACTCTTCTTCCACTATATCGAAAGGAAAATTTAATGTAGAATTAAATCTTTCCCGATCCTACAATAGACGTTTTCTTGAAATAGAAAAGAAGTTAAAACTCACCAATTACGTCTTCCTCAGGTGGATACATATATATATCATCTCCGCGAACTTTCTTATGATAGCGCTACAGGAGAAGTAACTGAGACCGTGGAGAAAGAAGAGCGGAAAGTGAGGATTCTCACGCCTAGAAATAACGCAAAAGTATATACTAACAAGGAGGTGGAACGCTTCGTTAGAAAATTCTCTTACTTTATTTAACACAGCGCTCAACTTCCCTAATATTTCTTAACCCGCACTGTTCTTTTAATCTTGGCATGTAATGGAACGCTACTAGTTTTTTAAAGAGACTTGCCTGCAGACTTGACTTCTTGCTTGCACTGTTACGAAACAAACTTTGTCGCAATTTCAGCAAGCAAATCGCACTATATATATCCGTTCTAACGGGGACATATAATTTGAAAAACTACTTTCTAAAAAATATGGTCGGGTTCAACATCTGCTGTTAACCTGCGTGCCGCGTAAACACTTCAGTTCACAGTTCAACTAATGTTACCGAATTCGTAGCCTGAGGATGACCATGACCAGCATTGACCGCGAGAGAGGTAGGCCTTTGACCTGTTTACGGGAAAACTATTTGCAGATAACATCCGGGTTTGATATTCACGACAATAATCTGCGCGTTCCATTTAAAACATATGTGCACGAAATAATATTTTTACACACAATAAACTCGTGTCTGGTAATATTAAGTGAGATTATCTTATGTATACATGACAAGCGAATTCGCTCACATCTTTAGTTAGCTATCCAAAAGAGAGTAAGTTCGATTCACCCCGTTGCCAGTAGTTGCCTATTTCCACACAAGGCAATTGCACCATACGACATGTGAGTGTGACGTGTGTCACCGCTGACATCAGTGTGAGTTCACGATCATGGAGCGACAAGTAAGCGAGAAGAAAAACCCTCAAGCTAACAGTAATCTCCAGTGTAATTGTGAAGTTTTCACGCCAGATATTAAACCTGACGCGTTCCGTACTATATATCTCTCACTAGTAAGTGAGACAATACACATGGCAGTTTACTTCGAATGCCGCAACATCTAATTCTGGATTTCTCTCAACATATGCCGCTAAGGATTTGGATGTCGCATGGCAGAAACTGCCCTTCTACACAACAGCATTACTCAAATAGCTGTCTGTCGCCGATGTGAACGTCACCATAAACATCGTGGGGATT
Organism: Anabrus simplex; assembly: GCF_040414725.1. Classification (NCBI taxonomy): domain Eukaryota; kingdom Metazoa; phylum Arthropoda; class Insecta; order Orthoptera; family Tettigoniidae; genus Anabrus; species Anabrus simplex. Next base: position 453,932,178 of record NC_090269.1, read on the forward strand.
ATGTTGATTTTGACGGTTCGAATTCGATGATTAGGGACTGTGAGGCATGTAAGAAAGAGTTTAGAAATGTATTTTGAACTAACAAGTAAATAAAACAGTGTGATGTTCTACATATCATTCGAGTAGCTTGAATCATTCTTCCTACCCTATATATGCATATACGTGTTCTTTTTCACCAGGCAAATGCTGTAGCCTCAATTCCTCCCCAGATTCGTTCTTATCGTCATAAGACCTACCTGTGTCGGTGCGACAAATTGTAGCTTATACTCACGTAAAGTCTCAAATCGGAGGTTGATTAAGGAATAATTCCTAATATTTTATTTTAGATAATACATGCTTTATTTTACTGCTTTACAACCACTATTTCTGCTACGTGGCACCGCGTTCGTCTTTTGACTGTCGAACACGGTCGTGTTTGATGTCACTGTTCACCGAAGTTCTTTGGTGTCCATGTCATTCTATGTCATTTGACTAGCGGACACTTCATGTGCCCTAAGCGATTCATTAAACGATTTATTATTTCGTCTTCCGTGCTAAACATACATATTCGATATAATTTTTGATGAGTTAGCACTTCATGTGCCCCACTATCTGATTCATTAGGTCAGAGATTATGCAATTTTTTAAACAAAATACTCGCGCTATACACCGTGGAGAGAGATAATAAGAAATCACAGACATTGCACTCCCATGTATGGGAGCTCACATAAACGACGACGCGCGCAACGAAATGTAACAAAATGGCGACCTCTTTTCATTCTTTCTGAAGGTATACGTATTTTGCGCTAGTAACAACGGTATTTCTTAATCGACCTCCGATTTGTGACAAGTAGTGCAGTGATATTTCACGGATTACAGTCATTCACAAAAAATAATTATAAGTAAGTTAGTAGGGGAAACTATATACATATAAATTGAAATTTAGTAGACAATGCGATTATCTAACGTGAAGATTTACGGCTGGATGCCCTTCCTGTCACCAACATGAACGATTTGAGGGCTAATCAAGACCATAAATGATTATAAGTAGGTAGGTTAAAAAATAATTTTGTTTGAAATAACCACTTAATTACACTAAATAGAATTTTTATCCCTAATATGAGAGTAGGGATTGTAAAACATATTTAGCATGCTTGCTCTTACATTAGCCTTCAGTAAAGGATACTAAATCAAGCACCATAACAGATGTCGTTACCTATCACACACACACGCCTAGGCTTAGCAGTTGAAAGCCGTCGCAAGGAGCAACATTGCACACTTGTGTGTAGCCTTGGCAGCAAGTGACCTGTGCAGGGAGGCACATTCCACACGCGACTAGCTCTGGCCAGTGAGAGGCCCCTGCAGTGGGTGTGCATGCACGCTGGCGCAGAGGCTGAGGTGGTCCAGACCCATCACATCTTACCTACTACAGTCTATCACATGCCACTCTCCAGGTCTGTACAATGGTTTGATACAGACCTCAATGACAGTCCATGCCATGCTACCCTCAGGTCTGTACAATGGTTTGATATAGACATATGACAGTCCATGCCATGCTCAAATGTATACAGTGGTTCCATACAGATCTCCATGGCAGTCTATCCTGAGCTATCAACTGAACGGTTTGTTACAGATCTGTATCAAACCAGTGTACAGACCTGGAGGGTAGCATGGGATAGACTGTCATGGAGATCTATAACAAACCATTGTGCAGACCTAGATGTTAGCACAGGATAGACTGTCATGGAGATCTGCATCAAAACATTGTACAGATCTGAATGGTAAAGTGTGATGGATTGTTATCGAGTCGCCTCTTACGACAGACAGGGGATATCATGGGTGTATTCTTTGTCTGCATCCCTCACCCACAGGTGGTTGTTTGTTTGGTCCGCGAGAGGTATTTTATTTCCCTCAAGTCCGCCGACAAGCCAGTTAGGACCCCCCTATCCGCCACCTGGGAATATCACCTCTCCCCCAGCTATGCAAGCATAGCAGGTTCGTGGTGTACAATGGTTTGACACACATCTCCATGCCAGTCTATCCAATGCTACCCCCAGGTCTTACAATGGTTCTATACAGATCTCCCTGACAGTCTATCCTGAGCTAAGATCCAGATCTGTACATTGGTTTGATACAGATCTCCATGACAGTCTATCCTGAGCTAGCATCCAGGTCTGTACAATGGTTTAATACAGATCTCCATGACAGTCTACCTTATGCTGCCCTCCAGGTCTGTACATTTGTTTGATACAAACCTTGATAACAATCCATCACACATTAGCATTCAGGTCTGTTTTTTTGTTAAGAATGAAGCCATGTTTTTCAGTCTTGACTTAGTTAAATGTAACAAAGGCTTTTCAGTCTGTCAAACACATAGCAAATACAATGTAAATTATAACACTATAAACATACCTGTAAAATACACAATAACATACAAAGAATGACATGTTTCATTCTATAAGAACATCCTCAGATTCTATCAAATCACTTAAAAGCAATCTGAGGATGTTCTTATAGAATGAAACATGCCATTCTTTGTATGTTAGTGTATTTTACAGGTATGTTTATCGTGTTATAATTTACATCGTATTTGCTGTGTGTTTGACAGACGGAAAAGCCTTTGTTACATTCAGGTCTGTACAATGTTTTGATACAGATCTCCATGACACTCTATCCCACGCTACCCTCCAGGTCTGTACAATGGTCTGATACAGCCCTCGATGACAGTCCATGCCATGGTTTGCTCAGATCTGTACAAAAGTTTGATACACACCTTGATGACAGTCCATGCCATGTTACCCTCAGATCTGTACTATGGCTGGACACAGACCTTGATGACAGTCCATGCCATGCTAACCTGCAGGTTTGTACAATGTTATGATACAGATCTCCATGAAATTCTATCCCATGCTACCCTCCAGGTCTGTACAATGATTTGATACAGACCTCGATGACAGTCCATGCCATGCTACCCTCTAGGTCTGTACAATTGCTTGATACAGATCACCATGACCGTCCATGCCATGCTACCCTCAGATCTGTACAATGGTTCCATACAGATCTCCAAGGCAGTCTATCATGAGCTACGATCGAGATCTGTACAATGGTTTGATACATATCTCCAAGACAGTCTATCCTGAGCTACATCCATGTCTATACAATTGTTTGATACTGATCTCTATGACGGTCCATGCCATGCTACAATCCAGGTCTGTACAATGGTTTGATACAGATCTCCATGAGAGTCTATCATATGCTGTCCTCCAGGTCTGTACATTGGTTTGATACATATCTCCAAGACAGTCTATCCTGAGCTACATCCATGTCTATACAATTGTTTGATACTGATCTCTATGACGGTCCATGCCATGCTACAATCCAGGTCTGTACAATGGTTTGATACAGACCTTGATGACAGTCCATGCCTTGCTACCCTCCAGGTCTGTACAATCACTTGATACAGATCTCCATAACAGTCTATCATATGCTACCCTCCAAGTCTGTACAATGGCTCCATACAGATCTCCATGGCAGTCTATCCTGAGCTAACATCCAGGTCTGTACAATGGTTTGATACAGATCTCCATGACAGTCTATCACATGCTACTATCAGGTCTGTACAATGGTTTGATACAGACCTCGATGACAGTCCATGCCATGCTAACCTGCAGGTCTGTACAATGGTTTGATACAGATATCCATGACCGTCTATCCTGAGCTGAGATCCAGGTCTGTACAATGCTTCAATATAGATCTCCATGACAGTCTATCCTGAGCTAGCATCCCTATCTGTACAATAGTTTGATACACATCTCCATGACACTCTATCCCACGCTATCCTCAAGCATCTACAATGGTTTGATACACACCTTGATGACAGTCCATGCCATGGTACCTTAAGGTCTGTAGACTGGTTTCATACAGATCTCCATGACAGCCTATCCTAAGCTAAGCTCCATGTCTAGGAAAGATTTTCTCACAAACTTAATTATGCTTGACATGTGCTTTCATAAGTTTTGTGAATAAATAAATCTGTGAAGGTACCTTTGGTGAATTATACTTCACAGCAACAACATTCGATGCATGCTAGATAAAGAATCAAATTGAGACTGTGGTGGCGAGTTAATCTGGCTTAATAACACTATGCAACAGGGAAAAATCGTTTTTCACAAAAGTATGTGTACCGTACTTTATGTATTTCTGCCTCCTGAATTCAAAAATGACACTGAAAGTATCGTATCACCCACAGTTTTAGCACAAAATGTATACTTTGTTAATAATTATATCACATATTGAATTAGTACATATACATGGCACACGAATGATGTTGAACTAGAATATAAGTTTAAGCCAACAACATATTGAAATACGCACACAGTGAACAGATGCATACAGAGAATGTGGCTAAAACATGCACTAACGTAATTCATTCCGTGCTTTCTTAGTTGTCATTGCGTGGCCCCTGCTTTTCCTCTTATGGGGCATTTCTGTACGCTCACGGTGAAGCATCCATCAGTAGTTGCCCATCACCTGAACATCCGAAGTTCCCTGGTATCATCGTTCCATGTCCGTTATATCCTGATGGAAACTTCCACCCTGTTCCTCCTTTACGGCACCCAAGTTTGGAGGAAAAAAGTCAAGGTGAGAATGTAAAAAATGTAACTTCGAGCTCATTGAGCATCATGGCATTTTCAACTTCTGATGTAGATGTTGATTCCCATAGGGAACCTAAAATATTTGTCCTGAATGAGTAAATTTATAATACCAATATAATGGTCCATTATTGGACATTATAAATTTTCCAGCCAACTCATTCTTGGTTGCCTGCGTTTCGCCCTCGTGTGCTAAGTTAGGCTCATCAGTTGGGACTTAGCACACCACCCAAGACGCAAGGCTAGTGCATACCATGGAGGCCACTGCATAGGCTACTTGAAGCCACCAGCAGTGCCAATGCACTATGAGAGCTATGCCCATGCAGTGGCCTCCACGGTATGCACTAACCTTGAGTCTTGGGTGGTGTGCTAAGTCCCAACTGATGAGCCTAACTTAGCACACGAGGGCTAAACGCAGGCAACCAAGAATGAGTTGGCTGGAAAATTAATAATGTCCAATAACGGACCATTATATTGGTATTATTTTCAACTTCGTCGGCATGTTCTCCACTATGTCGACATACTCTGGGCTGCGATTGTTTTCCAGGAAGTTTTGAACCACACACTTAAAGACAGTCCAGGCTTCTCACTTCACGGCATTCATTGAATTATGGAAATCATTTCCAAATGTCTGGACCAATGAACACACCCTCCTTCAGCTTAGCATCTGACAGGTTGGGGGAACTTTTACATAGATATTTGAAACAGTTGCCACACCTAGGTAATGCTTCATTATGCCCAGTCTGAGGTGCATAGTTGGCAAGAGTATTCTGTCCCTTTCCACTAGAGGGTCACACTTGATAGTTTTGTTCCCTGGAACCAATTCCAACCTGCGGGGTCACTACTTTTGCCAACAATATTTGTCATGAGCACAACTGTCCCATTCACAGATGAAACAAGGAAACTTGGTATATCTGGTCTGTTGTCCTAGAAGCATACTTTAAAATCGCCACACACCATCCAATTGTAATTCTCATAATGAATGGTAGTAAGAAGCACCTCCATGTTGAAAATTGAATTAATAAATAAGGTAGTTCAACCTATTCGATACAAATAAATATGAAATGTAGTATTATATTCCTATTTAATAACAAGCGGTACCAGTTTCGACCCTAATCTGGGTCATCATCAGCCGCATAAAATGAAAAAACAATGCATAGGTAAATAAGAAATTAAAGAGTGAGTTTTTCACAAAAGTAGTTGAAGAGGCAAAATATGCTAATGGGGATTGGCACTGTGCAATTTTAAAACATAAAATCTAGAAGAAGTAGAAAGTCAGTCACTTATAAGAAGTAAGGCGCGATCTTCTGAATAGTAGTGCAACACACGCAAATTTCAGCACTGTCTTATAATGTTTACAAGAAGAGATGAAAAGTTAAATAAGCCAGCGAATAAGGCGCGAAGACACAATATAATTTAATGAATGTGAAGCCCCAAAATTGTTTAGAAGTTGAGGACGAGTCGCTTGATTGTAGCGAATTGGGACTTCACATTCATTAAATTATATTGTGTCTTCGCGCCTTATTCGCTGGCTTATTTAACTTTTCATCTCTTCTTGTAAACATTATAAGACAGTGCTGAAATTTGCGTGTGTTGTGCTACTATTCAGAAGATCGCGCCTTATTTCTTATAAGTGACTGACTTTCTACTTCTTCTAGATTTTATGTTTTAAAATTGCACAGTGCCAATCCCCATTAACATATTTTGCCTCTTCAACTACTTTTGTGAAAAACTCACTCTTTAATTTCTTATTTTCCTATGCATTGTTTTTTCATTTTATGCGGCAGATGATGACCCAGATTAGGGTCGAAACCAGTACCGCTTGTTATTAAATAGGAATGTAATACTACATTTCATATTTATTTGTACTGAATAGGTTGAACTACCTTATTTATTAATTTAATTTTCATTGTGATACATTTCAATATGGAACATTTTGAAATTTTTATCTTTAAACACCTTCATGTTGTCGTATGTTTCCTTCAGGTGCACAGAATAGCCGAAGGTATTGAGGCATGCATGTTACCATTGTGCGGCAGAACTGCCTTCAGGCTTCTTTTAGATGAATCAATGAACAGTCTCCAGTTACCGGGTGCAAACGGAATGTTGAACTGACCCATCAAACCTTCTACATCACTGCAGTACACTAACACGTCATTTTTAGGCATCTGATAAGTTGGATCATGGGAGACTACTGGCAAAAATGCATGCTATTGGACTAGACAAAAGAGTGACTGAATGGGTGGCTATATTTCTAAAAAATAGATCTCAGAAAATTAGAGTAAGTGGAGCTTTATCTGAACATGTAATAATTAAGAGGGGAATTCCCAAGGCAGTATTTTTGGATCTTAATATTTTCTTATATATTTCAATGATATGAGTAAAGACGTGGATCAGCGATAAGAGTTTTTGTGGATGATGTTATTCTGTATAGAGTAATAAGTAAGTTAGAACATTGTAAATAAATGCAAAATGATTTCAATAATGTTGTGAGATGGACAGAAAGCAATGGTAGGATTATGAATGGGTTTAAAAGTCAGGTTGTGAGTTTGAAAATTAGGAAACGTCGTCTCAGTTCTAATTACTGCATTGATGGGGTGAAAGATCCTTATGGGGATTACTGTAAGTAACTAGGTGTTAATATAAGGAAAGATCATCATTGTAGTAATCACACAAATGGGATTGTAAATAAAAAGTACAGATCTCTGCACATGGTTATGAGGGTGTTTAAGAGTTGTGGTAAGGATATAAAGTCTCTCATAATACGCAAATAGAGTATGGTTCCAGTATAATGGACCCTAACCAGAATTACTTGATTGAAGAACTGGAAAAAATCCAAACAAAAGCAGCTTGAGTTGATCTGGGTTATTTCTAACAAAAGAGTAGGTTTACCAAAAAAGTTGAAAAGTTTGGTCTGGGAAGACTCTGGAGAAAGGATACGAGCTGATCAACTAAGTGGTGAGTGCCGAGCTGTCAGTGGAGAGATGGCATGCAATTAATTTCGTAGACGTATAAATTTAAGTTGTGTCTTTGAAAGTTGGAAGGATCACAATATGAAGATAAAATTGGAATTCAAAGGACAAATTGGGGCAAACATTCATTTATAGGAAGGAGAGTTAGGGACTGGAATAACTCATCAAGGTAGATGTTCAATAAATTAGCTATTTCTTTGAAGTCATGTAGGAAATGGCTAGGAAAATAAAAGATAATCTGCCAAGCTGGGTCAGTAGATCAGTGATTGATTGATTGATTGATTGATTGATTGATTGATTGATTGATTGACAGATTGGTTCATTGATACAACGACTGTTAACTATTTCACCCGTGAAATACTGAATATTCTGTTGAAAACCTTTCTTTAAACAAAATTTACTACAGTACTGCATTATTTAAAGAAATGATTACCTTCATGATAGGTACAACAGTAAAACTGTTATTTGAAATACCCTGTACACTGCCTGTGCTAATATAACCTCTGCGGAAGCTACAACTCTTTTTAATATCCCGTGTTTATAAATATTCTTTTTCTTTTTGCTAGTTGCATTACGTCGCACCAACACAGATAGGTCTAATGATGATGATGGGATAGGAAAGGCCTAGGAGTTGGAAGGAAGCAGCTGTGGGTTTGATTAAGGTACAGCCCCAGCATTTGCCTGGTGTGAAAATGGGAAATCATAGAAAACCATCTTCAGGGCTGCCGACAGTGAGATTCGAATCTACTATCTCCTGGATGCAAGCTCACAGCCGCACGCCTCTAACTGCACGGCCAACTCGTCCAGTGTATAAATATTTTATCAACAAACATACTGATATGTTAATAATAATATTTTAAAAATATTTATTCTTTCACAAACTCCTAACCCACAATTTGTAATCTAGCAAATGCCTATGGAACTACTGAGTGTAAAATGTAAATTAATACCACTAATTTCAATTACTTGTAGCCTCCGTGGCTCAGGCGGCAGCGCACCAGCCTCTCACAGCTGGGTTCTGTGGTTCAAATCCTGGTCACTCCACGTGAGATTTGTACTGGACAAAGTGAAGGTGGGACAGGTTTTTCGCCAGGTGCTCTGGTTTTCCCTGTCATATCTCATTCCAGCAACACTCTCCAATATCATTTTATCTATCATCCACTAATCATTGCTCCAACAGAAGTGCAACAGGCTTTGGCAGCCGGCACAATTCCTATCCTCGCCGCTAGATGGAGGCTTCATTTATTCCATTCCTGACTTGGTCGAATGACTGGAAAGAGGCTGTGGATTTCAATCTCAATTACTACAAACAGTCAACACCAATATTTGTGGAACTGAATGTATCACACACACACAATCAAAATTTGCTTAATTTCTACAACTATTAACTACTTTATCACTGAGATTATACAGAGCACTTGGAACAACCAACCACTCGCAACAATGAATCATGATTCAGTTAGGTTAAGTGTTGGTAGTAAGAACAGTAGAGGTAACAAAGGCATAAATATGACAAGCAGATTAGAGTGAATTTGGGATGTTGTTACAGAGAAGTGAAAAGGTTAGCAGAGGACAGGGTGCTAGGGAGAGCTATATCAAACCAGTCAACAAACTACTGACCCAGATAACAATTAATACCTTCACAAACAACACCCTTTAAACAAAATGAGTAAGTGGTACATACCGTACCACAGCTTATTTTTTATTCTTATTTAAAACATCTGAAATACACATTCAGGTTACTAGGTTGTGTTGAATATATCTAGTATATGCTATATAAATTACAATACAAAAAGTCAACTATATACCCGTGGGAATGTAACACGCTATCACATCCCATACACTAGGGATGGGCCTGAGCCAACGCCACCTAGATTACAAAGCCTACCAGCTCTCTGCTCTGAAGCTGGTGACATCACTATCAACAGGCGAACGTGAGTTCCGTGGTCGTATTGTCGAGAGTGGTGTGCACGTGGTGTTTGATTTATCAGTGGAAATATTCTTAACAGGTTATTGCTGTTGATATAATAATGGTTTTTAAGTGCTGTGTCCTTAATTGCAGAGGGAATTACGATAGTGCAAACAAAGTGCATGTTTTTAAATTGCCCCAAAATGAAGATGTGAGGAACAAATGGTTAAGAGGCATTAAGAGGAAAGATTTTGAACCTACAAAGAATTCAGTGGTGAGTACAGTTATTGACTTTATTTATCGTGGCATATGTTATACTGTTCGGGACAACCAGTTTCCCTCCTCCTCAGATATGAGCAGGTTTATAGCTTTTAATTATTATAAGAATAAGAGATTCAGCAATGAGGTTATGTCTAGATGATATAGGTCAAGTACCGGTATCTACATTACTTACCCAACCGTGTAGTTAAACCGACTCATGCAGATAAAAAGTGACGTTCTGTCATTCCCTGGGTCATTACAGAAGGTTCTTAAAACAGGAGTAGGTACATTTAGGCCTATCAGGATCATTTATTTGGTTATGGTAATCTACCTAGCTAATGCCATGTTTTTAATTTTCAACAGGTGTGTCACTTACATTTCATGGAAAATGACATATTGTGGGAATCGAAAGCTGTAGATTCAAAGACTGGGAAGACCTTAACTGTGCCATTAAGTAAACCACAGTTAACTAAAACAGCTATAACATGTAAACTTCCAAACTGCCCATCATATTTAAACAAGACATCCACATTCCATCGAGATGCACCATCAGAAAAGAAAGAAATGCAAGAAGCAAGAGCATTACAGTCAGCTATTGCCAACAGTTTAAACACATTAAGTGAATTCAGAGAAAAATATTCCTTTCAAACATTTGATGACTTAACTGAGAGATTAAGTTATGTAAGTGTTGGTGTTAAATGGTCAGTTGTAAATAAGAACCAGAGTGTTATTTTTCTGTACATAGATTCTGACAAAGTGCCACATGATATCGTATATATAATTATTGATGGAAACCTCAGTGTTAGTGTATTTTTAGGTGGTTATGAAATTAACTGTGAAGATATTCCTAAAGTAGTGTCTTCTATTCCAGAAATAGAAAATATCATGAAAACCTGTCAGAGTTTCATGTTAGAAAGAACTAATAATCACCAGTGTAGTGATCTCATTGTGCAACTCATGGACAACTTAAATTGTGGAGAAAAAAAAGCAAAAAACTGTTGAATTCTTAAAATCCCAACTTCAGTTATGTGTTACACAACCTGAAAGACATAGGTTTGACTCAAATGTATTGATATTCCCATCTTTACTGTTTTTCATATCAGCCCATGCATATAAATTCTTAAGAAGTTATGGATGTATTATTCTACCTCATCCAAACACCATAAGAAAGTTATGTGGATATGTGAATGTTGATCCTAGTAATAAAAACTTTTTGTCATACATGAAATATAAGGTACCACAACTAGAGGACTATGAGCGTGTAGTAACACTCATGTTAGGTGAAATACACCTAAAACCATACTTAGATTATAAAGGTGGTAATGTTGTTGGTATGGCATATGATACAGCCATGCTTGCTACAACAGCACATGTGTTTATGGTTCAGGGTGTTGTTTCCTCTCTCAAGGATGTGGTTAATATTTTGCCTGTCAATAAAATGACTGCAGACAAATTGTTTGATGTAACAAAAAATGTTGTGGTTGGCTTGGAGAAATTAGGTTTTAAGGTAATTTGTATAATTACTGATAATAACTCTATAAATAGGCGAGCTATTTCTAATTTTGCAAACCCACCTCAAATGAGTATTGTGTACCCCCACCCAGCTGAACCTACAAGGCCATTATTCTTTTTAATTGATGCTGTCCATATATTTAAGTGCATAAGAAATAATTGGATAAATTTGAAGAATGATGGCTGTACATTTGTCTATCCTGATTTCATTGAAAGGGACAACACTAACTATGCTTCATTTTCTGCTCTTCGAGGTCTGTTTGACTCAGAAAGTCATAAATTGTTAAAATTTGGATATGGTTTGAGTATTAAGGCTGTATGGCCATCAAGTTTAGAGAGGCAAAATGTCAAGCTTGTAATGCAAGTGTTTAGTGCTCATATTGTGAACAGTCTCTTAAAGCTAGGTCCTACGAACAATCTCCAGAACTACGAAGGCACTGCCAAGTTTATAGAAATAATAAACAAATGGTGGAGTATTGTAAATGTAAAGACACCACTCAAAGGATTACGATCAAGGGAGGAGATGCAGAAACCTTTAACTAACAATCCATCAGATGAATGAAGAAATTTCTTGAAACAGTTTCTGCTTTGGCTTGATGATTGGGAAAATATGAATTTACCAGATGGAACACTAACAAACGAGACTCACTCTGCTCTTAAATTAACCACTTATGGTTTAATTGAATTGGCTGAATATTGTCTGAGCTCAAAATGTCATATCTTCTACCTGGTAAGTTTCAAACTGATGCGTTGGAAGCAAGGTTTGGCTTATATAGGCGGTTGTCTGGTTCTCAGTATCATGTTTCTGTTAGACAGATATTTGAAGCTGAAAAAAAATTAAGACTTTCAAGTTCACTGCAACTATCTTTAAAGCATGGCACCTCCAGTAAGCTAACCATAAGCAAACTAAATGCACATGAAGAAGATTATCCACTCCATAATGATTGTTTAGAAACTGAACATTTCAAGCACATAAATGTATCTGAAACTGATTGGAAAATATCTGATTCAGACTTGGCAGTGCTGATGTATGATGCTGGCTATTGCTGTTATTCTATTTTAAGGAAGCTCAAGTGTCAAAACTGTTCTGAATTTTTAGTACTGGATAAGAAATTGGCATGTGGTAAAGAACATGAGTTAATCACAGAGTTAGATAGGGGAGGATTAAAATATCCTCAGGAATTGCCAGTAATGATTGTTATGTATACATATGTGTTCATGCAGAAGCTGTTAGGTGAGGAGAACATTGAAACATTTTTTTAAATTAAAAAATCAAAGGCCAACAGCTTTGAAACTGATATCTGAATTAATCTGGTCGATTGATGAATTTGTTATGTATCAGTTTTGTACACAGCATGAATGTAAGGAGGTTTGGGGAAAAATTACATGGATTTGTATTAATATCCTGATGAACAATTATTGCAAAATGGTGAACAATGACAAATCTGTCCAAAAAACATATTGGTAAAAGAAAGTTGAGTACTCTGGCCAGCAAAACAAGCCCATGTGTTATCAGAAAGAAACTAATTTAATTTCCACGCTGTTACTTAAAAGCTCCTGCACATAATAATCATTGTAAATAAAATGTCCATGTGATTAGATTGTGGAAAATAATTTTAGTTATGTGGGCTTATTATAATTTGTTTAGTGATAAAGTATTATTTTATGGTAGACCTATATTTTATAAGTATAGAGCTATTAGGTTTTAGATACTTCATTATACAGTATTTTTGTATGAAAAAACTTGATTTGCTTACATTTTAAGTCTGTTATAATTATCATAATTGTCTGTTGTAGTCTAATTATTGTGAAGAATAATTCCAATGGTAATATTTTCATGAAAATAAAATTGCATTTAGTTCAATACTAAGGTGTAAATATTGAATACACTGTGCTAATAAGATTAAGATGTGAAATTAATGAACCAAAGTACTGTTTTCAAACTTACCATTTTGGATTTTACTGGTTTGACACAAACGTAGGCCTAATAATATGTGGAACTGGTACTTTATACAAAGTATTACAAGCATATTCCTAGATAGGCCTTTTGGAGTTATTGGTTTTATAAAATCAGCTAAACTGCTAGAATATCAGGTGTAGGCAATTTTTTATTTTAAAAAATACATCTTGACATAGACTAAGATAGTGAGCTGTAATTCCACATGCACCAAGTTATTTATATAATAACTAAACTCTTACATGGTAATTCAATTTGACTGTGCTATACATAGTAGGTATTATGTTTCAGCACATTATAATCATATTTGTAAATAATGTGGAAGTCTCTGTAGCTGTAATACAGTAGGTACTTCCAGTAGTAGTTTTCACATCAACTTTTATAATTGATTTCTGAAAATTATTATGAATGCCTGGTTTTGGGGGACACAAATAAAATGAAAGGAAATAAAATGAAACTACCCCATACAACAATCATTTATTATCATAACAAATGAACTGAGTGAGATGGCTACGCGGGTCACGTAGTTGTCACCTTTCATTCAAACCCCACTACTCGCAGGCTTGAATATTCATTCTCACACGAGGCATATGCTCTGGCTGTCCTTTAATTAAGAACACAGTTGCATGCTTGTTGCCATGTGCCCTGTCTGTGTCAGTATGATTTAAAATATATAGAAAAACAAAAACAAGCAACAAATGCTGAAATATCTTCAAACTTTAACTCTTCCTGTTGCAGTGTTATGTTTTCTTTCAGTATTTATTAGCATTTGAGTAACATTTTGTTGGTAATTTGTGTAAACTGATCGGAATGAAGGTATGTAATCTCAAAGTTCCTGCCAGTGTTCTTGGGTTTATAAACAAATAAGCTCTTCTTGGCAATACTTTTAAGTTGTAAGGTATGCAAAATTACAGCTTGTTATGATATTTTCTATGCACCAATCATAAAGCTGAAGAGTTGCCAAAATTTGATGCTGTTGTCTGACATGTGTAGCTAGTCGCATAAGAATTCCTGCCACACCATCATATGCACTCTTCCCATTGGATGTTGCGTAGAAATGCCATTAACCATACACATTAAAATCAGCCTCATTGTTACGAAGGTTAATCAAATCACTTTTATTCCACCGGGCGAGTTGGTGATGCGGTTAGGAGCGTGCAGCTGTGAACTCGCATCCGGGAGATAGTGGGTTTGGACACCACTGTCGGCAACCCTGAAAATGGTTTTCTGTGGTTTCCCATTTTCACACCAGGCAAATGCCGGGGCTGTACCTTAATTAAGGCCACAGCCGCTTCCTTCCCATCCCTAGGCCTTTCCTGTCCCATCATCGCCATAAGACCTATCTGTGTCGGTGCGACGTAAAGCAGCTAGAATTTTTATTCCTACACTGTGCAGCTGATCCATCAGAAGAAATGGTATGTATGTTTCAATTTTACCTTTTCTTGTTTTTTCTCAGAAAGAGCAAAGTTCCAAATTTCAGTAGTGGTGGCCTATCAAACTTTTAATTGTAGGTATGTTACAAAAACATCGTGAGAGTAATTAGACTCAGAATGAACACACCACTTAACAAAATAAATAATAACAAGATTTTTTGAGTTCTTGCGTCAGACTTTAAGAATACAGTATGGTAGGCACATTTTTGCGTTCAACTTTAGACTTTAATTAATATATTCATTTTAAATGTAAGGTATAGGATTCTGAGAAATTAAAATTACAGTTCTTGTCATTTTGTGCTTGAAAATTAAAACTAAAAAAAATATGGGACTTGAAAGGTGCTTAAAATGAAAGACCGATATTTTTCTTTGAAAATAAGTTGAAACTGAATTGAGTTTCTTAAGCAAAACCAAAGATATATCAAAATATGTGAAATGCTGCATCTCTAATTTTAGCAATATTTCAGTAATTCATTTATCAATGACTCTTGAGATAATTATCTTGAAGATACATAATTTTGTAAAATGCCATCTCTTGCTTTTTGTAACAAGTATTTAAAGTATTTTCTTCAAATCGTAGAGGGTCAGATTGTTTTCCTTTCAAAGGTAATGACTCAATATTATTTGTATATTTTCAGTTATTTTTATCACAAAATGTGGTAAAAAAATTAATGTAGGCTATCTAACACGAGCATTGCTACTATGCTATGGTAATAAAACCAATTTAAAATGATATTTTTGTGAGAAACTTACGACGTGATAAATCAGCATAATTAAAATTGAATTCCTGACTTTTAAATGCTAACCAACAAATGCTAACTTTGAATTATTTCCATATATTATTATTGCATTGTATTTATTATGAAGAATAATACAGGAGGTGGCGGCTTTTTTCCGAAACGAAACGAAACTCGATTTGGTTACTGGTTCTCTCGGATGTCAGATAGGCAGCATTCGCCTACAAGCAGTGACGTCATGGTTGAGCTGGAAGGCTTTGTCATCTAGGCGGTGTTGCCTGAGCGCAGCTCGAGCAACTCGAGCTGGTGACGTCACAGCTCGATGCAGATCGAGCAGTACTCGAACGGGAGTATGGCCCGCCATCTATGAGTGATAGTCTTGTACTGAATCAGTTGCGTGGCAATCTTCTATGCTCTTTGATGTCAAGTACCGCATGGTCGTGGTAATAAAATAAGTTTATATCGAAATATGTTGAATTATTAATGACTAATACACTAGAATTACAAGAACATAATACCAGCTGTATGTGTCCAGTGATGCATTATCGCAACATGCAATATCTACGGATTGTGAGATGTAATTTCAAAATATCCTGAAATCAGTTATATTCTATCGGACTCAGGACTTCAGTTCTGTTCAAATTTTCTTATTATTACTATTCTCCCTCCTTTCCCTTTCCCTAATTAGCATTTACGACAGCAGAATAATTATAAATTGAATGGATACAAATTAAATATCGAAGCTCCCATCGTACCAATGGTGTATTTTATATAAACACGTCTTCGTGTAGGAGAAATAGTGAAAAACCTGAAATGGCGTATGGCTTTAAGTGCCGAGAGTGTCCGAGGACAAGTTCGGCTCGCCAGGTGCAGGTCTCTTGATTTGATTCCCGTAGGCGACCTGCGCGTCGTGATGGGGATGAAATGATGATGAAGACGACACATACACCGAGCCCCCGTCCAGCAAAATTAACTAATGATGGTTAAAATTCCCGACCCTGCCGGGTATCGAACCCGGGACCCCTGTGACCAAAGGCCAGCACGCTAACTATTTAGCCACGGAGCTGGAAATAGTACCATAGCACTATAATAAAAATGAAAAGAATATGTTATTAAAATGTTACATCCAATGATCAGAAGAACCAGAAATGGAAGTAACGATCAAATAACGACAGGTAAACCACAGAAATATTATCTTCACACCAGGCAAATGCTGGGGCTGTACCTTAATTGAGGCCAGGGCCGCTTCCTTCCAACTCCTAGCCCATTCCTATGCCATCGTCCCATCTTTGCCATAAGACCTATCTGTGTCGGTGCGACGTAAAGCCCTTAGCAAAAAAAAAAAAAAAAAAAAAATATATATATATTATCACTATGCAGAGCTAATCTTCACGTCGAGCACTCAGTTCCATGTGATAACAAAGAGTTATTCTGGGCATAAACTGATGCGTTCACTACGACTACTGGTACGTCTGTACTTCTGTAGAGTGATCGTTAATTACTCTACTACAATGTATTGCCGGAATGTGAAGAACAAAGAGAATTAGTGAAGACGGATGTGTGGCTCCAGTCACAACACACAGGTCCTGCTTCAAGCGCATGCAAGCCTACGTCACGAGGGAATTCCGTGCTGCTCGACCAAGCTCGACACACCAGTTCGTGACGTCAGCACTCGAGCCTGCTCGAGCGGCACATCCCTACCATACACTGTCGACTTGTAGAAAAAACTGGCACTGAGGCAGCCAAAATATAGTAAAATTAAATATTTCTGCACGTGGTAGCTGAGGTGCGTAAGAGGTTACATTTGCAGTGAAAAGTAAATAAAAACAGAATTCTTAAATGAAGGAAATCATACAGAAATAAAATTATTACCGGAATAAATATGCCCTAGAGGTTTATTATAAATGAGAAAGTTCCAACTTGTCAATACATCTTTTTATTTATTTATTTTTTGACAAGTGATGCGATAATCCCCAAATTTGTAGTATAACAACAGAACGCCACTTCGAAACCGAACGGCATATATATCTCTGTTCATACGAATACACCCTTGGTACTAATCGCTGAACTTAATGATAATAATATGCTACAGAAAACAACCCGCACTAAACAAACCATTAATGAAGTGAACATCAAAGCAGAAGCAATGTGTGGCGATCAGTTAACCTATAAAGACAAATATTCTACAAAACCAATAAAAGTGGTTATTTCATTCCCTCCCCTCAGACGAGGAGAGGTCGGGCCGACAGCTAAACTAGTACCGTAGCTCTTTGGCCATAGAGAGAAAAACCGAAGAAACAGAGGAGGTATGTCTTGTACATACCATGAGAGGACGCAAAAGTGTTGGTTGGCGCAGGGGCACAGCGACAACAAGCCAGATCCCAGGGGGGACCCGCAAATCACCCCGCATGAGCGGACGCCAACAAACAGCGGGCGCGCAAATTGGAAAAGGTACGGTATAGTATTACAGAGAGTTACAAGTGTTGACATAGTGAACTAATATTTATAGATGTTGAGCCGGTATGATAGTTGGAAGAAGGAGTAAAGCAGTTTTGGGACAGAAGGTCGTTATATTGGTGATGGAGGTAGCAAGTAGTCGGAGAAGATCCAATATCGCCAGGGGCGTAGGTTGGGGCGCAGGGTGGTGGGTGGCGGGGCAGGTGGTGGGCTAGTAGGAGAGGAGGAACGGCCAAGACAGGGGGGCTCCACACGGTAAGTTCTTCTGCGAAGAATGACGCCTGTGTTGATGAAATGCTCGACATCGGCTTCAGATGAAAGTTGGAGACGGAGCATGAGCGTTGTAAATACGGATCGCGCGACCAACTGGGATTGAAGTTCCTTCAGGAAATCCTGACCGGTGATCGTAGGATCAATCCCACCGATGACACAACTCGGTGGCGGACGCCGCGGTGGGACTGAGACAACATTTGCTGGTCCTTGGGAGACTGTATGAGGGGTGGAAGTGGCGTCCATATGGTCGGCAGGGGGTTGCTGGGGGTGACGTAATGTGGGAGGTAAGGAAGTGGGGGACGTTGACATAATGGGAGAAGGATGACTAAAAGTGATAGGAAGGACAGAAGAAGAGGAGGAAGTTGGGCAGAAATGGTAAAGGTAGTAGTAGGAGTGGTGATTATGGACGAAGTAGAGGTAGTGAGTGGCGGAGATGTTCGAGGTGTGTATAAGTGAACACTAGGAACATCGTCGGAGGTGGAGCGTAGTTGTTGGAGAACGTACTCAGAAACAGGGACCACATCATAGAGTCGTCCGGCGATGGTTTGATACGCTATCGCGTCGGCTGGCTCGAAGAAGTCGACCATGACCTGTGTGGACAGTCCAGTGGTGCGATCCTCAAGCCGCAAACAAGAATGAATTGGGAGCGCATCCATAATCGTATCCTCAGCAAGATCATCGTCCACACCAAGGATGAGGCGGTAATGCGCGGGGCGGTCATACATGATGAAGAGGGGAGGCGACAGCCAACGAGGCGTCTGCCGTTGAGATTGTTCTTGGGCCGACTGAGTTGCCGCAGAGGAGAGGGTCACCCAGCCGCAAAAATGGTGGGACTGGACGTGATTCTGTGTGTAAATAAATATTCTACATATTATTTTTTTGTTTTCATTCCCCGCCCGAAGGGCGGGGCGGGCCTCTCAGAGGGTGACGCCCTCGCTCAGGCCGTGAGAAGTGAAGAGAACTGGCAGGTGTGAGAAATGAGAAAGGTGGGTAATGCGGTATGAAGAAGTTAAGGAGATGAGAATAACGGATGTGTAGGTTATTTAGTGCTTTGTGTACAGATTTACAAATACTTGTATAGGAGAGAAGCCAAGAAGGGAAGGTTTAAGCAGGGTTGCAAGGGATAAGATGAGGTGCAAGGATGTGATAGAAGGAAGAGAATTTAAGAAGAGAAGTGAGTAGAAGGCTAAGGAGGCTAGAGGTTGGCGATGGTTGCGAAAAGTAACGGGGTAGGGGTGGATAAGGTCGGAGATGTGGACTAGGTGGTTGAGGAGAAGGGGCAGCCCAGGGACGGCGACGAGGTGTGGTATGCCGGGGCAAGGTTTGGGGAGGCGAGCGAGATAGTTCAACTCGATGGTGGCGGCCATAGTGGTTTACCCCGTTGTCGATGAAGCGTTGAGCGTCTTCGGAAGTTGGAAGATGGAGTCTGACTAAGAAGGTCGGACCGTCGACGTTGTGGATGCGAAACGCTCTTCGCACGGGCAGTCCTGACTGGCGGAGTTCCTGGGCGATGACGTCAGCTGGTATACTTGGTTCCACACCGCGAACGACGCAGCTATACAGGATATTACGGTTCGAAGGCGGTTGCGTCGATGGTAGACGTAACATAGTTCCAGGAGTATCAGGAGTAATAGTTCCCTCGGCAGGTGGCTGAAGAGATGTGCTCTGGGGACGTGATAGATCAGGGCTGGGAGGGATGGGGAGAGAAGACATCATAAGGGGGAAAAGATGGGACATCTTTGCGGTGGTAATAGGAGTGTTGAGTGAGGTGTGCGCAGAGGTGGTAGTGGTGGTGGTAGTAGTAATGGTAGTAACGTTGGTGGTGTAGCTAGAGGACGCGTGTGCTGGTGGTGATGGGGATGGAGGGGTTGTGATGGGCGAAGAGGCTGTAGCAGGTGCGTTGTCCATGAGCTGCGCGAAGACGTTGGAAGGAGTAGATTCCGCACGGTGAAGGCGATGTTGGATGAACACACCATTATCGCGAAGGTTGAAGTAGGCATCTGCAGAGTCGATATACAGAAGTACATCCGGTGATGGTGCGGTGCCGTCATAGAGTCGTGCGGCACTATGAACCCCGAGGATGCGCAAATCGGTCTGGATGGCTTCGTCGGAGATTGCAAGGTCAACATCACGGATTATACAGGTATAATACATGGCGGGAAGGCCGACTTCCAACTTGGTGTCTGACCGATATGCTTTGTTGGGTCGGCTGGGTGCGATGTTGGAGTTGCTGCGTCACCCGGCCGGATCAAAAATAGTTTGGGATGAGGTAATGATATTCTAACACTACTACTATCATTCTCGTTTTCTTTCCCCACCCTGAAGGGGTGGGGCGGGCCACCTAGAGGGTGACGCCCTCGCTCTGGCCAAGATGTG
This sequence comes from Anabrus simplex, assembly GCF_040414725.1. Taxonomy (NCBI): domain Eukaryota; kingdom Metazoa; phylum Arthropoda; class Insecta; order Orthoptera; family Tettigoniidae; genus Anabrus; species Anabrus simplex. The sequence goes on from NC_090269.1 coordinate 453,952,696, forward strand.
CTGGTGGGTCAAGGAGATGTGTGGAAAAGGGAAGGTGGGTAAACGAAGTGAGAAATGATAGGGAATGTGTTCGAAGAGGAAAAGTTAGATTGATGGGAAGTAGAATTGTGGAATAGGGAGGTGCATGTGGACGGTTTTAATGTATGACTTAAGAAAGACATGACGGAACTGAAGGAAGACAAGTTTTAAGCAAGGGGGTGATGTGAGAGTTGAAGAGCAAGGAGATGAAACACCGATCAGAAGGTTACAAGAGAAGTGAGTAAGAGTCGGAAAAGGTCAGCGGGGGACGGTGGTGGCGAAAAGAAGAAATTTCTTGGAGGAGGGGGTGGACTAACGGGTTGAGGAGGTGGAACGGGAGGAGGGGTCGGCCGGGGTCGACGACGGATGTTGTAGGTTTGAGAGCGTGCTGGTTGTGAACGAGAAGGCTCCACTCTATATCGATGACCATAGATGGGGGCTCCGGTGGCAATGAGGCGCTGGACGTCGGCGATAGTCGAGAGGAGGAGACGTACCATATATGTTGGTCCTGAACTGGTCTGAATGCGAAACGCACGACAGGCGGGGATTCCGGCGGCGTGAAGTTCTTGTAGGATGTCCTAGCTGGAGATGGAAGGGTCGAGTCCACGGATCACACAGCTGAGGAGACCATGATGAGATGTGGATTGCTGCGTGGGCGTTGATGACGGTGGTGCTGCTGCGACGTTGTCTTGAAGCGATGATTGAGGCAATGGCGGCGTTGAGTCGGAGGATGCCAAGGTGTTGTTATGAGGAGGGAGGGGGTTTGCCGTTGTAGAAAATGTAGAAAGTGGAAGGCAGGTCATAATGGGCGATGGGTGGCTAGTGGTGACAAATGTAGCCGGGATGTGAGAGGAGGACAAATGCGTCGTGGCAGAAGTCGTGGTGGTGATAGTTGTTGTAGAGGAAAGGGAAGAGGTAGTCGATGTGGGTTGTTGCGAGGTTAAGATTGACGGCATGTGGACGACTCGAAAGGTGGTAGGGTCGGCGAAGAGTTGGGCAAGTATGGGTGGAGGAGTAGATTCCACGGGGTAGAAGCGGTTATGCACGGATACACTGGCGTCGATGAGGCGCTGCTGGTCGTCCAACGTTGTTATGTAGAGAAGAATCAGTGGAGATGCTAATGAGCTGTTGCCGTCCAATAGCCGGTAGGCGTCATGTATGCGAAAGCCAGCGGAGCGGATGGCGGTGTAGATATCATCTTCGGAGATGGCTAGATCAATGTCTGGGATGGCGCAGGTGTACATAGTTTCAGCCAACGAGGCGTCAACCTTTATTTTAGGGGATCGGCTGGGTAGCAATATAGATGATGGCCACCCGGCCGCAAAAAAAGACGAAGGGAGGCGTAGACGTAAGTATAGTCCAATTTGGAGAAGAAAAGCCTGTGCGTGTGTCCCCCGCAGTGGGCTTGAGGATCTCCCGTGAGAGGTGTATTCTACCAAGGGACCAAGGGGAATGTTTTCATTCCCCTTCCCTAAGGGAAGGGGCGGGCCACCTAGAAGGTTACGCCTTCTCTCTGGTCAGGAGATTTGGCGGGGTTGGAGGATTTGATGGATTTGGAAGAGAAGGATAGAGGTTTTGCTAAGTTGAAGGAGTTGGGAGGGGGTCTCGACCTCTTGGCCCAAGTATTTATTGATCTTTTCAAAATGTACAATCTGGTTTACAATTTACAATTTTTTACAATTTTACTGGTGTTTTTACATTGGGTTTCTCATCATGCGTTGTTTCATTTTCGTTATTTCTTGGTTATTGGGAACTCCTACAGTGTTTGCAGATATATCCCTTGCCCCAGTTTTTTTTAAAAATAATGATGAACAGAGAGAAAGTAATGCAAGCGCTATTTCACTTAAGGTATGAAGAAATGTGCCGTTAATTTGTCGGGAGAAGCGCTGAATTTTTAACAGCAATGAGGCCTCTGAACCATCCCACTCTATATTACCACGAGTGTATTTATTTATTTTCAGCTTACCTAACAGTATCTTCGAGATTTTTCCAAATTCTAATAATCACGAACTGTACAGTACACGCCAACTGCGTCACTTGTGTCCAGGGAATGACGAGATATTCGCCATAGGTGCCCAACATCGTGCCCAGCATCGTGTTCTGCCTGCAGCGCCCTCTCTCGAAGGGTAGGAGTCAAGCAACTAAACATGATTATTAGATCTTCTGGTAATCTGGTCACACTTGTCGATAGGTAAGCTGAAAATAAACACTCACGTGGTAATTTTAGTGCAATTTTCGAAGTCTCAAATTATTATAATTAATGAACCATCTTTCCAATACGGTTGGAAAATGAGATTTATAACTTGTAATGTTCGAAGTCGGTTAGGAGTGCGATGGGTGGGAGACCTCATTGCTATAAAAAATTCAGTGCGTTTCCCGATAAATTAACGATACAATTCTTAATACTTTAAGTAAAATATTGAAAAATTCCTGCCTCTTTATCATTGTTCCTATGGTTAACTGGTACCTACACGTTGTTTCTGCTTTGATGTACACTTCACTGATGTTTGCTTTTGGTGCCGGTACTCAAATGTGTGGTATAGAGACTATGTTTTCTTTAGCATCACCCAACTTCATACTGGGTACTGGTATCGATATTCTTATTAAGTTACGCGATTAGTATCCAGGGTATATTCGTATGGACAAAGAACACCATAATAGTTATAATTGTGAAAAATATATTTACCTTTCTACGATTCCATTTCAAAGTGGCTGGTTTGTTGGTTAATATCAAGTTTTTGGGACGTGCAGTTTTATTCCGTTAAATATGTTATTTTTGTACGACATTGAAGAATTGTGGTTTTCTGAACTATTTACTGTGAATATCACCTCTAACATGCTAAACCCCATGTGCAAGCATTTTAATTTAACACTATTTAGGCTGTGAAAGCCAGTTTCTTCTGCAAGTCAACATCGTTTGACATGAGCTAGTGTGGTGTGGGTTTGTACTTTACTGTTTTTGTACTCTTATTTATATAGCCTATTCTAGATGTACTCGACCAATTATTCATTATGTTTGAAGGATGATTTTCTTGAAGAAAATAATTGTTGCTCTTTGGGTCCTGGTTTGATGCAGCTGTCCATGCCACCCTCTCCTCTGTTAACCCTACAATCTGTACGTAACTATTACATCGTATGTCTACTCTAATCCGTTTGTCATATTCATGCCTTGGTCTACCCCTACCATTCTTGCCATTTACACTTCCGTTGTAAACTAACTGAATACGTCTAATTCCTGGGTGTCCAAAGACAAGTCTTATCCTTTGATCTCTTCTAATCAAATTTCATCAAATCATTTTCCTTTCACCAGTTTAATTCACTATCTCATCATTTGTGATTTGGTCTACCAACTCACCTTCAGCATTCCCCTGCATTGTATGATTATGTAGGCAGTTAATGACCATGGTGTAAACTGTTCATTTTTATTCTTGTGTGATGCACATATAAAATTTGCTGAGGTCTTTCTTTAGCCATATGCAGTCTTCTGTATGTGGGAGATAAACTTAGTATTTTACTAGGTTCTGCCATTACCAGAGAAGTCTTTTCATGACTTTGTTCAGCAAATGCACAGTACCAGAATAACTCAGTTTGATTCATTATCTAGCATACATCAAACAGTCTGCCACCACTTTGATAAAATTTTTGTGCTAGAAAGTATGGGATGATTACAGCATATTCTATAGCGTCTACTGGTGGAAAGCTGAATTATAACAGGGCATTCTATTTGGCCTAGAATGATAGCAGAACATTGTATGTTTGATTTGACATATCCCCACCTATCAGTTCTATTATTTTTTGCTCTTATTCTGCCTGCGTTGGTAATACAACCTAATTATTATGATTAATAGAAATGACATTACGTTGACCAATAGCAATGCTAGTAATGGTGAGTGCTCCTCTTTATTAGGTTATAAAAGTAAATGTACTTGTGAGGGCGACACATCTCTCCTCTGAAAGGAATTTCAAGTAACATTTGCGTAACTTCTACTTCCTAAGATTGCTGCTATGGTTGGAGTTTTTACTGGGTGAAGGACTGTCTTTTGTTTCAGAAATGTGCTACTTTTCAAATTAAATACAAAAGTTATTACAGCAGTTGTCATAGCGTAAATAAGTTTTTCCTTTAAAAGATCTTGTCTTGCTCTCTGAGTCATGAATTGAAGTGTAACTCCAAGCCGTGGTGGCTTGCTGATGAAACATGCTTTGAAAAATGTGTTTAAATTTATTGTTACTTGATGTAAAAACCTGACATTGCTTGATTAACAAAGTAATAATAATAATAATCGTATGGCCTCAGCTACCGTGTACAGACATTTCGATTTGACGCCATCTGGCTGTCTGCTCGTCAATTTCGACGTTCCGTTTTACTCTAGGTCCGCTAGATGGCAGACAGAGTAAACCGGATCTCTCTTGGGCGTCTATGGCTGAGATGTAATTAATTTTGTCGGGTAAATACCAAATGTATCACCAGAGATCTTTTACATGCCGACATCGTACGACATGGAATGTCGAATGGACTTTTTTCCGCCCTTCAAAAATCCGACTACCTCTGCCGGGTTTGAACCCGCTATCTTGGGATTCGGAGGCCGACACTGTACCACGGATCCACAGAGGCAGGTATTAACAAAGTGACTCTCCTACATGGCTGCAGCTCTAAGAAGTTATCAAAGGAATGAGAAATGAAAAAAAGAGAATGTGAGATGTAATTACTTAAACCCATTAACAATTGAATTATTTCTTTCTAAATTTTTATATTTTACATTATTATGACTCTATGTGTCACAAAAACACTGAAAATTTTTTAAATTGTTATTCATCACTCAGTTTTGAAAATATTTGCCTTTACCATATGGCAACGCTAGGCGCTTCTACTACCTACTTATATTGGGTATCACTTTGATTAAAAATTTGCACTCTGAATCATCAGCAGGTTACTATTCCACATTATTATTACAAAATGTAATATCACTAAAATGCAATAACAATTAGAACTTTAAATTTGATATATTACACACATCATTTCTTTCTGTGTTTGTAAAACCACACGGTGTAGCCAGTATGAAAAGGAACAAAACAGTCAAGGCACAATCCCACTCCACACTTCAAGCACATTGTCCTCACACTGGATTTACAGTTTTCATTAGCACACCTTTTCCTCTTCTTTCCTTCTGTGTGCTGGACATGGTGGTCAGTTTTATCAAGTCTTACAAAATCTGATATGCGGTTGCAAAGAGAGGTCCATGAAGCTGCTGGTCTTCCAGCTCCTTTTGGTACATTCTGGTAGATTGTAGCTATTTCTCTTTTGAAATCCAGCTGAGCAATTTTTTGTCTTCTCCTTTTATTGTGTAAAATCCAGCTGTTTTGAACAGCCACATGAGAAAGGCCAGTACTATTTTTTTTTGCCTCGTATCCCAGTGCAACATTGTGATCCATCTGGTCAGTACCTCCCATAATGGTGTTGTATTTGGCGACCAGTCTTGGCCTTGGAATCATTTCATTTTGCTTCTGCTGCTGTGAGTATCTCTTCACTTGACCGACTTCTTGTGATGAAGAAGAGATCATTGTGACCACGGAGTTATCCATCCACTGGACATAAAGCAGTCCATCATTCTTCTCTAATGCTGTCTCATAAGTCCCACGATCTTTTTTGGAAAATATTTGCTTCTTTTCCAGAGGACATCCTTTAGAAATTCGATTTTCTCAAATGGTACCAATGGCAGAATAGCCACAATACTTGAGAAATGAGAAAAGTCGAACACTAGAACATAAATTGTCCATAAAGAAGGTGTAGCTTGGTTCCCTTTTCTCATCTGGAACTTCCTCAAGCAGAACAAGTAGGGGACTTGCAGCCTTACCAAATAACTTGTCATAGACAGCATTAGATTTTGGTCCTTTACCCTGGTACAACTCAAAATTCAGTAAATATCCATCCTCGGTGTTCAGGCTCCAGATCTTGTACCCAGATCTAATGGGCTTACCACGAATGAATTGTTTGCACCCATGGTGACCAAAATATTTCACCATACATTCATCAAATGATAGGTATGAAATTTTCAATACTTCTCTTCTTTAACTTTTCCATTATAGGCCTTATTTTCCATGCGTTATTAGGCTCAATTCTAGAGCTGTCTGCAAAGTGCAGAAACCTACAGATTTGAAGAAATCCATCTTTTATTGACAGAGAAACTGCCAAGTTCTTCAAGTCATCATTCGAATCCCAGAAGTGCCTTTTTTAGAAGGCATGTTATTGTAGCCACTGACGTATAGAATGGCAATGAAGCAGTGTATTTCTTCTGCTGTTATCTTTGGGTCCTGATAATTTAAAAATAAAGCCTAGTGTCTGGTTTCCTCCACTAAATGTTCTATGAATTCTTCGTCTATAAACAATTTAAAAAAATTCACTTACTGACAAGTGTTCATATCTTGAATAATCTGGAATGGGGAATGCAGTAGGTTTATCAGTGTCGAACTCGGTTCCTTTCTCCCATTGCGTGTCAGGTATTTCCCTCTCAGCGACCCATTTGGTAACATTTTCAGATATTGGGGTAGATATAATTTCAGGTGAAGCTGCCTCTAGAGCGGGTAGCTGTACCGATGGGCTGTACTCGTTTTCGTCCACACATATTTTTTCTTTGTTGGATAACTTTATTTCAGCATTAGCCAGTAATTGACCAGATGTGAGGTGGTCAACTAATCCACCTTCATCCTCATTTCCAGAATCCTCATCTGTGTCTATATTTGGTACTGGTGGTTCAATAAACACATCACGGTCAATATCATAATTGTAAATGATGCCCAGTGCTTCAGCAAGTGAAAACCTGCTCCTAAAACAATAAAGAAAAATATACGTCTTACTGAATATAAACACCTAGCGTTACCATATGGTAAACTTGAAATTCGGAAGTCATAACTTTACATGTTTTTAGTAAAATCCTTTGAAATGGTAATTCATTCATGTATTTATTTATTTATTTATTTATTTATTTATTTATTTATTTATTTATTTATTTATTTATTTATTTATTTATTTATTTGTTTGTTTATTTTAGCAGTGGCGAAGTTAGGGCTCGTGGCCCTCTCTTACACGTAGCCACAATTAATTTACAGATAATAAATATATAAAAGCAATGTACTATTCTATCATAAAATCAAAGATAAGCTAAAAATTACATATTGGGACAACATCTACTGAGGAAAGAAAGCAGAGTTCAACAAATAAAATAGAATAAAATTCGGAGCGTAAAGATAAAGGGACAAAGTCATAATGAAAGTAAGATACAAACTGAAAAATAAGCAATGCATAAAGAGAACTCAATAAGTAATAAAGTAAACGGAAATATTAGTATGGCCATAAAAGTGATCTATGTACATTACACTATAATAATAATAATAAGAAGAAGAAGTCTCGTTCGGATTGTGGGGGAGACTCGACATCATGCAAGAGACGAGTCGGAGCGTCTCGGTGTAGACCGAAGAGTCAAAAACTCAGGCCAAAATCTAAAACCTTTCTAGCAACTTTCAACATAAATTCACTTACACAAACTGGCAAGCTGAAAACCCTCACCAAAGCTTTTCACGAAAATCAGATATCCATAATGGCCCTACAGGAAACAAGGTACCCAGATGAAGAGATTTTTGAATCGAAGGCAACCGATTTTTCAAGAGCAAAACGCAAAGAGGAATCCTCAATGGAGCTGTGATGCTTGGAACCGCGTTTGCTGTTAGAACCAGGATCCTTAAATCGGTTGCAAATTTCGAAACTGTGAATGACAGATTGTCTATACTCACAATTAAATGCGCGAACACAACCTGCGCCCTAGTTAACGCACATGCTCCTACAAACGATAAGAACAAGTCTGATCCAGACGAAGTTGATTTCTGGGACCTACTGGATGAAAAATTAAACAAAATCCCCAAACACCATGTCAAGCTTCTTTTGGGTGACTTCAATGCCCAACTAGGTCGTGAACAGAAGTACAAGAAAATTATAGGAAATTACCCTGCTCACAAATGAACCAATCCCAACGGCAAAAGACTGGTGTCCATTTGCGAAAATCACAACCTGCAGGTCATGTCGACCCACTTTCGCCATCTGCCCAGAAAGCAAATGACTTGGCGTTCTCCCTTCCAAGCTCTGGGAGAGTTCCAAATTGATCATGTTGCAATCTCCAGGAGAAACAGTCCCTGAGATTATGAATGTCAAGGTAAAGAAAGGCATCAATGTGGCCTCAGATCATTATATGTCTCTAATCAAATTCAATCCAATTCCCGCAAACACAAGGAAGACAACCGAACAGATCATACGCTTCGACAATGATAAACTTCGGCAAAGGGTCGAGGAGTTCCAGGAGAAGGCTAGACCAAATGACTGTGACTTTAACAACGCCAAAAGTCTCCTTGTTGAGGCCGCCAAAGACGTTGCAGAAGTCAAGAGAAGCAAAAAGCATGCCTGGTGGAATAGTACCTGCGAATCAGTCCTCCAAAAAGGACTCAATGCGTGGAAACAGTACTAATCTACGAAATCAGAAAATGATTGGGAAACCTACAAAACCCAACGTGCCCAAGCAGGTAGGGTGTTCAGAAATGAGAAACGTAAATACGAAAAATCTCTCATTGAAAATATAGAACAAAACTTTAGGAAGAATGAAAGCAGAGAGTACTACAGAGCCTTCACACGCAAACTCACTGGCTATAAACCACCATCTCTATCCCTTGAGCGAAAGGACGGCAGACTGGCGACGTCAAATGAAGAAAATTGCAGCATTCTGGCAGATTACTTAAAGAATTTACTTAATTGCTCTAAACCGCAAAGCGCCATTGAGACCAAGGAACCCTTACTCAGATACCCAGATTCCAGACCACCCGACAGAGATGAAATCAAGCTCCACATTGCCCGTCTCAAAAATAACAAAGCGCCGGGGGAAGATTCAGTAGTAGCAGAACTATGGAAATATGCCTCAGAGGAATTACTTGATATCTTGCAAAAGCAAATAGAAGAAATTAGGAACAAGGAGACCCTACCCTAAGATTGGAAAATAGCTTTGATCCATCCATTACACAAAAAAGGCAGCATGAAGAACATCAACAACTACAGAGGAATATCTTTGCTACCCGTGACTTACAAAATTCTATCACTTGCCATCCTGGAGCGTTTGGAAGCACTAGTCGAACATCAAATAGGTGAATACCAAGGAGGGTTCAGAAAAGGTCGCTCAACAGCTGAACAGATCCAAAATCTGAAAACGATTCTCAAATATTGTACACTAAGGTCCAAGCAGTATGTGTCTGTCTTTGTGGACTTTAAGAAAGTGTACGACTCCATTGACCGGGAAGTCCTGCTAAACATCTTAAATGAATTTGGAGTTGATTTGAAATTGCTGGCATTAGTTAGAGCCACCCTGACCGATACAAAATCCAAGGTGAAGTTCCACGGATGTCTCTCGCATTCCTTTGACATCAAAACAGGAGTCCGACAAGGTGATGGGCTATCCCTGATATTCTTCAACTGTGTTCTTGAAAAGATCATCAGAACTTGGCGGGTGAGATTACAGGAAACCAACTACAGTCTATTGAAAATAGGAACCAAATCCAAGGGGATCGCAACAGACTGCTTAGCATTTGCCGATGATATTGCTGTTCTCTCAAACGACATAGAAACCGCTAGAGCTCAAGTTGAAATTTTAAAGGAAATTGCTGAACAAACTGGTTGCAGATATCGTTTGAGAAAACAGAAGTAATGACTAACATCAAAGAGGCTCCACCAAAACTCCATACAAAATACGGGGACATCACCCGAGTAGACAGATTCAAATACGTGGGTGAGATCATCATGAAAAATGGACTGGACAAAGAAGCTCTTCAGGAGCGAGCACGCAAACTGGAAATAGCCTACCAAACATCCCGCACAATCTAAAACAAAAAATGCCTTTCCCAAAACACCAAGATACGTCACTATGAAACAGTTCTGAAGCCAGTAGTTCTATATGCAGCCGAAACCCTGTCTCTAAATGCCAACAAAGGACTCCTTGAAGAACTGGAGAAAAGAGAACGCAAAATTGTGAGAGGAATCTTGGGATCAAAGTACAGAAATGGAATCCATCAAAAGAGATCCAACAAGGAAGTCTACTGCAAAATAGAGAAAATTACCGACACAATCAGAAAAAGACGGGCACGATTTCACGGTCATCTGAAAAGAATGGACGGAAGAAAGTTAACTAAAGTAATCTTTCTCTTTTTTGATTCAAACCCCAAAAGCAAAATTCCCTGGTTTAGAAATACCAAAGAAGACCTGCAAATGCTACACATCTCAGCTGAAGACACCCTTAACAGGGGTCTCTTCCGCAAGAAAATATTGACGAACGGGCTAAACCGAGACGAGCAACCGAAGAGAAGACACGGTGCCCCTTGGACAGAGGAGGGTAAGCAGGCCCACTCACAAAGAATGAGGGAAATTTGGGCTCTCATACCTGCCAACTCTTCCGATTTACCCGGTAACTTTCCGGTTTTTAACTCGTCTTCCGGTTTTCCGATTTATTTTTACTTCTTCCGATTTTTGACTAATATAAACTCAAGTACTGTCAATACCCTTACCCTAGAATAAAGGATAAATTCTTATGTGCTTGTGTAATTTACGAAACCTAATTTTCAAGCGTATTTGATGCTTTATTTCGTGAGTGTTTCGTGTATCGTGTTTCCCGCTCACCACAGCAGCTTGTGCGCTTTATACAGCTGGGGATTCGGGGTGGCAGTCGTCCTGCAAGCGAGAGGCTAGTGCGCGCTAACGACTCCGTTAAACGGGACGAAAGAAAGAGTTTGTTATTGTGTTGTTCGCGCGCTGTTAACATCGTTTCTGTGCGTAGTTTTGTCTGAGTTGTAGGCCACGTGTTTTTCCTTGCATTTCTATGCTTCCCCCCTCCCCCCGTGTCAAAGTCTTATGTTAATAATGTATGGGACATATTGAATTGTTTTGTATGTGGTAGTTTGGCGTATTTAAGTGGATAATTTTAATGTGTTGAATGTTTTTAAGGGGGTTGTGTCGGTGAGAGTTTCTGGTATTTTCTTTTCTCGTTATGGCCAAAAAATATGACAAACGTTATCTCCAATTGTTCAGAGATGCCTATAAATTTCCGTTCATTTTACCGGCTATTAAAGGAAACTACCGTATTTTCTCGCGTACCGTAATCGACGCCCTTGCATAATTTACACATCCCAATATTTTTGGTCCAAAGTGGAATTTGACTCACCCGCAACTTCGAACATCCATCAATCAGCTCCGGATGTGTTTCGAAATAAAAATAATAGATGCCAACCTGACTACTCAGGTAGCAGGCTTCCTATTGCGAAAGCGGGTGTTCCAAATACAGGGCAACGTGCCGTATAAGCCGGCAGGAAATCCCACTGCACTAGTTTTACTAGTGTTTCGCGTACGGTACATTCTGTGATCTCAAAATTGTTTGTCAGTCCACAGTATTCGAGTAATACTGCATCATACTAACTCGCGGTGATCAGTTACGCCGAAACATACGGGAATAGAGCAGCGGGCAGCAAGTTTTCAGTGTCCAAATGCGCGGTAACAGAAGTGCACTTCAAGCGGACAACAAGTCTCGCAAAGCATTTCGCGAACCAAAAAGCGGCAAGTTTCCGCAAGTAGAGGATTATCTGCTTAACTATATGATTTTGTTACGCAATGTTGGATAAGCCGTTTCTCACAAAATGCTGCATTTTAAAGAATGAGAAATAGCCGCGGCACGTGGAATCATTGTCTCGTATTTGAAGGTTAGCCGAGGCTGAATTCATTTTATGAAGGGAAATGGACTTAGACGAAGAACAACATTATGCCAAAAAGTGACGAATGATTTCAACCATTTTCATCGCTTTGTGATTGAGAAGCGTAAAGTGAAGGAATATTTGATCTCCCTAATAGGAACCGCAGGTCAGACGCCAATCAACTTCCATATACCACAAAGTCGAACAATTGATAAGAAAGGAACATAGTGTAATCGCACGCGCTACCGGAAGAAAAAAAACAACAAAAAACGATGTACTGCAATGCTTGCTGTAACAGCTGATGGCAGCAAGCTTGCACCTTACATTGTTCTAAAACGAAAAACAATGCCTAAAGCAAAATTTCCGCGAGTGATCCACGTTCGTATTCAAGAAAAAGGGTGGATGGACACGTCACTCGTACAAGATTGGATACGAACGGTTTGGGGTATTGTAACAGGCTCCCTCCTTCGATGCCCGGCCCTTTTCGTGTTGGACAGTTTTTTTTTTTTGCCGGTATGTCATTCACGTCGTATTGTCAGCTCGTAATGGGAGGAATATTTTCCAGTGTCGGTACTTCAAACCTACGTGTCTAACTTATCTGATGTATCCTATTTGACTTTTAAGAAAAAAAATCTCACGCCGGAATTTTACGCCAAATGACGATAACTGCAAATGAGTTGAACCAATTGCGTTAGTATTATATTTATGTATCTTTTAAATGTAAATGAATTGTAAATAATTTGTAAATATCAGAATTCCTTGAATCGCATTCGAGGTTTTCGCCTGTATTTTTCGTCAAGAAAGTGCATTAATTACGCGAGAAAATACGGTATTACGCATTTTGTTGCGTGTGTCGGTGTGACAAATATTATTCGTATGTAAGTGTCATAAATGAGAGTGATTAGGTACATTTTCTTGTAACCATTTTTATGTATTAGTTTAAGATGTTAAATGTAATGGTCAATTCGCATTGTAACTGTAAATGTGTATGCCTTTTATCCTGACCTTTTTTCACGTAGACCGTGGTGGAATAAATGTGATGAAATCCAAGAATTAAAAAATCTTCCTATTTTTGGTTTCTAAAAGTTGGCAGGTATGGGCTCTAAAGAAGGCCAAGTTCAGTGTCAAATGCAACAAGATTTAACGTGGTCCTTGATGGTCCCAGCGAATTTTATAATAATAATAATAATAATAATAATAATAATAATAATAATAATAATAATAATAATAATAATAATAATAATAATAATAATTGTTACCGTGGTTTGGTGGATCAGCAGAGGTGAAAGAAGGTGCTGGGATGAATAGGTCTCAATATACGAAATTAAAGTTAATTTAAAATTTAACAAGGTTATATTTTCTTTTCAAGATCAAGAAATAACAAATATAACAGGTACTCAGTCGCCTAGCAACAAATCAAGAATGTACAATTACGGTTGTTACGGGATTTGGGCTCCGAGACCCAGACACACAATTCTTGAGCAATTAGCCCAACTTTACCCAAATACAAGGTTTGACAAAGGGGCAGAAAACCCCAATCATGCCCCGGAGCATTTGCTCCCTATTACTCAGTAAAGCCTGCTCGAGGCACACAGAAACCAAATTTAAGAAAGAGCAACCCGCTCTCAAAGTTCAAGCCTATCAAAGGCCACACCAAACTCCACCTTCAAGCTGTCCTCTAAGCACATGAAAACGGGTAAAAATACCCAACCTACTGAGGCCTATTCAATAAAGAAACAGGACAATTACATGGCCCCCAAAATACCAACTTGAGAGGAGACGTAGCTGCACTCCTAATACACTTCTTTAAAACCTATTTGGCACTAGGCCGCTTATGCAAGGGCTAATCCCATGCTACGGAGGTGACACGATTGAAAAATGTTATGACATTACGAGTAGAAAGGAAACTGTTATAAAAACGTAGTCACCTCAAAACAAAATGAATGGGAGCTCGAGAGGGTTAGGCACTCCCTATCCCAATTTGTAGTTAAAGAAACAGAATTTATACGAAGTGTCTTTTACATTTTAAATATAGGTTACATGAGGAAAGTTTCGAACCCGCCCCGAGGTTTAAACTGCTGAGCTAGCAAGAAAATAAGTAATAAAACGGCCATTACCTGATGGTTGAACTGCTGCCCGAAGAAAGAGGCGCTTCCCGCCCCCTGCTACATAATTACACAATGAGAGATGTTACCGAAGTGGCGCGGAGACCCCAAAATCAGCAGTTTATATACCCTCGTGGAACATTCGAGACCTTTCATGAATGATAACACACGCCCACAAGCTTTTTATTGGACGGCCAAAAGATTACATGTCAAAACTGGAGAAGAAAACCAGGATTGGTGGAAAATTAATTACAGAAATTTGCGATTGGCCAATTTCAAAACTGGAGGAAAGAAAGGATTAACATTGCCAACTTAAACAATGGCTGAAAGAAATTTAATATAGAACAAACTTATAAATACTAAATTTCTTCAAAAAAAAAAAAAAAGGTTCCTTCACTTCGCACGCGGGTGCACAATTGTAGTTCTTAAGAGGTGCCATCTAGAAGAGAATGTTCACACTTGTTACTACAGAGCAAACAAATACACATCGAATCTGACATAGTTCGGAACACTTCAAAATTTACAGTAGAGACATCTTCTGAGAACTCAGAGAATTAAAGTGGAAGTTAAAGTTCCGGCTTCCTCCAGTAGAGGAGTTTCAACTGGCGCAATGTTTGAATTAGCGGAGCGGAGGTGTACCGCCCGATACAATCACACAACCTATCACACGAGACAATCAGCGGTATTCAACAGGTGATCTCCACATGCAGTCTTAAATTTCGATATTGAGTTTGAGTTCCTGACAGCAGCTGGGAGTAAATTCCAAAGTTGTGACTCAGCCACAAAGAAGGATCTGTTATACATTGAAGAGCGGTTGACGGGAATAGCGAGGGAAGTGCCAGATCTAGTGTTACAATTATGGAATGAGGATAATAAATGGAATTTTGAAGAGATGTATTTGGGTACATTTTCCTTCTGAGTTCGATATATCAACGTAAGTACGTGGAATTTCCGTCGCCTCTCGGATTTCAGCCAGGAGAGAGAGGTGTAGCTAGGGGTTATGTGTGCATCGTAACTCAAGTTAAAAACAAATCGAAGACCAGAGTTAAATGCTCGTTAAAGTTTCATAGTTTGTTCACGGGTCGCATCAATGAGGACAATGTGGCAGTAGTCAAGTATTGATAGTATCAGAGTTTGGAGTAGTTTTATCTTTACGTCTTGTGGCAAAATGTCCTTATGTCGTTTCAGAGGGTGTAGCGTCGCGTACATCTTTCTACATGTATTTCTTACGTGTGCAGACCAGTCAAGAGTTTCAGTCAGGGTCATACCTAGGTTCTTCACTTCCTTACTGAACGGGATTACGGTGGCATTTAATGTTACCGGAGGAATAGCATAATTTTTATACACGATGTTCAATAATTTATCGCCGGGCTGAGTGGCTCAGACGGTTAAGGCGCTGGCCTTCTGACCCCAACTTGGCGGGTTCGTTCCTGGCTCAGTCCGGTGGTATTTGAAGGTGCTCAAATACGTCAACCTCGTGTTTGTAGATTTACTGGCACGTAAAAGAACTCCTGCGGGACTAAATTCCGGCACCTCGGCGTCTCCGAAAACCGTAAAAGAGTAGTTAGTGGGACGTAAAACAAATAACATTATTAAATAATTTCTCAGAACCGATAATGATTGTTTGAGTTTTTGAGGGTTGAGGGGGAGAGAGTTTTCACTGGCGTACACACTCAGTTGTTGAAGGTTGGATTTAATATCTCTAATTGCATTCGATATATCATGTATATTAACGTGGCAGTAAATTTGGAGCTCGGGGGCAAAGAGGTGATATCTATTATACTTTATCTTAGAGCAGATGTCATTTATATAGAGGAAAAACAAAATGGGACCAAAAACAGAACCTTGAGGGGTTCCTGCCTTCCGGAGTCGCCACTGAGAAGCAGTATCTTGTACTGTAACACGTTGCATACGATCTGTTAGTTATGCGATGAAAAATGTTAAAGCAACATTACCGAAAAACGATTTGAGCTTCATCAGCAATGTCTGGATGTTTATCGTGTCGAAAGCACTGCTGAAGTCAAGGAGTGTGAGTATTGTCACTTGTCTTTCGTCCATTGCTTGTCTGATGTCCTCAGTCGCTTTGAGTAAGGCAGTGGCTGTGCTACGACCCTTCTTGAAGCCAGATTGCAGCTGGTCAAGAAGAGAGTGAGCCTGAAGGTATTCCAGTATTTGCGCATCTACCAAGAGTTCTAACGCTTTGGAGAGAGCAGGGAGAATCGAAATGGGACGGTAATCGGATAGGAGTTTCGAACCTGGGTTTTTAGGAAGTGGAATTTCATTGGCGTACTTCCAAATTGTCGGTAATGTGCCGTTTTTGAGACAGTAATTAAAAATATGGGTGAGAATGGGTGGAATAGCGCCAATAATATTATGTATGAAAGTAATAGGAATTTCATCGACACCGCTTTAATAGATTACAAGACTGACGATACGAAAGGCAAGGCAGGGACGTTAGACTGAGCTCTCTCTCATTTACATCGTCGAGTGGAATGTCAGGTTACCTGCCTCCAGGCACTAGCCATATTTAGGTTGGTTACTCATTCGCGAACATATTTCACTTTAAGATCACGGATGATTTGTTTAGTTTTGTTCCTAATTATTCAATACTTTTCATATTTATTTGTGTCCTGAGTACGTTTGTAATGTCGGTAGAGAGCATCACGTTGAAACATCATATTTTTAACTGCAGAGGTTAGCCTTGGATTGGGTTTGCGGGATATTCTGATGTGTCTTTTCGGTGCATGTTTGTTGTATAGATCGTGTATTAGCTAATTAAATATATTTATTTTTTCATCAATGTCTGTCAGATTTAAAATGCTATTCCACGAAAGATTGTAGGCATCATGTCTTAATTCATACATGTCAATATCTTTCATATTCCTGCACGTTATACACCTAGGTTTATATTTTGGAACGCGAAGTGAGTACGTAAGAAATATCAGATCGTGGGTGGACACAAGACGGTACTGAAATTTGTCCTCGGGTTACCACTTTCTGAGGGTTGTTAGTCACTTTGAGATCTATTAAGGTGTGGGAAATGTTGTTGGCAGTACGTACATGGTTAGTAGGGTCAGAGGGAAGGATAGTCAAGTCACATGAGAAAAACAAGTCTTCTAGTTTTTTAGTGTCGTATTTCTTCGTAAATAGATTTGTGTTGAAGTCGTCTAATATAATGATATGTTGATAGGCTGGTAGCAAGTTAAATAGGTGCGTTTCAAACTCGGTCAAGTAAGATACTTTAGGTGGTCGGTAAACCACTCCAATAAGTCTTTTCTGTCCACTAGCAACTACTTCAACGAACATAAACTCCGTCCTTGTCAATTCACCGGTCGATGAGATGCAAATGACATGGCTCTTCAGGTCATCTCTACAGTAGAGAACAATTTGTACGATCATGGCGGTAGAGGTTATAGCCGTCAAGGCGAACCATGTTGTTTGGAATTGACGGCGATAACCAGCTTTCACTAATACCTATCAAATGGACGCTATTTTTGTTAAATATAGCCTGA
The DNA here is from genome assembly GCF_040414725.1 of Anabrus simplex. NCBI lineage: Eukaryota > Metazoa > Arthropoda > Insecta > Orthoptera > Tettigoniidae > Anabrus > Anabrus simplex. Next base: position 453,970,094 of record NC_090269.1, read on the forward strand.
ATTTCGTCATTGTGTGGGGAAAGCTTAGTCTGTTCAAGTGACAACACTGGAGAGTATGAGGATATAGTGAAAGTTCTTGTTTCAAAAGGTTACCGGAATCTATGTTCTGTGAAGGAGTGAGGGGTGTGCTGTTCTTAGAGAGGTCACTGTCATGAGGAAATGCCGTAGCTACCTGACTAATGGGCATACTTTAACTGAGACAAAAAATCTTACCTGTATTTCCTGAATAAATGGACTGCTGACTGGTTAAGGCACCACACACACACACACACACACACACACACACACACACACACACACACACACACACACACCTAATGATAATAATAATAATATTTACTGGGCACATGACAATGGTCATATCACTCTGATAATCCACCTAACTGCCTCATATGTAAGTTCAGTTCATTAGGTGAACTAATGTGGAGCTTTTTCCCGTCTTCCAAATGAACGATAATGCGGCCGTCCTGCATTGAAACTCGCCGTATACCCCAGAAGTTCCGAGCTTTACGCAGTATTTCTTTCCTTGTGGATGTCAGAGATTCGGTAATTAATAATTTGGTACCTTTAAGAGCTCGCTTGGCGCGCCAGATACGGTCTCTTTTGTGGTACCTGAGGAATTTAATGATGATCGGCCTATTTCCTGCGGACACCACCTCAGCTGCTGTCCTCTTCATACGTCCGAGTCATGACATCAATCTATGCTGTCTATAGACAATTCGATGTTCAGACTGTTTTAATGTACCCAGCGCCACAGCGAACGTGTCCACGTCGGGGGTCTCACAGACACCATGAAGGATTAGGCAGTTCCTTCTGCTATATTGCTCTGCCTCGTCAATTAGGATGTCCTGCTGGTCGAGACGTTCCTGTAGATGGCTCACATGCTTCCTCATTTCACTTAATTCCTCTGAAATTATTTCCCGAAAGTCCTGGAACTCTGAAGCGAGGCCGGTTAGTGTGTCGCCTGGGTTGGCAGCACTGGTCGCGCCAGCAGCCATGGCTTCCTCCAAGCGTGCTTGGAATTCTGCCATTCGCTTCTGGAACTTCGGAAGATGTTCATTTACCGCCTTCAGCTTCATAGTACTTCACGGAAAAAAACGCTAGCACACCCACGAAAATTAAAATAATTATTATCTGACTGATATAGCAGGTGAATTGCGGAGCACGTTTACTCGCGTTGTACAGCGCGCGCCATCTTTTTATTGCCATAGAATATATATTACACTGTACAAATAAGTATAATACCAAAAAAAAAAATTCAATGTAATAATTATAAGCCTATATAAATGCACTTACTCGATGCGGATGTTCATTTTCGCTGCACATTTTTTAACTGTCTTTATGTTATTGGAACAAACACGTCAATGAGCGCTACATTGTCGTAAGCGCGGTTCCCTTGCAGAGTGATAAGCAGTGGTACCAATCCTCCAGCATCCAGTAACAGCTTTAATAATGTGTTACTTGTGTTATGGTAATGCTAGGCGTTAATGGGTTAACCTGATCCAGTTTCATCTGATGTTGTCGATTTTGTTTGGTCAGAAGGAAGCCATACTTTCCAGTACATGTAACATGAAACTTTCTAGTCCGTCAAACACACAACAATTTCAATATGCACTGACTGACAGAGCAAATGCAACACCAAGAAGGAGTGGTTCGAAAGGGATGAAAGTTGGGGAAAAAAACAGAGACGGCACGGACGAATAATTGATGTTTATTTCAAACCGATATGCAGGTTACACAATGCGCACGGCATCGACTCAGTAGGATGTAGGACCACCGCGAGCGGCGATGCACGCAGAAACACGTCGAGGTACAGAGTCAATAAGAGTGCGGATGGTGTCCTGAGGGATGGTTCTCCATTCTCTGTCAACCATTTGCCACAGTTGGTCGTCCGTACGAGGCTGGGGCAGAGTTTGCAAACGGCGTCCAATGAGATCCCACACGTGTTCGATTGGTGAGAGATCCAGAGAGTACGCTGGCCACGGAAGCATCTGTCCACCTCGTAGAGCCTGTTGGGAGATGCGAGCAGTGTGTGGGCGGGCATTATCCTGCTGAAACAGAGTATTGGGCAGCCCCTGAAGGTACGGGAGTGCCACCGGCCGCAGCACATGCTGCACGTAGCGGTGGGCATTTAACGTGCCTTGAATACGCACTAGAGGTGACGTGGAATCATACGCAATAGCGCCCCAAACCATGATGCCGCGTTGTCTAGCGGTAGGGCGCTCCACAGTTACTGCCGGATTTGACATTTCTCCACGCCGACGCCACACTCGTCTGCGGTGACTATCACTGACAGAACAGAAGCGTGACTCATCGGAGAACACGACGTTCCGCCATTCCCTCATCCAAGTCGCTCTAGCCCGGCACCATGCCAGGCGTGCACGTCTATGCTGAGGAGTCAATGGTAGTCTTCTGAGCGGACGCCGGGAGTGCAGGCCTCCTTCAACCAATCGACGGAAAATTGTTCTGGTCGATATTGGAACAGCCAGGGTGTCTTGCACATGCTGAAGAATGGCGGTTGACGTGGCGTGCGGGGCTGCCACCGCTTGGCGGCGGATGCGCCGATCCTCGCGTGCTGACGTCACTCGGGCTGCGCCTGGACCCCTCGCACGTGCCACATGTCCCTGCGCCAACCATCTTCGCCACAGGCGCTGCACCGTGGACACATCCCTATGGGTATCGGCTGCGATTTGACGAAGCGACCAACCTGCCCTTCTCAGCCCGATCACCATACCCCTCGTAAAGTCGTCTGTCTGCTGGAAATGCCTCCGTTGACGGCGGCCTGGCATTCTTAGCTATACACGTGTCCTGTGGCACACGACAACACGTTCTACAATGACTGTCGGCTGAGAAATCACGGTACAAAGTGGGCCATTCGCCAACGCCGTGTCCCATTTATCGTTCGCTACGTGCGCAGCACAGCGGCGCATTTCACATCATGAGCATACCTCAGTGGCGTCAGTCTACCCTGCAATTGGCATAAAGTTTCGACCACTCCTTCTTGGTGTTGCATTTGCTCTGTCAGTGTAAATAATAGCAGTATAGTCTGGCTCAACGGCTAAATGGTTAGCATGCTGGCCTTTGGTCACAGGGGTCCTGGGTTCGATTGCCGGCAGGGTTGGGAATTTTAACCCCCATTGGTTAATTTCGGTGGCACGGGGGCTGAGTTTATGTGTCGTCTCCATCATCATATCATCCTCATCACGAAGCGCAGGTCGCCTACAAATGTCAAATCAAGAGACCTGCACCTGGTGAGCCGAACATGTCCCGGCACTAAATGTCATACGTCATTTTACTTTTTAAATAACAGTATGAATGACGTGTTTCAGTCTTAAAAGATTCTACCAAGTCACATTCAGTATTGTTCATTCCTGTCTAAACACTTGTAAATTAGAAATTTGGAACTTACCTTAATGAAACTGTGCCTTATGTCCACTCGTGCATACACTGTGGGGTGTTTAAAAAACTGTTCCTCTTTCATTAGCTCATATCCAACCTCCTGCCAGTTCCCTGACCCTCTATTAAGTCGTACCTTGTCTCCACTCCACTCCACTCCAACCACTCTCCAGTCCCCTGACCCTCTATGTCCTACCTTGATTCCACTCCAACCACACTCCAGTTCCCTGACCCTCTATTACGTCGTACCTTGTCTCCACTCCACTCCACTCCACTCCAACCACTCTCCAGTCCCCTGACCCTCTATGTCCTGCCTTCACTCCACTCCAATCACACTCCAGTTCCCTTACCCTCTATTACGTCGTGCCTTGTCTCCACTCCACTCAACCACCCTCCAGTCCCCTGATCCTCTATTATGTCGTGTCTCGTCTCCACTCCACTCTAACCACTCTCCAGTCCCCGGACCCTCTATGTCCTGCCTTGTCTCCACTCCACTCCACTTCACTCCAACCACCCTCCAGTCCCCTGACTCTCTATTAAGTTATGCCTTGTCTCCACTCCACTCAACAACTCTCCAGTCCCCTGACCCTCTGTTATGTCGTGCCTTGTCTCCACTCCACTCCAACCACTCTCCAGTCCCCTGGCCCTCTATGTCCTGCCTTGTCTCCACTCCACTCCAACCACCCTCCATTCCCTGACCCTCTATTAAGTCGTGCCTTGTCTCGACTTTACGCCAACCACCCTCCAGTTCTGTGACCCCCTATTATGTCCTGCCTAGTCTCCACTCCACTCCAACCTCCCTCCAGTCCGTGACCCTCTGTTAAGACCTGCCGTGTCTCCACTCCACTCCAATTACCCTCCAGTTCCCTGACCCTCCATTATGTCGTGCTTTGTCTACACTCCATTCCAACCACCCTCAGTCACCTGACCCTGTATTAAGTCGTGCCTTCTCTCAACTCCACTCCAACCACCCTCCAGTTCTCTGATACTCTGTTATGCCCTGCCTTGTCTCCACTCCGCTCCAACCACTCTCTAGTCCCCTAACCCTCTATTAAGTCATGCCTTGTCTCCACTCCAATCATCCTCCAGTTCCCTAACTCTGTATTAAGTTGCGCCTTGTCTCCACTCCACTCTAATCGTCCTCTAGTTCTGCGACCCTCTATTAATTCATGCCTTATCACCACATCAGCAGACACTGAGGTGTTTAAAAACCGTTACTCTTTTGTTGGCTCATATCCAACCGCCTGCCAGTGCTCTGACCCTCTAGTAAGTCATGTCCCCACCCTGGTCAGGTCAATGACACGCTGCACTTTCCTTTAAGTTGCCTTACCCCTACTGTTCTCTTAGTATTATCTTTGTTGTTTCTATCCTTACTCTTGGGTGTAGTGATACTTTAGTTTGATAACGAAGGACAACATGCCACGAGGCTGTTGTAATCTTAATGTGCTGCTTCACGTCACAGAACATACTGTACATAGTCGAAAGGCATGAGTAATGGTGTGCAACATTCATATTCCTAACATCTGTAATATCTTCAATAGCATGATGATGTAGCTGGATACACCAAATTCACTCAACTTAAAGCCTGATGCAGTCGGACATCTTGTCCATGAAAGTACCATTGTTAAGAATACCTACATTGGCCATTCAAAGAGTTTACACCCATCAAAGAGCTATCACGGAATAAACACATTTTAAACAGATTCATTACTGTTACCCTCTTTCATGGCTCACAGAAAAGTAGAAAAGAACTACGCAAGGGTTCATGATGGGCATATAATGGTTTGCCTATTATACCAGTAATATTATTATATTTTTGAATTCGAGAGTTCTCGTGTGGTGTTATTTTTAGCAATAAATGATAATTTGAAAGATCGTCTTGTGTGGCGTAGATGGTGCTTAAATTCAGAGAATTACTTCAGATAAGAATATCTTGACCCAAATTCCAGACCTTTAAGTTAGACATTACCACTTGTAGGATTCATTAACCCATTAACGCCTAGCGTTACCATATGGTAACACATGTAATACATTATTAAAGCTGTTACTGTACTTTCAACAGTTGTGCTGGCGGATTGGTACCACTGCTTATCGCTCTATAAGGGAACCGCGCTTACGACAATGTAGCGCTCATTGACGTGTTTGATACAATAATAGCATACAGACAGTTCAAAAATTGCTATCGCTGAATGTGCAGCAAAAATGGACATCCGCTTCGAGTAAGTGCATTTTTATAAGCTTATAATTATTACATGGATTATTTTTTGGTGTTATACTTATTTGTATAGTGTAATATACATTCTATGACCATAACAAATGATTTTACTCAAAACATGTGGAAGTTATGGCTTCCGAATTTCAAGTTTACCATATGGTAACGATAGGCGTTTATACTCAGTAAAACGTATATTTTGCTTTATTGTTTTAGGAGCGGGTTTTCACTTGCTGAAGCACTGGACATCATTTACAATGATGATATTGACGGTGATGTGTTTATTGAACCACCAATACCAAATATAGACACAGATGAGGATTCTGGAAATGAGGATGAAGGTGGATTAGCTGACAACCTGACGTCTCGTCAATTACTGGCTAACGCTGAAGTAAAGTTATCCAACGAAGGAGCTGGACGACCAGCAGTTTCACGGACCTCTCTTAGCGGCCGCATATCAGATTCTGTAAGACTTGATAAAACTGACCACCTTGTCCAGCACACAGAAGGAAAGAAGAGGAAAAGGTGCGCTAATGAAAACTGTAAATCCAGTGTGAGGACAATGTGCTTGAAGTGTGGAGTGGGATTGTGCATCGACTGTTTTGTTCCTTTTCATACTGGCCAGACCGTGTGGTTTTACAAACACAGAAAGAAGTGATGTGTGTAATATATCAAACGTGAAGTTCTAATTGTTATTGAATTTTAGTAGTATTACATTTAATAATAATCATAATGTAGAATAGTAGCCTGCCGATGATTCAGAGTGTACATTTTTAATCAAAGTGATATCCAATATAAGTAGGTAGTAGAAGCGCCTAGCGTTGCCATATGGTAACGGCAAATATTTTCAAAACTGAGTGATGAATAACATTAAACATTTCTTTTTCAGTGTGTTTGTGTTACTTAGAGTCATTATTAATGTAAAAAACAAGTCAAAATTTAGAAAAAATAATTCAGGCGTTAATGGGTTAAGTGCTAATGCAGAAAGTGTGAAAGTTGTTCAGATATGAATTAAGTAGGGTGAATAGGGTGCATTTAAAAAAGGTGGGGTCATTCATGTTGGTTTTGTTATCTTTTTCTGATGTAAATTTGCTTCTTTAGTATTCAAAAGATTTACTTTTATTTTCATTGTGCAAGTTAGATCTATGTCTGTGAAATTGTGTGAACAGTCATGTATGTGCTCTCCAAAAGCTGAATGTCGGTTGTATCTGATCACGTTTTGTGTTCTTTGTTATGACTAGTTTGACATATATATATATATGGTATTGCGGTTGAGTTCATAGACCCCTGACTTGGAGAAAGGGTCTTTCTTCTTGAGGTTGCTTTTGCTAATGTGTAGTATGTTGTTTATACTAAAGGCTACTTTGAGACATATTTTGTAAGTGTTCTTATTAATGTAGTTGAGAACAATATATTTTCTCTTTCCTGTGTGGATTTTTGGGTGGTTTTCTTTTGCTTATTTCATAGTTTCTCCACTGTGCCGCACCATCATACTCTTTGACGGCCCTCCACGTCTTTGTCGATATTTTTCTCCGGACGTGACGTATAACTCATATACTCCTTCACAGATAGCGCTTCCGGCCATCAGCCGAAGTGTCATCATTCCCGTGCTTGCCTTCCTTGGAGAAAGGTTGTTTAACGGTTAAGCCAACATGGTGATTTTTAAAAAAGTTTGGCATACCGAGATTCGAGATATATAACTTACTAGCAGGATACCCGTGCTTCGTTACGGTATTATACTGAAATTTATAATTGAATGGATATCGATTTATATATAATCCATCAAAATTCGTGATCTGACTCATTTTCTGAGAGATTACGGCAAGTTCCCTCCCATTTTTCAATCTTTCTTTCCAGCAATCGATTTCGTACTTCCCGGGCTAGGTCCAGGTATTCCACTCGGTCAGTTGGGTCCCTAAATGTTTGCCATCTTTTCCTATAAGCATTTTTAATATGGATCAAATTCTTGAGGAGATTCGGCGTGGTGTCTTCTTGGGTGCCTTGGCGGTACTGAACCCGCGGCCGGACTGCATTTGTAGTCATTACCCGTCCAGGACCCGTTTCCAGCGCGCTCCACACATTTGACGACGGTCCAGATTATTATTATTATTATTATTATTATTATTATTATTATTATTATTATTATTATTATAAATGTTCTGGACCCCACAGCAAGATGCAAGACCGCTAATTGGTGGTAAATTCCATCTGTTGCCATTGTCATTTTGGACATTGTGACCAGCACCATTGTCGCGCGTAGGCAAGTACGCGGAATTTCTGGCGATACGAATGACATACTGTACTTCCGTGCATTATTGACCTTATTATAGAGGTGAACAATTGGACAGTCAATCTCATTCCTATCGTTTATTTCAAATGTTTTAAATTTTTATTTATGTGCCAGGAGAATCTACTGTAATCTAAGAACGTTCTCCCAAGGAAAAGATGGCTCTTGAAAACGAACCCAGGAAAGATTAAAAATGATCGGTTTATGATCAGAATAAGTACATCGAAAATCCACAGCCTGTTTCCAGTCATTCGACAGGGTCAGGAATGGAATAAATATAGCCGGCTGCCGAAGCCTCTCGCACCCCTCTGGGGCAATGATTAGGCTAATGAATGACAGATGGAATGATATTGGAGAGTGTTGCTGGAATGAAATATGACAGGGAAAACCGGAGTACCCGGAGAAAAGACCTGTCCCTCCTGCGCTTTGTCGAGCACAAAACAGTAAAATCAATACAGTAAAATCAATTGGTCTAACCTCCTTTTACACCCCACCGTCGTTAGTTTTATTTACCCCCCTCCAAAAAAGAAAAGAAGGCGTGTTTCTTTATGTTTAAAAGAGATTCCAAACTCCAATGTTCACGTCTATAACCTACAGTTTTGAGATATAAGTATCCCCATAAAAATAATTCACTTTTTTCACATCTTTCACACTCCTCCCCCCCCCCAAGTGAATTTCCGCCCACAAACTTGTTTCTTTAATAGTAAAGGATCTTCTAAATACCAATTATCACGACTCTAACTTCTTCAGTTTTTGATTTATGTGTCCTCATGAAAGGAATTCAACTCCTTTTCACTCCCGCCTCCCCCAAAACGTGTTTTTCTTTGATTTTAAAGGAGATCTAAATACCAATTTTTACGCCTGTAACAACTTTAATTTTTAATAGATGTAAGTATTCTCATACAATTAAGTCAATTAATTTGTCATTAATTTCACCCCCTCCCCCTTTCATTGGATTTTCCGAGAATACGTGTTTCTTTACTTTTAAAGCAGATTCCAAATATCAAATTTCACGTCTGTAACATCTTCCGTTTTGAGATATCAGTAGCCTCATTAAAAGATTCAACACCATTTTCAGTCACTTCCTCCCCCCTCCACCCAAGTGGTATTTCCGAAAACTAAAAATACACGTTTCTTTATTTTTAATAGAGATAAAATATACCATTTTTCACTTCTGTAACATGTTAACTTTTTTGAGATATCCTACTGTAGAAATTCTCATTTTAAAATTTCACCCCTTTTAGTTCCCCTAAAGTGGAGTTTCCAAAAACAAATCACCTATGTTTGTTTACATTTACAGGAGATTTGAAATACCCACTTTTGACGTCTGTAACATTTTACGTTTCTCAGATATTCTGTAGATATAGTCTTTCGAAAAAATTTACCCCAATTTGTCACTCCTGTTTAACCGCCATTAATAGGATTTTCCAAAAGCAAAAAAATACGTGTTTCTTTACTTTTAAAGGAGATACCGTATACAAATTTTCAGTTCTGTAATATCTTCAGTTTCTGAGATATAAGTATCCTCATTATAGGCATTCAACCCATTTTCACCCTTTTTCACCCCTCCTATTGGGATTTTCTGAAAACAAAAAAATACGTGTTTCCCTATTTTTAAAGAAGATTCTAAATACCAGTTTTTACATGTGTAAACCTTTTGAAGTTTTGAGATATAGATACACTCATTTTAAAATTTCACACCCTTTTCACCCCCTTAGGGACGGAATATCCAAAAATCCTCTCTTAGCGAGCACCTACATCTTAATATGAATGTATCCCCAAAATTTCATTTCTTTATGTCTAGTAGTTTTGGCTCGGCGATGATGAATCAGTCAGTCAGTCAGTCAGTCAGTCAGTCAGTCAGTCAGGACAAGCTATTATATATATATAGATGTCGTGTGCTGTTCCTGCCTTGGATTTTTCCATTCTGTTGCCCGACTCTTCCTTTGAGTCGATGTTTTATGATTACGTAGTCTCTGCGCTCTATCCAGCTATCATGCAGGTAATTGTTATATTTTGGTGGTGCTGTAGTTTTGTGGGCATTATAATTATTATATTTTCATTCCGCAGACTTTATACGTGTCTATTTACTGCAGGTTTCTATTTGCCTTTTCTTTGTGTGTTCTATTTTGTCCTTATATAAACACGTGAGAACGGAAAATGATATTAGTCGGTTGTATGATTGGTTTGTGTGCCTGTGACCTACATTGGGACCTACCATTCTTGTTTCTCGTCGGTTTCTTCGTTCGTGTGCCTGTGACCTACATTGGGACCTACCATTCTTGTTGCTCATCGGTTTCCTTCATGGCTGAGATTTTGATATGAGGTAGGTAGTGACTGATATTCATGTTCGCCCATGGCGAGGCGATATGGATGCGTCTTGGGCGTGCTGATTGTGATTACTATTGCTAGGATAATGTTGGGATATGCGTTGCCTCAATGCGGCGTTCCTTACAATATGAGCTCGTGAGTCCATGAAACTACACGTCATGCTATTCGTAATGTACCTTGACATTCTGGCCTATTCTGGTCTCTAGGGTGTGTGCTGTCTGTCTGCCTCATTGATAGTAATCTCACGGTGTTATTTTCATTTTTGCTTTATTTTTCTCCTTATTTTCGTTTTGGAACTAGTTTATTTATTTAGTTACATTTGTTTTGTTTCTTTGATTTATCTGTTTCATTGTTGACTTTGTTAACCCCGCATCGTACCTATGGCAACCATCTTTATCTTAATCTTTTTTTGTTCTTTGGGATGCTGTCTTCAAGATCGTCGATTGCTTTAGAGGCGCGTCTCTTGTGATGCTCGTTTGAAACTCGGAGCATATTAATTTACAATTGAGATGTACATACTGCATTGATGTTGTGTGAATTTTACCCGAAGTATGTCCAACTTTTACTACTGTGATTGATATGTCACACATCACGTAGTCGAGACAAGTCAACTATAGGTTGTGAGATATTGGATTATAAGAGGCGAGTGTGGCTACTCTTGTTTGTATTCGATGAGCTTCTTAGTATTACTGGATGTTAAGCCAACGTGTTATGTATTCGACGCATCTCTCTGTAAGTAATATTTGAAGCTACCTAGTTTATTTGTCTTCCCTATGGCTTTATGTTTGTCAATAAACCCCATACTTTTGACCCCGTTCTTTCATTTATTGGGAGGGGTGCGGGTTCTTAATATTGCTGTTACCCATTGCTCTGTCTACACACGAGTCCAGCTCCAGGCTCTTTTAACCTGTTCCAGCCCGTGAAGAGGGGTAAGCATCCACGGGAGCGTCGGTGTATTGGTTAAGAGGATGTGTGTGTTAGGGTGACCAGAGGGTGGTTGTTTTATTTCAAACTTTGTGTGACGCTTTGTTTGAAGTTTTGTGTGTGTAAGGGGTTGTTCGACTTGTGACTTCAGAGTGGGCTTCATGTATACTTTGTATGACAGATTACCATTATACCTAACAATTGTGACGTCAAAAGGTTTATTTTATTGTTAGTTTCTGGTTCCATTGTAACCTTTTGACTTATGTACAGCATTTAATACGTTCAATATCTGTTGCACATATGTGATGTCATCAAATACAGCATCAACATAACTGCTCCAGGGTAAGATTCCATTAGAATATAAAAATCATTGCTAAATGCACATATATACGGAGTGAATTAAAGGAATAGACCATTTTACTATAAGTTACCTACTTCTACTGAACATGCCATGGCTCAGTATTTGCGCATGTGATGATGATACACGCCATCTCTCAGTCGTTCTGCCCTCTTGCAAACTGACATCATTTCTCTATTTGCTGGGCAGACAACACATTTCCCCTATATTTACACATATATCCCCTGTAAATATAGACCAAGTCCTTTCATTTCCTCACAAAACCGTTCTCTATGCAGACTTCCTTTTGCAACCACTTGTTGAGTAACTGTGATTGCACCGTGGTTCATTTCTCCTAAATGGTACACCTGTGTCGTATCTACTCACAGGATTAGTAAGTTCAGTGACTCTGTTCCTTTGTTTCTGTGGTATGCATACTTCTTTTTGCAAGACATGATATGGGCTTTTGGGTTTATGCCGTGATAGTTCAAGATGCCGGTGGTTACAAGTGCGTTAATTGTAGTTTTGTTGGTAAAAAGAGCCGTGACATAACGGTGCAATCAGATAAGTCTTGTGGTGATTTGAAGAAAGAAATGTTCTCGTAAGTGTCTCACTTGGTGTGGCAGTGAAAGCCTTGGGCGGCCGCTCTGGTGCCTAACTCTCGCATTAATTGGAGACATTGAATTGAACCCCGGACCTCAGCATTGTACAGTATGTGAAAGCAGTGGGCGTCGTAATCAACTATTTGTGAACTGTAACAGTTGTTCTTCAAGTAGTCACAGGACATGTGTACAATACAGGAAATTAAAGAACGTGGACTTGCCGCCACTAACGAACTCTTTCTTTTCCAATACCAGTAACGTTACCAGTGACTCTGTAAATAGCTACACTGTAAATATGTAAATAATAATCTAACTCTCTTTGTGTTTAACGCACGCAGCATTTTACGTCCAGGTAGAAAAGAATATATTCTCGCTTCGCTCTCAAGCCTAGATCCCTTCACTGTATGTATCAGTGAAACATGGCTTTCAGACACAATTAATGACTCAGAAGTGCTACTAGATTATTTTTCCTGTTCCGTAAGGACCGGATCCTAACAAGAGGAGGCGGAGTTCTTATTGCTGCAAAACCAGAGTGTAATCCAACTGGGCGTCCCGAGTTGGAGACGACAGCTGAAGCCGTGTGGGTAGAAATTACGTGCGGTAATAATAAATTCCTCTTTGGATCAGTGTATCGTACACCGAAGTCCTCGCAAACGATGAACGATGCCTTGCTATCCTCTCTGGATTGTGTGCAACAAGTACAGAATAATTACGATGCAATTTATATTGTCGGTGACTTCAATTTGGAAATTAGTTGGTCTAGAAATGCCGCTCCTGTACCAAACAATCCCCTTGCTAATAATTTTCTCTCCACCTTCTACGACATTTTCCTCCATCAGTTAGTGTTCGAAGCGACTCGTATTGCTCAAAATTCCCGCTCCACACTAGACCTGTTCCTTACTAACTCTCCATCATCCGTCCAGTTCTTGGACGTAATACTAGGATTTTGTGATCACAAGCTATAATTACAACTTTGACCTACAGAAAACCCTCCCCAAAACTCCACTCCAGAACAATATATAATTTTCCCGCACCAACTGGAATGATCTTTCCTCTCTTCTCTCAAAAAGTCTTCCTATTACCCTCGCGTCCTTCACCGGCGATATAAATATCAACGAGATCTGGGAAAACTGGAAAAAAGTATTTTTTGAATGTGTCGATCAAGTTGTGCCGAAAGTTTCCATCCCTAATAAGCGAAAAAGGCCATGGATCACTAAAAGGGTAACATCAGGTATTCGGAAGAGAAATTGTATATACAGGAAATGGAAAGAAAACCCAAGTGACAGTAGGTGAGAGAAGTACAGACTGGCTAGGAACAAACTCAGATCATTAATCCGTGATGCGTACTGTTCATATATCCACAGCCTTACTTCCAACAGTAAGGAGCTATGGGCGTTCATCAGAAACAAAAGCGGCAACAGTGCTCCATCCGTCTCCAAGTACAACAGACTATCAGTTTCCTCTCCCCAAGAAATAGCAGACACATTTAACTGTAAATTTAAAAATATCTTCACTACTGCTGACAAGGATGAAGACAAGTTCACTACAAGGACAACCCCTCCCTTTCCGCCCCTAACTAGCTTGTACTTCACTGCTAACGAGGTCGTAACAAGTCTTCGGAGAGCTAGACCTCATGCTGCGAACGGCCCAGACAACGTGCCGGCCAGAATTCTCCATCGCTGTGCAGAAGCATTAGCATCTTCTCTTTGTGCAATAATTAACATTTCAATGAAAAGTGGGACTGTGCCAGAAGAATGGAAGAAAGCAAATGTCGTTCCCGCATTCAAAGACGGTGACAGGGAAAATGTAGACAACTATCGCCCAGTCTAAATGCATGGAACGCCTAATTGTTAAACATGTGCTGGATTTTCTGAATGAGAGAATCCTGTTGAATAACAACCAACATGGATTTCTCCCTGGGAAATCCTGTACTACACTTTTAACAACAGGAAATGATGAGTGGCAACATTCCCTGGACCAGTCTAATATATTCCAAGTGGACTGCATAACTCTCGACTGGAGTAAGGCCTTTGATCAGGTACCTCATTAACGACTGTTGTTAAAGCTTAACCAATATGGCATTCAAGGCAACCTGCAGGCATGGTTTCGATCATTCCTTGTAGTTACAAGTAACTATTCTCATTTTGGTTCCGTATTGAAGTTGATGTATATCTCAAATATTATTATAATATTTATAGGTTCACCTGTTTAAAACAATACAATATAATCCACTATTTCATGTGGCTAAAATTTATACATAATACATAAAAGTCAATGGTGCATGTTTCACCCTTTTTTTTACGGGCATCATCAGCCTATATCAATCTTAAAAATAATACATATGAGTCTTTCCAATCTTATGAACTATAGTGTAAAATGTTAGACAATGATTTCATAAAATATTATACTATAACATCTAAAATAACGACATTGCACCAAAGTATGTTAAAAAAAGACAGTGAGTTAACAGTATTTGAAGATTAAAACGTAATTAAACATAAATATTTGAGAGTTTAAAACCCAAATGGATCCCCTTCTTATATATCATTAAACTGTGACGGCCTTGAGTGTAAGCACAATCATCAAAGGGGGATGTTTGCTCCATTCCCATAGCATGAATCCAAGATAGTAAAATCACTGTCAGTTACTTAAAACAGAAGTGTGAACGTAATAAATATGTTAAAATGTGTTCGGTTGATATATCTGAAAGTAGAAAAGAAAATGGAACTTCTTGTGGAGGCGTTGCTAATGATAAAATGTTGAGTCAAAGCTAGCAAATGTCAGTAATTATGTTGGTAGTCAAATGGATCAAAAAGATGGTCAAGTTGGTGTTATAACCCCGTTGAAACATTTGTTGGAAGAAATGATTAAGTTTTTACTGAAGCAAAATGTTAAAGAAAGTTAGTTAAATAGTACTGTACAAGAGACTTCCCGTGCGTCAAAATGCCTAAGGCGGTACTTACTCGTACGGTGCGTGTTAAGTGCGTCGGGCTGTTCCAGCAACGCTAGCTTACCTGAGCTTTCTACTTCTAGTATTATGACGGTGTGGCTGAGGCAGTGAAGGACATGGAGGGGGGGTAAAGGTGGGCGGATCCTTGCGCGCAGGTGTTATTGGAGGGCTGCTAGGAGCAAGATGGGCGGGCCTAACATTTGACGAGGTGGTGGAAGCTTTAGAACAAAAAGTTCTAAAAGTCTGTGGGATTGTATTATGTTATGAATTCACAATGCCTAATAACTTTGGAGTTAGCTCATATAAAGGATTTTTTGCCTCCGTGGCATCATTAAGATTATGGTCTTTATTACAAGTTTGGTCTAAAAAGATGTAAAGACTTTCTAATTCATTCATAAGTTTTCCTTTGCCTATGCATCTTAGAACAGTGAGATCCTTACCAATTGATGTAAACTGGTGTCCTGTTTCACTCATGCGTGAGCTCATCGCTGAATATTTGTTATGTTTTAAGGCATTGTAATGCTCCATATACCTCGTATAGAAACTTTCTTTAACATTTTGCTTCAGTAAAAACTCGATCATTTCTTCCAACAAATGTTTCAACGGGGTTATGACACGAACTTGACCATCTTTTTGATCCATTTGACTACCAACATAATTACTGACATTTGCTAGCTTTGACTCAACATTTTATCATTAGCAACGCCTCCACAAGAAGTTCCATTTTCTTTTCTACTTTCAGATATATCAACCGAATACATTTTAACATATTTATTACGTTCACACTTCTGTTTTAAGTAACTGACAGTGATTTTACTATCTTGGATTCATGCTATGGGAATGGAGCAAACATCCCTTTTTGATGATTGTGCTTATACTCAAGGCCGTCACAGTTTAATGATATATAAGAAGGGGATCCATTTGGGTTTTAAACTCTCAAATATTTATGTTTAATTACATTTTAATCTTCAAATACTGTTAACTCACTGTCTTTTTTTAACATACTTTGGTGCAATATCGTTATTTTAGATGTTATAGTATAATATTTTATGAAATCATTGTCTAACATTTTACACTATAGTTCATAAGATTGGAAAGACTCATATGTATTATTTTTAAGATTGATATAGGCTGATGATGCCCGTAAAAAAAGGGTGAAACATGTACCAAATACTTTTATGTATTATGTATAAATTTTAGCCACATGAAATAGTGGATTATATTGTATTGTATTGAACAGGTGGACCTATAAATATATAATAATATTTGAGATATACATTCCTTGTAGGTCGGACGCAGAGCACTATGTTCAGTGGGGACAGGTCAGAACAAACTTTAGTCACCTCGGGTGTGATTGAAGGTAGTGTGATAGGGCCGCTTCTGTACACGATATTTACTCTGGATCTGCCAGGTTGTGTATTGTCTTCTGTGGCTCAGTACGCTGATGACACCATCATTTACAGAGCCATTCACAATGAGAATGACATAAATAAGTTACAGTCAGATCTGGATAATGTGGCTCTGTGGTGCAAAATAAATAGAATGTCTATAAATGTACAGAAATGTAAATATATACGCTTCACTAGAGCAAGATCACAGTTACAACACCAAATTTCACTGTGTGGTAAAATCCTGATGCCTTGTACCTCAATAAAATTGCTTGGCATTCTCATTTGCAGCAAATTAAAATGGAGCAAGTATGTTGAGGAAATAAGGTGCAAACCATACTGAGTCCTGGAATTCATCCGCAGATCTCTACTGGGAGCCAGGAAGAAAGCAGTTCAGACAGCCTATGTGTCATTAGTACGGCCAATACTGTTGTAAGGGCTTCCTTCCTGGGACCCTACTACGGTGGAGAACATGATGAAATTAGAGGGAGTTCAGCGCCGAGCAGAATGACAAATTATTCAACATGGTCATTTAAATACAGCCAGGTCACTGCCCTCCATAACAACCCTCTGTAAACAAATAGATATTGCTTTCCTGAGAAAATCCCTCGCAGGTAACGTTCATTATAAACCCTTTCAACTATCGTTCCACTCAACAAGGTCGAGGTGTGTCCCTTTTCCTTCCATTTGCAAGAACAGCATCATATCGAAGTGTATTCTTTATTCGTTCTGCTCGGCTGTGGAATGAACTCCCACCACAGATAAAAGAACTACCTGCAGACATTTTTTGTTAAGGCGTAAAAAGGATGTATATATAATGAAACCTTCTGTACATAACATAATTTTTCTACTGTATGAATATTCAGTACGAGTGGGAGGACGGATGAAAGTTTATGGGTTCCCGAGTGAGTGAGATTGTATGTGGGAATGAGTGAGCTGGCCTAGCTAACGTATATGTGGGGATTCTAGCGAGGGAGTGCATGTGGGCAGGTCTTGTACCTACAATTAGTGGAAAATAACAAAACAAGGTGAAACTCTTTACATTTTGCGGAGAACTTCGCTCCGCATTTTCAGGGAAAATCTCAACTGTTCATTATTGTAGAAGTCTTCCTGTTAACAGTCGCTGAAGATGCAGAGCAAATTTCTCTGCCAAATACAAAGAGTTTCACCTTGTTTTGTTGACATGGCATGACTACAATTACAGGCTGTGATGCATCAATATTAACATTCCTTTTCCAAATTTGGTATAGGAGGCCTTATCAGTGACATCAACGGCCTTCCTCTGTTCAGATAAACCCACCCACTGTTCGTGAGTAATACTTGGAGCTGGTACCCAATATTGAAGAGAGTGCTTTTTTTTTGCTACGGGCTTTACGTCGCACCGACACAGAGAGGTCTTATGGCGACGATGGGATCGGAAAGGCCTAGGAGTTGGAAGGAAGTGGCCGTGGCCTTAATTAAGGTACAGCCCCAGCATTTGCCTGGTGTGAAAATGGGAAACCACGGAAAACCATTTTCAGGGCTGCCGATAGTGGGATTCGAACCTACTATCTCCCGGATGCAAGCTCACAGCCGCGCGCCTCTACGTGCACGGCCAACTCGCCCGGTATTGAAGAGAGTTACTGTTACTGGAAGAAAACTAATGTTCAACTCTAGTATATGTTCTCTTATAATAAAAGTATTCTTAACCCATTACTGTGGAGTATTCATTACATAGAAGTGAAGAGGGAATATAGCTGATACATTAAAAAAGAGGATAGAAATGTCTGAATTATGATGTTACCAAAATGTGTTGTAAGACAGTTTGATAGTTGAGGTCCCAAATAAAGGGATAGCGAATAAGGTTGATAAGAGGAGGAAGGCTTGGCAGAAACTTATCTTAAAAAGAGATTGTTAGGATGCATATTGAGAAATCCAAAACTTGTTCAACTGTTTTCAAAGGTAAGTATGTGGGGTAGGAATTTGATAGGGCAATGGTACAAAATAGAACAGATGGAGGATATAGTAGGTAGAAATGAGTAAGTAAGTAAGTACAGGATACTGTGTATCAGGCTGGTCTGTAGTCTTCAGACCTGAACAAGCCACCGGCAGTAGCTTCTTACCAGGGTGCCCGTGGTTCAGTTGCAACCAGGGCATTTAAATGTTTGAAATAAAATACATGAGCATGTGATTTGCTTTCCATGCAAGATTAGAGACTCTGCGGATGCGATAAATGTATTGATAATCACACAAAGCTGCAGGCCTGCTTGCTTACCTGGTTTGTCTATAAACTATGACACTACTACTAGTAATATATATTTCTTCTGTTCCTTGTTTCAGTAGACAGTCAGTGGAAGCAATTTTCTGATCAAGTATATATAAATTTCCAGTGTATAATGGACCAGACAGTAGAGATCAAGGAGGAACCAGTCTGGCTTGAAGTAACAGCAACGACATCCATTGCAAGTATCATTCCAGATTACATAATAGTGATTGGCATTTAATTCATATTCGAAAATCTATATTCAAGAAATTAGTGCTAATATTAGAAGTGAAATCCTTCAGTATACTACTCTTGTGAATATGTAGGGTTATTCTAAATGATTTATTGTAATATAAAGCAATTCATATGCAATAATGTCCTAAATGCAACAAGAAACAAACTCTCCCACTTGTTAAAAGTACTTTTGCAGGTGTTTCACTGTGTTCTCCTTTCATTGCCAGGTGGTAGTCTGGGCTACCACATGTTGTAGTATATTGCTGTTGATGGCCATCAGATGAGCAGTGATGACATCCAAAGTTCTCTTCATTGTTAAATGGAAACGGTGGGTCTTTTAGACATCAGAACATATCAAGCAATTTATGCCAAGTGATAGTTTAAAGTTTGGTTATTTAATACTTTTTTCTTCAGTGTCAAATTAACTAATACAGCCCTATGCTCAAGTGACAGAGCACCTTCACTTTTCCCTTGTTTTACCTGAAATTGAGGGATTGTTTGAGATCCATTCTATGCCTTGGACTTATGTTCTTCATTTGGTAAAAATAAGTGATATTGACATTTAAATTACTGTTCTGTTTATGTGGTGACTCGTTGGGTCCTGCTCATCTAAACTCATGAGGCAAATCGATCAGATCCTCTCTTCTATAATTTCTTATATGACACCAACAGATTTACTGCTGTTTGTTCACTGGCTGTGGGTAGTATTGGTGTGTGTACAGGAAGTTTGCTAATTATTGATTTTTGCTCGTCTTTTCACATGATTCACTAGATTTCATTACATCAATGGTGAATTTTGATAACTGTGATTTCCAAGTCATTATATCATGGGCCTGCGTGCTGTTAAATGGAAATTTTCAATTTGTTTTTTTCAGCTTTTTACATGTTTCTGAAAAAAATGGAATACCTCTGCTTCCTCTCAGTTTATTTAAATCTTTTGTGTAAATTTCAGTAATTTACTTACGAATTTATTTACTTCCTGATGTGAAAGTTAGTACTGGCAGGTGGAAGATGTGTAGCCAGCTTCAAGAGGAGGCATATATTTACCTGACTCTGAACCATTCTGTTGAGTTTTCATGGCTTATGATCCTGAAAAACACAACCAGAATGTCAAACATTTGTAGACATGACTGAAAACCTATGTTAAGGGAGAGCTGATGATGATAAGTTATTCTCGTCTACCTATGGCTTGCACAGGACACTCCAGGATGGAGGAGTTGGGAAACTGTGTGATGTCAGTGTTCCTACAACCAGTACCCAGTAGTGGTGCTTAAATGATGTCTTTAAAACGCCCCCACAATGAATAACATCAGTCATCTTGGAAGGATTATAAACACACCAGGTCTTCCTCAATACAGAGTCCAATCTAGCAGTCTAAGAGTTACTCCTCCAGATAGCAGTACAAGTTCTATGTATCGGTAAGACAGAGTCCCATCTTGGTGGAACATTGAAATTACCAGAAGCATTGTATTAATTGTGGAAATAGCTACTGGAACATATCAAGGTATGAAATAACCACAACTGCATTGCATCAAGCTATGGCATACCTGACAGAA
Source organism: Anabrus simplex (assembly GCF_040414725.1). Classification (NCBI taxonomy): domain Eukaryota; kingdom Metazoa; phylum Arthropoda; class Insecta; order Orthoptera; family Tettigoniidae; genus Anabrus; species Anabrus simplex. The sequence goes on from NC_090269.1 coordinate 453,990,553, forward strand.
TACTCTTACAATTGTGTATGCATTTGCTATTGAGATTGCACAAATACATTAATCTTGGGAAGCCATTCTAATTCACTGGTAGGGGGAGGAATTTTCATGGCACATATCTGGACAGTGTTCCATTGAGATGAAATATCACCTTCCACCATGAAGTTACAATGCTGGTGTCTTGCTGTAAATACTGTGTGTTAGTGTTATCTTATTAGAGACAAAGTTCAATTTTGGTGGGAAGTTCAAGGGTTAGAGCGGTGGGGAAGTGTACAATATCAGTATGATAAACAGATTTTAGTAATTATGAGGTACAATATTTAGAGAAAAAGCTGATAGAATAGGATACGGTGACATTGAAAGCTTCATCATCCCAGTCCATGGACTGATGAGTCAAGCACAGTAGTAATGAATATTATGGTATTTTTTTGTGGTATATCTATAGTAATACAGGCTTTGGTATTGCCAGGAAACTATTGTTAAAATAGTGGCATCATGGCACATAACTGCAGTGTTCAGTCCTTAACCTTTAATTATCATCATTGAAACCTCCAGCATCTCTTTGACAGATATCCCATTGTTTTCATCCTAGGTTCCTTTCGAGAGTCAATGTTGAAGGATGCAAGGTACTCCTAGTATTCAGTTAATCTTCATTATTAGGGTCATTACCATATTATAGGATACTGTATTCCTAGTTATTTTTGTTATATCATGCTTTTTGCATATTCTTTATTAAGAGGGATTGCATTTATTTGCAACAACAATAAGTGCAAAATATTTCTTATTGTCTTTCTCACCAATGTATGATGATGATGCTTGTTGTTTAAAGGGGCCTAACATCGAAGGTCATTTGTCCCTCTCACCAATGTATCCTAGGTGCTTCAAGTACTGTATTTTATGAAAATGAACTTCCAATATATCAGAAATTCTGTTTCTTGTGTGAATTATGTGACTAACTGCAAAATGAACCACGTCTGTGAAGAAAAATGCAAAATATGAAAAATTCTCTCAATAAGGGCTGATCCCTGAAATGGCAACTAGTACTGAGACTGATAAAGAATGTAGCATGTTTCATAGCATAAGGAATGATCTGCCTCATTTAGCAGGACATCATTCAAGTTTCAATGATGTTGTATACGGATACATAATTTTATGTTGTAAGGGGTTCTACTCAAATGTCAACCTTGTTATGGAATAACACGTTTAAGCCCCTTCAGAACTGGCTATCTCACCATGGATATTTTTTCTCCCGCACTACAAGGTAATTTTGGAATTGTTCATATCACATTTAATTAAATTTCTGTCTGTGGACTGAAAAGACACTCCTTTAAAGCTTCATACGTATCTTCATAAATTAATCTGGCCGTTTCCTACGCCTTCTGGAGAGTGCTGCAATCTTGCATTAGTGATCTACACTGGTCGCCCCTCCTACCGTTCTTCGACCAATCATTGCGCGGCATCTTGGTTTGGGAGCAAAGACCGGCCATGATGTGAAAGGACTTTGTGAGTCCTGGATCCTAATGAGTCTAGATCCTGATGATGATGATGATGCTTGGTGTTTTAAGGGGCCTAACATCATAGGTCATCGGCCCCAGTCTAGATTCTAACGGATGGGTAGGAGATAGGGATAGGATAGGGATCTGCGCGAAGATGGCCTTCACTTAAACCACAGTGGTACGTATAAGTTAGGAAATTTGTTTGGAAGTGTAATGGGGAGGTACATTCATTGAAAAGGGGTGGCCTAGGGTGCGGTGATAAGGGAACAGATCTGGAAATCAAGTAGAGATGACATAAAAATGTTAGCTTTGAACTGTAGAAGTATTGTAAAGAAAGGAATAGAATTAAGTAATTTAATAGATATATTTTTACCAGATATTGTAATATTAGTTGAATCATGGCTGAGAAATGATATACCGGTAATGGATGCAGAAATTTTCTCATGAAACTCGAGTGTGTATCGTAAATACAGGATAGGAATGGTAGGAGGGGGAGTATTCATTCTGCTGAAAGAAGAATTTGTAAGCTACAAAAAGTTAGATGACAAACATGAAATTCTAGGTGTAAGGCTCATTTCTAAAGATAATAGGCAACTTGATATCTTTGGAGTGTACACACTGAGAAAGGGTAGCGCTGACACTGATTCAAAATTATTTGATAAGATAATCAGATATGTGGGAAACGACATGGAAAGGAATGTGATTGTAGTGGGAGATCTGAATTTACCAGATGTCAATTGGGAAGGAAATGCAAATGATAGGAGGCATGACTAACAAATGGCAAATATGTTAATATAGGAAGGACAGCTGATTCAGAAAGTGATGGAACCAACTAGAGTAAAATATATAATGGATGTGGTGCTGGTAAAACCAGATGAGCTCTATAGAGAAACTGAAGTAATAGATGGTGTTTGTGATCATGAGGCTGTTCTTGTCATAGTTAAAAATAAATGTGTTAGAAAGGAAGGTCTTAAAAGTGAGACTATTAGGCAGTACCATATGGCTGATAAAGCAGGCGTAAGGCAGTTTCTAAAAAGTAACTTTGATCGGTGGAAAACGGTAAATAAAACAATAAACAGACTCTGGGATGGGTTTAAAGCAATTATTGAGGAATGTGAAAACAGGTTTGTACCTTTAAAAGTGGTAAGGAATGGTAAAGACCCGACTTATTATAATAGAGACGTGAAAAGACTAAGAAGGAGGTGCAGATTGGAAAGAAATAGAGTTAGAAATGGCTGTGGAATTAAGAAGAAATTGAAGGATCTTGGTAGGAAATTGAATCTCACAAAGAATCAGCTAACGATAACATGATAGCAAGCATAATTGGCAGTCTTACAAATTTTAGTGAAAAATAGAAGTGTATCTAAAGGTATTATTAGGCAGAAACAGGTTTCAAGAAGGACATTGCAGTAATCATTAATGAACAAGGGGAGTGTGTGTGTGAGAATCTTCAAAAGGCAGAAGTATTCAGTCAGCAGTATGTAAAGATTGTTGGTTACAAGGATAATGTCCAGATAGAGGAGGAGGCTAATGCTAAAGAAGTATTAAAATTTACATATGATAACAATGACATTTACAGTAAGATACAAAATTTGAAAACTAGAAAAGTGGCTGGAATTGACAAGATTTCTGGGGATATATTAAAGAAGATGGGTTGCGATATAGTACCATATCTGAAGTACTTGTTTGATTACTGTTTGGTTGAAAGAGCTATACCAAATGAATGTAGAGTTGCTAGAGTAGCCCTTGTGATTAAAGGAAAGGGTGGTAGACATAATACTGAAAATTACAGGCCAGTAAGTTTGACAGGCATTGTATGTAAGCTTTGGCAAGGCATTCCTTCTGATTATATTAGACATGTTTGCAAAATTAATAACTGGTTCGATGGGAGGCGGTTTGGTTTTAGGAAAGGTTATTCCACTGTTACAATATTTTGGAAGTATATAGAACCAAACATATATCTATAAGCAGTAATTCATGGAAGGCACCAATCCACACTATGTAACTATTTTAAAAATATATTGACAAGCTGACCGATAAGAAAAAAGGCTGGGGCCAATGAGAGTACAGTGGAAGGAATAGGAAGAACAATAATAAAGTTTAATCAAGACTATATATTCTTTCTGCTTGAAAGGTAACCAAAACAAAACTCAACATTCTGTTACATGGTACAGTATTAAAACAATTATTTTGAATAATGAATTTACAAGAAATCCCCATGCCATTTACATAATATTAATTGAGACAGTTCAAAAGGGCGTAGCAAACTGCAAAGCTCAGCGGAACGGGATAAACCAATACAGTTTCCAAATAAACAAGGAGGGAAGGAGGGCGATGGGGAGTGACAAGGATGGGATCGGAACAGTGGGAGTCGCCTAAGCACTCTGAGATGCAGAGTACAAAGTCAGTTCATTCAATCCTTCAAAACTCTTGAATCTATTGATTAATTGGATGCCATTCTTTTGTTAAAAGGAAACGCTCATGTAAACTGAAACCAGAAGTTAAGTTTAGGGCTCTGATTGCCAAACTCCAGTAGGCAAACCATAATAATAAATAAAGCACTCTGTTGCTCACCCAATGCTGTAGAAAATAAACAGAGTTTCCCAGCAGAATACTGGAAACCTGTTAGGCAGCCCTGCAACCTCACTCGGTATCAGCGCTGGACTGAAGACCGAGGGATCAGGGGACGAATTTATACCATCACAGAAAGTTCGTGAAGGAAGCGCATATGGCTTCGAGAAACATCAGATAGTGACGCAGCGAGTGACATAACACAGTGGTAGATCAGTATGCGGTGAGCTGTCCAGCAGGTCGGGCATTAAGCGAGGCTGCAGCGAAAGTACAAGGCCGATTACATGAGTGTTGTTAGTGGCGAGTAGAGCAAGACAAGTGGAGTTCGTGATAATGGCAGCCGTATTTAGGCGGGTGGCCGTAACATCACTGAAGCTCAAATTGTAGGATTCCAACAAGATATAGCAGATATCTTGGATTCAGGAGGTGAAATGGACTGTGTTGCAATTGACCTGTTTAAAGCATTTGATAACGTGGATCATGGGAGACTACTGGCAAAAATGAGTGCAATTACACTAGACAAAAGGGTGACTGAATGGGTTGCTATATTCCTAGAAAATAGATCTCAGAGAATTAGAGTAGGCAAAGCATTATCTGACCCTGTAATAATTAAGAGGGGAATTCCTCAAGGCAGTATTATTGGACATTTCTGTTTTCTTCGTATATGATATGAGTAAACAAGTGGAATCAGAGGTAAGGCTTTCTGCAGATGATGTTATTCTCTATAGAGTAATAAATAAGTTACAAGATTGTGAGGAACTGCAATGTGACCTCAATAATGTTGTGAGATGGGCAGCAGGCAATGGTATGTTGATAAACGGGGTTAAAAGACAGTTTGTGGGTTTCACAAATATGAAAAGTCCTCTCAGTTTTAATTACTGCGTTGAAGGGGTGAAAGTTCTTTTTGGGGTTCATTGTAAGTATCTATGTGTTAAAAAAGGAAAGATCTTCATTGGGGTAATCACATAAATGGGATTGGATTCACAAGGTGAAATGAACTGTATCGCGATTGACCTGTCTAAATCATTTGATAGGGTGGATCATGGGAGACTACTGGCAAAAATGAGTGCAATTCAACTAGACAAAATAGTGACTGAATGGGTTGCTGTACTTCTAGAAAATAGATCTCAGATAACTAGAGTAGGCAAAGCTTTATCTGACCCTGTAGTATTTAAGAGGGGAATTCTTCAAGGCAATATTTTGGACCTTTATGTTTCCTTTTATATATATATATATATATATATATATATATATAGCACCCATATTACCTGGCTACTCAGCCGGAGAACGAGAGTCTGAATCGTAGACCGTTCGTTTTCTGGGTTTGCAAAAATTTTAAGGGCAGGAATAGAAATAAGGACTAGCGACAATAAAATCAACTATCAAATATTAGCTTTTAACATTTATTATAAATCAGCACTCTTAAATAACAAATTTAAATTGGACAGAATCTTGGAATTCAAACATCTTCTCTGCCAGTCTATTCGGTACAACGTAAATATTCTTCCCATAATTCTGGTAACATAATTTCTGGAAATACACAGACGAGTATTAGCCTGCATCTGACATAATAAGCGTATTTTTATGAGATGACCTCTCTCTAATGTTATCATGATTATTTACAAATTAAATTTTTGATAAATATTTTCTGATTCATTTATCATCAGTGATTAAATTATATCCCTTCCTGTTTAACGTGCTAAATTAACATTACTTCCAATAGATTGAAATGAGAAAAAATTAAATTTAAAATTTCTGTCGAAATTTCATTCAACATGTCTTCCTCAGATTTAATTTTATAAAATGAAAATTTTTCCATAGTTATTAGTTCAAAATTTCCTATAATAATTACTCAAATTAACGCAATATCCTTCTTCAGTATTACACACATTGAAAATTCTAGTATTGTAGGCTTTACAATAAATTGTTCATGACTCCTGTCCACGGACATAACACTTGCTTATTCATTTTTATCTAAGACATTAAACCCTTCTCTAATTTCGGAATAAAATCCACTAAAGATTCACTTCTCAACAAATGGGAGCAACACAAATAATGATATTTCCATTCGGAACTCACACAACGAACAAGTAATCGAGTCAAATTGTAATCACAAGAAATATCACAGTCCATAGAAATAATGACTAATCACACACACAGCATTCACACTAGGGTACACGGTAACAGTTTACAATGTTTACGATGATTTCTAATCCATGAGTATTACATTTTAATTTTAATCTAAGTCATAGAAAATTTTTGATGATGGTATCGGGTAAAGAAATACCAATGCTTCAACTACGAATGTGATGATGTCAGGATTATCACTTAAATAAGGAAGCTAGGTTCAACAACGATGTTCGTGAGAATATCAGCGATAGATATCATCGGGAAAATTATCGTTACAGAAACGAACATAACGCAGGTCAAATATAAACGTACACATTTATGGTTCATGAGTCACGACGTTATTATTATTATTTAAATACCATGGCTATCGAATAACACGTGCTCCAGTCGAAGAAATTATGTTCAACAACACGTATTCTTCACATGAGACTCAATAAATGGATTCACAAGTCAAACACATAATAACTGATCCATAATGCAATAAATAATCCGTCAAGATTCGGCCGTCTTCCAGGCTCACATTTATCCTACTAGAGCACATATTATTTCACACACAAGAGTAAACAATATTTACACTCATGACCCTTAATTTCTTTATTTAACTCGTGACGAAGTTTTATTATTATTATTATTATTATTATTATTATTATTATTATTATTATTATTATTATTATTATTATTATTATTAAATGTGCGAGATCACGAATCTGCGTGAGCTAAGGTTCGATAATATTACCAGATGACACTAACACGCTTGAAATCCACATAAAGACAATAATAACGTATAGGGAAAATTCGACGTAATAAACGTACCGACAATCTGTCCCACATGACTTCAAAAAAATTGTTAATTATTTCAAAATTAAATTATTATTGTCGGAGAGGTCAGTGATTTTTAAATCACTCCTGTACTATTGAATGGGACAGCCAGAATAAATGTTGAAGACACTCGTACATCACTAATTAACTAATAGGAACCAAAAATCATTCACACTCAATTAACAACTACCTTACACCATGGAAAGAAGAAATGAAATATCAAACTATGGCAAGACTAGAAGAAAATTAATAAGGAAGCGTTATCTCTACATTGTCTCTACAAAGATGAACAGATAGATATTATAAAATTTTACTTAAATGATTGATGAAACTAGATTTCTGTCGATGACCCTGGGCATGTGGTAGGTCATCCACCGCCGGTCGTCATCTCCTCCATGTCTGATATTGCCTTACATTTTAATATACCATTGTAGCTGCGATGATGAACATGGAATAGTAGTAGGCTTTCTCTTCTTGATGTAGTGGCATCTTGAATTATCTCAATCCGCACGCAGTATTCCTCTTCTTTCTTCACAAGTAATAGGAGCTGAAACTGACAAATAAGTTTTAAGATGTGCCCTGTACACACACACACGATGAATTATATTGTTAAATTATACGTAACTTCGTCCATAAAATCTGCTAAGCTCATAGATCTAGGATGGATAATGAGTCTGTTCTGCCGAGTGATCGAACCCAAGCGTGTCTGCGACATGCATGCCAGCGAGACAGTCATCCAAGAAGACTCAAAGCAAAGAGAGACAATTCCTTCTGGAAACACCGTTATATAATTATCTTAAGGTGAGGGTGTGATTGGTCAATGACTTGCACCTGATAGGCTGTTACATTTTATTAAAATACTGTCAGGTGTAGCGCGGCCTTGCTCGTTATCGATCGGACGGCCTTGGTTTCTCCCAGCAGGTCACGTGGTGACAGCTGGCACCTTGACACAAAAAATCCATAGCTCACCCCCTCGCTTGGAAAATCCGGTTTCGTGCGAACACTTCTCTTTGTAACACGGAGTTGGGAAAAATTTCCGTCCGTACTAAAGAAATGATAATCTTACACTCGTAGATATTACAAATATTTCTTTTATGCCAAATTTGAAGGGGACAATATATATATATATGATATGAATAAAGAAGTGGAATAATAGGTACCGGTAAGGCTTTTTGCAGATGATATTATTCTGTATAGAGTAATAAATAATTTACAAGATTATGAGCAACTGCAGCATGACCTCGATAATGTTGTGAGATATACAGCAGGCAATGGTATGAAGATAAACAGGGTTAAAAGTCAGGTTGTGAGTTTCGCAAATAGGAAAAGTCCTCTCAGTTTTAATTACTGCATTGATGGGATGAAAGTTCCTTTTGGGGATCATTGTAAGTATCTAGGTGTTAGTATAAGCTAGGATCTTCATTGGGGTAATCACATAAATGGGATTGTAAATAAAGGGTACAGATCTCTGCACATGGTTATGAGGGTGTTTAGGGGTTGTAGTAAGGATGTAAACGGGAGGGCATATAAGTCTCTCAGGATTGAAGTCTGCCAACGTTGCTTCACCAACATGAAATCAATTTGATTCCTAACCTTATCCCCAGAAGAAATCTACCTGTAGCGGCACCTTGGATGAGGTTGGAAGAGGGTGTTGCAGATAGATAAGTTGTTATTCATACAAAATTCTAATAAACGCTCTCCGTGTTCATTTCTCACACCCAGACCAAACAGTCCAACCATAAGTCTCATATGTCTATCATCTATAGTCTTCCTTATCTTCGCGGTAAAATCCCCTTGGATGACTAATATTTCCTTTTTAGGTATCCTACTGATGGTATCTTCCAGATGGTCATAAAATTCCTCTATTTCTTCTTCTAGTGAAACTGAAGTGAGGGTGTAAACCGGAATGATGTTGATATTACAAGGAGAAGCTTCATCTTAATGCAGATGATTCTATCACAGATGGGCTCATAACCCATAACAGCATTGTAAAGATTCTTTGGAATTATTACAGTGACACTATTATGACTCATATCCTCACTTTGACCCCTCCCTACCATCCGACTACAGACTAATTTCTATCTTACCTGCGATTTCCAAAGCACTCGAGCGTCTGGTTCATGAGCAGGTGTTGGGATACCTAAACAACCATTCTCTGCTAGACCAATTGCAATCTGGCTTCAAGAAGGGACACAGCACAGCAACTGCCCTGCTTAAAGTGACTGATGACATACGACACGCAATGGACCAAAGACTGCTGACAGTACTTACTCTCCTCGATTTCAGTAGCGCATTTGATACTATAAACATCCAGACTCTACTAAATAAGATGCAGTCTTACTACTTCGATCAACGAACTATTAATTTCTTTTCATCGTACCTCAAAAATCGCGCGCAACGAATCATAACCTTTGATCAAACCTCTCACTGGCTAACCAGGAAGGAAGGCACGCCGCAGGGTAGTGTTTTAGGCCCATTGCTCTTTATTTTGTACATAAACGACATTTCATCTAATTTAAAGAATTGTAGCTACCATCTTTATGCGGACGATTTACAAATTTATTGTCACTGTAAGACCTCTGACTTGCCTCATGCCATAACAGGCATCAATGCTGACCTTCAGCGACTTTATGCTTACTCCTTGAAAAATTCCCTCCTTCTTAATCCCTCCAAGACGCAAGCAATCATTATTGGCTCTCAAAAATTGTTGGCCACACTAAGATACGAAACTATCCCTCCAGTTATACTGAATGGTAGAGTTATCCCATTCAGCCAAACTGTGAGAAATCTAGGAGTGACAATGAACGAAACTTTAAATTGGTCTGAATATATTAAGAATGTGTGTAAAAAATATTTTCGATACTTCATTCGGTTAAAAGAAACAGCGATATTTTACCTTGTATTGTGAGAGTCAAACTCATACAAACGCTAGTGCTTCCCGTCCTCGACTACTGTGACGTCATTCTGGTAGACGCAACAAAAGAGCAGACTTTGAAACTTCAGCGAGCGCTTAATTCTTGCCTTAGATTTATATACAGTCTGAGTTATGATACGCATGTCACCCCATACTATCACACTATTTCATGGCTGAAACCTGACAAACGACGAACGTATCACATACTGATAGAGATATACAGACTGCTCTTTGAAGACAAGCCACTGTACATTTCTTCCCAGCTTAAGTATTTGTCCTCCTTTCACAGCAGTAATACCCGCTCTGGTTCCTCCCTTTCTATTCCTGTCCACCGATCCTCTATGTACAACAATTCCTTTGTTGTGGCGGGTTCTAGACTTTGGAATTCCCTGCCAGTCAGTGTCAGAAATTCCACCTCATTACCTAAATTCAAGTCTGCTTGCCGAGACTACCTGCTAAATGCAGCTGACTAACTTGTATGACTGGAAGATCGAATGAATGTGAGTTAGAAAAGTGTAATGTATTTTTGTGTAGGTGTAGGTTATTATTTACTGTATAATATGATGTACTCAGACTGTATTCACTACAGTGGTTAAGTGTAAGAGAGGGCCAAGAGCCCTAACTTCGCCACCTACAAAGGCATAATAAATAAATAAATAAATAAATAAATAAAATGGGCACAGCCTCTCCAACGTGCCTCACTAAGTCCAAGTATGTCCGGATCATGAAGTTTCATTTCTGTTTTAATGATGTGAAGTTTTCCCGTCTGCAAGAGACCTTGTACATTCCAGGTTGCTATTCTTCTGACGACTCGTAAGGATGGTTTAGATAAATCTTCATATGGCGAAGCTGCTCTCAACCTTGTCCTCCCCAGAGATTCAACTGGGGACTTACTCCGGAATCTAATTTGAGATTGAGTAAAGCCATGAGGTTGTCTTGGGAAAATAACAGTGGTGGTTTCTCGTTGCCTTCCACTGACCCACCATTCCTGTATGCTCACCGACCCAGTTTCCTGCTGGGATTGGATAATCAACCTTCCACTGGGTTGTTCGGCTTAACAGGGGCACTGCGTGTAGGTAGAAATGGAAGAAATGAGGTGTGAGAGGCTGAGAGAACTCTCTTGGTGAGTTCTTATAATCGCATCACACCCCTATTTAGCCAGAGTCTCTCCCAGGACCCTCTTCTGAAATATAAGCTAGTAAATGAATATTGTGGCTGTATGAACATTAAAATGTGTTTATCAGTTATAATTCAGTATGCCTTGTTTAAATATTCTTCTCTAGTAGTGCAGCCGTATGCCTTCTTATAACTTATGAAGGTCAGTCGCCTGAGCTCACATAACCTACAGGAGTGATATGATATGTGTGTCCTTGATTACTTCTATCTCCTATTTCATATGAGGTGGTCTGCCCTAATCCATCTCTGGTTCTCAATACCTGATGTCTTCTGTCACTTGTATTTTGTGTCTCAGTCTTATCCTTGACTCTGACGATATGAAAGTAACTGAGGAATGAGCAGTCCTGGTAACAATATTCCTAATACAGCCACATCCTGTGGGAAAGGGTGTGGAATTGATGTTCATATGGTTGGTCTGTGTGTACATTTCAGTGGAAGTGTAACAGCACTGTGTGGCCAGGAGAGGAAAGCAATGGAAAACTACCTCACTCTTCATTCCCTTTGTTTGTATACTAAGTGACACCTATCGCAGCTGATGAGGATCTTCCCTGCCTTCAGGCTGAGCACTTCACAGAAAACAGGAGATATGTATTTCTTGCCAAGCTGTATTTGCCGGTACTAGATGTGAATGATATCAGTGATAAATTTTTAAGTTCTGGTTTGTTTACATTGAGCAGAATAATTTTCAGTATGTTCTCCTCATCGTTCAGTGTTATTTTAGAAGGTTTTATGTTATATAATTGTTCCACAATTAAAAAATACCCCTGAGCATTCAAACAGGACTCTTTCACTCCTGATGGACCCTGAGTTGTCATGATTTTATGAATTCTTGATGTGTAGAAACTTCCTAAAGAATTGTAATTAACCCTCCGGTGGTCACTAGGATGAAAGTAATGCGAGTGGTTGCACGTTGAGCAAAATGCTCGCGCTCGATATGACGTGTTACATAATAAGTACCAACCGATTTCAAGCGTAAATCTATTAAAACCTTACGTGAACATACAAATAAATCTCAAAAGGTATAAAGAACACTCAAAATTACAAATAAAGTTACAAGTAGTAATAAATCTCAAATGGTTATAACTGTATCTGGAAACAAATTATTCACAACTTTCTAAAATAGGGTGTGCACCTTTTACACAAGGAGGATGAGTAAATATATTTTCAGTAGAAGTACATGATCATTCTCTGCCCCACTTTGTCTTTCCCTATATAACCATTGTCATTTCATTTACCTCCGCCAGCTACAGATTGCCCTCCAGGTATGTTTTGTCTCGAACTGTTCACTGTGTTCACTTTCAGTGTTCTTGCCCTTGAGGTGATCACTAGGAATTTCATCAAACCGAGCCAAAATATCATGACTTGAAGTACTAATTACACAACACATTAATACAGTAAGTTGCAAAACTGTTTCAACTATGACACAACATACAACAATAGCAAAACTATAACACACATAGAAATTGGCGCCAATGTGACTGGTCACGCGTCAAGCAAAACGCTCACCATTGACGGTCTTCGATAATTCCTCCCTTCCTTTCCTTCTCAAGGTCACAGATGTGCCATTCAATGCATCTGTCTTCTCAAAACTGCAGTGAGAAGGTACACCAGGGCTCAACTTCGAAATTACCTTCTGTACAAAGGAGCAGATGATTTTCTATGACCGTGAGCATGTTGCTCGTGTAGCGACCACTGGTGGGTTAAGTATCGAAACTGGCTCATTTACTAGGAAAATGTGAATGTCATGCTCATTTGTTGGTGACTAAATTGCCAGATGTGTCTAAAGAATGTGTTTAATATATATATGCTTTTCCACAGGACAATTATGAACTTGTATCGAAGGCGACACATTTGAAAGAAGAAACCAAGTCAGAGTTGGTGGAGCCAGCACAAATACAGGTGAACAAATTTGAGGCAATCTAATATTTCAATGAACTTTTTTCTGATGATGGAAATTGTGAGAAAATGAATGAATAAATTTCAATGAGTGACCTCTTTTTAAAGCAGACATTTTGAAGATGCTTGGAAAGATGGTATTTATAGTGAAATTGCCAATATTTGAAACATACATTTCATATTTTCTTCAAGTAGTTGTACGCCTTTTAATAATTAATAGCTAGAATTGTTCAGAGCCCCTCCACTAGATGGCCTGCAGCAGCAGGCTTCGTCAGTCTACTGCTGTCTCCATTTTGTGAAGTGTAGTGTGGATGTGTTTTTTAAATTGCCGAGCCATGATGTTCACCTTCTGCCAGGTTCTCTGCTATAAACTTTTTCCTTGAAGTATTACTTGTGGCAGACAGTACATTTAATGATTCATCATAATATGACCCATATATTCCAGTCTCCTTGTTTTAATGGTTTTGATCAGCTCCAGTTGACAGCTCTTTGTAGGGAATAGATCCCTATTTCAAAAATGGTTCATTGACAAGATTTTTTAACATTCGCTGGTATATCTACTTCTTGAAGGTTTGGATTCTCTTTTCTGTGGGTAATGAAATGTGTAGGGCTGTACGGTATTTTTTCTTTTTCTACAATTTGCTTTTACGTTGCACCGACACAGATGGGTCTTATGGTGACGATGGGACACCAAGGGGCTAGGGGTGGGAAGGAAGCGGTCATGGCCTTAATTAAGACACAGCCCCAGCATTTGCCTGGTGTGAATATGGGAAACCACGGAAAACCATCTTCAGGGCTGCCGACAGTTGGGTTCGAACCCACTATCTCCCGAGTACTGGATACTAGCTGCACTTAAGCGACTGCAGCTATCAAGCTCGGTGTGTGCAGTATTTAGCAGAATGGAGAGGACACAACACTTCATTATTCTCTTTTTGAGCTTAGATCATTTCAGGATAGGAGTTGGCACATGTTCATGAAGATAGACTCTGCTTTCTCTATACAGCATTTTACAGTACCTATTTCAATAAGGGGTCCTATATTACACCTGATATGTGCTGTATTTTGTTCCCTTTCTATCTAACGGTTGTACACTGGAAAGCTTTTGGCTGATGTTCGTTTCTATTATTCATTGCTTTCCTGGTATTGGTGTTAAAGCTTACAGCTCATGCAAACAGTGGACAATGCTTACATTTGCAGGACAGGAATAGCATGGCAAGGAAGAGTGATATTGAGGGCTTGGTATGAACATACATAGGAGATTGAAAGCTAGGATATTTTGCAATGCTGGCCTTATGAAACATACAGTCTTATCGTAAATTGTGGCATTCCTATTGGGAAAACTTTCGCAGATCCTTACACACATTCAATTACACATAAATCAGTACGTTAACAGTTCGACAGAAGACTGTCACTATTTCCAGTCAGGAAAACTCTTAGAATATGCCCCTCCCAATGTTTTGTCATCTTCTGTAACTGTGCCTGTTTCACTTCCATTGGCAGTGATGGTCTTCGCTTGTGCTTCCATCACTGTCCATGTTACTTCCCATGTTTATGGTCACCTTGGTCCAGTAAACCATCACATGAAATGAACTGTATTCACTTGTAGAGATTTCCTTCCAGGCCTCTTTTGTTATGGAAGCAATATGTTCATCCATTCTGAATGTTACATTATGTTTAGGAACATCATTCTTGACACTTGTCATTCTATTTTATAATCGCACTGGACTGGCTTCTTAACTTTGTGAGAGCATTATATGTAACGAGGACAGTACATTAGCTATTAATCTTTCCCTCAGCCACTTTTTATAATTTGCGAAGTCCATGTCATGATAATTCCTGTTTTGTGGCCAGATTTAAATCTTACATAGATAGTCGGTACCAAACCCTACTTCCCGCCAGCATGAATGTTTCGTTTCAAACCAGGTTCAAATAGGGTTTGCTTAATCCCTATGAGAAGTGTGAAGTCTTCTTCATGTAGACAATTGCACGGAACTCATTCCTGTACTTTTGGATACTTCTTAAGTAACCTATTTCTTTTGGCCCTGGTACAGCTTTGTTCCTTGAGGACTTTTTGGTTATTCCTGAGTTTCTTCCACCTGAATCCTAGAATATAAATAATGTTTTTCAGTGTGTGAATAATTTGTTCAAAATTTGTGTAAGCCTGTAATCTTGCATGAATTTTCTTTGAAGTGGGTATTCTGTTATGTGTAATATACATGTGGTGAATGACTTGTCCATTAAAGTTGTCTAAAGTGGCCTTCTAAGATCTTCTGGGCCTTTCCTCACAAGTTGTTGAAAACGGTGAATATTCATCTGTCTGGACAACTCAGTTCATTCTTGAAGTAAACGATGCACCACTTACTGTGCTCGCTTCTTTCAGTGTGGATTTGTGTTCGAACAGAGTATGAAGCACAGCTTCTTTTTTTAAAATTGGTAGACATTAGGAACCACTTCACAGGTTTTACTTTGAAGAACACCAGGCTGAATGGTTCAGACGGTTGAGGAGCTGGCTTTCTGATCCCAACTTGGCAGCTTCAATCTCGGCTCAGTCCACTGGTACTTGAAGGTGCTCAGATACTTCAGCCTCATGTTGCTAGATTTACTGGTACATAAAAGAACTCCTGTGAGTCTAAATTCTGGCACCTCAGCGTCTCCAGAAACTGTAAAATGTAGCTAGTAGGATGTAAAGCAAATAATATTATTTATTACTTTGAAGAAGTTTTAGTCCAAATCGTTGGCTAAATGGTCAGCGCACTAGCCTTTGGTTGAGATGGTCCTGGGTTCGATTCTCGGCCAGGTCAGGGATTTTAATCATTTCTGATTAATTCTTCTGGCTTGGGGACTGGGTGTATGTGTCCATCCCAACACTCTCCTCATCATATTCAGACAACGTACCACACTAACAACCACCACAGAAACACGCAATAGTGATTACATCCCTCCATATAGGGTTGGCGTCAGGAAGGGCATCCAGCTGGAAAACAGGACCAAATCCACATTACACCCTTCCGGGCCTCGAATGGACGACCCACGCATAAGAATGCCTCCGCGTAACCACGGATGAGACTAGAGTGAAGAGCGGCTCGAATTGCCTGACGAGCTCCGAACAGCTCCCCTCCTAGTTTCTGTGCTGGCCTCGGCAACTCGAGCACATGGGGGGGGGGCACGTTCGCAAAAGAAAAAGGACAAATACTTAAGATGGAGCCTTATCTAATATGAAAGTAGGATCTCTGGGTTCAACTGTCTACTGGATACTGTGTAGCACTACTACAAATGACAAGAATCATATAATGGGGGTTTCAGAATTATGACATTAAAAATAACCCTATACAATGAATTCTCCATATACAGGAGGAAAAGAAAATAATTAACACTTTAAATTGACTCGCCTGAGGGCGTCGTCTGCACAAAGGTATAATTGAGCAGTTGCGACCAATATCGTCTATCTCCTCCCCTGCGAACCACGTGACCTTGCCGTGGTGGGGAGGCTTGCGTGTCCCAATGATGCAGCTAGCCGAGCCACAGGTGCAACAATATTGGATGGGTATCTGTTCAGAGACCAGACTAAGGAATGGTTCATCGAAAGGGGGGTAGCAGCCTTTCGGAAGTTGCAAGGGCGGCAGTCTAGGTGATTGACTGATATGGCCTTGTAATAATACTCAACATGGCTTAACTGTGTTGATACTGCTACACGACTGAAAGCAACGGGAAACTGCAGCTGTAACTAACTCCCGAGTACATGCAGCTCTCTCTGTATGAATGATGTACTGATGATGGCTCCCTCTCGGGTAAAATATTCCGGAGGTAAACTAGTCCCCCATTCGGATCTCTGGGTGGGGACTACACGAGAGGGGGCGATCATCAGGAAGATGGATACTGACATTCTGTGAGTCAGAGCGTGGAATGTTTGAAGTTTGAATCGTTGTGGTAGATTAGAGAATGTGAAAAGGGAGATGGATAGGATAAAGTTAGATGTAGTTGGTATAAGTGAAGTACGTTGGCAGGAAGAACAAGATTTTTGGTCAGGCGACTACCAAATTATCAACACAAAATCAAACAGGGGAAATGCAGGAGTTAGTTTAATAATGAATAAGAAAATAGGGCAGTGGGTAAGCTGCTACAATGATCATAGTGAAATAATTACTGTCGTCATGATAGACACCAAAACATTGCCCACCACAATAGTGCAGGTCTATATGCCTACTAGCTCAGCGGATGATGAAGAAATCGAAAGAATATATGAGTCAATCAATCAATCAATACTGATCTGCATTTAGGGCAGTTGCCCAGGTGGAATATTCCCTATCTGTTGCTTTTCTAGCCTTTTCCGAAATGATTTCAAAGAAATTGGAAATTTAATGAACATCTCCCTTGGTAAGTTATTCCAATCCCTAACTCCCCTTTCTATAAATGAATAATTGCCCCAGTTTGTCCTCTTGAATTCCAACTTTATCTTCATATTGTGATCTTTCCTACTTTTATAGACGCCATTCAAACCTATTCGTCTACTAATGTCATTCCACGCCATCTCTCCGCTGACAGCTCGGAACATACCACTTAGTCGAGCAGCTCTTCTTCTTTCTCTCAATTCTTCCCAACCCAAACATTGCAACATTTTTGTAACGCTACTCTTTTGTCGGAAATCACCCAGAACAAATCGAGCTGCTTTTCTTTGGATTTTTTCCAGTTCTTGAATCAGGTAATCTTGGTGAGGGTCCCATACACTGGAACCATACTCTAGTTGGGGTCTTACCAGAGACTTATATGCACTTTCCTTTACATCCTTACTACAACCCCTAAACACCCTCATAACCACGTGCAGAGATCGGTACCATTTATTTACAATCCCATTTATGTGATTACCCCAATGAAGATCTTTCCTTATATTAACACCTAGATACTTACAATGATCCCCAAAAGGAACTTTCACCCCATCAACGCAGTAATTAAAACTGAGAGGACTTTTCCTATTTGTAAAACTCACAACCTGACTTTTAGCCCTGTTTATCAACATACCATTGCCTGCTGTCCATCTCACAATATTTTCGAGGTCACGTTGCAGTTGCTCACAATCTTGTAACTTATTTATCACTCTATAGAGAATAACATCATCCGCAGAAAGCCTTACCTCCGATTCCACTCCTTTACTCATATCATTTATATATATAAGAAAACATAAATGTCCGATAACACTGCCCTGAGGAACTCCCCTCTCAACTATTACAGGGTCAGACAAAGCTTCACCTACTCTAACTCTCTGAGATCTATTTTCTAGAAATATAGCAACCCATTCAGTCACTCTTTTGTCTAGTCCAATTGCACTCATTTTTGCCAGTAGTCTCCCATGATCCACCCTATCAAATGCTTTAGACATGTCAATCGCGATACAGTCCATTTGACCTCCAGAATCCAAGATATCTGCTATATCTTGCTGGAATCCTACAAGTTGAGCTTCAGTGGAATAACCTTTCCTAAAACCGAATTGCCTTCTATCGAACCAGTTATTAATTTCACAAACATGTCTAATATAATCAGAAAGAATGCCTTCCCAATGCTTACATACAATGCATGTCAAACTTACTTGCCTGTAATTTTCAGCTTTATGTCACCCTTTCCTTTATACACAGGGGCTACTATAGCAACTCTCCATTCATCTGGTATAACTCCTTCAGCCAAACAATAATCAAATAAGTACTTCAGATATGGTACTATATCCCAACCCATTGTCGTGAGTATATCCCCAGAAATCTGATCAATTCCAGCCGCTTTTCTAGTTTTCAACTTTTGTATCTTATTGTAAATGTCATTGTTATCATACGTAAATTTTATTACTTCTTTGGCCTTAGTCTCTTCCTCTATCTCGACATTATCCTTGTAACCAACAATCTTTACATACTGCTGACTGAATACTTCTGCCTTTTGAAGATCCTCACATACACACTCCCCTTGTTCATTAATTATTCCTGGAATGTCCTTCTTGGAACCTGTTTCTGCCTTAAAATACCTATACATACGCTTCCATTTTTCACTAAAATTTGTATGACTGCCAATTATGCTTGCCATCATGTTATCCTTAGCTGCCTTCTTTGCTAGATTCAATTTTCTAGTAAGTTCCATCAATTTCTCCTTACTTCCACAGCCATTTCTAACTCTATTTCTTTCCAGTCTGCACCTCCTTCTTAGTCTCTTTATTTCTCTATTATAATAAGGTGGGTCCTTACCATTCCTTACCACCCTTAAAGGTACAAACCTGTTTTCGCATTCCTCAACAATTTCTTTAAACCCATCCCAGAGTCTGTTTACATTTTTATTTACCGTTTTCCACTGATCATAGTTACTTATTAGAAACTGCCTCATACCTGCTTTATCAGCCATATGGTACTGCCTAACAGTCCTACTTTTAAGACCTTCCTTTCTGTCACATTAATTTTTAACTACGACAAAAACAGCTTCATGATCACTAATACCATCTATTACTTCAGTTTCCCTATAGAGCTCATCTGGTTTTATCAGCACCACATCCAAAATATTTTTCCCTCTGGTTGGTTCCATCACTTTCTGAATCAGCTGTCCTTCCCATATTAACTTATTTGCCATTTGTTGGTCATGCTTCCTGTCGTTTGCATTTCCTTCCCAATTGACATCTGGCAAATTCAGATCTCCCGCTACAATCACATTTCTTTCCATGTCGTTTCCCACATAGCTGACTATCCTATCAAATAATTCCGAATCCGCATCAGTGCTACCCTTTCCCGATCTGTACACTCCAAATATAAGAAGAATATAGAGGATTTAATACAGTATGTAAATGGTGATGAGAATCTACAGTAATTGTGATGGGAGACTGGAATGCAGTGGTAGGCCAAGAAAGAGAAGGTAATACAATAGGAGAATTCGGATTGGGACAAAGGAATGAAAGAGGAAGTCGGCTGGTTGAATTCTGCACTGATCATAATTTAGTCCTTGCCAATACTTGGTTCAATCACCACAAACGACGGCTGTATACGTGCACAAGACGTGGAGACACTGGAAGGTATCAAGTAGACTTCATTATGATTAGGCAGAGATTCAGAAACCAGGTGTTGGATTGCAAAACTTTCCCAGGAGCAGACGTGCACTCTGCCCACAACTTGTTGGTCATGAAATGCCATCTGAAACTGAAGAAATTGAAGAAAGTAAAGAATGCAAAAAGATGGGATTTAGACAAGTTGAAAGATAAGAGTTTGAGGGATTGTTTCAAGGAACATGTTGCACAAGGACTGAATGAAAAGGCTGAAGGATACACTATAGAGGAAGAGTGGAGAGTCATGAAAAATGAAGTCAGTAGGGCTGCTGAAGAAATGTTAGGAAGGAAGAAAAGATTAACTGAGAATCAGTGGATAACTCAGGAGATACTAGACCTGATTGATGAACGACAAAAATACAGGAATGCTAGAAATGAAGAGGGCAGAAAAGAATACAGGCAATTAAAGAATGAGGTGGATAGAAAGTGCAAGATAGCTAAGGAAGAATGGTTCTAGGAAAGGTAAAAGCTGCATGCAGGAAAATCAAGGACCCTTTGGAGAAAGGAAATATAGGTGTATGAATATTAAGAGCTCAGGTGGAAAGCCACTTCTAGGGAAAGAAGACAAAGCAGAAAGATGGCAGGAGCATATCCAACAGTTGTATCAAGGTAAAGATGTAGATAATTTGGTTCTGGAACATGAAGAGGCTGTTGATGCTGATGAAATCGGAGACCCAGTTTTGAGGTCAGAGTTTGACAGAGCTGTGAGCGATCTGAATAGGAACAAGGCACCTGGAATTGATGACATTCCCTCTGAATTACTGACTGCCTTATTAGAAACCAGCATGACAAGGTTATTCCATTTATGTGTAAGATGTATGAGACAGGAGAATTCCCATCCAATTTTTGTCAGAATGTTGTTATACCTATTCCCAAGAAAGCCAGTGCTGACAGGTGTGGAAACTACCGCACCATCAGTTTAGTATCTCATACCTGCAAAATTTTAACACGTATTATTTACAGAAGAATGGAAAAACAAGTTGAAGCTGAGTTGGGAGAAGATCAATTTGGCTTCAGAAGAAATATAGGAACACGTGAAGCAATCCTGACTTTACATCTGATCTTAGAGGATCGAATCAAGAAGGACAAGCCCACGTACATGGCATTCGTGGATCTAGAAAAGGCATTTGATAATGTTGATTGGACCAAGCTATTTAAGATTCTGAAGGTGATTGGGATCCTATACCGAGAATGAAGAATTATCTATAACTGTATAAAAATCAGGCTGCAGTAATAAGAATCGAGGGCTTTGAAAAAGAAGCAGCAATCGAGAAAGGAGTCAGGCAAGGCTGCAATTTTGACCCCCCTCATTTTCAGTGTTTACACAGAACAGGCAGTAAAGAAAATCAAAGAGTAATTTGGAAAGTGAATCACAATCCAAGGAGAGGAAATCCAAACCTTGGGATTCGCCGATGATAATGTTATTTTATCTGAGACTGCAGAAGATCTTGGGAAGCTGCTGGATCGTATGGTCAAATTCTTGGGTAACGAGTACAAGACGACAATAAATAAGTCCAAAACCAAGGTAGTGGGGTGCAGTCGAACGAAGGCAGATGATGCAGGTAATATTAAATTAGGAAATGAAGTCTTAAAGGAAGTAGATGAATATTCTTACTTGGGTAGTAACGATGGCAGAAGTAAGGAGGACATAAAATGCAGATTAGCACAAGCAAGGAAGAGCTTTCTTAAGAAAAGAAATTTTCTCACTTCAAGTATTGATATCGGAATTAGAAAGATGTTTTTGAAGACTTTCATGTGGAGTGTGGCTTTGTATGGAAGTGAAACGTGGACGATAACTAGCTCAGAAAGAAAGAGAATAGAAGCTTTTGAAATGTGGTGTTACGGAAGAATGCTGAAGGTGAGATGGATAGATTGGATCACGAATGTAGAGATACTGAATCGAATTGGCGAGGGGAGATCGATTTGGCTAAATTTACTGTATAGAAATAATATGAATCACCACCTTATCAATACACTATTTTATTTACTACCAAACTGGTAAATAGGGTCAATACCGGTTTCGACCCCTAAGGGCTAAATTTGACGAGAAGAAGAGATAGAATGATAGGACACATCTTAAGACACCCAGGACTTGTTCAGTTGGTTTTTGAAGGAAGTGTAGGTGGTAAGAATGGTATGGGTAGACCAAGGTATGAATTTGACAGGCAGATTAGGGCAGATGTAGGATGCAATAGTTACGTAGAAATGAAAAGGTTACCACAGGATATGGTGGCATGGAGAGCTGCATCAAACCAGTCTATGGACTGATGACTCAAACAACAACATCGTCTATCTTTCCCTCATTAGTTCGTACCTTTGTCGTTGAATTTATTATTCTGTCGATCACACCGTGTTAATCTGAGCTGATGTCCCCCTACTTAGTATTTTCTATTCTTAGCACGTAATTAACCGGTTCCTACACTACATGATTCCCATATTAAAAAATGATTATTTACATAATACACAGACAAAAACACACATATCACTGAGCTAAACCCTGGACTTCATAGTCTAGCACCAAGACTACAATGTTGAACATCGGTTCTGTTTGAACTAATGTAATACACACTAACACTAAACACACTCATATGTACACATGTATAGATGGGGCCATTCCTGTAAAAAAAACATGGTTATCAATATCTTCTGCCCCAGCGCAAGCTTAATGGAAGCTCGCACAAGGTGGCCCACTCTGACCTGGGCTCGAAATAGATGCCTTCTGGCTGAGAGGTACATGTCTGAAAATTCCTAAATTATCTACGGTCTCATACTACCGGATATTGGGAGGATCCATAATCATTTATTAACTACCTTCTAAATCACCATGATATTATCATTTAGACATGTGTTCTGAGCCGAACCATTGAAACAAACAAACAGGCAAGGTGTGAAAATCCGATCCCCGAGTCTTTAACTACAGTAGCACGGCAGGGCCGCTTTGTTGCGAGGGTAGCGAAGCAAAAAAAAAAAAAAAAAAAGAAGGAGGTCATTTGTACTCCTACTGTCACTCATACATTGGCTACGCAGGATTCCTGACCCCTCTCAATTACAACGGCCAGCTCTCCTTTCTCGGAGACACATATTTCTGGCCCACTACATTTGTTTATACAATCTTACTGCAGAATTCCCAAGAAATACTCATTTATTCTCTACCTTCTCATTCTTATCATAGAACGCTGAATGTGGGCGACATCACTTCCAAATTATCTCATCGTAAGACTATCTGGGCATTCGGCCCTCTCATTACGTCTCATATCGCGTATCTTCTTTCCTTGGGCATAGGACTCTCATGATTCCTCTGTTCCTCGCTTCTCATTCTCTTCGCTCATCATCCCAAAAAAATTTATATTTTATATTTTGACCATACATTAAAGACTCCGGCTTCTCTGTGTCTCATCCCGGTTACTGACAAAAAACACTCCAGATAATTCTGGTCAAATAATCAAGAATCACGGGAAACACGCAAATTGTCCCTCACAATTACCTAAATAACATAGTATGTACCTCTCTCAGCCGGGACCTCTTCTCTCTTGCTGCACATGTCATAATCATATGTGTAATCTACTCATGCATCGTCTGACTGACCCATGAGTTTCCCCAGCATGTACGATAGCCATATTGGACATTAACTAACAACATTTGGACATGGTCTGCCTGCTCATCAACACTATTGTTCCAACCACCCCTAGGGGAGCTCGAAATATTCTTCTATCCTTGTTTCCCATACTTCCTAGTATATTCTACATATAACTAATAACCCCTCACGAAAAACTAATCACTAAAGAAGAAATGTAATGTCCGGAGAGTTAGCTCCCTTGAATTTACATTATCATGATAAAGAACAATAAAATTTCCACATTAGTACATGCATTATTTTAAAACATTTAGGTATTACAAAGGAAAAGCTCATCCTATGACCCCGGTTATACATTATCGTGTTAAGAAAATTATATTTTGACAACTCAACTGTTTGGTGGCCGTGGTTTTACCTTCCGTGGGAGCCCCATGGCGGAGCTTACTGCTGCATGGCCTCAGCGCTAGAGACGAGCGTGTTGTCCTTCGACCCTGGTCCACACAAGTCCGTCATCCTGGTTGGCTTGTTCACTGCTACAATCTTAAAGTAATCCAAAGGGGTAACGCTCCACAACTTGTCACACGGTCCTCTGTTTGCCGCGACACACACACAGAATTTACACAATAAACTGGCAGGTCATTCTAATCACAGGTGGGTGCATTCACAGCATGAGTCGGGTGGCTTACGGTACTTGAGGACCCTGACTCAAAGTAGCGATTTGAATGATTCACTTAGGCCGGCATTGTCCATAGCCAACTCCCGCTACTCGTTTATAAATTATGCTCACAGCTTAATTGATTGACACGTGGCACAGAGACATTTGCCTAGGCTCGCTTGGCTATTACTTGACTTCCCATCTACACTTCACAAAGCTTTTATAACGTAAGATAGGAAACTTAAAAGGGTCCACCTTTTCAATACAAATAAATGTTATAAGTTTATTTACAACATATATTTACACCTGGAACTAGTTTCAACGTTGTTTGGCGTCATCTTCAGCGAAAATGTGGGAAATAGGCATAGGCGTAAGCGTGCAGACATTTATATTATACAAGATGTTAAATCAGTGTGATTAAATGAGAGACATGAAATAGTGAATTACAATGTCAGTTTACAAAATGGTCATGAAGGGTGAGTCAAAATTGTATAAACATAAGTTAGGGCTCAAAAACATAATCACTTAAAAAACATATAAATTGCAATAAAACCACGCGGAAATTTGAGATGAAATTGGCATTGGAGATTCAAATTATTTCAGACAATCTTCCATTGAATGTTGCTTGCCATGAGTGTAGTACAAAACATAGGTTAGATTTCAATAAACACAATCGTCTCAAAAATGCACTTAACATTTTAAATTATTTTTAGGTTGAGATGAAATTTGGCAGTTTGGGATTGAAATCAGTTATTCACTAAGAGTCAGTTCAAAACCAGCTGTGAAGGGTGAGACATAATTGCACAATCGTGGACTCAATAAATGCAAAACGTGAAGTATATGCAATACACTTGAAACTGTAGGTTCGCGATGAATTTGGCACTTAAAGGTCTGCGTTCACTCAGTTTCGAGTGTGTTGCATATTGTACCAGGAAAGCCTAGTTATCAAAAGAAATGTTGTTCCAGCATATAAGATCCGTGCGATGTACGAACATCTAAGTAAAAGAATGTTCCAGTATGTACCAGACTCCACGAGTGCGCTAGGCGGAGTCAAGTGACGTCACCTGTCGTTCAAAGCTCACCTCCCCTAGAGATATTTCTCGAAAATATCTTTCTTTTCGCAAGTTTTCAATGCCTGTACCAATTTTAATGGAACAAAAGCTAAATGGTAGCGGATGTCATGAAAATTAACCTCTATAAATTCCAAACTAATCCATCCTATGGTTGCTGAGTTACAATGATTTAAAATCTAACAGAAATTACGCACTCATGGTCACATGACTGAGAGAAACTAGCCCTCCCAGCGCCAGCTATATATGCCACTGGGTCAAGGCTAACAAGTAGTTGTGTGTTGCATTGAGTTCAGTTCATTGCAAGCAGTCCAGTCTAGCAGTGCAGTATGTGTATGAGTGAGAGAGAGGGGAGACTGGCCCTCACATAGTATGTTTGTGCAGTCTCGAAGACAGTACTTTTCGTCGTGTTTCGCGGAGACGAAGTTACGGGCTAGTAAATCGCTATCGTACTTGAAAAAAAAAAAAGACGTCGCACCGTAAGTAGTCTATTGTGCCGCAACTACGATATAACCTAAAGACATTTCGAAGTATAACACGTACGAAATCAGTGAAGTTCGAAGTTATATATTGGACATTCACAACATGACGTGTGGACTTAATTAATTGCACACAATATTAAATTACCAACAGAAACTGTCATGTACAGTAACTTTAACTACTCTAGAACTTATTTTCTAACATAGCACATCCTTGGACTATGTCTTTTTATTTATGTGCCATATTAGGACATGACGTGTTGCAGTGATAAACTTAGTGAAAGTTAAGAATTTTTTCTAAAATAAGATAGTCCTATCAACATTAGAGAATCAGTGTTATCTGTCAGGACAACGATTCAAAGACTGTGGTTAGAGACGGTCATGAGAAATATTACGTGTTTGCACTGTGTTGGACGTTCTCAGTGACAGTTTAAAATAGTGTTTTTTTGTGACAAGGACTGTGATCACTCATTGGACGTCCTAAAATTAACATAGTATCTGTAAATACTACTTGCATGTTCCGTGTGTTAAGATCATTTCCACGAGCAGCAGAAATCTTCAGAAAATTCTACAAGATCCCACTTCCTTCAACATCATTTCATCTATGACGTCAACATGGTTTCTTCGTGGAACTTCAAGTTTGAGTCATCATCCGCACCCGCGGAATGTTCCAGATTCTCATCAGTATTTGTAAGCCAAGTTTTTTAATAAGTGAGTAGTCACAAACTGACTTTCTTTTTTTTTTTTCTCTTTCTTACCAATCGTGAACAGTGGTTTACCCAGTGCTGCATGTGATGATACTTCGTAGTTTTCCACCATTACTCAAAATTCATCTTTTAATGATAAATCTATTTTCAAAATCTATTTCACATAAGAAAGACTCTAGGAGTTTCAAGTGTTCTATGTTTCAAGGCTCACAAACTGAGAAACTCTCAACAGAAGTTCAAATTCTTATTTTCAATTATAAGTGTGTTCATGTCATGTCATAATACTTAGAAAGACTTTAGGTGAAAAACTGACACTTTATGTTTTCGCAAAAGACTATTGGATCTGTGAGATTTATTTATTTTCACGAATTGCATTCAAGAAGATTTACGTTAACCCTTTTGATTTCAACAAATTATTTGCATTCTGTATCGACATTGCAGGGTGGTGAATTGATTAGCATTATTAATAAATTGTTTGAAAAAGGGTATAACCATCTATTATTCGCCCTGCGAGTCTATCCTGCTCTGTACCGGCTCCAAAAACTAACTTCCACTACCTGAGATCCTTCTCATGCCTTACGCCCCAAACTTTTACTGGTACAGAGAGGATAGAATATATAATAGATGGCGCCCAACGTGCGGCTCGATTTGGAGCCGTGCCATAATAATAGATGATACGCCAGTTATAATAGACATCATCGCAATATTCAGGGTTCGATTCAAGTCATAATAAATTGCAATTTAAGTACAGGATTCGACTGCATCTATTACGAATTCGAAGAACTTGTTCGAATATTCTGGAAACATGGATAACTTACTTGCAGCAATCGAAGCTCTGAGGCTTAGCATTAACGATCAGAATGCTAAGATCGATAAATCTAATACGCAAATGGTAGAGTCTAATAACCAATTGCAAGCACAAAATACTCAATTACAGGCTCAAATGAACACACAAATAACCGCACTACAGTCACAACTACAAGCGCAGTTAACTGAGTCAAATAGCAAAGTCGAAGACTTAACTTCTCAAATTGATAGGACCTTGAACACTAAGTTTGCAGAGGCCGATAAAGTCATTAATAAAAGGTTCACTGAATCCAGTGCCCTTATCGAGCAACGATTCCGTGAAGCTGGAACTCGCCTCGAAAAGAAACTTATTGATTCTAGTACACAAGTCGAAGCCACTTTGAAAGACATGCGGGATCAGTTTGTTGAAAACTTAGAGTGCATCAAGGAAGAAATAAAGATAGAGGTCGTCAAGTCTTTAGACAAAGATCTTAGAAATGTTCTTCCTTCTGTTCAAGCATTTTTAACCGAACTCAAAGACTTACGAACTGAATTTCAAGAATCCCATGGTAATATCTCACAAGCTCAAGCAAAGTTAGCTCAGGTGCAGGAAAACCTGCGAGATGCATTAAAGAACGATGTGGGCAAATTACGTAGCGAGATAGGATTAGTTAAGAGCAAGCAAGGAGAACTTGACAAGCGTATTACAGGACAGCTAGACAACACGCACACCCAGATAGCTGCTTTCTGTGAAGACGTACAAGTACCCAAACTGACTTGAGAAATGAAATAAAAGATTTAGACGCCTCAATTAATTCTAAAATTGAAAATTTGTCTGAATAAATGAACCATATTAAACTCAAAAGACATACGACTGACGTCACAATTCCTGGTTCTTCGAAGGAAGTACATAACATAACAACCTTCATTAAAGTACTAGATGACAAACCAGTTAAATTTTTAGGACGTTACGAGTATACTGCGCGGGAATTTTTGTTAAATGTCGACGATTACCTGGAAGAGAATAGGGTAGGTGACGATAGAAAACTTAGAGTAGTATCCAAACTTCTAGAAGGACAAGCCTTATCATGGTTCATAGCTTTTAAGAGCAACTTCAAAAACTATGATGACTTTAAAGAGGCACTTCTCAAACGCTTTTGGGATTCAGAAAGACAACACCTCGTCAAAATGCAACTCTACTCTAGTAAATACAATACTTCAGTCAATACTTCACGATATTCCAATTATTGCCTAATGCAATTAAAGAAGCTACAGTTTTTAGATCCACCTTTGCCAGATATCGAACTCATTCAGATCCT
Source organism: Anabrus simplex (assembly GCF_040414725.1). NCBI lineage: Eukaryota > Metazoa > Arthropoda > Insecta > Orthoptera > Tettigoniidae > Anabrus > Anabrus simplex. The sequence goes on from NC_090269.1 coordinate 454,019,196, forward strand.
GACACTTCAATATCCGCCTCATGTTCAAGAGATACTAGTCGCTGCCAACATTAAAACATTGGAATATTTTGACGCTACTTTGCGTAGGTTAGATACGGCTAATACCCAATCTAGTCCAAAAACTAACAGGAGTCAAGAAATAAATACGAACTCTGCAGAAATAAAACCGCCGGAGAGAGAGGAACCAAGGACACGTGAAGAAGGCAGATTAAGCCCTACCAACCCAACCAGATTCCGGAATTTTAGACGTCAGAAGGATCAGGATAGACACCCTTACCAACCTAGGAATTTATGGAGACAGCATGAAAGCACTCCTGAAGAAAATCGTGAGTCCAGATGACGAGAACTCGAAAGTAGATGGAAAGATACACGGAAATACATCAGGGAGAGAAATCGTAATCCTGATGAGCTTGGAGCCACATCCCTGGAATACGAACGTCAATACGGGCCAAGAGAACAAAATCCACCTGATCCTGAATCAACAGGCGCTATAAAAAAAAAACGCCGATCCCACAATAGGGAGATTGACTACAGAACACGATGAGGACGAGATTTCAAACTATTGTACTGCTGTTGTCAATTACTGGCACATTGACGATTCCGAATTACTATTCGAAGACGCACAAACACCAAGGCCAATTATTACACGTTCATTACCTGTCATAACAGTACGCACAGGTAACCTACAGGTGATTACGCTCATCGATTCTGGAGCGCAAGCTTCTTTAATTTCTGATAGGCTTGTAGATTCACTTAAAAATCAGAACAATGTTTTGTTACTGCCTGTAGCTCAGATCAAAGTAAGAGGAATAGTTCCTGATAAAATTGTTACGTGTAAATCCCAGGCATTTTTAGAATTTGAAATTAACAGCCAGTCATTCGAACACATATTTTTGGTAGTATCACGTCTTAACTTCAACTTAATACTTGGATCAGATTTTATGATCAAATACAAAGGAACCATTGACTATGATGCCAACCTCGTAAGATCAAAGAATAGTTCCGTAGGACTACAGCTGGTAGGACGAAGTGACCTGGACGTTCAAGAGAATGGAGCCCGTTTCGAAGAAGCCGGTGGTGACATCATTGGGCCCGCTGTAAGCGAGGTTGCGCCAGCCGAAGCAGAATGTAGAAAGGGTGACCAAAGCGGGGACGATGCAGAGTCGCTATTCAATGAGAACTCCATTATAGGTCCAGATTATATAATGTCTATAGCCAGTGTGATTGAAGATCCGGAAATTAATGTAAAATTGGAGGAGGCCAAAAATGATGTTCTACAAAAATTTGCATGTGTATTCGATGACAAGCCTGGAGAGATAGCTGGCTACGAATATCATCTTGATGTAAGTGATTTGTCCCCTTATCAGGAGAAACCATATCCCGTCCCTGAGAAATATCGAGAAGAAGTTCGTAACTTAATTCATAAAATGACAGATGATGGGATAATTTCGCCTTGCGTAACTAAGTACTTGAATCAATTGGCCATAGTACATAAGCCTAACAGCAGTATCAGAATTTGCCTTGATGTGAGGGTCTTAAATGACCGACTGACATTAGAATACGACCGTCCTCCATTGCTTAAGGATATCATCAGAAGATTCCACGGCATGAATTTCTTTAGTTGCCTTGACGGAACTTCTTCATATTATCACATAAAATTGGATGCTGAAAGTAGGCTTTTCACAGGCTTCTTATTTGAAAATAGGACCTATGTTTTCAACAAAATGCCTTTTGGTATTAAAAACTCGGGAGCTGTTGTGATCAGAGCCTTGGAAAAACACTTATCAGATGATGTAAAGGACATAACTACGATTTATGTTGACTACATTTTGATTGCCTCGAGAACTTTCGAAGAGCACGTGAGAGATGTCAATCTGGTCCTGCAGGAATTGGAAAAGAAGAATTTCAAGATAAATGCCCAGAAAAGTCAACTTTTTCAAACATCAGTATTATTCTTAGGACATGTAATTAGTGGTGATGGAATTCAACCTAACCCTGCCAAGATTAAGAGTATCATTGACTTTCCTAGACCCCAGCGCATTAGAAACATGAGACAGTTCCTAGGACTTTGTCAGTTCTTTTCTCAACACTGTCCAGATTACACTGAGACGGTAGCTCCTCTTCAGCAACTACTACTTAAGAATAATCGATGGAAGTGGACTGAGGAATGTGAACGAGATTTCCTTGCCACCAAGGACATGTTGAAGAACTCTGTTAAACTAGTTTATCCAGATTTTTCTCTTCCATTCTTCATAGAGTGTGATGCCAGTTCTGTTGGAATAGGCGCAGTGCTGTATCAAATGAAACCTGAAGATCTTGATCACAGACTTTACATCTCGTTTCTAAGTAGAAAACTACGACCTCACGAAAAGACTTATACCATAACTGAACTCGAAGCTTTGGCTGTTATTTTTTCTCTCCAATATTGGAAGAAAATCATCTACGACTATCCCATTATGATTTACACAGACCATAAAGCTCTGACATTCATACTGTCATCTGACATGACGAATTAGAGAGTTTCCCGATGGGCTCTTTTTATTCAACAGTTTGACCTCACAGTAATACATAGGCCTGGTCGGAAGAATGCCTTAGCAGATGCCCTCAGCCGCAACCCTGCTGAAGTTATTGAAGTTCACGAGGTTAACATCATGACTGATGATGACGAAGAATGTCTTCGCAAACTGCGTTACCTTACCCAGATGCAACGAAGAGACGCCAATTGTAGGGAATTAATTCGATTTTTATCAGGTTCAATTCTCGCCGATGATGACGAATTCACACGTCTCCAATGACTTTCTTCAAACTTCTGTTTACGGGATGGGATTCTTATGAAGTACGTAGACTTAGCTAAGACGCAATGCAGGATTTATGCACCTGTCAAAATCAGGAAGGCTATCATATGGCATTGCCACTCAATCTCAGGTCATGCTGGTACGGATAAAGTTCTCAACCTTATTAAGGAAAGGTTTACATGGGAATATCTTAGGCAAGACACTAGGAGAATTTTGCGGTCCTGTGATTTATGTCAGCGGATCAAGTTGAATAATTATCTCCTCAAGGAATTTCCTAAACCACTGATCCCGGAAAAGCCCGGAGAAATAATGGCAATCGATCTGTACGGCCCTTTGCCAAAGGCGACCAGGGGGAACAGACATGTCATTGTAGTTGTGGATGTCTTTTCCAAATATACTATGCTGTTGCCTGTCCAGAAAGCTAACGCCGGTAGCATCTTAAGGAGGCTGAAAAAGAACATCATCCCTGAGATGGGAAAGCCTGAATACTTACTGACAAAACACGGAACGCAATTCACTTCCGTAGAATTCCAACAGGCTTTAGAAGAACTCAACATTCGTCATATCATGAATTCTATTAGGCATCCGGAAGCTAACCCTGCTGAAAAAATAATGAGAGAACTCGCCAAATTCTGTCAAATTTATTGTAGCGAACATCACTGGAAGTGGATCGAGGTCTTGCCAGTAATGCAAAAAATTATAAACTCTATTATGCATGAATCTACTAATGACATTCCTCACAGTCTACATCATGGGTCAAAACCAGAGCGACCTTGGAACAGAATTTTACCAACTCTACCAAATGCTATTGTGCCGCAGCAAGTTAAGATCAATGACGCGCTGACCAGGTTAAGACATGCAGCCACCCTCAGAGAACGACGCCAGCTTAATAGGAAGTTCAGAAGACCATTGAATCCTGGAGACCTTATTTTAATACGGAGACCAGCTACTTCCAACCCTGAGAGAAGGATTTACGCTAAGTTCTGTCCACTATTCGTAGGTCCTTACTGTGTCCGCACTGTATTGAGAAACGGGGCTTATGAAATTGTAAAATTGGATGGCACTTTTGAGGGTATTTATAACCCGGCCGACATAAAACAATACGTACCACAGGAAGAGTAAAGCCTGGAAAAGAAAATCCTGCGTATTTTCTTTTCGTCCAACCAAGGGGAAGATGTACTAGTAAAGCCTAGGTCCTGGTCCATAGTTATCAAAAGAAATGTTGTTTCAGCATATAAGATCCGTCCGACATACGAACATCAAAGTAAAAGAATGTTCCAGTATGTACCGGACTCCACGAATGTGCTAGGCGGAGTCAAGTGACGTCACCTGTCGTTCAAAGCTCACCTCCCCTAGAGATATTTCTCGAAAATATCTTTCTTTTCGCAAGTTTTCAATGCCTGTACCAATTTTAATGGAACAAATGCTAAATGGTAGCAGACGTCATGAAAATTAACCTCTATAAATTCTAAATTAATCCATCCTATGGTTGCTGAGTTACAATGATTTAAAATCTAACAGAAATTACGCACTCACGGTCACATGACCGAGAGAAACTACCCCTCCCAGCGCCAGCTATATATGCCACTGGGTCAAGGATAACAAGTAGTTGTGTGTGCGTTGAGTTCAGTTCATTGCAAGCAGTCCAGTCTAGCAGTGCAGTATGTGTATGAGTAAGAGAGAGGGGAGACTGGCCCTCACATAGTATGTTCGTGCAGTCTCGAAGACAGTACTTTTTGTCGTGTTTCGCGGAGATGAAATTACGGGCTAGTAAATCGCCATCGTACTTGAAAAAAAAAAGACGTCGCACCGTAAGTAGTCTATTGTGCCGCGACTACGATATAACTTAAAGACATTTCGAAGTATAACACGTACGAAATCAGTGAAGTTCGAAGTTATATATTGGACATTCACAACATGACGTGTGGACTTAATTAATTGCACACAATATTAAATTACCAACAGAAACTGTCGTGTACAGTAACTTTAACTACTCTAGAACTTATTTTCTAACATAGCACATCCTTGGACTATGTCTTTTTATTTATGTGCCATATTAGGACATGACGTGTTGCAGTGATAAACTTAGTGAAAGTTAAGAACTTTTTCTAAAATAAGATAGTCCTATCAGCATTAGAGAATCAGTGTTATCTCTCAGGACAACGATTCAAAGACTGTGGTTAGAGACGGTCATGAGAAATATTACGTGTTTGCACTGTGTTGGACGTTCTTAGTGACAGTTTAAAATAGTGTTTTTTTTTTGCGACAAGGACTGTGATCACTCATTGGACGTCCTAAAATTAACATAGTATCTGTAAATACTACTTGCATGTTCCGTGTGTTAAGATCATTTCCACGAGCAGCAGAAATCTTCAGAAAATTCTACAAGATCCCACTTCCTTCAACATCATTTCATCTATGACGTCAATGTGGTTTCTTCGTGGAACTTCAAGTTCGAGTCATCATCCGCACCCGCGGAATGTTCCAGATTCTCATCAGTATTTGTAAGCCAAGTTTTTTAATAAGTGAGTAGTCACAAACTGACTTTTTTTTTTTTTTTTCTCTTTCTTACCAATCGTGAACAGTGGTTACCCAGTGCTGCGTGTGACGATACTTCGTAGTTTTCCACCGTTACTCAAAATTCATCTTTTAATGATAAATCTATTTTCAAAATCTATTTCACATAAGAAAGACTCTAGGAGTTTCAAGTGTTCTATGTTTCAAGGCTCACAAACTGAGAAACTCTCAACAGAAGTTCAAATTCTTATTTTCAATTATAAGTGTGTTCATGTCATGTCATAATACTTAGAAAGACTTTAGGTGAAAAACTGACACTTTATGTTTTTGCAAAAGACTATTGGATCTGTGAGATTTATTTATTTTCACGAATTGCATTCAAGAAGATTTACGTTAACCCTTTTGATTTCAACAAATTATTTGCATTCTATATCGACATTGCGGGGTGGTGAATTGATTAACATTATTAATAAATTGTTTGAAAAAGCGTATAACCATCTATTATTCGCCCTGCGAGTCTATCCTGCTCTGTACCGGCTCCAAAAACCAACTTCCACTACCTGAGATCCTTCTCATGCCTTATGCCCCGAACTTTTACATGTACAATATACTTCAAGTTTTGCATTTATTGAGTCCACGATTGTGCAGTTATGTCTCACCCTTCACAGATGGTTTTGAATTGACGCTTAGTGAATAACTGATTTCAGTCCCAAACTGCCAAATTTCATCTCAACCCAAAAATATTTTAAAATGTTATGTGCATTTTTGAGACGATTGTGTTTATTGAAATCTAACCTATGTTTTGTACTACACTCACGGCAAGCAACATGCAATGGAAGATTGTCTGAAATAATTTGAATCTCCAATGCCAATTTCATCTCGAACTTCCGTGTGGTTTTATTGCAATTTATATGTTTTTTAAGTGATTATGTTTTCGAGCTTTAACTTATGTTTATACAATTTTGACTCACCCTTCATGACCATTTTGTAAACTGACATTGTAATTCACTATTTCATGTCTCTCATTTAATCACACTGATTTAACATCTTGTATAATATAAATGTCTGCACGCTTACGCCTATGCCTATTTCCCACATTTTCGCTGAAGATGATGCCAAACAATGTCGAAACTAGTTCCAAGTGTAAATATATGTTGTAAATAAACTTATAACATTTATTTGTGTTGAAAAGGTGGACCCTTTTAAGTTTCCTATCTTACGTTCTGAGTTCAATACGGACAAAAAATGAAATTCTTAGATTTAAAAGGCTTTTATAATTCATGGCCGCGATGGACACAGTAACTCTTGTCTTAGTAAGCGGTCAATAGGTTTTGGACTGTAAAAACTGGAACACAATATAACACTCTGTCCTCTCTCAACGACCTGCTAGGAACTGTGTCCAGCGAGGGCCAGCCCGGCCTTTACGATCTTTGCAAGTGACTAATCTCATGTTTTAATCCGTATTACATTATAATGTATTGAACAGGTGGATTCATAATAAAACTATATTATTGTATACTTTACGATCTTCACGCCGGAAGACTGGGGGCGTAAATCTTTCATGGTTGATTAAGGACAACAGCTCCTTTCATCCCAGGAATTCGAGACATTTAAATGGTGCGTATTGTAACCCTCTCTTTCCTCTTCCATTGAACTAGGTGCCATCGACCTGCGATTGGCTGTTCTCACATAATTTGATTCCCGCCTTTAATTATTCCATTAGCATCCTTTGGTCGGTTGAGTCATCTTTGAGAGTGATTCTTATCTTGGGGGACGCTTTACATTCACATGTGTTTGCAATACATTACAGCTGGACATCTGGTGACCTCATTTTGCCCCTTGAATAATGTATTACATATTTTCATTCTGGGATATGCAGAAAATTCAGCTCTATTCATTGGTGTGCCTCCCATAATTTTCGCATGTCTGGATCAAAATATCATATAATTTTTACGCGCCAAAATTCTACGTTGGCATCCGTGGAACATGCATAGAAAACCGGAAGTTCCTTCTGTTAGTTGGAACCCTGGTAAACTAGGCCACACCTCAGGGCGTGTTTGACTATCGTAGCGTTGCGTCGTATCTCCAACTCTCTCTGCAAGTTGAGAGGGCTTTTTCACGCGGGCTTGGCTCCAGCCCAACTTTTCCTTTGTTTTCCAGGCGATCTTTCGTGGATTTCATTCTGGCCACACTCCGCTCGATCCCTTCGCCCATCATCCTATTGAAGACGTGACTTTTAGACATGATTTTAATAGGGTAGAAATTCACCTATGATTTCAATGAGCTGTACAGGACACTGTACGGTTTCAACATGTGCGACACAGTTTGGACCCACGACCCCACAGGTGTTGAAAAAAGCATTAGCACAAGAAGAAGGAGATTACTTTGAAGAAGTTTTCCCTTTTACTTTCTTTGCATCAATGGCATCTTCAGTTCTGAATGAGTTCCCACAAAGTAGTACGAGCTGAGCTGATGACAGCACATCCCCTGAGCGAGCTGTACCAGACCTGTACAGCGTTCTCCACTTCACAGACTGTGGAAACTAGTTCTTGAAATCCCAGTAACACCACATATTGGTTCTGTGTGCCATTGAACTTCATTGCTTTCTGGAGCCCCTGAAGCACTCTAGAGTTTATCAGTTCTGAGTCGATGTTTAAGAGAGGGGATAGCGTCGCTCCTTCTCCAGGCACAGTCTTGTATTGACGAGTGTGGCACACGGTGGTAGGAGTATAAGGAGGGAAATGAAGATAAATGGAGCTCTACTGGTGTGGAGTGGAACTGAACCCAGGACATGGGAATATTCTTGAGCAGTTACAGTACATTAAGAAAGAAACCAGACAGGTTAGGAAGCAATTCAAATGAGTTGGAAAGTTTGAGTTCCAAAGTGAAGAATCTGGAGGGGAAAATTAGCAGGCAGAAGAGTGGGGACAATGATCTAAGGAAGAAAATATATTTATGGTGTGGAGGAAGATAAAGTGTCACTTGTCTATGAAGTGGTTTACCTGGTGCAAAATAAAATGATGTTTGATGATGATGATGATGATGATGATGATGATGATGATGATGATGATGATGATGATTGTAATTTTAAGGGGCCGAACAGCTAGGTTATTGGCCCATCTGATGATGTTTATAGCATGGGAAAAGCAAGAGGAAGAAGACCCATTAAAGTAAAATTAATATCTACCATTTGGTAGACGTTGTATTAAGGAACGCAAGTAACTTGAAAGGTGAAAAAGTGTGGCTAAGAGATATGAGCATAGGAGACATGAATGAAGAAGGATTTTAAATTGGCATCTTGTGTTGGCTAGACTACATGGGCTCAAAGCATGTGTTCATGGACGGAAACTGGTAGTTTGAGACAACAGTTGGTCGTGTGCACGGGATGTGCTCAGGCTGCAGTAAGCGGAGGATTTGAGTCAACATCAGCGGTGTGAGGTCCAGCTTGCAGAAGAGGATCATCGCAAGAGAAGGAAGTGATGACGCATACAGGATGAGATACACCTAGGTCAGGGAGTGAAAGTTCTAAGTTACAGGAGTGGTGGCAGGTGGGGAGAGAAACAAAACAGACGAGGGGAGGAAGGACAAGTAAGATGATTAGAAGGTTTTGGTCGGAGAAAGAGTGTCAGTGGAAAAGACTTGCGGTCACCGGAGATGAAGGGGAAAAGGCAGGTGGACCATGGATAATACAATAATGAACAAGTATATTAATAGAAAAGTGTATATTGTCCCCTTCTCCGGGGTCGCTCAGTCGGCAAAACGAGAGTCCCAAAAGGGTGGACCGTTCGCAGGGCCGATTTTGCTATTAAGGGACAATTTCATAGAGTTTATATTTTCAGGACCCTTGGTGACTGGATAGGTGACACAATATAAATGAAAATCAGGGCAAATAACAACAACGTTTATTAAAACATAACGGAAACTCAGTCTGGACAAATGCATGAAAGAAAAAAAAAATTTTTAAATACAATGTGATTTTGCAACAAAAGAAGTATCTCAATCTTTAATGGCTTGTGAATAAATGAACACGACTATAAGTCCTCGCATGCTTCTGGAGTTAGATTCCATTGCTTCTTCAATGAAACTCCACCCAATATTTTACTCTGCAACATCGAATGAACCACAAAATTAGCAAAGCTGTCATTTCCCGTTATAACTCATGTTTAGTCATTTACAGGTAAAATAATTTCATACATTTTGAAGAAAAATTACTATTAGCTCAGCATTTACTTGTTCGAGGAAATCTCTTGAAAATTCATTCACTCTACCTGTGAAAATCCTCTAACTCATCTTGTCATCATAAAATTCCTTTACAATTTCATTTTAGTGTTGGGAAATATTTTTACAATTTCTTTGGCATAACTCCCTCTCTCTCGTAGACTACGCTTGACTGTATTCTTTCCTTACTCTATTTAACTTTTCTAAATTACCTAGCATTTCATGGATGGATAGAGCATCATGAGATCCTACACGGAATCAACAACAACAACAACAATGCTTCACAGTCACAAAAAAAAAATATACAAGATAAGTTTCCTTGGAATGATACAAGTAAATGACATCAAACAACCCAATTCTACCAACTGGTTAAGTAAATTTTTATCACACAATGAATCTGTAATATTTATTATTATTATTATCATCCAGTCATTTATCTCGTCTTCCTCTTGAGTTTTATTGAAGATCCTTACAATCATCTGACCAGAATAAAAACTCGCTCATGACTGTAGTTATGATGATACAGAAAGCCAAATTTCTCTCTCGAAGAATAACTATCACCATCGTCAGTGATAAGAGCTCACGAGCCTCGAAAACATCTAATAACGATTAAGTCATGTATTATTCATTTCAGTTGTTGAGCCAGAAATAGACCTATTATTAGTCACTAAATTCGTACATCCTCATAAATCATTATCGCCATAATCATTCATTACAATCACTGTGACTCATAATACCTTTTAGGCCCGACATGCACCCTATTAGTCCCATGTCGTTCATTAATGGCGAACTCCATTATCACAATGACCATACAAGTTTAATCTCAACAACTTTTACATTATCCGACCTTTACTATTATTAGCATTATTATTATTATTATCCTATAATGGCTCCTAGATCGTTCTCTCGAAGAATATTTCTCACATTCGTCGTTCACTTTCCCTTCTACCATCAATCACTACACATGACTAACAGGGTTTTAAAACTACGATTTAATTATAGTGTACTCCTACATCTAATCATATCTTCATTTACTATTTTTATGAGTTTAATTTATTCTTATTATTATTATTATTATTATCATGATTGTTAGTAGGCCTTACTCCCTTAAAGTCACTTTCGAAGATCATAATCACTCACTCTTATCGACTCAAGAACAACTGGGATTATTCATCATCACGTCCAAAATAAAACTATCATTATTCCAAGGAAATGCAAAGATAGAACAATATTGAAATCACAAATCAACGAAGTAAGGAACGCTCTCCCATCACCATTAAATACAAAATTACTAAGGAAACTACTTTACTCTACGCAAGAATACAATCTAGTCATCTACTAAAAGAGAAGAAATTTTACAAGGGTACTCATATTTCCGGTGAGAATCCTTGGCGTCGGGATGCTGCTCCAGGCGACGACATCTCTTGCCTCATCTATGGTGGTTTACGGATGTACAAAGTCATCGCGTTGGCGTGCACTCTGGAATTTAGTTCCTCATGACTGTAGCTCTATTCAGCGTCTTCCTTTTATTCCAGCAAAGTCCCAGAAAATCTCTCGATTTCCCTCTTGATCGCCGCATGTCGACAACTTGGTTTCCTCGGAGATAGCTGAAACTAAAATATTCTATTAGCACAGGGATCCACACTAGCTATAACTCACTAAGTTATTTTCAACACTTAACTTGGCGCAACGATGTACTTCAGGTCCATTATTACTATAAGCTTCGTCTTCTGAACACATTCATTAAGTTACGATGCGCCTTAGGCTGACAAATAATAGGGCTGAATATTATGATGATTAAATAAAGGTTAGATTTCCTCTCGTCTATCCACTTGAGATCGTGTCTTCCTTTCATAATGTCCAATGGAACATTCCTAAAGCTTCTATGGCAAGAATCGGCTTTAATGAGCACGCTGACTGTCTGTGGTTTAACATTTTCCACCCGGGAGAATGCATGACTATAATAAGCTCGCTGGATACTGCGTTGAGCTAACAATGAATTACACTGGCATTCAAGTAATGTAATGATCGTGCCCTACAAGGATTACACTAGTATTCACGTCGTCTGAAAATATTCTTCTTTCCCGTAGAGAATACACGGTTCGACTTCTCGTAAGAAAACCACTGTCCGACGTGCTCTTGAAAACTGTTCTGGCCGTCGTCTCGTAAAATTTCTCCTGAACTGTTCTGTCGTTCATACACAAGAACTTCCCTCGACTTTTCCAGAACAATCCTAATATTTCCAGCACTTTCCTCAATTTCTATTGGCTGGTAATCGACCTGCGCCATAGCTCGTCCTTGACCGCTACGAGTGGATTTTATGAGAACATTTCTCCTCCCCTCTGTCGTCTGCTGGTGTCATGACGTAACTGCGCTCTGGTCACCCTCGATCAGCTGTTGACCTAGTTTCGGCCGGCTCGCTCTCGCACAACTATGTCACAGCTGGTACACGCGCACTCGTAAGCAATGCTCCGTAATAAATATTCCCAGCTTTCCCAAATTAACTGAGGTACCATTTAGACGGGTACAATATAGCAGCAGTGGATTTTGAGGGGGCCTCTGATACTATGAGCAGGAGAGACTAGTAAGGGTAGGGATGTCGTACAAGATGCGTAAATTAATTGAAACTACATATGGCCTTGTGCACTCCTGCATCAGTGTTGAGGCTAGGCCAGAAAGTAGTCCTATTGGGGTTGAAACAAGGATGCAAATTATCTCCCATTTTATTTTTGTTACTTATAAATGACATACTAAAAGGACAAGTGGACCTGCCTAGTATTAGGTCAGCAGGAAATTCTTGGACTGATTTTTGTGGATGATGTTATCTTGTTGGCAAGAAGATGGTCTGTTAGAATTAACAGTGGAAAGTCATAGGTGGTGGTCTGTAAGAAAGATAGGAATACATTATCCAAGGAGCAATGGATGGTAAGGGATGGGGGGAGAAAATCGAAGTAACTAAAAATTTAGACTACCTGTTTTTACCGTTGAACAGCAACAGGAGCAAGCGAAATGGAAAGGAATAGCCATGCTCTCAGTAACTGAGATTTGAGAAAGTACATTCAGAAAATGGTTTATTCAGGCAGTGGTTAAAAGTAGAGCATTGTATGGAGGAGTGGGGAGAAAGAGTGCGGTCATGAAATCAATCGGTAAGTATAGCAGGATTGTAAGATGATGATGATGCTTATTGTTTAAAGGCGCCTTACATCTAGGTCATTGGCCCCTAATGGTACCAAATGGGACAAAATACAATGATAATTTCAAAGTACAAAATTCATCCACTGACCAGAATTCAAAAAACATGGTGATGAACAATGAACGGATGAATATGAATTTAAACAACCAGTGGATCCAACCCGCCATTCCATTGTGTCCCAGAAACTATATGACTGACCAAGGGACTGATTCTAAAGCACAATCCTGAATCGAGGATGCTTGTTGTGTAGAGGGGTTCAATATCCAGGTCCACGGTACCTCATAATGGAACTTATCAAGTTGCTGTACTAATCGAAAGTAGTGTAAACTCACAGTGTTCCGAACATCATGATATTCACAATTATTGTGTATATCACATACTGGTGCACCTCGCATGGGTGTACTAATCACAGGGACATGTACTACATAGTGAGTACCAACAGTGTCGCTCATATAGTGGTACTAATTACAGGCAGCACCAAAGACCCGTGTCATGTCCCGCATATAGTGGTACTACGTATATCGATATGAAATGAAACTTATAAATGACAATATAAATAATGATATCGTGGTACTAATCACAGGTATTGGAAACCCAGAGTGAACCACTCTCTGCTGCTACTAGTCACAAACCTGTTGCGTACCTAAAATAGTTTTACTACTCACAAGTAAAGGCGACCCATGGCTTTCAACGCATGATGGTACTAATCGCAAGCAGTTTCATGGTTCTAATTCAATCATCCCTTGGTTGCTCCTTTTAGTCACCTCTTCTGACAGGGAGGGGATACCGTTGGTGTATTCTTTGTCTGCGCTCCCAACCACAGAGGGTAAGATTTTACCCATCTTATACTGTATGTACCAGTGTAAGATTAATGTGTAATGAGTGTATTTTGGTAGACATATTGAAGAAAGTTATAAGTTATTGCATTAGGTTGATAAAGGGAGATGGGTGTATGCTCCTTCAGACTGCATATCAATGCCAGATATCAGGTAAGGATGGAATGTACTGGCTGGATAAGTTGCTTGAGTGGATGGGGGAAGGATTGGGTCAACAGCAAATGTCTGTATTGGAAGATGATGAAAAGTAGGGTGAGCAGCATAAAGTGGAACCAGTCCCACAGCCTGCACATGGAAGGTGTGTAGCCGCAGTAAATAAAGTGACGCATAACTTATTTCTAACAAATAAAAGTACTCAAGCCACGAGATGTTGAAACTGCCTCCCTAACTTCAGTAACTTTGTACCCGTTCAAACAAAATCATAGAAAATTTCCATTTCCTGAGCAAGTTGTTGAAATGATTTTGTAGGAGACCTTTCCAGAGTGTTGTACGAGTACTGTACATGGTTTATTATGTTTCTTGTCATTAATACTTCCCGTCTTATATCATTTATTTACTGAGGCCCTTGCACTTTGTGTATGGATGTATGAATTGTAAATGAATACTCTTTGTGGAACAGAATACCAATACCTGACTTGAGTCTCCTGAGCCATTTCACTGAATTCATACGCTGTACTAATGTCACCAATGAAACACGTTAGCAAACGTTCAACAAAGACTGAAACCTGGTGCGGTAGCACGGCCTTGAGTACATCTGGCACTGTATTTCGTCACTGGCCAACTCACTCAGTAATTCCTGCGTACAGGATATAGCAGTTCTGCTTTATTCTGCTCACCCAGAAGCAGAGGCAGAATGCAGGAGTAAACCGTTCCTCCTGATATTTAGTAGAGTAAGGCAAAAATTAGTTTAGGGATAGAAAATATAAATAGAAAAACAAGGAGGTTTCTGACTTGGTGGTTGATGGGAGTATAAATAAATAAGGGTTACATGAAAGGTTTAGACAATAAGATGTGTAAGTTGTGTGGTGAGCTGAGAGAAGATTTTCACCTGCTGAAAGTGTGTAAGGAAATACACAAAGTGAAAATGATATTCCTGAACAAGTTTCAATTATCCCTATTTGCTGTAGATGGGAATGATCATAGAGTTATGATGAAGAAATGGTGGATGAATAGTAATATTAACAGATGTAGTGAGAAATAGGCTGAAAGACAAGTAAACGGTGCAATAGATTAGGGATTCTGATATCATATGGGGGAGGATGTGACTTGGCTTTCCGTATGTCTAGATGGAGTCTTGTCTCACGGAAATTCCCCTCTACAGATACTGGTCTTCCGGGAAGGTTAAGGGGAAGGGAAAAGGAAGAGTTGACCCTTCAAGTCTCTGGAGAATTGCTGAGGGATGTCTTCAGTACATGATCCGTGGGGCTGATTATCCTGAGTCTTCATATTTCTTAAACCTGGCATTTTATGTGTTGTCATGAAGTTAAACACCAGCCAGTCTTCAGGTATTATAATTTTATTATTCAGTACTGTGAGTATTCTGAAGCTGTAATTTTAGTCGTCTCTGCTTTTATTTCATCTGGACTTGTACCTTTCTTTAGTTACAAGTTTCTCCTCATCTACTCTGATACTTGGTCTTTAAATTGCCTGTATTTCTGGATTATTAGGGTGTTGGTTGTCCTTGAAAATTTCTTGGACATTTTTTTCCCACACTTCATTTTCTAGGGTTATTTGACCTTCACAATTGATTAGAATTCAGAATGTTTTGCAGTTTTCATCCACTTGTGGCCTCCTTAATCTTCATATATACAGTCCATTGAAAAGCCATCACTCATTGTGGCCTCTTTTTGCTACTCTGATCCTGTTTGATATGAACGAAAACCTACAAGCAGTCATTGACCGGGTCAGGGAAGGAATGAATGAAGCTCCCATCTTCCCGCGAGGATAGAAATTGTGCCAGCTGCTGAGGCCTGTTGCACTCCTCTGGGGCAATGATTAATGACTGACAGATGAAATGAAATGATATTGGAGAGTGTTGTTGGAGTGAATGATGACAGGAAAAACTGGAGTACCTGGAGAAAACCCTGTCCCACCTCCGCTTTGTCCAGCACAAATCTCACATGGAGTGACCAGGATTTGAACCACGGAACCCAGTGGTGAGAGGCGGACGTGCTGACGCCTGAGCCACGGAGGCTTCCTGTTTGATATACCAGGGCAATTAGCAGTTTCAAGCATGTGTCTTCTCATGAAATTACGTTGCTGTTGTTGTGAACAAAGTGGTTTGTCTTTCCTGTGTAAATTTAACATCAATGTAATACTACATCTGCTTGGGCAGCTCAACTGCTCACGAGGTGGCACCTGTGCGTGAGCCGAGTAAATGCAGGCAGGTCTTCATTTGGGGGAGACTGTCTAGTCTGACATTCTCATGATAAACATGCATTTAAACATGATGTGAATGTAACTGACCTTTAAAAATAATCAAGTATGTTGAACATATAATCAAGGGTGATTGATTATTCATTAAAAAATGGAAATTACCTTTTGCCTCCCGAAATTAAAACTAAATTTTAATATTTCCTGTTTTAACATATTAATGAAAATTTAAATGTAAATTATATTTTAAACCCACTAAACCAAAAATAAAATTTTGATATTTTTGAATTTAACAAAATTTTAAGACTATTACTTTAAAGTTCAAAAATTAATTCCTTTCAACTCACAAAATCTTTAAAAACGTGTCAGAATTTTGAAGGGGATAAGTTGTTTAATGAAATATGTAAACTGAAATGATTTTATCTCACAAATTAAAAATAAATTTGATGTTTAAAATTTAACACGAAGAGTTCCTGGGTGACTTGGCCGTGTGGTTAGCTGTGAGCTTGCATCCGGGAGATAGCAGGTTCGAATTCGACTGTTGGCAGCCCTGAAAATGGTTTTCCGTGGTTTCCCATTTTCACACCAGGCCACAGCTTCTTTCTTCCAACTCCTAGGCCTTTCCTATCCCATCATCGCCGTAAGACCTATCCATGTCAGTGCGATGTAAAGCCAGTAGCAAAAAAAAAATATTAGTTTTTTTCTATCTCACATAATCCAGTCAAACTTTGGGTCGTCTTGAATTGAATATATTATTCATATCTGTGATATAAGAACTGGATGCTATCAGTTCAGTTAGGTTGCGATACACTGGATGTATAATGTAGCTGACGTGCAGTATTAGCCTTACTAAGGTTCCTTCAAACAAACACAGAGACAAACATTGCCTGCAGCTGTGGGATCAAATGTTAGAAGACGTCCGATCTTCAAGGATTGTACACCGCCCTGTGCTAGTTGGCTATGGCATTGTCACGGATGATAGAAAGTAATATCATAAAATACATTACTTCATATTATGTTTCCTTCACTTCTTTGAATTGCCTTTCAAGCTCTGCATTTAAATGTTCCAAAGAGAAGTGGAGCGAGGAAGAGATGGAGAGAGAGAGAGAGAGAGAGAGAGAGAGAGAGAGGTAATGAATAGTCAAGTGGTGGGGCTACTCTGGCTCGATGAGTGTGGGTTGGCAACATGTGTGCGAGGAGAGCTAATGACTAGTCAAATGGTGGGACTACTCTGGCTCGATGAGTGTGGGTTGGCAATGTGTGTGCGAGGAGAGAGTTAATGACTAGTCAAGTGGTGGGGCTACTCTGGCTCGATGAGTGTGGGTTGGCAACATGTGTGCGAGGAGAGCTAATGACTAGTCAAGTGGTGGGGCTACTCTGGCTCGATGAGTGTGGGTTGGCAATGTGTGTGCGAGGAGAGAGCTAATGACTAGTCAAGTGGTGGGGCTACTCTGGCTCGATGAGTGTGGGTTGGCAACATGTGTGCGAGGAGAGCTAATGACTAGTCAAGTGGTGGGGCTACTCTGGCTCGATGAGTGTGGGTTGGCAACATGTGTGCGAGGAGAGTTAATGACTAGTCAAGTGGTGGGGCTACTCTGAGCGCTCTATGAGTGTGGGTTGGCAACATGTGTGCGAGGAGAGAGTTAATGACTAGTCAAGTGGTGGGGCTACTCTGGCTCGATGAGTGTGGGTTGGCAACATGTGTGCGAGGAGAGAGTTAATGACTAGTCAAGTGGTGGGGCTACTCTGAGCGCTCTATGAGTGTGGGTTGGCAACATGTGTGCAAGGAGAGAGTTAATGACTAGTCAAGTGGTGGGGCTACTCTGAGCGCTCGATGAGTGTGGGTTGGCAACATGTGTGCAAGGAGAGCTAATGACTAGTCAAGTGGTGGGGCTACTCTGAGCGCTCGATGAGTGTGGGTTGGCAACATGTGTGCGAGGAGAGAGTTAATGACTAGTCAAATGGTGGGACTACTCTGGCTGGATGAGTGTGGGTTGGCAACATGTGTGCGAGGAGAGAGTTAATGACTAGTCAAATGGTGGGACTACTCTGGCTGGATGAGTGTGGGTTGGCAACATATGAGACAGGAGAGAGGTAATGACTAGTCAAGTTGTGGGGCTACTCTGAGCGCTCGATGAGTGTGGGTTGGTAACATATGTGCAAGGGGTCTTTCCCTTATTCTTAAGAGACTCATCTTTGTAGAATTTCAAGGGCTCTTTTTCCCAGTTACCTTGGAACCTTGATTTCTTTTGTATTATTTTCTACACAAGCTATTGGAGTTTTTTATCTGTTGCCTACTTATAGCTTGAAAATGTAGAACGTTGTTTAAGCTCATTCAACTTTCATTATTAAGATTTAAATTGATCAATTCAATTGACCATTGTTCTATTGATGAATTATTTGATGACATGTAATTAAAGTGATATCTTTCACCCTTGTAAAAATAGATATGTTCACATCTGAGGAAGAAAAATGTAAAGTTTCTCTCTTTGAAAATCTAAAGATGTACCTTTAACCTAAGCATTATATATATGTATGTATATATTAACTTATGAAATTCCTGCTTTTTGTATATTGAGTCTTAGAGTTAAACACCAGCCAGTCTTTGGGTTGTAGAATTTTATTGTAGGCCTTATTATTCAGTACTGTATGTATTCTGATGCTGGATTCGTACCTTTCTTTGACAGCTTAGTTGCAGTTTTCTCTCATCACCTCTGATACTTGGTTTCGTATTTCTGGATGTTGGTTGTCCTTGAAAAGTTGTTATATTCATTCACTAGACTGCCCCTCAAAGGATTTGCTACTAGGTACATTATTGGAAGTGCATCATCTCAGTAGAAAAAAAAAAATATAGCCTATTCCGGTCAAGTCCTAGGAAACATGTTAGGTAGCTTTAAACCATCTGAACAGAGTCCTTTAAAAAGCCAAACAGTCCTGATTGGCATAGGCTACCAAGTGACCTCTGCTCAGCTCGAAGGCCTGCATTTTAGGAGGTGATGTTTGTTAAGCAAGACAAATACTCTTGGCCATTATTCTTGGGTTTTAGACCAGGGTTGCTGTCTTACTGCCGTATAGCTCTGTAATTATTGTTCTCGTCTGGACTGAGTGGACCACGAACTACCTCTCAGGTTGTGGTGAAAATCCCTAGCTTGTCCCAGAATTGAACCCAGGTCTTCCAATTATAAGGTGGACTTGCTGCCCTAGACTTCAGGTCTAGCACAGAGTCCTTTGGTATCTGAATGTAATTGTTGTAATTCTACATTAATGTTCTCTAGTCACTTAAAAGTCCAAAACTGACTATTTGTAGACTCAACATGGGCATGGTCCCTTCATTTTATTTTGTAAGCTATGTCTAATTTATTTAAATATTGTTTACTCTAGTTACCTGTTATACCTACATTTCATGATTTACTTTCTCAATTTGTTGCTTACAGCATTTTGTGGACGTTAAAAATGAAATATCCACGGAATACACCGATGTTCAGCCTGTCCCATATATCAAAGAAGAAGAACAAGAAGAAACGTAAGTGCAGTTTATATTTTACATCTCTGATCCTCCACAATATGGAATTTGCTCTTTATATGTTCACTAGCTCCTCTGTGCCAACCTCCAGATCCCAACACTGAAAGTTCAATCCCTGCACATGTTCATCCAGATCATTCTTGAATTCTGTCACCTGCCGTTCACTCACAGTCTCAAGTTGTTGGTTTGAGCTTGGCTTGTGGGTGGCGCACCAAAGTTAAAATAAATCAGCCTTGGTATCTAGTGATCAGCAGGCTGCCTAGATGGCACCACTATCTTGGTATGGCAAGGCTCCACAGCAATCAAGTGATTTGAAGATGTTATACAGCAGCGAAAGTGATAAGAACTTGCGGAAGTTTTACATTTGTATTTACACACACGTTTTGTCGGTATTGATCTTTATCTTCCAAATTTGCATTGTAAAGAAAATGGGCCACTGAAACAACGGAGTTGGAAGGCCAGCCACTACCAGTGCTGGCAACGTAGACCACCTCATGAAGTGTGTGCTGGACGACTTCATTAACTCGGACAGCTTCCTTGAAAAAATTGTGCAGGCCATTTCGACCCGCATAAGAGAAGCAGTCATGAAAGAACTTGAAAGAAGTTTAAAATTTAATATCGAAGCCTTTTCAGAGTTAACTGTAAAACCTGATCAGAAGGAGGTGGAAATCTGCAAACTGAAGGAGGATATGGACGCCAAGTATGACTTATTGGAGCAATACAGCAGGAGAAATAATGTAAGAATTTTCGGCATCCCCAAAAGTTCGAACGAAAACTGTGATGAGCTAGTGTTCAACGTGTGCAAAGCAGTAGGTGCAGATGACATTGATAGGTGTCACAGAGTAGGACCTCAATCACCAGGGAAAACAAGACCAGTCGTAGTGAAATTTGTGTCTTATCACTCACAGCAGGATGTTTCACGAGGAAAAGGCTCATCCGCAACAATCCATCAAGATCTTATGTCCGTCTTGAAGATGTGTTTTGGTCTTAAAAACTCTTGGACTGACTCAGGAGACACCATAATCAAGAAGGCCGACGGGATGAAATTAAGTGTGTGCCATTTAAAGGAAATTCCTATGGCATAAGCTTCTGTTGCAGTGCTGCCTTATCACTTGGCAATGTGAGTCCACTGCCATCCTTTACCCTAAGTCACAGATGGGAAACTAGCTTTTTTATTTATTTCAAGTAACTTTATGTATCTAGCTATCTATCAGTCATCTCTCTACCTATCTATCCATTTGCCGTATTTAATTATCTCTTTATCTAAATATCTATTTGCTTATCCGTCTTCTTATTCTGCCACCTGTCTATCTACTTACTCTTTAATAAAATTTTCCTAACTGGTTCTAATTTAAATCAGGCCTCCGTTTTATGTCTACATACATCTAATATCAACACTTCGTAGACTTGGCAAAGGGGAAGATGGGGTCTGTGCTTCTGTCTCTTCGCACTTGAAACCTCAAATTATCGGTCAGTCGCCTCAACAGTATGAGCGAAAACCTGAGTACATGTTCATAGAGGTACAGGTCTCTACTATGAAATGCTTAATAGGGGCTGTATACAAGCCGCCTAAAGCTCGCCGTCGAATGAGTTAGAGACTGATCTTAACAGTCTATTATCTATGTACGAATATGTTATAATGGTGGGAGACTTCAATACAAACCTTCTATATCCAGATTCTTCCAAAACCACCCATCTATTGAATACGGTATGGCAATGCTCCCACTCACCACACATGACTGAGTATTACGTCATGGCTAGACATCTGCTAATCACAAAGTTTACACAAGGAGTAATTTTAATACCACCTATTCAATACAATTTATTCCACTATTGTGTGTTCAAATACACATAGAAATTACCAGAATTTTGAAGGTACATGTTTCACCCACTATTTATTGGGCATCATGAGCCTCGTTCAACCTTAAAACACACACTGGTCTGAGGAATCTTAACAATTTACAAAAAATGTATTGATGAAGATTTACAGGTGTTGAATAAAGTAGATACATACACTAAAATCACTTTCAAAAATTAAAACATTCTTCTAAAAGTAATTGTGTCACATTGTATTTAAAAAAATGATCCATGTCTGACACTGAAATGGTTCTTTTTGATAAAAAAACTTGAACAATATATATCAATATATAACAATATATATCATGCCCAACCAAGGCTTCTGTTCCCCAGGCGTGACACAATTACTTTTAGAAGAATGTTTTAATTTTTCAAAGTGATTTTAGTGTATGTATCTACTTTATTCAATATTTTTTATGCTGTAATCATTATGCAAGCACGGTGTCAACACCTGTAATCTTCATCAATACATTTTTTTGTAAATTGTTAAGATTCCTCAGACCAGTGTGTGTTTTAAGGTTGAACGAGGCTGATGATGCCCAATAAATAGTGGGTGAAACATGTACCTTCAAAATTCTGGTAATTTCTATGTGTATTTGAACACACAATAGTGGAATACATTGTATTGAATAGGTGGTATTAAAATTACTCCTTGTGTAAACTTTTTAATTAGCCATTTTTAATGTGTAATAATGACGAGATTAATGGTTTGTAATAGACATCTGCTCCCAGACTGTCAGCCCATGACATTATGACTTACGTACTGCAATGCCCAAAACATAAACCTAAGTATGTGACTTACAGAGACTATAGCCGTATTGACAACGAAAAATTATTGGCAGGAGATAACTCATAAAACTGACATTGACGACATGGTCACCACTTTCAATAACATGATACTACACATTTTTGACAAACACACCCCTCTGCAAACAGCACACATCTGTAAAAGACTCTCCCTATGGCTAAATGATGATATTAGAGCAATGATGGCTGAGCGGGATGCAGCTCATAGGAAATATAAACATTACCCGACACAGGAAAACTTTATCTATTACTGTGCCGGTTGGCACATGATTTTAGCCTTTCCCTACTACATGTTAGGCCTGGGCTAAATGCCTTTGAAATTTATGTTATTTGGAAATCTTTTTCCTATTCACCTTTATTGGTGTACTGGGCGACTATGTCGCTGAATCTGTATGTATTCTGTCCATCTGTCCGTCGAGTGCCTTTATGTTTAATTGTTGTACGTCACCGTTTTCTCTTTTCCTTCTGGTCTGCTGTCGGGCCAGCTTGGGAGCGAGTTTGACTTGGTCCGGTAGTGAGCCCTAGACTCTGTTGTGGTAGCTCGCCTTGTAGCGTGTTTGATTCGATTGTCGGGAGCCATGTTGAAGACAAGCTTCATGTCGTTGTTCTGCATAAGAGTGTCCACCCACCGCAAAATGCCTGGGTAATCGCATAATTAATATGGGCCTATGGCCCGAAGTGATTTCTTTTAATTTCTACTTTTCCTTCTAGTATGTGGTGACGTGGATTATTTATTTAGCTTATATTGTGCTCCTCAAGGAAGTAAGTTGCTGTTTGCTATCTGACGCCATGCGTTAGCTGGACCTCATGGATCAACTGTAAGTTCTGTTAGTCAAACATGTTTTATTAAAATTTTCCTTCTGGACCTAAATTGCATCTTCTAGAAATCCTAAACCGAATTTGTGAACATTACGACGCTCTACGATCTCCTTTTCGGGGAACCCTTCATTTGTGCCTACTTGGAAACTTCATGTTTTAAAAGAAAATGCTCAGCTTACGGACTATGCAGTTAAAACTACATCTCCAATGGAAAAATACCTTTCGGCATGTGTTAAAATGATATGACCTTCTGTTTCAAAACGTATGGAAGTGGTTGCATTAATATGAATTTAAATCTTACAGGGGAAAACATGTAATGTTTAATTATATGAGATCGCAAGAATATCTCTGAGGATCAGATCTTGTTTTCTGTTTAATTTTACTCTTTGTGTTAATTTTTCTTATTCCTCGCGTAACGCTTTCTGTTATGTTTTCATGGATACCGACACCCATAGTAATGATGGTTTCCGATTATTTAAAAATGTTGATTTTATTTGGTTTTGAAATCCTACCACGCCACCTTTTGCTAGTATCCACTGATTTCCAAACATAATATATGTATTGTTAAATAATTTTGTTATTTTAATTCACTTCAGAGTTCATTTTCTCAACCTATCTTTAAGCTTTTCATTCAAAAGTTTTTTTTTTGGGGTGCACCTCCTCAGACATTGTAATTTTTCTTGTATTGCCATGTGTTTATTTAGAAAATAATTTGTGATTTGAGCAATATAGTTAAAAAAAAAAAAAAGGCAAATTAAGCAGTGTTTTTCTTTCTTTCTTCAAACACTTGCCGCCACAAAAACCGCGAGGTTTCGGTCTAAATTGCCTCTGCTTATGGGCCTCTGTCTGCATTGGGTAAGTATCTACGCTTCCTGTTAAATATTTTCCTTGTTTGTGTTATTTCTTGTCCTTGTTTACTGGTACCAGTAATTGCCGGTACGAACTGGTAACAGTAAGTGGTAGCCTCGCGCGGTTTTTGCAATGTTGGTACCGGTAGTGTATTTTTAATATCCTTTCCGTCGCACGGTGGTAAGTGGTTGAAGTATTGAGGGAAGGACCTGTTGGTCAAAAGAGAATAATGTAGGGTATTATTGTAAAAGAAATGCATTCGTCTTGTTTATTCTTAATATTCTTGTTTCATGTAATCTCTTCACGGTGTTTCGTGTCTTTCCTGTTCGTGTGAGTCGTGGTGACCGTTTGGTGTCATGAGTGTACAGTTGGTAATCCTGTGACCAGCTGTTTTGTTCGCTGTAACCTGCTTCCTTGTTTCCTGCTTCTCAGGTGACCTGTATCTTTTCCTCTCTTGTTTCTCCATAAATTGGTGAGTACGGCATTATTGATTTAATTTGGAATTTGGTGTATTATTGTAAACCTTGAAACTGTTGCTAGTGTTTATATTTGGATACAAATCGATTGAGCTTGGGCTTTGAGCATGCTTCGGTTTGCAGTGTGCTCTCCGTGATTCGTGTGACATATCTGTTTTGATATTTTAAAAACAACGTGTGTGTTCTCTATACTACTTCGGTGTGCATTAAATTTTAATTACTACTCGGTGAGCTCGTGTGATTTTGTGCATGGGGTGAAGTGCAGTTGTTTTCCTGTGTTTAACGAGTGTTTACATGTGATAGTTCGTGTTCTGGGAACGTCTTATGGTATTATCAGTTCTGGCTTTATGTTTTGATTCCCAGATTTAAGGTTGTGATTATTATTATTATTATTAAAGTTATTTCCTGACTAGTGTACTTGTGCATGCGAGTGCCTGCCTTTATATGAGAAACTACTGTTTCTAAGTGTGTTCTGATGTGCTAGTACTGGCGTGTGAACCGAGATTTTACTCAACCTAAATTTAGGCCTAAGCATAGTGTGTTATTCATATGTGATAGTGGTATTGTACCATTGTATATCGGAATTTATTTTCTCCTGGTTTGGTTATTTCCGGTGGCCATTTATTTTATTTGGTTCTGGTTTTATGTGATTTCCCCTGTGCCCATGTTATCCGTGTCGTTAGTGAATATTTATGAGAAATACTGGCCTTAGGCTGGTATGGTTCTACCTTCATGCTAGGTGTGTTTTTTTTTAAAAAATTAAGTGAAACCTATCTGTGGTGAACTATTCAAGCTGGTTTTGAAATTTAGTATGCTCTATAGTATACCAGTTATCTTGGCCTTGTAACCTCTTCTCCTATTATTATTTAAGATTTTTCCCTGCGGTGACTCGTTGGCCGGTCACGTTATTTACTGGTGGGATTGCTGAGCAAGTCTGTTATGCTTGTATTAACCTGTGTAGCATTTATTTTAACCATCTATGGCTTCTGGATGTGATGACTCTGACTTTGTTCTGTGTTTGCTGATCTGTGCTGGCTGTGGGGTATGGGTTTGCAAATTTGCATGAATGAAGTATTTCATTTTTACCCTGTCTCGCGGCTGGTACGGGTTGGTGATTTGCTGGGCAGAGCTTTGAGTAATTCGCATCATCCCTAATTTTGTGGAGTTATGGGGAAGGCATCAGTTATGGTATGAGGTTAACCTGTAAGCTTTTTGCCTGTATTTCATGTGAATATGTGCAGGTGGTACCTACGTTAGGCCTAACTTATATCGTTCTTATGCTCGCCTTGCTTCTTTTGAAAATTTTATTGAAATTTACTGTTGAAAATTGTTGAATTAACCTTCTATTTGATATGAGCTGCCATGTATTAGTAACTTTTCAGTTATAATTATTTCTGAGTTGCTTGTTTTCCTTTCTGGGCTACTTGAGGTTCGGTCATATTTTCTTGTGGTGATATCTTGACTGAGTATTGAAAATATATGTCATGTATAATTTATTCTGGTGATCTGGGGACTGTCGTTGGTGATGTGTTCGTGTGCCTCCTGGGCGATTGCTGGCTTATGCTGATTGTGGGACTGGTGTTCGCCTATGGCGTGAATATGTACTATTTTTACCCTGTCTCGCTGTTGGTATGGGCTGGTGAGTTGGTCGGCGGTCGCTCGAGTTATTTCACCAAGGATTCTGTTTGTGTGGGATCACTGGGTAGGCGTTCGTTGTTGTTGAATTCTGTCAGGCCGTAACTGTGTGGATGCCTTGTTGACCCTGTGTCTGGACCTATTCAGGTCTTTACTAGTTCATCCGTGCTGGTTATTGGTTGCTGGTAGTCTTCTATTTCTAACGGATACCGTGCTCTCCTATTAATTTAACCTGTTCCCTTGTTGTAGTGTGGTCACTTAGTGTGTGGCTTTCCTCAAGTTTCTGGCTCATACATTTTGGTCTTGCTTTAGTTAACTTATGATTTCTGAAAAAGGTTGTCCTGTTAACCCCCTTGGGGTTAGGTCTGATTCATGTGTGGATATTCTTAGGTGACTAGTGGTATCTTGTATAGTTTGTGGGGTACTCTGCCATGGTCATTGTGTTCATGGAATTCCTATGTCGTGAAAATTTATAACCTATTTGTATTTAATTGCATTCCATTTTGAGTTGTGGATTCCATCGGCCTCCCTACCATTTCTACTGTGTTGGATTGCTGTTGAGCTAATGTGGTCTGTAGCCTGAGGATGGAAAAGCCTCTTAACCTAATAGGATTGGGTGCAGATCGGTGTTGGGTGATGATATTGGTACCAAGTATTTGTTGTTTGGGGTTTATATTTCGGGGTGGGCATGATAGTTTCGCAGCATGTCGTTGAGGGTTGCAAGTGTCCCTTTTTCCCTATCGGGGTCTGGCGCATGCATGTTGGAGCTAGTCATGGTTATTTTATGGTTTCTGTGTTGTGTTGTTGGCTCATTATGACATGTCAGGTATGGACTGGTTGTTGGTCTTATTATTGTACCTTGTGTCTTCGTAGATTTGGAAATACCCTTCGGTGTGGATCTATTGCTCTGATGGAATGATTTTAACTTGTGTTATGTAACTTGTTGGTTTTGTGTGTTCTGGTTTCTTCGCTTTTGGTCTCAGTGCATTACCTATTGATCTGACGTTATCTTGTGTTCTTTTGGTACTTCTTGTTAAAGCTCAGTTAATGTTCACCTGTCACTCCTTGACATTTTTTTTCCCCTTCAGTGGATCTAATTTGTCTTTTGACAAGGTTGTTTGGTCATCTTGCCGTTCTATGGGATTATTAATCTGGTATGGGACGGATTGATGGTTCCTGGGCGGTACCGAACTCGCCCAACTGTTAGATTATGGGGTCTATGTGTTGAGTTCCTTTATTCTTCATTATCATCGAGCATTTGCTAACGACCTGCCATCTTTTCTGCCATGTATATTTTATTTTACCTTGTTTCCTGGTTGTATGGAAGGGTACCTGCTTAGCGGTGATGCGGCAGTATGAATCTGCGGATGTCATATATTATTAGTCCGGCTAGCTCCGAGGTCTTGTAAAAGACAACCGGTAGATTAGGTTGCGTAGGTCATTGCTCTAATTTCCTGATGGTCACTTGGTTTGAGGCGGATTTCATCGCCTTTTCTTACTTAATCAGGTGTTCTGTGTGAAAGCATGTTGTTGTGAATTCAATGAAGTTTGAGGATATGTGACTTCGGATTGGTTTTCCCTCCTGACTTTCTTTCATCCATTTTCTATTCCGTTATTCCTTGGTGTTATCGAAGGAACCATTATGTGTTTATTATTTTCCATTCTAATATTATTTTGGGCTTGGTATTGTTGTTGCTTGTTCGGTTGTTGATGACAAAGTTTTGCGCACCTCACCATCTTATTGAATCAGAAGTCTCCTTCCGTACTGCCAACGTTATCTTGTCTCGAAGACTTTTCCTCTAACCCTAGGATATTTTCATTTTCCCAAACTTGCAGTAGGTGTCTGATATTGTTGAGTTGAAGTTCTGTTTCCTCTCAGTTCTCTTGTTCAATCTGGTAATGTGTTGTGATTGGGAATGTTGAACCAGTAATGGGTGCAAATTTTACTTGATGTCTGTGATAGTCGTGAGAAATTTTAATATGCATTAAATGCTCGCCGAGCGGTAATTTTGAGGTGGTTTTGGTTCTAATAATTTGAAATTAAGTGTGCCTTCGGAAAGTTGGCATCTGTGATGTGTTCTGTTTGGAAATTATATCTCTTGATATACGGCGGGTTATATTATCTACACTGTTACGTGGTTGGTCTTGAGGTGGTTTGGTAAGTACATGTGATGTATGCCTTAACTTAGTGTGTCACCAAGTTTAGTGTTCTGGTGGTGGGTACTGTTGTTTAACTTGACGTTGTGTTGTTGATATTGTGATGACGTTAACTGGTAACGGATTTCCGCTGAGTAGTGAATCTGTAATTGATTATTGCACTACTGATTGTATCTGGTGTCGAAAATTATACTTTCTAAAACTTGGACGTGTGCACTTATTTATGTGTCGTTCACTCTGTTTTGGTGGAATTTGGAGAGTTACTTATGTTTGTGCGGTTTACTCTTATACTACTCTGTAGCCAACCTATGCTCTTATGTGGTATGCTTCGGCCCAGGTTCAGTCGATGTAATGTTAAAAATTTAAAATTTGATCTGTTAATTGAATCTTACTTATCCGTTGAATGTATTCACCAATTTATCTTATTCTTCTTGTTTTCCTTCTTGTGTCTTGCGTCTTTATCTCGCGGTGTTGCCAATTTGATTTGTAGAGAAACAAGAGGCTGCATTTCTTACTGCTTAAAACCTGATGACAATATATCTGCGGTGAAAATTTAATTTTAGTGTTTGGTCAAAGGTATTTAAAATTGTAAAACACATTTAGGATACCTTTTGGTGAAGAATCTGATGGTTATGTAAAACTAATTACTAATGATGGGGATGCCGAAAACGGCTAGGTGTTAAATTGGAAGATATGTGTCTGGACATGAATGAACTTTGGAAATTATGAAAGGTGAATAATATTGATGAACCTTATTTGTTTTGAAACATATTGAAATTAGTAACCTCTGATAAGAAAGAAGGTGTAGAAAGGTAAAGGAATTTTACTCTGTTCATCCTAGGTGGGTCTGTGTGTAAAAGTTATGTTTAATGATTTTGCTGATGAACCTTTACTGCGTGGCTGTGGTTCTCCGAACTTTGATCTATTCTGGTGTGTGATGACATATTGTTTCTATATGGATCTTATCTGGCATTCTAGTGGTGTAATAAGATAGTTTTGGTGCGGTGATCATTATCTTATTTGGAGTCATTATTTGAAATTTAGTTTGTTCCTGCATCACCGCCCATGGAGGAAGTTTATCTTGGGTTTTCCAGGGGGAGGCTGTGCCGGTTGGCACATGATTTTAGCCTTTCCCTACTACATGTTAGGCCTGGGCTAAATGCCTTTGAAATTTATGTTATTTGGAAATCTTTTTCCTATTCACCTTTATTGGTGTACTGGGCGACTATGTCGCTGAATCTGTATGTATTCTGTCCATCTGTCCGTCGAGTGCCTTTATGTTTAATTGTTGTACGTCACCGTTTTCTCTTTTCCTTCTGGTCTGCTGTTGGGCCAGCTTGGGAGCGAGTTTGACTTGGTCCGGTAGTGAGCCCTAGACTCTGTTGTGGTAGCTCGCCTTGTAGCGTGTTTGATTCGATTGTCGGGAGCCATGTTGAAGACAAGCTTCATGTCGTTGTTCTGCATAAGAGTGTCCACCCACCGCAAAATGCCTGGGTAATCGCATAATTAATATGGGCCTATGGCCCGAAGTGATTTCTTTTAATTTCTACTTTTCCTTCTAGTATGTGGTGACGTGGATTATTTATTTAGCTTATATTGTGCTCCTCAAGGAAGTAAGTTGCTGTTTGCTATCTGACGCCATGCGTTAGCTGGACCTCATGGATCAACTGTAAGTTCTGTTAGTCAAACATGTTTTATTAAAATTTTCCTTCTGGACCTAAATTGCATCTTCTAGAAATCCTAAACCAAATTTGTGAACATTACGACGCTCTACGATCTCCTTTTCGGGGAACCCTTCATTTGTGCCTACTTGGAAACTTCATGTTTTAAAAGAAAATGCTCAGCTTACGGACTATGCAGTTAAAACTACATCTCCAATGGAAAAATACCTTTCGGCATGTGTTAAAATGATATGACCTTCTGTTTCAAAACGTATGGAAGTGGTTGCATTAATATGAATTTAAATCTTACAGGGGAAAACATGTAATGTTTAATTATATGAGATCGCAAGAATATCTCTGAGGATCAGATCTTGTTTTCTGTTTAATTTTACTCTTTGTGTTAATTTTTCTTATTCCTCGCGTAACGCTTTCTGTTATGTTTTCATGGATACCGACACCCATAGTAATGATGGTTTCCGATTATTTAAAAATGTTGATTTTATTTGGTTTTGAAATCCTACCACGCCACCTTTTGCTAGTATCCACTGATTTCCAAACATAATATATGTATTGTTAAATAATTTTGTTATTTTAATTCACTTCAGAGTTCATTTTCTCAACCTATCTTTAAGCTTTTCATTCAAAAGTTTTTTTTTTTGGGGTGCACCTCCTCAGACATTGTAATTTTTCTTGTATTGCCATGTGTTTATTTAGAAAATAATTTGTGATTTGAGCAATATAGTTTTTTTTAAAAAAAAGGCAAATTAAGCAGTGTTTTTCTTTCTTTCTTCAAACACTTGCCGCCACAAAAACCGCGAGGTTTCGGTCTAAATTGCCTCTGCTTATGGGCCTCTGTCTGCATTGGGTAAGTATCTACGCTTCCTGTTAAATATTTTCCTTGTTTGTGTTATTTCTTGTCCTTGTTTACTGGTACCAGTAATTGCCGGTACGAACTGGTAACATTACAAACAACTACGTAAATAAGATGACTCAGAGAGTAAGAAACGCTCGACTATGGTACGCGCATGACCTTATAAAACCTGACATAAAACCCACTACCTTATGGAAGTCAATCCGACAGTTTGGACTAAATAAACCGGACAAGGTAGATGATTTGGAGATTTCTCTTGATGAATTGAATAATCACTTTGTATCCTCCCATGTACAATTAAACGAAGAAGCAAAATAAAACCTTTTCAGTGAAAATCATAACACACCACCCGTAGGCAGAGACAAATTTTATTTTAGTTATGTCTCACCCCTGCATGTGAAAGCGGCTATCATGCAAATTAAAACTAAATCCAAAGGGGTGGACAATATAAGTATTATAATGCTAAAGAAAATTATCAATGCTATTATTCCAGTATTAATATTCATATACAACTTCTCCCATCAAAACAGTGTATTTCCAACTGTCTGGAAAATGGCCCTGGTGCATCCTTTACTGAAAACAAAATCTCCTAGACTAAATAGTGACTACAGACCTATTAATATACTGTTTATAATAGCCAAGGGGCTCGAACACATTGTGCATAATCAAATCATGAACTATCTTAACGACCACGACATACTAGACCCACACCAGTCAGGTTTCCAGTGCAATCACAGTACATGTACTGCCTTAGTAAGCGTGACTGATGATATAAGACAGGCTGTTGATGAGCAAAAACTGACAATTCTAGTATTATTGGACTTCAGCAAAACATTTGACTCTGTAGACCATGAGTTGCTCCTATCCAAACTTTATTGCCTAGGATTCTCCTCCAGTACTCTGAGATGGATGGGAGCCTATTTACATTAACGTGAACAATGTGTCGTCAATCAAGGTACCTTTTCTTTATGGCAATATGTGAAAACAGGTCTCCCACAAGAGTCAACCCTAGCTCCCTTGCTATTTTCTGTCCATATCAATGACTTTGCTAAACAGTTGACACATTGTAAATGTCACATTTATGCTGACGACGTACAATTTTACATCCATGCAAAACCAACAGATGTTTCGAAAGCAATCAAGCAAATTAACATGGATCTAGAGGCCATAAGCACATGGTGTTCCCAGTACGGACTTATTTTAAACCTGAAAAGTCCCAAACCATAGTAGTTGACCACCCAAGACTTATTTCCAGTAATTACCGCATGTTCATCCCTGACGTACGACTTCAAAACCAAGCTTTACCCTTTTGCAAGAGCGTAAAAAATCTCGGAGTAATCATTGACCAGCACTTCTCATGGATGGATCAGACAATATCTGTGAGTAGATTAATTTTTGCAATGCTGCACATATTAAACAATTTCAAATTTACTTTCCCGTTCAATTTAAGGAAGAAACTAGTTGAAACCCTCGTTCTTCCAATATTCAATGTGACGTGGTTTACAAAGACGCGAAAACCAAGCTTGAAGATAAACGACAATGTGCACAGAATGCCTGTGTAAGATTTATATGTAATCTGAAATATTCAGATCGTGGTACCCAACCTTATATCGACCTCGGATGGCTACGCCTTGAAGACAGACGCAAGATGCATACCCTGACTTCAATCCCCATCTTACCTCTATGAACGATTTCATAGCCTTTCTGTACACCAGAGCACTGAGCTCCTCATTGCTAGCTATTCCTCAACCTACAGCAATTCATTCACTGTTGTGGCCAGCCGTGAATGGAACTTCCTACTGCAGGAGGTCAGAGGGATGTCAAACCACGGAAGATTTATAAAAGTATGTGCTCAAAATATCTCTACGAAATGAGCTCATAGTGCGACAGATTTCTTCTTCTTCACCTTCTACTTCTTCTCCTCGTCCTGGTTTTCTTCTTCTTCTATCTGTTACCGTGGAACAGAGAGGTGAAAGAAGGTGCGCTCTATGTTTGATATTCATTTAAAACTTTAAAATTAAGGTTATATTTCTTTTCAGATCTTAAATTTTAACAAATAATAAGATTTCAGGTACAGAGCTAGTTTGGTACAAAATAGAAAAGCAGAAAAACCTAGTAAAAGGTTAGTTAAAAAATTCGAGCTTCCAGCTCCCTATTTATAGAAGTCCCTACATCACTAATGTAGCATTCGGACAGATAGTCAAGGAGACGAATCTCCCAGTTAGTTTCACAGGAAATTTCAATAACAATCTTCAAGAGCACTTTGCTCCAATGGTTACCTTCCAAAGGCACCACACAAAGAAGAAAAGAGCCTCA
Source organism: Anabrus simplex (assembly GCF_040414725.1). NCBI lineage: Eukaryota > Metazoa > Arthropoda > Insecta > Orthoptera > Tettigoniidae > Anabrus > Anabrus simplex. The sequence goes on from NC_090269.1 coordinate 454,052,099, forward strand.
ATGCTCTACAGACTATGCTCCCAAACCCTTACAGCCTACTCAAGGCAACCATTATATTTTACACTTAGGATTAGAGCATCTTTGCTCAATAAAATTTCAATTTCAGGCCTCTCTACAATTTAGAAGACCGAGGGGTATCCACTACCCGCTCTAACGGGCCTTCGTGGAAAGCAACAGGTTCAATTACTGGCCCAAAGATCAAAATGTCCTTGCGCTCCTTGAAACCAAAGATGATGCAGAGGCTACTGAGGTCACTAGATGGACAAGGCACAGTCACCTCAGGAAACTCGAGAGGATGTCACACTCTCTGTTCCCAAATTTCAGTTAAGTACGAACTTTTACATGAGACGAAAGAGAAGTTTACATTTTTGGGAATGGGGTGTTACATAGTTAAAGATTGGAACCTTCCCCCCGAGTTTAGCTGGCAGGGGATGTTCTGGTCGCCGACGGATGAGACCGCTGCCTCCTCTCTTAACACACGCTCTGTAACACGGCGATCAATTCGAAAAAGCATCTGCTTTGATACCCGAGAGGAAGGTTTGAGAAGGCCCTGGACTAAAACCAGACACACCCTCTCATTTTTATTGGACAATCGGAAAGTTACAAGGAGCCTATGATTGGCTGAAAAATAAATACACAAAATTTCTGATTGGCCAGAATCCATAGTTGGCAGTATGAGTAAGAAATGTTGCAAACCTTGAAGTAACGAAAGTCAATTCAGTTCAGGAAACCTGTGGACACAAAATTTCTTTACATTTCTAGTTGTTCCACTTTGCACCAGAGTGCATGACATCAGTTCCTTAATAAAGACATCTGCAGAAAAAAGTTCCAACTTCTTGAAATTGCTGTTGTAAACTTTAAGTGTTAGATAACATTCTTCCAGGTACTTCATTTAAATGCATGGGGTTGAGATGTACCTCCCAGTACAGTATCACTCATCAGTAGTGTTAGAGTGTACTCAGCTGTGGTTCCCTGCATAGCTAACCTTATCCCAATTCCCATTTTGTATTTTTTTTGGTGGCAATAAAATCATCAAAACTGTAACATTCGTTAGTTTGATATATTTATGGAATTTGCCCTATTAATTGTAAATACTAGTAGGTTTGTCTATATTATTATTATTATTATTATTATTATTATTGCAATTCGTTGTACGTTAAATTTTTCACAGGTATTATATTATTATACTCAGGAAATGAAATGTTAATTTATATTGTGTTCTACAATAGATATTTTATGTACAGTACGATAGCACGGTAGCTTAGTAATTTGTTTTTTTTAAAATTCAGTATTCAAATATTTTTATTTTATGTTATTGATGCATTTCACTGGTTAAGTGCAAGTCAGGGACACATGTCCCTAACTTTGCCACCCAAAATAAACAATATCTACCTGTCCCAGTTCTGTTCTGCGTATTTCTGGGGGTCTGGTTGACCGTGACTCATTGTTGCAACATTACCAATCCAGTGAATCATCCTGCCTCCATCTCCTTTCATACCCGTGTACATTGCCTTCTCTACATCCTTCTCTGCCGCCCTTTTCTTTTCAGTTTTCTCTTCATTATTTTGACATGACGACTTGTAATACCAATATAAATGGTCCGTTATTGGACATTATAAATTTTCCAGCTAACTCATTCCTGGTTGCCAGCATTTCGCCCCTGTGTGCTAGACTGGGCTCATCAGTTGGTACCTAGCACACCTTCCAAGACGACTTGTACCACATGAACGGGCTATTTTCAGTGTTATGGACTCAAGCGTGTGTCATACTTCTCTGCCCAACTTTGATTATTATCAAGACTTATTATTATTGAACAACATCCATCCCTACAGTTATTTTCTCCATTTTTTGTTGAAATCCATATTTCCAATAATCGAGCTCTACTTGCATTCCTGATCAAGTTATACTTCCATTATTCTAAGACAGACATTTTACTTAAGTTACAAGGTCATTGTAATGAATTTTTTAATAGATTATTATTTGTGTATTTGTATTAATTTATTTTTAACCTCACTTCACTGACATATTTATGTTGTGTTAATGTGAGGAGGGATTAAATATAATGGGATTTTATTTTTCATTTAAATTCATTTGTTGAAAATCCAAGGAAATTACAATTTATTTCTCTGCACAGTTTCCTGCTTTGGAAATGCACTTGTCCTAGCATATGGGCAGCTGTTTGATGCCCTCATCGTAAAAAGAACAGGGCCGTGTCACCAACCGGTTGAGCACGAAGTCTTCCACACTCTCGTCATCTTCAAATCGTTGCATTCTGGAGGTTCTTCAAGCGATCCAAACAAATGGAAATCGCAGAGTGATAAGTGTGGGCTGTAAGGAGGATGATCAAGTGCAGTCCAGTGCATTTCCTGTAGCTTGGAGACAGTTAGAGCTGCAGTAAGGGGCCGCGCATTGTCGAATCGGTGGTTCTTGTCTTTTGTAGTGATATGCAACCCTCGCCCTGTTCAACAGATCACAATAAAAACCAGCATTGATTGTGTGTCACTGTTGCAAACACTCAATCAGCAAAATGCCTCGTTTATTAAAAAAAAACCAGTTGCAAGAACGTTGCCTGCTGACAGTCGAGTCATGACTTTCACTGGTGCTGCGTCCCCTTTCCTCCGCCACTCCTTACACACATGCATCCTTCACATTGTTTGATCACCGAACTGTGCAGTCAATCTCTGGCGAATTTGCGCCGCTGGAATTCCCTCACGAGCAAGAAATTTTATGATTATGCATTGTGCAGTGGAGGGCTACACATGTTGCTCCAACATTGTGATCATAACTCACAAAATGGCGGGAAATATCAAACAGCACGCTCTCCCTACTAGCGGTCCTGCCTAAGCATAGCAGAAGCGCACTGCCAATCTTGCCAATTGTTGCTGTTCAGGAATAAAAGTCTCCATTATATTTGATCGGCCTCCATATGTTTTAATTTAGTTTACTGTCCTAATTAAAGTTTACGGAGCAAGTTGGCCATGTGGTTGGTCGCGTGCAGCTGTGACCTTGAAATTGGGAGATAATGGATTCAAATCCCACTCTCGACAGCCCTGAAGATGAATTTCCATGGTTTCCCATTTCCACACAAGACAAATGTTTGGGCTGTACCTTAATTAAGGCCATGGCCACTTCCTTCACCCTCCTAGGCCTTCTGTATGCCATCCTTACTATACCCCACCTGCGTCCAGGCCGACGTAAAGATTTCCCGGTCAGCTTCTCAGGGAAACATCATAATTTCATTTTTGTAATGTGGGATCCAAGAAAGATCATCTTCCTGTCGTATTGAATAGTATATCATCAATCACGACCCTGCAGAATAGACGTCTCCACCTGACACACCTTGACAAAGTGTTAAGACCGCATATACAAAACCTTAATTCTATCTACCCTACTCTACAATAATCCTAGTAAATAATAAACACAATTAACACTTATTTCTACTTATTTATTATATATAATTTGAAGAAAAATAATATATGGGAAGAGAACAATGTGTTCCTGTACGTCTCATTTTCTCTGATGAAATAAATATCGAGTGAAAATATTCATTTGTACTCTAGTCCTTCTTATTTACACTTCATCTGTATTATAGTCATAGGTTCCTTTAAATTAAAACAGTTGGTCATTCTCTAAACCTGGCACTTCTCATCATTCTGATCTACTGTACCCTACAGGGCATAAACAACAATACACAACCGCACTTACCTTCTTACCTGTTACAAGATAAATGCACGAGCTTAACTGCAGTCGGCAGAAGGTCGTTTACAGGGTTCTTGTGACGAGAGTATGGTAGGAAAAATTGCACAATTACATTAAACTACAAAATGAGGAACACTTTCACTATCATCTAATTTTTGAGCATAAGTTTCTGTATTCATAAATTCAGGTTATTTACAATAACTGCACCAGTAGTGCCAAAAATAAATGCCCCAAAGGCTTACATCTACGATTTTAAAGACAAAAAATACAGGTGTTTGATGATGCTGTGCGGAAGAGTAGATAAGTGAACCCAAGAAAGGAAAGGATGTGTCCCTTACATGGAACAGCACCCCTATACCTACAAATAATAAGACATGATTGTAGAATTAGAAATGTTCCGCAGGAATAAAGCTATTATTGAAAGTTCTTTTCCACCCTGGGAAGAATATATACACCTAAATAGTAGCACAACACGTATAAACAACAACTAAGATACATACACTATAGCCATATCTCTCGACATTATGGATGTGAACTCATGTCCACCAAGCACTCTTTATGTCTGCTAGATAGACTATCACTATACAGTACGTGGTACCAAGATAATTTATGTATAATACACAACAATATGAATGCGTAACTGAAAAGGAAAGAAAGGCAAAAAAATAAAGGAAGCAACTCTGTCCTCAAACACATCTCTGCCAGAAGGAGAACGTCATCATTACCCAAGCTATTTAAAGATGGCCGCGCCTTCGCCCAGGGTGCGGGCCGTGCATTGACCTGTTTCGTCCAGTCATGAGAGGCATCGCCCTCGCCAAAAAAAAATTCGTAAACACCGACCGCCTGTGACCCAGTATCCTGGTTCTCGGGCTCTGAGAGCTAAGCTCTCAAAGGCGCTTTTATTTATCTACGCTTGACAAAGCAATGGCCACATAAATAAGTGAGGAAACACATCTCACTCGATGTATCCGACTTCACTAACAAACCACCAGGGGCCCCATTTATATGACATAAAGTATTCTACCATACTACACCCCATAAAATCAACATCGTCATTTTATACGACGGGTTCACTGTAACCTTAGGTCTGCGGTTCAGGCCCGTGTTTGGCAGAGCAAGACAGAGTCACCAATTTAATGCCACCGCCTACGTTATAGCTTAATTTTAACTAAAGTCACATAAGTGAAGCCATGCATATTATTCTAATACAGTTAGCATGCAAACATTAAGTTACGCAGATGTGTTTACCCTTTCCCCAAAGAATGAAATGGTAAATTACTCTAAGTAACCCTATCGTCCAAGAAAACTTATCCAACGACTGACACCAAGGATTATACGGATCCAAATACACTCAAACGAACTCACGTCCTACAAGGCACTCTACTACATGCCACGTGATCTAACTTATATCGTTGTCTGCTTTATAAGAAAAAAATTCTATGTATATATTACGATTAAAGTACATCAAAATAACCTTAATACACAGCCCGACAGGCTACAACCAAATCATATACTAATATTTACAAATTTAGATTCTCTTATTTCTGCATAACACCCCAGTCCTATTACATGCTTATAGACATATGGTTCACTTATCTATCATTATGATGAGCTCCTCCTCCCTCCATCTGGGTTAGGCTGTGTTTGTTCAGCCCATCATGGTAGCGGCCTTGTCCTGGGTCGATCCTCTGGGTCCGGTCTCCACGTACAGCTGGTTCATGGTGCCTTCTTCTTGAGGGATGAATCGTTCAGGGTAACGTCTTCTTGAAGCTACGTTCCGAAGATCTTGCACCACACGTCCCTCAGAACACGTCCCGGGCCTTTACTATAATGAAATGCCTAATTTATTCACAGCACATCATTCCGGTCTTTTATTCAGTGTTGGAGCTAGAATGCAATACTGACAATCTGTGACATTAACACTCCTTGTCCCCTATTATCATGTAGCCGTATACTAATGAGCCCGTGCACTATATCCCCTATCTGCTTTCAGCAACCAACCTTTCGAGTCACTTATTATGCTTTCACGCTTGTCTGAATCAAATTCATAAGTCTAGCAGAAATAAGTACAGATTTCTTAAGCTTATTGTTCGCACTTCCTGTGCACCTCGCAAGATTCGCCTTTACTGCCTCATATTGAAGTCTATATACGGCGTTCCTTTACTGCCAATTAATTAGTCACTCGTAGGTTCACTGTTAAATATCTAAATATTACCACCCATATTAATTTTATTACGAGAAAGTTTATATATCACCGATCCACTGGATCAATGTTAGCGCACTGCACTCATCACTCACAGTCTTTGTCCTAAACACAGGTTTCTGGTGCAATACATGCAGACGCGTACGGGCAGCAACGTGATTCCCCCTTTCCATATCTCTCGGCTCTTATAGAAGGCAGGAACCCACGCAACGCCCTGGGAAGCCCCGGGAAACAACTTGAGATTGGCATGCGGCCTCCAAATATTTTCTCACGGTGGTCGGCTTACTACGTATTTATGTATCTAATTATTTGTTAACAGACTTTGATGTATTGTTGGCTGCGTAAAATTCTGGCGATAATTTCCATCCTTTCACTGTTCTGGAAAAACTTCAAATCGAGGAAATATGGCTCAATTCCCGTGATGTGGCGAAACTGCCTGCTCCCGCTTAAAATATTGTTAGGGTGGCGCGGGGGCTTCCCATAACAAAATCTTATCTCTCTTTCTCTCTTCCACATATATTCTTTCTCGCTCGTACACAGCCACACCCGCGCTCTGTATAACATCATGCCCTCACACTCGGTGTCCTGTTGCGTAATCTTATTTCAGCGTTAAATATCCTTTCTCATAATTGAACAGAATGGTACACTACTTTCTTCATTCCATCTTTGCTCTACTCCTCTGTCAGAAAATTGGAGTTTAATATCAGTAGTAAAATGCCCTAACTAAAGTATTATCTATTTAGATTGACTCAAATCTGAATCTAAACTGATCTACATCACATAATTCTAAAGTTTCAATCTGAATCTCATCATTTATAATCTTTATTATATGAAATTTTATTGCCTGCCACCGTATCATCTGTAATTTTATCATGTTGTTGTTTGAGTCATCAGTCCATAGACTGGTTTGATGCAGCTCTCCATGCCACCGTATCCTGTGCTAACCTTTTCATTTCTACGTAACTATTTCATCCTACATCTGCTCCAATCTTCTTGTCATATTCATATCTTGGTCTACCCCTACCGGTCATGCCACCTACACTTCCTTCAAAAACCAACTGAAGAAGTCCTGGGTGTCTTAAGATGTGTCCTACCATTCTATCTCTTCTTCTCGTCAAATTTAGCTAAATCGATCTCCTCTCACCAATTCGATTCAGCATCTCTTCATTCGTGATCCGTTCTATCCTTCTCACCTTCAGCATTCTTCTGTAACACCACATTTTGAAAGCTTTTATTCTCTTTCTTTCTGAGCCAGTTATCGTCCATGTTTCAGTTCCATACAGTGCCACGCTTCACACGAAAGTCTTTCTAATTCCGATATCAATGTTTGAAGTGAGCAACATCTTCCTTCCCTGTGCTAGTCTGCACTTTATATCCTCCTGTTAGTTATTTTACTACCCAAGTAACAATATTCATCTACTTCCTTCAAAACTTCATTTCCTAATCTAATATTTCCTACATCACCTGCCTTCGTTCGACTGCACTCCATTACTTTTGTTTTGCACACATTTATTTTCATCTTGTACTCCTTACCCAAGACTTCGTCCATACCATTCAGCAGCTTCTCGAGATCCTCTGCAGTCTCAGATAAAATAACAATATCATTGTCAAATCTCAAGGTTTTGATATCCTCTTTTTGGATTGTGATTCTCTTTCCAAATTCCTCTTTGATTTCCTTTACTGCCTGTTCTATGTAAACATTGAAAAGGAGGGAGAACAAACTGCAGCCTTGCCTCACTCCTTTCTGGATTGCTGCTTCTTTTTCATACAGATTTTTATACAGATTGTAGATAATTCTTCTATTTCGGTATCTGATCCTAATCACCTTCAGAATGAAATGAAATGTCGTATGGCTTTTAGTGCCGGGATATCCCAGGACGGGTTCGGCTTGCCAGGTGCAGGTCTTTCTATTTGACACCCGTAGGCGACCTGCGCGTCGTGATGAGGATAAAATGATCATGAAGACAACACATATACCCAGCCCCCGTGCCATTGGAATTAACCAATTAAGGTTAAAATCTCCGAGCCGGCCGGGAATCGAACCCGGGACACTCTCAACCAAAGGCGAGTACGCTGATCGTTCAGCCAACGAGTCGGACACCTTCAGAATCTTGAATAGCTTGCTTCAGTCAACAATATTGAATGCCTTTTCTAGATCTACGAATGCAAGGACTGCTTCACGTATTCCTACATTTCTTCTGAAGCCAAATTGATCTTCTCCCAACTCAGCTTCAACTTGTTTTTCTATTCTTCTGTAAATAATACGTTTAAAATTTTGCTGGCATGAGACACTAAACTAATGGTGCGGTAGTTTTCACACCTGTCAGCACCGGCTTTTTTGGGAATGGGTATAACAACATTCTGCCGAAAATCGGATGGGAGTTCTCCTGTCTCGTACATCTTGCACTCTAAATGGAATAACCTTGCCATGCTGGTTTCTCCTAAGGCAGTCAGTAATTCAGAGGGAATGCCATCAATTCGAGGTGCCTTGTTCCTATTTAGGTCACTCACAGCTCTGTCAAACTCTGACCTCAAAATTGGATCTCCCATTTCATCAGCAACAACAGCCTCTTCATGTTCCACAACCAAACTATATACATCTTCAATCAAATCAGTCAAAACTGATCTGCATTTAGGGCAGTTGCCCAGATGGCAGATTCTCTACCTGTTGTTTTTCTAGCCTTTTCCAAAATGATTTCAAAGAAATTGGAAGTTTATTGAACATCTCCCTTGATAAGTTACTCCAATCCCTAACTCCCCTTCCTATAAATGAATATTTGCCCCAGTTTGTCTTCCTGAATTCCAACTTTATCTTCATATTGTGATCTTTCCTACTTTTATAAACGCCACTCAAACTTATTCGTCTACTAATGTCATTCCACGCCATCTCTCAGCTGACAGCTCGGAACATACCACTTAGTCCAGCAGCTCTCCTTCTTTGTCTCAATTATTCCCAGTTGTAACGCAACTCTTTTGTCTGCAATCACGCAGAACAAATCGAGCTGCTTTTCTTTGGATTTTTCCATTTCTTGAATCAGGTAATCCTGGTGAGGGTCACATACACTGGAACCATACTCTAGTTGGGGTCTTACCAGAGACTTATATGCCCTCTCCTTTACATCCGTACTACAACCCCTAAACACCCTCATAACCATGTGCAGAGATCTGTGCCCTTTATTTACAATCCCTTTTATGTGATTACCCCAATGAAGATCTTTCCTTATATTAAAACCTAGATACCTGCAATGATCCCCAAAACGAACTATCACCCCATCAACGCTGTAATTAAAACTGAGAGGTCTTTTCCTATTTGTGAAACTCGCAACCTGACTTTTAACCCAGTTTATCAACATAGCATTGTCTGCTGTCCATCCCACAACATTTTCGAGATCACTTTGCAGTTGCTCACAATCTTGTAACTTATTTATTACTCTATAGAGAATAACATCATCTGCAAAAAGCCTTACCTCTGATTCCACTCCTTTACTCATATCATTTATATATATAAGAAAACATAAAGGTCTGATAATACTGCCTAGAGGAATTCCCCTCGTAATTATTACAGGGTCAGATAAGTCTTCACCTACTCTAATTTACTGAGATCTATTTTCTAGAAATATAGCAACCCATTCAGTCACTCTTTTGTCTAGTCCAGTTGCACTGATTTTTGCCAGTAGTCTCACATGATCCACCCTATGAAATGCTTTAGACAGGTCAATCGCGATACAGTCTATTTGACCTCCTGAATCCAAGATATCTGCTATATCTTGCTGGCTTTACGTTGATACAACTGTTGGATATGTTCCTGCCATCTTTCTGCTTTGTCTTCTTTCCCTAGAATCGGCTGTCCACCTGAGCTCTTAATATTCATACACCTAGATTTCCTTTCTCCAAAGGTTTCCTTGATATTCCTGTATGCAGCATCTACCTTTCCTAGGACCATACAACCTTCGACATCCTTGCATTTCGCCTTCAGCCATTCTTCCTTAGGTACCTTGCACTTTCTATCCACTTGATTCTTTAATCGCCTGTATTCTTTTCTGCCCTCTTCATTTCTAGCATTCTTGTATTTTCGTCGTTCATCAGTCAGGTCTAGTATCTCCTGAGTTATCCACTGATTCTTAGTTGATCTTTTCTTCCTTCCTAACATTTGTTCATTTTTCATGACTATCCTCTCTTCCTCTATTGTATTTCCTTCAGCCTTTTCATTTAGCCCTTGTGCAACATGTTCCTTGAAACAATCCCTCACACTCTTTTCTTTCAACTTGTCTAGATCCCATCTTTTTGCATTCTTTCCTTTCGTCAATTTCTTCAACTTCAGATGGCATTTCATGACTAACAAGTTGTGGTCAGAGTCCACGTCTGCTCCTGGGAAAGTTTTGCATTCCAACACCTGGTTTCTGAATCTCTGCCGAATCATAATGAAGTCTATTTGATACCTTCCTTTGTCCCCAGGTCTCGTCCACGTATACAGCCGTCGTTTGTGGTGTTTGAACCAAGTATTGGCAAGGATTAAATTATGATCGGTGCAGAATTCAACCAGCCGACTTCCTCTTTCGTTCCTTTGTCCCAATCCGAATTCTCCTACTTTATTACCTTCTCTTCCTTGGCCTACCTCTGCATTCCAGTCTCTCTTCACAATTAGATTCTCCTCTCCTTTTACATATTGTATTAAATCTTGTATCTCTTCATATATTCTTTCGATTTCCTCATCATCCGCTGAAGTAATAGGCATATAGGCCTGCACGATTGTGGTTGGCATTGGTTTTGTTTCTATCTTGACGACAATGATTCTTTCACTATGCTGGTCGTAGTAGCTTACCCGCTGCCCTATTTTCTTGTTCATTATTGAACCAACTACTGCATTACCCCTGTTCGGTTTTGTGTTGATAATTCGGTAGTCACCTGACCAATAATCCTGTTCTTCCTGCCAACGTACTTCGCTTATACCAACTAAGTGCGATTTCGGAATTGGTGCGGGAATTTGGCTTCACACGATCAACCGTGTCCAGGGTCTATCCTGAATGGTTGAATGCGGGTGTCACCGTCCACAACAGACGAACGACCGGTAACTGTGACCGGCGACGTCTGAGACAGATTGTCAATAGTGACAGACGGGTAACCGTGCAACAAATCACGGCTCAATTCAACACAGGCCGTGCTAGACACGTCTCCCAGAGGACAATCCGTAGGGACATGGGTTCTATGGGGTACGGGAGCCGGCGCCGCACACGGGTGCCACAGTTAACCCAACGTCATCGGACACAACGACGCGCATTTGTCGGCATTCACCAGGGATGGACACTGGAACAGTGGCGTAACGTGATATTGTCGGACGAATCACGATTTCGATGGGAGGCACCGTGTATGGCGCAGACCACATGAAGCGATGGATCCCGCCTGCCTCGAAGGTGTGGTCCAGGGCGCTGGTGTCTCTGTTATGGTCTGGGGTGCATTTTCCTGGTTTGGAATGAGCCCCTTGGTTGTTCTGGAAGAGACTTTGAATGGTACGCGGTATGTTGAGCTGCTCGGAGACCATCTCCACCCATTTTTGGCCTTCCAGTGCTCAGACGGTTCTGTGGTATTTCAAGATGATAACGCACCGCCACATCGCTCCCACGTTGCGCGGGAATTGTTCCAGGAACATGCAGCGGAGGTCCAACGAATGCCATGGCCACCCAGGAGCCCCGATATGAAACCTATCGAGCATATCTGGGATGTCCTGGAACGCAGGCTCTGTGCCATGGATCCTGCACCCACGAACAGACGAGCATTGGCGGCCGGTCTGCAAGCGATTTGGTGTCAGCTGCGTCCAGAGGACTACCAGGGACTTGTCGACACTCACTGCAGTTCGCAGGGCCAGAGGAGGCCCCACACGCTATTAGGTGACTACCCCATGACATTTGCTAAGTCAGTGTACATGCCTCCTAAAAACAATCTACACCTCACACAGCATGTATCCTTCCCAATATTTCTGAAATACGACAAAATCGCCCTTCCGTATGACTTGGGACCTTACATGTATACACAATATACTCTCTTATGGCATTGATGTTAGAGTTTACTTGAGACGAATGTCACGTCCTGCCTATGAATTAGCACAAATATCATTTGTCAGTTCAAATTAGTTTCTGTAGGTCATGTTTGGCACCTGAATTAAATTCGACTGGCAATTGAAATATAATGAAGTGAATGAACCGTTTATAAGACGACCAAGTGGTGCAGTGGCAACAGTAACATCTGACTAGAAAGTGTCCGGGAAAATATACAAATAAGGCAACTTTAAAACTGGATTAAGACATGTCAAGGAGATCACACAAATTATATCATTCACCCCCACCTAGATAATAGTCCTTAAGGTGGGCGGGACAGCGACGGATTCTTGTGCTCCGTCTCCGTAGGTGGTCAGAAGTGGGAGAGGCGGTTGGACCTCTTTCTTCTGACCTTGATGATTCAGGAGATCTCGTCTCGCATGGAGCTGGATCTGAGGATCCGGGTGAGGAGGCAGGGGTCTGGCAATGTTCTGGGCTTCCATGGGAATGTTGTCCATCTATTACTCCTCCGGCATCTTCTTCCTCCCTTTCTTCAGAAATGCCTACTGAAGAAGGCAATGGTGCCTGGTCTCTAGTCGAAACAGTAGTTTCCCTTCCATCTTGGTGTTGTATATGAGCATACACGGGATTTGCTTCAAGTAGAGTAACTTCTTCCACGAGTGGTCCGTACTTAGATTGCCTGGCATGCTTCCTTAGGAGTATTGGACCTGGAGTCAGAAGCCATGAGGGAACTGAGTGTCCATAACTGGATTTTCTCTGGTGCTTAAACATCCGCTCGTGGGGAGTTTCATTGGTAGTAGTACACAGAAGTGATCTGACGGTATGGAGGGCATCGTGTACAACTTCTTCCCACTGTTGGATATCTATTCCTCTTGATTTCAAAGCGAGTTCTATAGTTTTCACACACAGCTTATAATGACGCCATTAGTATCTTGGTTAGTATTGTTTCCAAGCCCGTGAACGAAATATTTGCTCGACACAAATTGGCAACTATGAAACAGCTATCTGGCGAAACTGTATCGATATATATATATATATATATATACAGTCTTTAAAGCTTCTGAGCAAGGATTGTAATTTTAAAACTCTGACGGCAGAAGTTAACAGAGACGATTGTATTCGCTATGCTTTTATTGCCGGCCTTTTCGACTCCGACAGAGGTTATTGGAGAATCCTAATCTTACTCTCGAGGAGGCTGTAGAGTCGGTACTGGAACAATGCATTCAGTACCAAGAACCTGCGTTAGTCAATACTGTCCAGGAGCATCGTTTCTCTAGTTCATCTCACTTAATCGGCGAAAGACGTGAATATAGCTCGGCGGGTAGTGAAATATCAGGTGAGGTTGTCGCCGCAACAACAAAGAAATGCTACTTCTGTGGATTTAATTATCACAACAGAAACTCTTGTCCAGCAAGGGAGGCCATCTGCCGTGCCTGCTCAAAAATCGGCCACTATGCGAAGGTGTGTAAGAGCTCAAAATCTTCAAGCTCCAACAAATTTTGCCATTGTCATACCATACTTTTAGCTTCTATTTCTCCATTGGGTTGTTTATATAAAGCTATAATACCCATCGGATTGAATGGAATGAAGACCAACGCTCTTGTTGATACGGGCAGTTCAACAAATTTCATTTCCGAGAAGCTGGTCCAAAAGCTCAAAGTACCTATTTCTGCTAGTGGCCTCACTGTTACTATGGCTTCAACGTCGCTTAGCTCTCTAGTGAAAGGAGCCGGTTCTGTAGATATAACAATTGAAGACCACATTTACAAAGATGTTGAACTTAACATTTTGACAGACCTTTGCTCTGACGTCATTTTAGGACATGATATACTTGGCCGTCATTCATCTGTAGAGATTAAGTTTGGGGGTCACAGAGAACCTCTGAGTATCTGCGGATTAACAGTCGCGAAGGTCGAACCTGTTCGACTTTTCCGAAATATACCTCCATGTTGCAAGCCAATCGCCATAAAGTCCCGCCGCCGCACAGCAACTGATACCAAACTCATTGAACAAGAAGTTCAGCGACTTCTGAATGAGGATGTCATAGAAGAAAGCTTTTCACCATGGCGTGCTCAGGTTCTTGTTACCCAATAAGAAAACCACAAGCGCCGTATGGTAGTTGACTAATCACGAACAATAAATCAGTATACCGAGCTAGATGCTTACCCACTCCCACGTATCGAGGATATAGTCAACAAGGTAGAAAATTATCAAGTGTTCAGTTCAGTTCATTTGAAAATCGCCTATCACCAGATCCCCATCTGTGAGGAGGATCGCCCTTACACAGCAATCGAGGCATGCGGTAAACTTTGGCAGTACAAACGGTTTCCATTTGGCCCCACAAATGGAGTACCTTTTTTCCAAAGAACAATAGATACGATCATCAAAAATGAAAGACTCAATGGGGTTACTGCTTACCTAGACGATATCATTGTGGGTGGCAAGACCAAGGAAGAACACGGTTCGTGGAAAAGTATGAATTCACGATCAACGAGAAGAAGAGCGCTTATTCGGCGAAAGCAATAAAGCTACTGGTTTATATCATCTCGCCCAGATCCCGACCGATTGCTCCCACTGCTTCTCTTCGAAGAGCGATGGGCATGTTCGCTCATTTTGCCAACTTCATCCCAAGATTCTCCCAGAAAATACATAACCTTTCAAGTGGTAGTTTTCCATTAAATGACAAAGCTATTGAGGCATTTAAAGCGCTGAAAGATGATGTGATAAATGCACTGGTATCAGCTATAGATGATAAAGCTATGTTCACTGTAGAGACTGATGCTTCAGAACACGCCATTGGAGCAACACTAACACAAAATGGACGCCCCATTGCGTTCTTCTCTCGCACACTCAACCGATCTGAACAACGATATTCATCCGTGGAGAAAGAAGCGCAGGCTATCATTCAATCCGTGAAAAATGGAGACATTTCCTGCTAGGAAGACACTGACCAGAAGTCAGTAGCCTTTATGTTTGACACTAGACATCTTGGTAAGGTGAAGAATGAGAAGACTTGAACTCTCGTGTTTTGATTATGAAATAGTTTACAGACCAGGACAACATAACGAAGCTGCAGATGCCTTCTCCAGAGTTTGTTTGGAAATTCAGTGTTGCGGACCTAAACTGAAAATCCTCCATAAAGCTTTATATCACCCCGGTATAACACGGCTTAGTCACTTTATTAAGTCGAAGAACTTGCCTTATTCACTAGAAGATGTAAAGAAGGTCATATCAGCTTGTAAAATTTGTGCTGAAATGAAACCTAGATTCATCAGGCATGAAGGCAATCTCGTCAAAGCTACCCGTCCCTTTGAGCGCTTCAACATGGACTTTAAGGGACGTCTACCATCCAAATCTAGAAACCGTTTATTAGATGATGAATATTCCAGATTCTCCTTCGCCTTTCCTTACCCAGATGTCACCACGTCCACAGTTATTTCTAAACTTAAGAAGAAGGCAATGGTGCCAGGTCTCTAGTCCCTTCCATCTTGGTGTTGTATACTCGGGATTTGCTTCAAGGAGAGTAACTTCTTCTCCGAGTGGCCCTTAGAATTTTGAAAACAAGGATCTAATCTCGCATCCGTCACCGCTCTGAGTTGATTTCTTTTTCTCAGCTACTGGATGCGATCCTGCGGCCGGTCAGTGGTCCTCTGCGCGCCATCTCTGCGCCTCATGTAATTCTGGGCAATCTACTCCCACGTTTAGCAAGACTCTATGATGTCAGACTCGTTCATGAAAACATACAAGAACATTCGGATGACAGAATACATAATTATTACTTCTCGTGCTACTTGTGACGTGAGCATATATATAAATATATGGATATAACTTCTGCTTATTAATTATATTTTGTTTCGACTAATAATGAACCTTAGGTAATTAATTCTGCTTTTTCCTTTCTTGTAGTGGATTGCCTAGAGGAACGATTAGCCCTCTCGATGCTTCCCGATATAATGGTCCAGATATCTTTCCATTATTATTTCTTTTTGAAATGACGGATTTTCTTGCCTATTTCTCTCTGCGCATATACTCTCTAGCATACAATCCCTCTCTAATCTTCCTTTCAACAAGTTTTCTTGATGTACAGCGATGTGATATTATCTTCTTCACGGTTTTATCCTTTCGTTCTCAGTAAAGAATGATTCATAACTCAATTATTTTAAAAACAATTCATATTCCGTTCCGGGGTTCTTATACACAGCCCATGCCTTCTATTATGCACTCCATCTGAGTTCGGTGACACTTTGCGCTCATTTATTCTGCTTGAAGTCACCGTCGTCCATTTTGTCTGTCCCGATCTCCTTTATATTTTCTCATCAACTACAGCGTCATTTCACCTCCCAGTTTGTTTTATATATATTGCTTGCGATATATTTAGAATTTTTGTTTCATTTGTTGTTCAATGTACCTTTACGCTATTCAGCTTCGTTCTTCTGAATTCCGTTTGTATTTTGTAGCTCAAATGTATAATAATTTTCAGTTTTATTTCAGCAAGTGACCTTCTCTTTTTCAGCTGCGTTCACTGCCGCTATCCGTTTGGTATTCCGTGTCCGAGTAACTTTTTGCTTCGTATACTTCCAACAAATTATTCGATATCTGATCCTGATCCTCCTTAAGGTTTACTGCGTTATGAGTACCTCTATACGTTCCTGACATTTTCTCAACCTCGTATGCGTATTTCCAAACGCTCTCTTTATAATATACTCCGTCATATAAATGAACGGATTTGGCAAATACTTTTTTTCCGAAATGTTTCGGCTTGGCAATTTCCTCATTAATACCAGATCATCTTCTCTCAAAGAAGGGTGGAATCTTTTATTCTTCAACCTTATCAATCTTCTCCTAGATTGTTTCTCCATTCTTTCTCTGACCCTCCTATTTATCTGTTGAGCATCAGGTCTTTCTTCCTCTGCTTCACCTAAGGTTGCGTTCCATGGTCTTTTGGGTGCTCATTCTTATGAAAAATGCTTGGATTTTGTCCAGTAGATTCATTGATAGTCTTGTGTATACTCTGCTCAATTATCTGAATAACGTCTATCCATTTCCATTGGCTTTTCAGCAGTAAATTCGGCAAAACATGGAGATTTCCTTCATACACCTCTCTACAGTATTCGATGATGGGTGCCTGACTGATCATAAGACAGTTTTAATATTTATTTCCTTCATGGTCTCACGGAATTTCTCAGATGTAAACTACGTACCACGCTCGCTTAATATCTTCTATGGCTTTCCCATTTTTGGTATTACATTCTTTATTAAGGTATTGAACCCTTGAACTTACCATTCCATCGTTGGTCGGCCACAGCTGCTACAGTAGAGCAATATGAAACTCTTGAATCTTGGGTCGTTGCGGGAAGAAATTTGGTCACGATCTTAACCAAACGATGGGGTCCAGAAAGAGAGCCTAACTACTTGAAATGAGGAGCAAATATGTGCTTACTAACTTTTATTAAATTCAAAATGGCACGACAACATTATTATTTTAATATAAATCCTTGAAGTAAACATTTTATAAATTATTTATTTTGAATGTTTCAAACGCAGTCACATTGCATAGCGTTGATTTATTTTTCACAATATCGAAGAGTTGCTTCGGAGAAAGTAATAAATTAGTGGACAGCGAAACTGAATAACTGAAAAAGGAAAGACCTGAAAACCGGGCACCTATTACTCCAAACGAGAACTGAGAATTAATCCACACGATCCGTGGAAAATCTGACTTTAAACAAGTATAACGCCTGATTTCCTCTCAATTAAGGTTATCCACCAGTCGAATACCCTTGCGGATACGGAACACCCGCCGAATGGACCCTTAATCGAACCAAATTGATTATCAGTTGCTTTGGATAGGTTGCGAAATATTATGGGAAAGCATGGTGTTCACTACGAGTTAACAGCATCATTCACAATTGAAATAAAATTCCACCATGTATTTGTCATTCATGACACCCTTAAGTGAGAATATAATCCCGATGCTAAATGTGCATCACCCAAACAGCTGTTCGGAAGGAACCAACAACAACATGATCCGCGAGGATCCTACGTTACCTCGTTCTGAAGGAACAAAACTGCGAAATGCAGGAAACACTTATTCATCTCGCATTTAGAAGAAATGCCAAACACTGAAGTTAACTAAAAAGTGGTAAATCACTTGAAAAGTATTATTATCAAACCGATTTTCAGGTTAGAAATGGTTATGTTACGCTTAATAAAATTACCAGTCCACATTGAAAAATACAACAAATTTAAGGAATTCTTTCCTTTCTCAAATCATGACTACCAATACAGATCCATCTACTTATTGTTTGTCCCAACACACTACCTACAAAGTTAGCACTTAATCGAACTCAACTACGTATATAAATGAAAGAACGTCAAAGATTGAAAATAAAAATAATATTACTGGCTGACGAATCGAAACCACATTCGCAACTCAAGTCTCACACTAATACATTGAGTGTCAATATGCACACTATCAAAACGAAACGGACGTCAGAACGACAGAAACAATTAAGTCCGTAAAATAAAATAAAATATCAAAGTTATTTAAACTCAAGACGCATGGAGAATTACAGTAAAATATTCCATCACCATCAGGTCGATATCCAAAGTTGGACAGCTCTCATTCGCCGATAACGGTCCCATACACACATACAGCCGTTTTTATATATAGTAAGATTGTGATCTTTCCTACTTTTAAAGCCACCACTCAAACTTATTCGTCTACTGATGTCCTCTCACGCTATCTCTCCACTGACAGCACTTAGTCGAGCAGCTCTTCTTCCCGTGGGATGTATTGTTGTCATAGACTCTACGTTTGCGGCAGCTAATACCCTCTGCACGCCCGGTGGGAATTGTTTGTGGATCGTTTTAACATATTCTAACTCGCTTGGCGCAGTATCTTTATCTTGAAAACGGTGAAATTGATATGCGAAGTAATCGCTGACTCTTGTCTGTCCCGTTGAAGCATACTTTCATGAGTACAACTCCAGCCTAAGTTGCTGTTGAATCTCAGAGTTCCAATACCTTGTTAAGAATGCTGTTTTGAATTCTTCACAATCGTGATAACTGTACTTAAATGCTTGATACCATATATCTGGATTGGAATCAAGGTGTTTTTCAGTTATTCGTAGTCTTTTATTTTCAGGAATTCTCTTCTCCCGAAAGTAATCCCCATCTCCCTCAAGAATTGCTGTGGAGATATACTTGTAGTGTAATTAAAATGTTTAGGCCCATCGTCGAAAGTTTTAATAATGTTTATGACTGCAGGATTTCCATTATTAATACTGCTATTTCCTATTGTTATGTCGTTGGTATTTTGATTTGACTCTAGTGACGTTGGGTGTTGCTTCTCTTTCATTAATCTGGATCTCCATCGCTCTCAGTATATCATATTTTGTTGCCTGATTTGCTGCTCTTAATTCTTGAATTTCCTTGTGAATTAGTCACAACTCTCCTTCCGTTTTTTCAATTCTTCCATTAGCTTCATTCTTGTTGTGCTCCAATTCTTCTTTCATGATGCCCAGTTTATCTGCGATTTGATCTCTGGCTACGATAAAATTTACCTCCATGGACCTATTTGTAATTCTAATTCCTTCGTTCAACTTATTCATCCTTTTCTGGCATTGAGTCCCTCTTTCCTTAGAATTGATTCTCAATCCCTCGAGGTTTTCTGTTAACTTCTTCATTCCCTCTTCCTTCAGATTTTGAATAACGTTTCTGTTCTCCGATAGTTTTCTCTGACTCTTTATTTCCTCGTAAACTTTTCTATTCTTCTTTTCCATTATTTCTGTCATCTCCGCACGTAGGTTTACAATGTCAGTCTAGATATCTGCAACTTCTAGTCCAATTTTTCCAATATCTATTTTCATAGCTTCTTTCTGCCTTTCCTCCATTTCTCCCATTTCTTCCAGTTGTTCCTGCTGTCCTTCCGTCTGCATTTGCTGGAATTCTTCCATTATTTGTTGTTGCCTTTCTTGTTCTTCTCGTCTTTCTCTTCTCGCTTCTTCAATCATTTCCTGTTGTCTCTCTGCCCTCTTGTTTCTTCAACCATTTCCTAACATTTCTCATCCTGTTTCATTATCATGTTCATAATTGAAATAGTTCCCTTTAAATTAAAACAGTCAGTCATTCTCTAATTATATGTATCGTGCTTCCATCCTTGGTAAATTATACACTAACCTCTAGTTACTCAGTAGTGCCATTTACTGAACTGGATCGTGACCTCAGTCTTAACTTTATTTGGGAAGGAGAAACTCTAAACATGTCGATTATTCCAACTACAAATCCTTATATCAACATCTATTAACAAATATGGAGGATATCAGCTAACTACAGTTTATTACTACAAGCTTTTATTTAATATGGGACTCCGCTGTGAGCATACCCGTATATTCACTTCTGGACCAAACCTTGCCATACAATGATTACTCAAATAAGATTCTACTCTCACGCGACATTTAATTTCACAATACCTTCTTCTTTCTTCATAATTCCTGACGTATATACATTCGTATCTCTACATTTTCATAAACACTCAATTCAAATGTATATCATCGTAGTCTAAACTCTTCTCATCTAAAATCCTCTTAAAAACCTCTCATTCAATACAATATTAACCCTCCCTCGATGGTATTGCTTCTGCATTTGCACATAATTCATATAGGCTTTGCATTATATAGCCGTAGTCATGTCTGTCAATATACATGCCTCATAAAATCAATCTACATCTCACACAGCATGTATCCTTCACACTACTTTCTGAAATACGACAAAATCGCTCTTCTGTATGACTTGGGATCTTATATTTATACACAATACACTCTCTTATGCAGTGGCGTATCCTGGAATCTCCACCGAGGCATGCAACTAGTAACCATGCAGTAACAATGTATTAAGTAAATTTCAATTCTTCTCACCCTAATTACATGTAGGTGAACTCGAGCCAAACATTTTTACTATAATTTTCTGGTTTGAACGTGCGTACACATTTCTTTTTTCCGTTTTTAAATTTGCGAGGGAAGGTAAGAGTTCTCCCGGCTTTAACTATTTGAATCTTTTCATCAAACGAACGGCCAGTAAATGGCTTTTCAAACTGATTTACAATTATATCCGTTTTAGACTCATCCATCGTTAATACCACATATTCGCGAAATATAATAAAACACCGAAAACGACGAATAGCACAGGAACAGCACACACACACAATGAACTCACTAGCTAGCCACAACTCAAGCAATGGAGGTAAGTCACCCGAGTTGCACTGGTCAGTTTCGTCACGTTGAGTTCTCGCTGGGGGAGGGGGTAATCTGTGGGTCCCGTTCGCTGTAAACTTGGACATGCCGACTTTCTCCAAGTTGCTAACAGATGGCAGAGGGTCGCGCGTGTATGGGGTGACAAAGTCTCACCAAGTTTCAATTGCAGTGACATCATTCGGAGGGTTTCAGAACTATGTGAGCCACCGAATGCCTTACATCCTTAACTCCTTCATTTGCTATCTCTTTCTATCTAGAGTGGAATAGATGGCGAGACTACACCAGCACCACACGTAGTCAAGCAATGGAACTAGTACAGCTGCGCGGAACTTTTGAACTTCTGAGAGATGAAATCGTTAATATTTGACTTGAAACAACCTAAAATCGTACTTCAGACAGTTCTTTGTTATCATAACGCATGCAATGAATGCCTTGCATTCAAGAAGAATACGCCTCTGCTCTTATGGCATTAACAAAACCGTGGCTGGGGTTAGAGTTTAGTACAGACGAATGTCACTTCCTGCCTATTTACTGTACATATGGATTAGCACAAACATATTTCGTCAGTTTACATGGCATGTAGGTCATGTTTTTCACCTGAATTAAATTGGACTGGCAATTGAAATATAATGAATATTATCTACCAAATAGTAGAAAGAATTTTGAAAACAAGAATCTTATCTCGCACCCCTCACCCCTCTGAGTTGATTTCTTCTTCTCAGGTGCTACATGCGATCCTGCGGCCGGTCAGTGGTCCTCTGCACGCCATCTCTGATCACAATGAATTGTCATCTTGCGCCTCATGTAATTCTGGGCAATCCACTCCACGTTTAGCAACACTCTATGGTGTCGTTCATGAAAACATACAAGAACATTCGGATGACAAAATACAGAATTATTACTTCTCGTGCTACTTGTGACGTGAGCATATATATAAATATATGGATATAACTTCTGCTTATTAATTATATTTTGTCTCGACTAATAATGAACCTTAGGTAATTAATTCTGCTTTTTCCTTTCTTGTAGTGGATTGCCTAGAGGAACGATTAGCCCTCTCGATGCTTCCCGATATAATGGTCCAGATATCTTTCCATTATTATTTCTTTTTGAAATGACGGATGTTCTTGCCGTATTTCTCTCTGCGAATACACTCTCTAGCATACAATTCCTCTCTAATCTTCCTTTTAACAAGTTTTCTTGATGTACAGCGATGTGATATTATCTTCTTCACGATTTTATCCTTTTGTTCTCAGTAAAGAATGATTCATAACTCAATTATTTTAAAAACAATCCATATTCCGTTCCGGGGTTCTTATACACAGCCCATGCCTTCTATTATGCAGTCCATCCGAGTTCGGTGACACTTTGCGCTCATTTATTCTGCTTGAAGTCACCGTCGTCCATTTTGTCTGTCCCGATCTCCTTTATATTTCCACATAAACTTCAGCGTCATGGTACATTACCATAACACATCTGTGTTGTTGAAACGTAAAGCAATTTGTAAGTGGAAAATTATTTTTTAATTTTGTCTTTGTTTGGGATATTTACTTCCCAACTAGAAAGGCCTGCTTTCCATTTCTGGGTTCACTTTATGTTTTGATGCTACGCTAGATAAGTGCTAATGTTGGTGTTAATTTCCTTCACTGGCGATTTTCTTTCATCGAGATTCTCTTTTTTTTTGCAATTTGCTGTACAACGCACCCACACAGATATGTCTTATGGCGACGATGGGACAGGAAAGGGCTAGGAATGGGAAGGAAGCAGCCGTGGCATTATTTATGGTACAGCCCCAGCATTTGCCTGTGTGAAAATGGGAAACCACGGAAAACAATCTTCAGGGCTGCCAACAGTGCGGTTTGAACCCACTATCTCCCGAATACTGGATATTGGCCGCACATAATGCGACTGCATCTATCGAGCTCGGTATATCGAGATTCCAATCTTAGTCTTTTTGATCCTTGTGTTGGCCTATGTTTCCTTCTTGTTGTACCACATCACATTTCTATGGTTAGTCACGGGTTTTAGCTTACTCTCAGTGTGCGTTTCAAAATTCCTTCAGTAATTGAATAATGCATTCCAAATTGTAAGCTACTTATGTAGGTTGTAAATGTGATAATCAAGGTCCATTAAAATGGTAGTAGCAAACATGTTTAAGAATATTGCTCCTATCTTAATTCCTGGAGGACAAGACTTCAGGATACTCCCACATCGCCGTTCTCTCCAAGCCTGTGTAAAGGTCAGTATACTGTTATCTACAGTGCATTGATTTTGAAAGATTCCCGGCGCACAGTACTGGGCCAACAGTGCATTACAAATCCACTTAAAACACTGACGTCAAGAAATAAGAACAGGATGCTGTCATGTTCTCTATGGAGTAATGTGTGTGTGAGAGCATGTGGCTGGGTGTGGGCACATTGTACACCTGCCTAAGGGTGCATTGTTGGCCCTCATCTTGCTCGCTACAGGATGAGCTTTATTTTCTTTTACTTCATCCCTTAACCTTCCACACAGTGAGGAGTGTGGAGGGGCATGCAATTGCCTCAAGGAATGATTTACTGCACAGCCCGACTATGTTCTTGTCTGTCTATGCACCACACAGGTGTTTCCTAGCGGGGCCTTGTTTACAGTTTGCAGTTCCTGAGGGGAATGTGCCTTTTTGTGAGATCACTGATGATACGATGGCAATGTTTGTAATGACCTGTGAGGACAAGGAGGAGCATCACGTGTCCTCTTCATGTAGGTTTTGTGACCTTTTTTCCCCCCTAACATTCACCCAAGCCTGCACTAGGCAATGCACTGTTGCTATCGGACTATTTCAGGCAGAGTGAACATTTTAAATGGCAGACTTCTCAATTCATGAGGTACGTGGTATATTATTAACTTAACGTGATGCGAGATATGACAGTGGAAGGGCAGTAGGGCTGTACTGAGTACGATTTCCAAATCGAAGGCATCCGTATGTCCAGACTAGTTTTACAATGCTTCAAATAATTTGAGACACTGCAGTACTACAGCTTAGGTTTGATGGACGGGGCTCTTCACAACAGCTGAGGAAGGCGTCTCACTACATAGTACACAAAACACTGGGGGCAGCACTTGTTACCGTGCTGGACACCTCCAAGCAGCAAGTCATCCTCATAATGGTTCCAGGGAAGACAGCAACAACAACTGGAATTTCTTATCAGATTTTCACCTGATGATGATCACAGGATGGAATTCTAAATTTTCATAACACCGATGTGTGGAGTAAAAACAATCCCCAACATGTTAGGAGTCACATTCAATATAGGTTCTCATTGAAAGTACAGATAAGAATCATTGGCCCTTTCATACTCCCACTATGTTTGACTGGCCAATAGTATTTGCAGTTCCGATGCCGGAGGCTCTATATGACATGATGCTGCTCCCCCTTACATTTCTCGGTCGTACGAGAGTACAGGCAACTTCTTTGGGCGATGGGATTGGTGGAAATCATCCTTCATTGGCCGGCCCAAACCCTTGTACTAAATCCATTGGATTTTTATTTCTGGGGCCATATGAAGGAGAACTGGTGTACAACTCTCAAGTGCATGACAGCAAAAGATGAGACACTACAGCATGAAACGAGGAAGCTGGCTTCCTCTAAACTGAGGGCCTGATATCCATAGTAAGTGTATCATTCCATTTCGTTTTCTCATTCCTAGTCATTTACTCTGGTTTGGAATTCTCCTCAGCAAATTGTAGTAACATTTACTCATAAAAATAAGCACCTAATTTTCTAAAATTCTTGTACATTTATTTGTTTAAAGCGCACTCGTCACTTAAAAATCTTTTCATAAAGCACATCAACTTTCTGGCTACCCTTGCTACATGCTTCTATGTGGCAGGAGTATGGGAGTACAAAAACTCACCTCCCTGGTCACGCAAACCTCTGAACACAAAGGAAAGCTTCGCTCTTGTCACCCACCCCTCGAAACTGCAAAGTTGTTAGTTGGCAATGGCTTTAATATTAATGACTGCTACTGGAGACAGACATGGCAGATAAAACAACTTAAGATGCCGTGCATATCATTCAAGCCAGCTGGCTTCGTTTGATGGTTCTTAACCGATAAGAATGAACACTGGCAGGTGCACAGATGGAAGAAAATAACTTCTCCAAGTTCTGACTGTCGCGCTGAAAAGCAAACTGTTCACCATATAATCCGAGAATGTCCTCTGAGAGCTTTAGCTGGCCATCCAGCAGAGTTCCTAGTTATGACGGAGGGTTTGTGGCCTGGATATTTCTTTGTAGTTTGTTATAATTATAAATATTAATTTCTAGTGATGTATTCATACGCCAAATAAAAAATCATTATCACTCACATTTTCCTATGTTTTACGAACATAGGGCAACTTCTGTAGTGGAATGTTTCAAAGTTTATTCCCTGTCAATCAATCACTACTGATCTGCATTTAGGGCAGTCGCCCAGGTGGCAGATTCCCTATCTGTTGTTTTCCTAGCCTTTTGTTAAATGATCGCAAAGGAATTGGAAATTTATTGAACATCTCCCTTGAACGCTACTCTTTTGTCGGAAATCGCCCAGAACAAATCGAGCTGCTTTTCTGTAGTTTTTTTCCAGTTCCTGAATCAAGTAATCCTGGTGAGGGTCCCATACACTGGAACCATACTCTAGTTGGGTTCTCACCAGAGACAAACATGCTGTCTCCTTTACATCCTTACTACAACCCCTAAATACTCTCATAACCATGTGCAGAGATCTGTACCCTTTATTTACAATCATATTTATGTGATTACCCCAATGAAGATCCTTCCTTATATTAATACCTTGGTACTTACAATGATCCCCAAAGGGAATTTTCACCCCATCAACGCAGTAATTAAAACTGAGAGGACTTTTCTATTTGTGAAACTCACAGCCTGACATTTATCCCCGATTATCATCATACGATTGCCTACCGTCCATCTCACAACATTATCGAGGTCATTTTGCAGTTGCTCACTATCTTGTAACTTATTTATTACTCTGTACAGAATAACATCATCTGCAAAAAGCCTTATCTCTGATTCCACTTCTGTACACATATCATTGATATATATATAAGAAAACGTAAAGGTTCAGTAACACTGCCTTGAGGAATTCCCCTCTTAATTATTACAGGGTCAGATAAAGCTTCACCTACCCTAATTCTCTGAGTTCTGTTCTCTAGAATCAGAGCCACCCATTCAGTCACTCTTTTGTTAAGTCCAATTGCACTGATTTTTTCCTGTAGTCTTCCATGATCTACCCCATCAAATCCCTTAGACAGGTTAATCGCGATACAGTCCATTCGACCTACTGAATCCAGGATATCTGCTTATATCTTGCTGGAATCCTACTAGTTGGGCTTCAGTGGAATAACCTTTCCTAAACCCAAACTGCCTTCTATCAAACCAGTTATTAATTTTGCAAACATGTGTTATATAATCAGAAAGAATGCTTTCCCAAAGCTTACATACAATGCATGTCAAACTGACTGGCCTGTAATTTTCAGCTTTATGTCTATCACCCTTTCCTTTATATACAGGGGCTACTACAGCAACTCTCTATTCATTTGGTAAAGTTACTTCATGCAAACAATAATCAAACAAGTACTTCAGATATGGTACTATATCACAACCCATTGTCTTTAGTATATCCCCTGAAACCTTATCAATTCCAGCTGCTCTTCTAGTTTTCAACTTTTGTATCTTACTGTAAATGTCATTGCTGCCATAGGTAAATTTTAATACTTCTTTAGTATTATAGCCACCTCCAAAAGCTAGCAAAGCTGGAGATAGTCAATTTGGTTTCAGAAAAGTCAATAGTTGTATTGTCATTTTGAATTATTTGCTTGGTATGGGCTGAACTGCCTCCAGTTTATTGACTTTATTTAAATTAAACCCTGTACTTGCACAGTATATTTACTTGGCCACTTTACAAAATCTTTTTCGAAGTTGAACTTTTGCTCAAGTATTTGGGAATGATAAAAATTAAACAACTCCATGTCATGTCCAAGACCTCCTGTGTGACAGTATTCAGATAGCGAGCCTCTTAACATAGATAAATATATAATTGTATATTATTTATGTCGATAATGTACCTTTGTATTACGTGAGTCCATAGTTTCTACCATTCCTCTACATTACATTTACGCTGGTTAAGGTCATCCTATTTCTAATAATTTTCGCAAACCCTACTTTCAGCTTCATTCATATGCTTTAAGTTGCACAACGCACCTTCCTGTATTTAGTTAGCACAGCCACCTCCAGATGAGCGTGTCATAAAGAACAATTCGGTTTAGAAGATCTACAGCTGAACCTACCGCTACCTTCTACTAATCAAGCAACTAAAGTGATCCAGAGAAGAAAACAAAAACATGCAGAAATACCTCAAGACTTGTACGCTACTGGCACAATGATGACAGGAGATGAGTGAACGAAAACCAACTAGAGTATGGGACCGTCACGAGGATTACTTGGTTCAGGAACTAGAGCAGCTCAATTTGTTCTGGGTGATTTCCAACAAAAGTTTGGACTGGAACAGTAGGAGACTAAGTGGTATATTCTGAGCTATCAGTGGAATGACATTAGTAGACGAGTACATTTTTGAGAGGTGTCTTTAGAAGTGTGAAAGATCGCACGCAATATGAAGATAATGTTGGAATTCAAGAGGACAAATGGGGTGAAACATTCCTTTATAGGAATGTGACTTAGGGAATGGACTAACTTACCAAGGAAGAAGTTCAATATAATTGTTTGCAATCATTTAAGAAAAGGCTAGGAAAACAACTGATAGAGAATCTGCCACATGGGCGACTGCCCTAAATGCAGATCAGTAGAAACGGGCCGATGGCCTTCGATGTTAGGCCCCTTAAAACAGCAAGTATCATCAGATCAGTAGATATCGATTGCTTGTATGTTGCTTATAGTCCATGCCCTTTTCTCGTAGCCCTGTATTTAAAAGGTGGATCCTTTAAGTTAGCTCTGTTAAGAGTATTGGTGGTCGATCAAATCATATGCGTTCCTGAAGTCGACAAAATCGAGAGGAGTGTTAGTGCATCTCACCCGTTTCAGTAGTAGAATAGGTTTCAGCAAGTGTTCTTCTCAAAATCCTCCCTGGTCGTCTGGCTGAACTGGCTCTCTACGTTATCTGATAGAATCCTGGAGCTTCAGGTGGTAGCAATATACCCCAGTAATAGTTACTAGCACTTTGTTCACCTTCCTGGCATAATGAGTGTATAAGCGATTCTTCCAGTCATCAGATATCATGCCGATCTAGCAGCAGCCAACCACTGTACCGTTCATGGCCATGATGTTTTTATATTTACTAGCTTTTGGAGCTTCCACAATGTTGCCATCTTCTCCGGGCACCTTATATTTCTAGACGGCGGTTAAGACATGCTGCACAATTGCTGGTTCAGATGTTACGTGGATTTCTGGTGTATCTTGTGTGTGTTGCCTTTCTGCAGGCACTTTGCAGCTTAGCGAGTCATTCTCGTCTTCGAGCTGTTTCTACCAGAAGATTTGAGTTTTCTCAGGGTCTGACTTATTGCTATTATTGATAGTATATCCGTTCATGGAGGAGTATCTAATGTTTCCGCATCAGGAGGAGAGGACTGAAAGACGGTCAGCTGTTCCAAACTACTTGTTCTTCTGACTCAAAGACGCCACATTGTCAGTGAATCTGGTTTCTCAAACTGCTATAAATGAAACATGCACGACATCAGTACATTGCCTGAGCTTTTCGGTTTTAAGTTTCAGTGTGGTAGACATGAAAAGTGTGTAAGAAAACAAGGTGAGAACATCGCTCCCCGTCTTTTGAACAAAGACTCCTCTAATAATGAACTGATTGCTGTACCGTAATTGGTACTCTTATTTGTCACTAGATGGCTGGCTCGGTTCAGTGAAAGTTTTCCCAAACTTTTTCCAATTTTTTCCCCAAAACAAACTTTCGCTACAACAGTTTAATCCATTTTTCCCAAGTCAACTTTTCTTTTGCCATTTTTTCCACACATAACTTTTTCTTTAGAGCATTATTTCCAAATTTAGTTATCTCTTAGGCAGTTATTTTGCTTGTCTTGCTTTCCACAAGTTAATTACACTGACCAAATCATCAGTATATTAACAATTACCGTATACGTATAAATTACACCATAAAGTTATATCCTAATGTTTGTAAATTATCCCAAATTGTATAATTTTGCTATGCCTCCTATTCCAGCGCGATTGATCTTATCCCGTCCTGACTACGAATCCATTTCTTTATGTTTCCATTTGACTTTTTGGATGAGGGAGAGTTGCATAAAGGCTGTTTCAGTATTACCTTGTTCATTCTGAAATTCTCCCAGCACAGTGTACAAGGAGGGATGATGTTTGTCAACAGCTCTTCTAAAGCGGATTCACCAACCCTCACTACAATGCTCATCCTTTGTTGCCCTGTCACTGTTGCAGCGTAGCAGTTCCATTTTCCTGGTGGAAATGGTGATAATACGTGACGTCTTCTGTATCCTTCTGGTCTACAGCATATGCATGCTTCTCGGAAATATTCTATTACATCATGTAGGTCGTCTGATAAATGTTTATAAAGTCATTCAAAGCCCCTTAAAATATCAGGAAATGGCAAAAAATCAAGGGAGGGTATGAAATGTACTCCAGTTATAAGGAATCTGTCATAAGGATCGGTAAATATAGCCTGCAGTCCAGCAAGGGAGAGTATGAAATGTACTCCAGTTATAAGGGATATGTCATAAGGATCGGTATATCTAGGCTGTGGCTCAGCAAGTGAGAGTATTGAATGTACTCCAGTTATAAGGGATCTGTTATTAGGATCTGTGTATCTGGGCTCTAGTCCAGCAAGGGAGAGTATTGGAGGTACTCCAGTTATACGTGATCTGTTATAAGGATCTGTGTGTCCAGCCTGTAGTCCAGCAAATGAGAGTATTGAATGTACTCCAGTTATAAGGGATCTGTCATAAGGTTTGGTGTATCTGGCGTCTAGTCCAGCAAGGGAGATTATTGAATGTACTCCAGTTATAAGGGATATATTAAAAGGATCTGTATATCTGGGCTCTAGTCCAGCAAGGGAGAGTATTGAATGTACTCCAGTTATAAGGGATCTGTTATAAGGATCTGTATATCTAGCCTGTAGTCCAGCAAGTGAGACTATGGATTGTGCTCCAGTTATAAGGGTTCGGTTATGAGGATCTTCGCATCTGGCCTCTAATCCGTCAAGGGAGAGTATTGAATGTACTCGAGTTATAAGGGATCGGTTATAAGGATCGGTATATCCGGCCTCTAGTCCAGCAAGGGAGAGTATTGAATGTACTCCAGTTATAAGTGATCTGTTATAAGGATCGGTGAATCTGGCCTCTAGTCAACCAAGGCAGGGTATTGAATGTACTCCAGTTATAAGGATCGGTGAATCTGACCTCTAGGCCAGCAAGGGAGAATATGGAATAGACTTCAGTTATAAGACATATGTTATAATCATCTGTGTACATGGCCTCTAGTCCCGCAAGGGAGAGTATTGGAGGTTCTCCAGACATAAGGGATCTGTTATAAGGATCTGTGTGTCCAGCCTTTAGTCCAGCAAGTGAGAGTATTGAATGTACTCCAGTTATAAGGGATCTGTCATAAGGATCTGCATATCTAGCCTGTAGTCCAGGAAGGGAGAGTATTGAATGTACTCCAGTTATAAGAGATCTGTTATAAGGATCGGTGTATCTAGCCTATAACCAGCAAGGGAGAGTATGGAATGTACTCCCGTTATAAGAGATTTGTTATAAGGATCTGCATATCTAGCCTGTAGTCCAGGAAGGGAGAGTATTGAATGTACTCCAGTTATAAGAGATCTGTTATAAGGATCGGTGTATCTAGCCTATAACCAGCAAGGGAGATTATGGAATGTACTCCCGTTATAAGAGATCTGTTAAAAGGAACGGTGTATCTAGCATGTAGTCCAGCAAGTGAGATTATTGAATGTACTCCAGTTATAAGGGATCTGTTGTAAAGTTTGGTGTATCTGGCCTCTAGTCCAGCAAGGGAGATTATTGAATGTACTCCAGTTATAAGGGATCTGTCATAAGGATCTGTATATCTAGCCCGTAGTCCAGCAAGGGAGAGTATTGAATGTACTGCAGTTATAAGAGATCTGTTATAAGGATTCGTGGATCTAGCCTATAGTCCAGCAAGGGAGAGTATTGAATTTACTCCACTTGTAAGAAATCTGTTATAATGATCTCTGTATTTTTGGCCTCTAGTCTAGCAAGGGAGACTGTGGAATGTACTCCAGTTATAAGGGATAGGATCTTTGCATCTGGCCTCTAGTCCATCAAGGAAGAGTATTGAATGTACCCCAGTTATAAGGGATCGGTTATAAGGATCGGTGTATCCGGCCTCTAGTACAGCAAGGGAGAGTGTTGAATGTTTTCCAGTTATACGGGATCTGTTATATGGACCTGTGTACCTAGCCTATAACCAGCAAGGGAGATTATGGAATGTACTCCCGTTATAAGAGGTCTGTTAAAAGGAACGGTGTATCTAGCATGTAGTCCAGCAAGTGAGATTATTGAATGTACTCCAGTTATAAGGGATCTGTCATAAGGATCTGCATATCTAGCCTGTAGTCCAGGAGGGGAGAGTATTGAATGTACTCCAGTTATAAGAGATCTGTTATAAGGATCGGTGTATCTAGCCTATAAACAGCAAGGGAGATTATGGAATGTACTCCCGTTATAAGAGGTCTGTTAAAAGGAACGGTGTATCTAGCATGTAGTCCAGCAAGTGAGATTATTGAATGTACTCCAGTTATAAGGGATCTGTTGTAAAGTTTGGTGTATCTGGCCTCTAGTCCAGCAAGGAAGAGTATTGAATGTACTCCAGTTATAAGGAGTCTGTTATAAGGATCGGTGTAACTAGCTTGTAGTCCAGCAAGGGTGAGTATTGATTGTACTCCAGTTCTAAGGGATCTGCTATAAAGATCGGTGTATCTGGCCTCTAGTCCAGCAAGGGAGAGTATGGAATATACTCCCGTTATAAGAGATTTGTTAAAAGGATCGGTGTATCTAGCCTGTAGTCCAGCAAGGGAGAGTATTGATTGTACTCCAGTTGTAAGGGATCTGTTATAAGGATAGGTATCTGGCCTCTAGTCCAGCAAGGGAGAGTATGGAATGTATTCCCGTTACAAGAGACCTGTTAAAATGATCGTTGTATCTAGCATCTAATCCAGCAAGGGAGAGTATTTAATGTACTCCAGTTATAAGAGATCTGTTATTAGGATCGGTGTATCTAGCCTGTAGTCCAGCAAGGGAGAGTATTGAATGTACTCCGGTTATAAAAGTTCCTTTATAAGGATCGGTGTATATGGCCTCTAGTCCAGCAAGGGAGAGTATTGGAGGTACTCCAGACATAACGGATCTGTCATAAGGATCTGTGTGTCCAGTCTGTAGTCCAGCAAGTGAGAATATTGAATGTACCCCAGTTATAAGGGATCTGTTATAAGGTTTGGTGTATCTGACCCCTAGTACAACAAGTGAGATTATTGAATACTCCAGTTATAAGGGATCTGTCATAAGGATCTGTATATCGCCTGTAGTCCAGCAAGGGGGAGTATTGAATGTACTGCAGTTATAAGAGATATGTTATAAGGATCGGTGGATCTAGCCTATAGTTCGGCAAGGGAGAATATTGAATTTACTCCAGTTATAAGGGATCTGTTATAAGGATCGGTGTATCTAACCTCCAGTCCAGCAAGGGAGAGTATTGAATGTACTCCAATTGTAAGAGATCGGTTATACGGATCGGTGTATCCGGCCTCTAGTCCAGCAAGGGAGAGTGTTGAATGTACTCCAGTTATAGGGGATCTGTTGTATGGATCTGTGTATCTAGCCTGTAGTCGAGCAAAGTGTAGTATTGAATAGGGGGTGTGTTATAAGGATCTGTGTATCTGGCCTCTAGTCCAGCAAGGGAGAGTATTGAATGTTTTCCAGTTATGAGGGATCTGTTATATGGATCTGTGTGTCCAGCCTGTAGTCCAGCAAGGAAGAGTATTGAATGTACTCCAGTTATAGGGGATCTGTTGTAAGCATCTCTGTATATGGCTTCTAGTCCAGCAAGGGAGAGTATTGAATTACTCCGGTTATAAGAGATCTGTTATAAGGATCGGTGTATCTAGCCTGTAGTACAGCAAGAGATAGTATTAATAGTATTGTGTGTCCAGTTATGAAGAGTCTGTTATAAGGATCTGTGTGTCTGCCCTCTAGTCCAGCAAGGGAGACTATGGAATGTAATATAGTTATAAGAGATCTGTTATATTAATCGGTGCATCTAGCCTATAGTCGAGTAAGAGAGAATATTGAATGTATTCCAGTTATAAGGGATCTCTCATAAGGTTCTGTATATCTTCACTGTAGTCCAGAAAGGGAGAGTATGGAATATA
This sequence comes from Anabrus simplex, assembly GCF_040414725.1. Lineage (NCBI taxonomy): Eukaryota > Metazoa > Arthropoda > Insecta > Orthoptera > Tettigoniidae > Anabrus > Anabrus simplex. Next base: position 454,085,745 of record NC_090269.1, read on the forward strand.
ATCCCGTTATAAAAGATCTGTCATAAGGATCGGATATCTAGCCTGTAGTCCAGCAAGGGAGAGTGTGGAATCTTCCTTGCTGGATTACAGACTATATATACAGATCGTTATGGCTCATCCCGTATACCTGCTAAAAATTCATGTCCTTTAATAGTCCGTCCTTTATTTAAATTATTATCTAATTCAGCCAAAATCTAACAGAACAACTTGGGTGCTCCAATAACATGCTGACAATATCATCGTTTACATCAACCGTGCGATCAACGGAATGGAAATACACCATGATTCCTCTCTAATTATTAAGGCTACGGAGTTATATAGAAATCAGCATTTTCTGAAAGTCTGCGACAGCTGCATCTAGACAAGACGTTTCCTGAAAATAATGTCATCACTAATAAGAAATGCTCGAGGCTTTCGGTGACTCCGCAACCTGTAGTGTTCTTCATGAATATCCTGAAAATCTACATTTAATGCTAACTACTAGTTCCGTGGGTAACCGGAAGAATATCGTTAGCAGGAAATCAAGCTACACACTACAAACATAAGATCTATCCATCAGTCTGCAACATGGCTCACTTCTACATGGTGTCATTCAGTATGGAAGATTCTATTTCATCCCTTCACATCTGCGTCTACCTCACCTACATTAAATCCTAGTTTATCACATTTTAACAACTATCATATTATCGACTTAAGTATTCTTCGTAAACATCATAAAGAAACTGCTTATCCATGCCTCACCATCATTAAATCCATACACATGACGAATATCAATCCTTACTTTAATAACATGTCATTAGGACCTTTTGGAGATGGCATTATCTCATTCAATGTATAATCCCAATGACTTATCTTTCAACAACATAGCACATGAAATCATTCACTTCATTTCGACGATCCTATTTCAAACCTTTTCATTACAAATGCGCGTTATGCTCAAGTAAAATTCAATTCATCTTCTAAATATCCAAACACATTATTCTCGAAGACTGCATCCTGCTTACATGCGCATAAATCATAATCCATTCGATAAAACTATTATTCTTCTCGCTAAACTACGCATATGATGCGAAAATATGAACACACGGTAACTACCTTATGGTCACCTCAAATAAATATGCCTCTGCAATAAGTAATACACTGAAGCTCATTTATGACGACATTATTCTACTAAATGCAACGAGCACGGTTCATAAAATCTCCTGCGTAATATCCACTGTTAGACACTCAGATTCAAAATACAGCACACGAAAAATTATGATTTTTCCTGGATTATTCACAATGAAATTCACAGCGCTACACGCCAGTTATAAAACCACTAGCTGATGTACCCGTGCTTCGCTACGGAATTCTAAATATTATACAGAATTCTAGGTTAGGTAGTGTAAACGTTGTGAGCAAGATTGTATTAAGTTGCATAGCTCTTAAGGTTGCCCTAGAAGCACGACGTCTTTTCTCATATGAAGACTGAGTTAGGGAATTTTCATTGTAATGGTAGGCCCGCTTGCCTACCGTCAGTCACAATCAGGTTGGGGAGTTTTCATTATAAATGGCAGACACCACTCTCCGCCTGCCTTTATAGATTCTAAGAAAGACTCCCTTAGTGGTATTCCCAACTGAAATGAACATGGGCCATTACAATGACGTCAGCAGGAATGGCGCGATTAAAAACACATTCATATGAAATACTCGATCAAATGAAAAACCACACATTTTCTCACTTTTAACGAACAGTACTATGCTGCCGACCTAACAGTCCAAAGCTACGGTGCTGGAATGTCCAAGACGCAGATATCCGTGATCCGTGAACACTCTTCGTCCTTTTTTCGGCGGGGGGGAGGGGGTTTCAAATAGTGGATAGTCCCAGGGCAAAACTATGCCCGTTTACTTGTCTGTTTCCTGGGAGTACCCGATGAGTTGGAAAATCTCAATTCACTACACTGGCGGGGGAAAGAACTGTCTGACGTGGAGGCAATTTTTCCTCCAAGCCAGAGAAAAACCACATCTTCGCTGTTAATTTGGAATAAAATTAATGTAGATTTAATGAAAGTGAAGAGGAAGAAGATTTTCCTAAGAAACGGCTCTTTTCAGGGTTGAATTTTGAGTTATTTAGTGAATTGTGGCACTAAAATTTGGAATAGGGTTAAATTGTAATTCCAGACCAGTTCATACTACTACTCCTACTACTAACTGAGCCTCTGACTTAAGTGCGCACACTGCTCTTTCAAAAGAGTGCGTCAGAGTAGGTATCGAATAGCTGGCATACTATGATGAACTAGTGTGTTACGTACCAGCAGTATCAGAAAATGTATGAACCAGAGGAATAGCATGCTAATGAAGAAAGTTATCTAACTCCTCAGCTATTTCCCGCCAATATTCAGTTAGGCTGTTATACTCGGTACGCAGCAGTAATCCCATCTATCGGAGTTGAATGTCAGCATAAGAGACAAAGAACATTACAACAAACAACGGTCATTGTAATGTTATTGTTGATCTATGTTACGCGCTTTCGATATTGTAGGCCTTCACATTATTGTCTTCCGGTTCTGAAATAGCACTCTTATCATAGTCGGTACGGTAAAACTGAATAAAACATAAATGACCGGAAATTATATTCTCTATAACATTTGTTATGTAGTACTTTTCCATAGGACCAAGAACATAGGTATTTAAAAATTAAATTTTAGGTGCCTTCCCCTAAACTACCATTTCACCCAGGGTGAATAACATTGTTTAAAGCTTAAACTGTAGTTTCTTATTCCCCGACTCTATATACCGATTTTCATTAAATTCTGTTTACCCATTTTGTCGGGGTTCGGCGTTGATATTGACTTAGCAACAAAAATCCAAATTCATGAATATCTGTGTTATCATAGCCGTTACGGTAAAAATGCATAAGACGTAAATGATCAGAAATTTAATTCTATATAACTTTAGTTATGTAGTATTTTGACCACTAATAATATAAATATTTGAGAATTGAATTTTAGGCCTTCCCCTAAACTACCATTTCACTCAGCGTGAATAAAATAATTTATAGCCTAGATTGTAGCGGTTCACCCCCCGACTCTACATACCGATTTTTATTAAATTCTCTTCAGCCGTTTTCTCGTGATGCGTGTACATACATACATACATACATACATACAGACAGACAGACAGACATTACGGAAAAGGAAAAACTGCATATTCTTGTTACTGTGGACATGATTGATACAGAAATACCATTCTTTTCAAATTCTGAGCAATGTACAGACAAAACACTTATTTTATATATATAGATGATCGACGATCATACGTATCACTCAGGTTGTTTACCTACACATATCTCATTTATGACACCATAAATTTATCTCTCTTTAAGCAACTACTTAGCAGAATAGCTGAAAACACATGTTTTTGGTATTTATCACGTTGACATCTCCCATCTCTCGGGTCTTAAGTCCATCACCTGGTCTTCATTGCAAAACTCTCCAGACCCCTCAGGACCACTTCACCAGTTTAACTGAGCTTAGTCTTTCATCATGTATGGCGACATCGTAGTACCTGAAACTCGTAATTTGGAATTAGCACAATGTCATATACATAAATAACACTTTACAATGTTCTGATTCAACACTCGCCATATTACTCGAGAAATTAATATATATATGTATCCCTTTACAAAATTATTTCGTACTATCCATACATTAGTTATACAGTTTAAAAAGTTTTCGATTTGGCTTATTTGTCTGCGTCAATATTTCTGATATCGTTTTTTCATCTCTGCATTATTCGCATTGTTCTTACAAAGCAAAATCATATTCTAACAATACAATGATAACCGTCGGCTTGCATTTCGTAGATCCTCAGAATTCCGTGGCCTGTATTATCCCAGATGGTTTTGACGTTTTGAGTATAACCTCTTTGGTACAGAACGCTCTTGTAATCACTGATCTTGGGAAATGAATATCCTTACCAATCCGTCGCCTACTTAGATTTACGTACCAATCGATTATCATATAATGTGTCTCGACTCTTGAATTATATCGTCATAGATAGGTAATGCATGAACATCGTATGTGAATTAAAGTTGGCCTGCATGATCTAATCTATTCCATGGCCCCCATTATACACCTTCGCCGTTGAGGTTCCACGTCATCTATCGATACTTGTGCCTCAACTGCGGAAGTAAAATTCAACATTATGTCATCGTACTAGAACATTCAGTTGCCGAGCGTGACTCAATGGATACCACGTGGTTCTGACCTTGTGAATTCACCGGTACCGTCAATTCTTTATTTGTTATTTAGTCAGATGAGCGAGTTATTTCATTTACTGATGTACCGCGACGTATCTTCACATATGATTCACTACAGAAATGGCGCTGAAACACAGTGGGAAATTGCACTCATCTATTTTTGTCAAACTGCGCTCGACACGGTTGTAAATATGAATGAAACCGAACTCACGGCTGCTGTAGAAATTGAGAACGACAAGAAATAGACTGTCATGACATATGTTGAAGAAGTGAGGAAATTACGAAAGGAAATACGAACGTTGAATTTTCTACAGCGCCACTAGAGCGTGGATCAAAGTATCGAATATAAGACAGTTGCTAGCTCTAGGGTTAAGTAGAAAAAGGAGAAATTTCCCCCACTGTTACACCTTGGTTGGTAAAAAATTCCCTGTACCTGCAGCAAGGTGACATTGGCCAAACGTGCCGATCCATTGGTACTCACATCAGCCATACAGACAAGTCAGCAATACCTCACCTTGCCCTATCAACGGATCTTGATATCATGTTCAAAAATGTTTGAGCTCTTACTCACATTTAACAATACAGGTCTAAGATTGACTATACAGGAAGCTGTGGAAACACGTCAAACTCCTAACAATTTCAACAGGGACACTGGCTAATAATACGTGGTTGCCAACCAGTAAGGATTTCTTGCCCTTTCGCTGTTATTTTGTTTTAGATGTTTTCCAATTTCGTCTCTTCTCATCACTAGATGGTACACACTAGGCTATGTGCTACAGATCATACTTTCATAACCTGTGTACAATCGTTACTGTATTATTCTTACTTCATTCTAGTCTCGTATCTTTATCCTCGTTGTAGTACGTCCTTCCTTCCGCCCCACTCACGCTACCGGCTCTACCAACACCAGCCTCTCAACCTTTTTTCTCGTTTTTCTGCTACACTCATATCTTTTCATCTTCATAAGTATTATATTCTTCTATCCTGTGAGCGTTCCGTTGCACCTGTTAATTTTATTTATTTCTTCTAAAACTTTCGTTCTTGATTTGTCTGATAACCTTGCTGTTTAATTCGTTCCCACATACGATGGAACAAGAAACATCCTAATTGGAGCTAGGATGGTGTTTCCAATTTGCACTAGGAAGGCTAGTGCACAACAAGCCATCTATTTACCAACGACAGTACCAATGTTTGGAACATTTATAGTAAAGCATTTTTTAATTCAAATTTTCATTATTATGGAAATCTTGCTTGTGAACAGACGAGATTTTCTTCTATAGGCACAGAGCAAAGTTCTCTGCGAAATGTTAAGAATTTCACTTTGTTTTCTGCCATGGCCAAAGCCATGTTATCATGCGTCTACAATTCTGGGCCACGAGAGCATAAATCCAAATATTTAAACAATGTGTTAATGATATTGGAAAACTGATACCTTCTCTGCATAAGAACATCAAGCTCCCTAGAATTTGAAATCCTGAATACACCACCATAGGTGACCGGAGATTTGATATTCCCTGGGATAGTGATAACTGCTCTGTTGTTCCCCATTGTAATTGAATTTCTTAAGTTATTTTCTAGTCGTGAAGGGCGGGAATCTTATGTATTTTCACTCACACTCTTATTTCAGAGGTTTTGCGATTTCTCAGAGCAGCTGTATATGCAATCTCATTTTTCTATTATGCTTTGTCTTCCGCTAAACCTCCAACTCACTGTGGAGGAATATTGTAGCCTTGTACAGTATCTGACAGTATGTTTGCCTGCTAAGCTCATTTTAATGTCGTTTTGTCCACCGACTGTGGAGTAAGGCTGCTTAGATTATCTGTTTGTGGCCAAGTTACCTTTACATGACGATAAACATTTCAGTACCTATAGTGTGTTTCCATGAGGTTTCTATATTTAACTTCGTTCTCTTACTTGGAAAAGGTAATAAGTTTATGTAGACAAGCTGTAGTCTTTTGGGTTTATTTGATGTCAAGAAAACAACATGAAACTCACCCTGCTCAGAAGACTAGAACATGTCTACGAGTACATAATCAATGTTAACAGGTTTTGTTTATTTTAGTGTGGAGGATGTTGCAGTATTGACCAGAGGTCCGGGGGACATATGTGATAGTAGCTGCGAGGTATTGACACCTGGGAGTGAGCTTATGTGGCATGTGAAGTCATACAATATATACAGCCAACACCTGCTGTCCCAATCTGGGGAACGCCAATTCCATCATATAGAGTGCAGTACTGATACTTATGATATGAGACAGGACTCTACAGACAGTGAGGAGCCGCACATTTGTAATAAGTGCGGTAAAACCTTTTCTGTCAAGCCCCTTCTTCAGCGACACCTTATAACGCATACCGGGGGACAAGCCAACCGGCGGGATGAATGTGATAACGAGTTCCCCCTAAGTCATGCTGAAAATCGCCTAAATTGTTGTGACTTATGTGGTAAGATGTTTACTTATAAAGCTAATCTAGATATTCATTATCGCTCTCATACTGGAAAACGCCCATTCTATTGCACCCAATGTGGTAAAAGGTTTATACAGAAGATTCACCTTAAACGACATGCCCTAGTTCACAGTGGAGAACTTCCACATTCCTGCAATGAATGTGGTAAAAGGTTCAAACAAAAGTACACGCTTACGCAGCATGTTCTCACGCATAAAGTGTTAACTGATACTACTGATTTCATGAACTGTTGTAAGGAATGCGGTAAAAGATTTAGTACAAGGGCTAACCTTAAACGACACATGTTTACTCACACTGGATTACAACCCTATTGTTGTAAGCAATGTGATAGAAGGTATACTGAAAGTAACGCGCTTAGTAAACACATGCTCAGTCACACTGGAGAACGCCCTTACTGCTGTGAACAATGTGGTAAAACATTTCGTGTTAAAGGAATACTTGATAGACACATCCTTTTTCATAGTGAAATACGGCCATTCTACTGTAGCGAATGCGGTAAAACGTTTAGGCAAAAGACTCATTTGACGCGGCATGCGCTGTGTCATACTGGAGAACGCCCGCACGGATGTAACGAATGTGGTAAAAGATTCAAACTCAAGTATTACCTGACCGAACATCTCCTTACTCACAGTGGTGACTTGACGAAAGCTGGTTCTCACTCGCACTCCTGTACAGAATGTGGTAGATTGTTTAGGAAAAAGAGCAACCTTACCCGACACATGGTAATTCATTCTGGTGTTCGGCAGAAACAAAGGTAATGAACGTGGTAAAAGGTTCTTTGAAAAGTCGTCGCTCTGTGACCCACTCTCGAGTATGTCGACACATTTGTAATGATTGCTGTGAATGGTTTAGTATAAACGACAAGCTTAGTAGGCACCTTTCCACTCATGCTGATAAGGCCCACACTCCTGTATTGAAAGCAGAAGACTGTGAAGTCCAAATTACAATTTAGGTAGTTACATGCCCATGCACACGGGTGTAGTGTAAATGCCAATCATCGTAAACACCTGCTTCCTCACCCAGGGTAATTTCTATACTGTTCTAATGAACGTGGGAAACGGTTTAGTGTCCCCCTGAATCAAAGAGTGGGTCACGGGTTTGTATCTCTTCGCAACTGAACAATAATACTTTTACATGAGAATGGTGTTCCATTTCGACTCATGCCATATAATAATTTTGATACAAAATTCATTAACTAGAGATCAGCAAATATAAAATTACGGGATTATTTTATGTATGCCTATTTCTCGAAATACTGTATTTCTCTTGTTGGCAAACCGAACTTAGATGGACGAATTTAATTTAGGAAAAATAGGGGCCTAACATGTATGTCATCGGCCCCAGCACACACTGTGATTGTGATTGTTGTTTAAAGGGGCATAACATGTATGTCGTCGGCCCCAGCACTCAGTGTTATTTGTTATGGAATAAATAAAATCTAATATTTGAAAAAGGAGTGCCGTAGATCGGAAGGAGTCTTTGCAATATTAGAACGCAATCGACGGGGATATTTATAGATAAATTGGTGCCTGTTTTTATGAGTCGTGCAGCTCGTCTGATACGTATAATTCGTATTATTCTTCTCTCTGTAAACGCCTCAGTATTACTTTTTACATCGGCAAATATGTTTCAGATCGATTTCATTTCAGTAATTTTTGTTCGCGAATAGCTTCTCGATCTAAACAAACGTTTGAAAGGGCTTAATGATTTGCAACCATGGAGTGCTTAAAGATCATTTCAATCTAAATTCCGCGAGGACGAGGATGATGATCACGGACACGTAGGTGTGGTGAAGGAAGAAGAGGTCAGTACATTCGGGAGCAGGTGAACCTGACAATGAGCAGATTTAATATTTTATTTGTTAAAGACAGACGCAATCTGGTGTAAGAAACCCGTTATTGAAGCAGGCAAAAGCGAGCTCGAATAATACTATAAAGAGTTTCCCCTGGTCCAGAACGGGTTTCAAGGATACTAGAACTGATCTTGATGCGTTTCTAAAATTCCTTGATTTTCATATCATTTACAATGTTTCATGAACTAATATTTTTATTGAAAAATTACTCTCCAGCACGGAATTTGCGTGAGAGAGAGAGACTGTTATGATAAACGGCACTTTTTTGAGTTTTATTCCTGATCGGAGTGAAGAAGAATCTACACTTATGCTGAAGAAAGAAGACGGCACTGATATGCCTATACTAAGAGCTGTGTTTATTCTCGAGCCGTTTTCGGTTTTGGTGCTAGCACTTCGATTTGAAAATGTGCACACTCGTCAAGAGCGACAAAAATGTGATAAGTTAGTAGCTATGAGGGAAAGCATACACATTTCCTGAACAATCCTCAATTGAATTATTTGGATAGTGAGTTCGTTAGAGTAGACAAAATACTCGTACGATTTCTAGAGCTCTGAGGTTTCGTGCAGTACATGCCAAAGGAACCGGCCTAATATGGCATAAAATATACCCCCTGTGTGACAGCAAATCATATTACACATCTAATTTTGAGCCGTATTGTGGAATTCAGAAGCCAGGTTCTTTCGTCACGTCCAATAAACGATTCGACATTTTAAAGGCTGACTTTCTCGACATAAAAATTCGAACTGAAGCATTTTAGCTTGAGCAAGCGGGGAGTGAGGTCGCGTTGTGCAGTGCGTGCCGTGAACAAGGCTGGAATTGAGCAGTCCCGGGCCACGATTGGGATGTGGCACTGGAAGCAGAGGAAGGAGTTCAAGAATGGGCTGGTTAAAAAGAAGATTTGGTAAAAATGAGTGAAGCGGTGCTGGTAGCAGTAGTGTTAGCTGTGCTTCTGGTCGTTGTGGGGGTGGAATTAACTCCCGGCCCAAATACCAGTGACAACTTAAGCTTGGAGAATTTGGCAGTACTCAAGGTGTTAGTGAGGGACGTTTTACAGGAAAATTGCCGATGGGAACAGGTGCAATAAATAAAGGACATGATGAAAGAGCAGATAAAGGAGATGGGGTATATGAAGAAATGGACAGAAACAAAGGCAGAGGAAAATAACAGAACGCATAACAATGAGAAAGAAGTAGAATTGTTACGATAGAGAGTAAAACATCTAGAAGAGGAGGTGTTGAAGATTAAGAAGGAAGCTGAAGTGTGTAGACAGGAGAGAATGAAGAAATCTATCTTCATATATGGTGTGGAAGAAGGTGAGATGGAACGCAAAGTTGACATAATCTATAAGGTGATAGAGGTCATACAGAATAAGAAGAAGATAAACGTCAGTGCAGCTGACATAGACGATGTTGAAAGAGTGGGCAAAACTAAAGGACGTATACAATAATGGTAAAGTTACTCTCTACCCTAATGGCAGAAATAGTGGTAAGAAACGGCAACAACTTACAGGGACAGAAAGTATGGGTGAAAAGAGTCATGGGGAAAGAAGGTAGTGAAATGATGAACATTTTGAATAGGCATCTTTGGAGAGTGAGACAGCAAGGGCTAAGGGGCAGAGACTATTGGTGACAAATGGAGGATGGGTTAGAGAACCCTCTGTGTCAAAACTGAAAGAGATGGACGAACACGTCAGTACCGATGTGGGAGTGATGACAGTACAAGATAGAGTGGATGAAGATCAACCCAGGTGGAAGTGGACAGTACAGTGAGTCGTGAAATGGAGAGTCTCAAGAACCGCAGTGCAAATGTATGGAGTTTACTGAGGGCAGAGAACAAAAAAGTTAAAAAGGAGAAATTTAAACAGAGAGTAACAGGCAGTAAAAATTGGGGAGGAAATTTTTAAGGGAAGGAGGATAAGTTATAACTATATTGGAAAATAGGATGTGTGAATATTGAAAGGTTATTAAGCAAATTAGGAAATAAAAAGGTTCAGGAAGTGGTAGAAAGTTTTAATATTTTGGCACATTTGGAGAAGTGCCTTGAAATAGGGAAAGAGATATAATGGCACAGGTTTGAGGTTAAATATGCATACAGAAGAAAGGAGAGGAATAAGGGACGCACCCCAGGAGGAATAGTAGTTCTAATCAAGGAAGAAATTAATGGACTTGTAGAGGATTTTGAGACAGACATGCAAGAAGCTATCTGGATGAGTGGTGAGTAGAGGGAAGGATGAATAAAATAAGTTTAGCTTTCGCAAATTGCCATCCTAGAAGTTCCTTATATACAAGTAAGCATTTTTCGAAGAGTTGATGGTGGATATTAGTATGATATGAGAGAAGTTTGCAGAAGAAGAAGAAGACATGTTGTTATATGGATATTGAAACACAAGAATAGGGGAACAGAGGCCAGTTTATAGTAGAAAAAGGGAGGCTGATGTTGAAAAGCAGAAGAAGTGGAGATAAAACCATAAACAGCTATTGTGAGAAGCTCTTAGATATGTCCGCAGCGGGGAATTTATATATTCTGAATGGATGGAAGGTGGGTGACAGTACTGGGAAATTGATGTGTATGTTTTAGAGCAGGGAGGTAGTGTGATAGACATAGTATTAAACTCGGAAGGAGTGTTCAAGGAAATTGTAAGGATGGAAGTAGGAGATTGGATTCAATCACGCCATTTTCCAGGGTGTGTGTTATTAAAAATTGGGGAGGGGAAGTAAATAAAGAAAGGTTAAGAAGAAGGATGAACTAGGGAGAGGGTATATTAAATATAAATGAACAGAGAAAGTGGAACGGCAATGGCATATTTAAGTAAAAGAAAAGTTACATTTATTAAAATATGGATGGGAGATTGCATTAGAGGAAAATAATATTGATAATGACTTCAAATTGCTTCTACATCCAATCAAGAGGATAGTCAGATTGAAAAACGTAGAAGGAGAAAAAGGGGGAGGGGAAGAATGGTTTAATAAAGAGTGTGAGGAAATGCAAAAGTGGGTTTTAGGAGCATTGGTAGAGTATAGGAAAAAGGTGGGAGTGCAGAAAGGGAGGCTTTCTGTAATTTAAGGAAAGACTCCAAAAAGGAAATTTGTGAGATAAAAAAAAGTCATAGATAAGAGAACAAACTGAAATGATAAATAAAGAATGTAGGATGAATAGTATGGAAAAGTTTGGGAAAGGATAAACAATAAATAAGGGTGGAGGGAGACTAGATAAAACAAGTATTGAGAATGAACAGTGGATGAACTACTTTAGTGAATTACTCGTGGGAAGGGGGAGGAATGGTTGGGTGAGAGGGGGGAAGAAGTAATTTGAAGAGATAAGGGAGTTGCAATATACGAACTGGATAAAGAAATCACAAGAGAAGAAACATTGGAGTGATAAGAGGAATCAGGGGTAGGTCAGTGGGGGGATGCAATGGTATCAGTTATAAGTTGTGGATAGAAATGAGCAAAATTGGGACAATGATAGAGGGCATAGTGAAATTTTTAATAAGATTTTCGACGGGGGGATGTACCCTAAGGAGTGGGAAACAGGAATTGTAAACTCTGTTGGATTCCTTAAGTAAAATTTATACAGGGGTGTTAGTGAATAGGTTAAGTGAATGGGTTGAAAGAAACAGAGTTTTGTCAGATTACCAATGAGGATTTAGAAAACAGAAAAGAACAGTCGACAATATAATGATAGTGAAGACGGTTTTAGAGAAATGTATGAACTTGTCAAGCGGTAAGTTGTATGTAGCAGCATTTTAACTTGACTTTTTAAAGGCTTTTGATCAGGTAAATAGAGGGGCTTCGTTAGAAAAATTGGGGAGGTTGGGGGTTTTGGAAAAGATGATACGTGCAGTGGAGGCGATATATAACATGGTCAGGTGTTGTTTAAAATTGGGAGAAGACAGGTTGAGTAGATCCATAGAGTCTAAGGTGGGATTAAAACAAGGGTGCAAATTACCTCCATTATTCTTTATTTTATTTATTAATGATATTTTGGATGGACACGGCGGGAACAGTTGGTAATAATAATAATATAAAAGAATTTATTGGACTCCAACCTATTCAATACATTACTGGATGTTAACATTTTTAGTTAAACATCGTTAAAATGGAGACATGTTTCGCCCTCCATGTGGGGCATCATCAGTCATATCAAAGCACCTCAAAATTAAACCAGACGTCTGGTTGGAAATTATGAACAAAATATGTAAGAAAGAATACATTAAAAACACGTACAAAGTCCTATCCTAAACGAAATAACAACAGACTAGTTACACCTAGTAAAATACGCTAGTGGTTTCTTAATATTAAAATGAGGTTATCATATGCACAGTATAAAAATGGAAGTAATCAAAGTCCGTATGATATTGAGTTTGATGGTAGTTCTGCGTAGTATATACAAATGTTGGCAAGATAAAACACAATTTATAATTACTGTACACTTATTTATAATTGTTAAAATTGATGAGGTAAAACATTCCAATTTGTCTATTTGTAATTTGGCTCCAACCAAAATAATTCGCCCTAGGATTCATGAGGTAGTCAACGTTGGTCACTCTCTATTTAAATGGAGTGCACAGTGCAAGTGAACAGCTTTTGTTGATTATAAACTGAGGCTGTGCTAAGACAGAGTTAAAACAACACCAGCTTCAAATGAAGATAGTTAAAAACATCATTAGGTTCTTCCTAGTTGACTAAAAATTTGCGTATATTTTGTTGTTGAAGTGTGGGAAAGTCAGTTGTTGGTTGAATGGGCAACGATCGAAAATGTTGTGCAGTGCAATCGGTGTTTGAGCTGTCCTACATGTGAGGGAAATCTGAAAATGGAGGATTTGTCTTAATTAGTTAAGTGAAATGACGGAAAAAGAAAAGAAACGGGAAATCATTGAGAAATGAAAAATGTGAAAGTTAAAAATTTACCTTGAAAGCTGGTGAGCTGTTACCTAATTGTTAGGAGGTTTGTGGAGCACTGGCTGTCGCTAATGTCCTGCTCCTCGTGTTGTACGTGTGACGTCTTAGAGGAGGGGAGTGGCGCTGTGGGTATGTGATTGGCGCTTGGGGAGGAGTTGTGTGTATTGGAGGGAGAATAGGGGCGTGATGAGTTGAGCGGCTTAGTGGGGGTGCTTGGAGAGCTTGTTTTGAGGACGTTAACAAGTCTTTTGTCTTTCAGATTTAAACTATTGAGCGAAAATATTAATTGTTCGTAAAGAGGGCTTCGGTTGTCTATTGGATCATTTAAATTCTTATTCTTATTATATTTTTGGTCCAAAAAATGTATAAATTTTCGAACTCGGTCATGAGCCTGCCTTTATCTAGTCTAGTCTTTATCTAGTCAACTCATCACGCCCCTATTCTCCCTCCAATACACACAACTCCTCCCCAAGCGCCAATCACATACCCACAGCTCCACTCCCCTCCTCTAAGACGTCACACGTACAACACGAGGAGCAGGACATTAGCGACAGCCAGTGCTCCACAAACCTCCTAACAATTAGGTAACAGCTCACCAGCTTTCAAGGTAAATTTTTAACTTTCACATTTTTCATTTCTCAATGATTTTCCGTTTCTTTTCTTTTTCCGTCATTTCACTTAACTAATTAAGACAAATCCTCCATTTTCAGATTTCCCTCACATGTAGGACAGCTCAAACACCGATTGCACTGCACAACATTTTCGACCGTTGCCCATTCAACCAACAACTGACTTTCCCACACTTCAACAACAAAATATACGCAAATTTTTAGTCAACTAGGAAGAACCTAATGATGTTTTTAACTATCTTCATTTGAAGCTGGTGTTGTTTTAACTCTGTCTTAGCACAGCCTCAGTTTATAATCAACAAAAGCTGTTCACTTGCACTGTGCACTCCATTGAAATAGAGAATGGCCAACGTTGACTACCTCATGAATCCTAGGGCGAATTATTTTGGTTGGAGCCAAATTACAAATAGACAAATTGGAATGTTTTACCTCATCAATTTTAACAATTATAAATAAGTGTACAGTAATTATAAATTGTGTTTTATCTTGCCAACATTTGTATATACTACGCAGAACTACCATCAAACTCAATATCATACGGACTTTGATTACTTCCATTTTTATACTGTGCATATGATAACCTCATTTTAATATTAAGAAACCACTAGCGTATTTTACTAGGTGTAACTAGTCTGTTGTTATTTCGTTTAGGATAGGACTTTGTACGTGTTTTTAATGTATTCTTTCTTACATATTTTGTTCATAATTTCCAACCAGACGTCTGGTTTAATTTTGAGGTGCTTTGATATGACTGATGATGCCCCACATGGAGGGCGAAACATGTCTCCATTTTAACGATGTTTAACTAAAAATGTTAACATCCAGTAATGTATTGAATAGGTTGGAGTCCAATAAATTCTTTTATATTATTATTATTATTGAGATTCTTTCAATACGGAAAATAAACTGATTTTCATTACTTGGGAACAGTTGGGTCGTACGGGTGATTAATAGTTTGGAGGTACTGGGACTTATTTTTGCAGACGATATGATATTGGTGTCTCTAACCGCAGGTGGGATGCAGAAATGCTTAAATGCAGTGTCGGATTTCGCAAAGAATTGGGCCTTGAAAATTAACGGGAACAAATCTAAAGTGTTAGTTGCGCAGGCCCATAAAGGAAGAAAGAAATATGGGATATGGATGGTGCAGGGCGATAGGTTGGAACAAGTAAGCAAGTTGGAATATCTATGAGTGATTTTTAACAGGAAAGGCACTTGGTAGGATCAAATTAGAAGAGCGATAAGTAAGAAGATGGCCGCCCTAGCCTCAGTCAAAAACTTGTTGGCTAAATTTCCGGGTATTAGCTATAAAACCTTGAGGTTGGTTTTAAGTACGGTTGTAATCGGTAGGGTAATGTATGGGGCAGAATTATGGGGGCGGAGGAAAAGAGAGAGGAATTAAGACAATTTATTAGTAAATTTGGTAAGTCTGTGATGTGGCTCCCTCAGTGTACAGCGAATGCAGGGGTGGAATTAATGTGTGGGGAAGGTACAGAAGTAGAGTGTGTGAAATTAGTAGTTAAATATTGGATGATCATGAAAAGGGAATAAGGCGGGAGGGTGTTGCAAACCGCATACAAGCAACAATTGAAGAGCATGTATGGGGGATGGTGGCTAGAAAAATATAAGGATACTTGGATAAGTTGGGCTTGGGGTACATGTGGGCAGAGGTTTGGATGAAGAAAGAAGCCAGAGGGCTGAGGGTGCCTTTGAGAAGAATTAGAGATATGTAAAGGCAGAAATTATTAGAAGAAAGTAGGCAAAGAACTTCGCTTAGTGATTTAAATAAAGTAATAAAAGTGACTGGAATAAATATTAGATATATGGATAGGTTAAATAGGGGTTGGGTAGTATGGTGGTTGGTTAAAGGGTAGAGATAAGACAGAATGTGTATTATGTGGGATAGTAAGCGACGATTTTCACTTAAATGTAAAGAAACGAGTAAAGTAAGAAACAGTTAATTGAGTGCCAAACATTGTGAATTAACAGAAAAAGGGGATGAGCAGAAAATTGTAAGGTGGATTATTAGGCAGAGGGAAGATGGAGGAGAGTTGAACAGGTATTTATATGTGATTAAGAAAATTTGTGAAAGAAAGTTGAGAGAGGAAGATGCATAAGATGAATAATTGGAAGAGTTAAGGCTGCAAAGGGAGAGGAGCATGTAAGTCATTGAAAAATTGAAGGTGAGTGTAATGTAATTATGGTAGGGATCTGATTAGAGTTTGTAATTGTAGGAGGCCTTATCAATTAAGATAGGGCAGGATGTTTTGTAACTGTTGACTAATAGTGCACTGGAATCCAGCTAATAGTAGGTCAGTGGCTGAGCAGGCAAGCACATGTGCTGAGGGTGATGTCAGCGGATCTCGCAGCAATGAACTGTTGTGATTATGGTGTGTATAATGTAAGGAAGATTTAGATGAGAAAATTTAGGTAGAATTAGATGAGAGAGATGATAGAGAAGGGAGGAATAGTTTTATGTATTTGTTTGCTGGAATTGTAGGGGATTCGATTATTATTATAAGCGTTGTTTTATTGTAACTGTATTATTATTACTAATCTTGTTTTTTATTAAAATATTATTATTATCATTCGTATTATTTTAGCATTATTACAGTGTGAATATGTAACGGGGCTAATCACCTGTAATGTTCAATAAACCAATATCTATCACTACCTTCATTAAAATAGCCTCACGTTTTCTACAGAAATGTGCATTCAAATGTTATTTTGTAGGAGCTGCAC
Organism: Anabrus simplex; assembly: GCF_040414725.1. Lineage (NCBI taxonomy): Eukaryota > Metazoa > Arthropoda > Insecta > Orthoptera > Tettigoniidae > Anabrus > Anabrus simplex. The sequence goes on from NC_090269.1 coordinate 454,102,576, forward strand.
CATATGCAGTGCGCACCCAACGGAAGGTTAAGTAACAGTTAATAAATCGAAAATTTAAAACTCTGGCGTTACCAGGATAAGGCCACGTCTTCTTCCTGTCCCATTGTCGCTGTAAGGTCTATTTGTGTTGGTGCGATGATTACTCCTCTTTATGTTGCAGCAACACACACAAGTCCTGTAGCGATGATGGGCACAGTGCAGGGCTAGGTTTAGAATGGAAGGGATGGTGGCCTTTCCCTCAAGTGACAAGGAGAAATTACGGAAGACCATTTTCAGCGCTGCCAACGGTGGGGTTTGAATCCACTATCTCCCGAATTCAAGGTAACAGTTACCGCATTGCCAATGAAGATGGTAGTTAATTATCTTCTTCATAAGTAGAGTGCTAATATGTTTCCAGCCTGTATAATTATTATAATTAATCTGATGTATATTAATTATTACAAACACAAAAACTTCTGTAATGAGGACAAAGCTAAATGTATCTTAAAATGATGCACTTCTTGTAGCATTCCTTATCACGACCGTATACCCACACAAGCTTTCTGCCTAAGTAATCGTGCAAATTGGTTAACATTAGGACGTGTTGTAATTGTTTGCTACCAAGTAATCAATACAGTTTTTCCTATCAGCGACATTAAGTAAGTAGGTAATGTTACTGCAATTTACCTTGCCCTTTTCTTTTTGGCTTGTACAAATGTTGCAAGTATCTGTTCTTGTCAGTATAAAATAATATTTCACTTTACTTGTCAAAACCGATACCCATAAAACTGTCTTCATACTATTCGGAACTTCTGCTGACAAAAGGATGAAAATAGTAATGTGAAGGAAAGGAAATGACGAAGGAGCATGTAGGAAAAGACTGAAGAAAGTGCTTATAGAAACCTCATTAGTGTGTTCCTCACTAAGACTTATCTTGACGTAAATTCAGTGTCCTGATTCTCATCATATTAAATCACAATAACGATACTCACTTATTGCATTATGTATTTTTGCTATTGCCACTTAGTACAATCACGTTTCTTCCAACCCTGAAAAGTGTTCCTTGTTATCCCTAGTGAAAGGAACATAATTTCTAATCCAGATAAATGTTCTCCCCACAGAAGTTAGGTCAGGAAAAGTTGCACAATAATGAAAAAAATGCCTTGAGATCCTGAACATCACAGGATAAATTGCACCTTGGTGGAGCAAGCCATTAGCCCCAGGAAAGTTCCGTTTGTTTGCCAGTTAGCAGTGAGGGTTTTGAAGCATCTCTCAGTAACAAGTGGTCCTGGGCAGTTGAGCACATAGAACCAACCCACTGCTCGCACGCCTACGCTGCTTCAAGTTAGAACAGTTTGTTCCTTATTGCTTAGCTGTAAGCGTCTTGTCCTGAGCTCGCAATGTCTTTTGGAACAGAAGAATTGATTTCATCAGTTTTAAACAATGGACAATAATAATATACTGTAGGTATTTTCTACCTTTATATGAAACTACTCTTCATTCAGTTAATCAAAACATAAATTCTGTAGAAGTAATGTTATTTTCTTATGGGCATAGTATACTCTATTAATGGTTTACTGTTTAATTTCCTTACGTCTTACGAGGTTCCATGGATACGTTATTTAATACATTGTTTTTCTACCTGTCAGGGTTGGGCAGACCGGAACATTCAGTTGTTCGGCAAAATTAGGAGTTTGAGGCGGAGTGTTTCGGTACAGAGTGCCGGCACACGGGACTGTAACTGCGTAGTATAGAGTACTTCGAGAGGCAACATGACATGCTCCGCGTCAGCTGGAATGTGTCTGTACCGAACGTGCTGTGTCAAGGCTGCACTAGATAGACTAGTTGGCCTTGGCTGTGTCAGTGGGGACACGGGACTGAAGCTGCGCAGTAGAGAGAACTTCGAGAGGCAACATTATATGTTCCGCGCCAACGGGAATGTGCCCGTACCGAACGTGCTGTGTGTAGTTATGGCCATGGAGAGCATAAGGCTGCATCGAACGTGAACGAACAGTCGGAACAGTGAAATTCGCGCCCAGTAATCATGTTTGAACGCTGCGTTTAGGTTAAGATTTTTTCGTTCAATATGAAATACAGATAACACGGTTACAATTGCAGTACAGGTGTTTAAAAGTAACTAGTCCAAGGATATTTTCACCAGTTGAATGTATCGGCCGGTACTGTGAGTAATTAGGGCCGGGATAAAACTTCACGGCATGTGAAAAACCAGTCGGAAATCTGAAATATGCACCCAGAAATATCATGTCTAAAATGTTGTTTTTAGGATAAGAATGTTTTCATTCATTCTGAAATACACCTGTCATAATTACACTGGCAGTAGATGTGTGTCATTTTCACTTATTAAACATATACTTGCACAATTGAAGAAATATTCTTCAGTACCGCTACTCTATTTACGTACAGAATATTCAAGCACAACAGTAAAATACAAATTAAACAGTATATACTCTACAAGAAGAAATGGAAATTAAAAAATTAAACACTACATACTGAACAAGGAGAACACGAAAATAAAATTAAGTGAAACTATCGACAAATGTTAATACTACACTTTAAACGGTGCTCAAAAATGTTCACGCCATATTTACATTCAGGAAGATGATTTTAGAAACTTTGTCTCTTTTTATACGTGTACGGTTTGAGAACACTCGTTCACAGGAAACTGATGTCGCCATAATGCAAAGTCTCTTCTTCGTAGAGGGCTGGCAGGTATCTTTGTTCTCATTCCAACGTTGAAGAGGATTCTTTAGCCTATGCAGAAGAGGCATATCTAGATACTTGTCCATCCGTATGATACTTACTGCTTTTGGCTTAACAGTTGACGCTTGAACGAGCTCTTCAACGGCTGCATCAAAGTTTTTCCATAGTATGCTCTAGACCCATATGCCTGAGGGCTCTTGTGTTCCACTTGATGATTTACAGCTGTCTGTTGGTGTGCAGTGCTAGCATCATTGATCAGTTTTCCTTCATATCTTTAAGTTTGCTTTCATCCTTCATAAAACCACACATCTTAATCTGGGATCTAAAAGGATCCTACTCATCAATCCAATCTTTGAAAGGGTAACGTCCTTTTCACTGCTGACTTCCCTCGTCATTTCATCGAAGCATCGTAGAATTTCAACTGATTTCTCAATTATGTACCAGTCTTCATTGTTTAAAACTTCAACAGAATTATTGTTCATTATTACAAGAGTACTTTGTAGGGGTTCCTTGGTCTGAATGACTCTATTCAATATCTCGTATGTCGATTTCCACCGTGTTGTACAGTCCTGCTTTAGAGTAAGAACAGGAGAGCCCATCTGTTTTCGAGTGCTGTGAAGTTTCTCCAAGAATTGTGGGCTCCGTTTAAAGAATTCGACAATACGTTGCTTTTATTTCTTTCAGGCTTGATTGTGCTACGAGTTTTAAACTACGCGCCAAACACGGAACCTGCCACCAGTTCCACTTCTCAACCGCACTGACCATATTTGAAACATTATCTTTTGTTTAGTAAACCAAGCCACGTGCTTTTTTGACAGCTGTCTTCTTGACGGACCCTAACCCCACAGTGAAGGACAATAGAGCGTCGCTAACCTCACTGCTGCCATCTTTACGGCGGTAAACCTCAAGGCTGCCACCTTATGCATGTTATAGCGCGGAATTTAAAATCCAACAACAGAACGTCGCTAACCTCACTCTTGCCATCTTGATGTTCTTAAACCTTACTGTTGCTACCTTGGTTATACGCTTTTGTGTTAGTTTACTGTTAATCGCTAAGCTGTTCGCATCATCGAAGTAGAGAGTAACAAATGTCAAGTAGATTCAAAGAAGAATCTGTTAGCAGAAGATAAAAGTCCGTCATGGAAAAACCTATTTCTAGGTATATTTGCGAAGAGTGTGGAAAAGCATTTTCCTGAAGCTATCACAGGAGACGTCATGAGATATCATGTAGGACAATTTTTCAATGCAAACATTGTAGAAGAGAGTTCAAGAACGCATACAACGCTCAACGTCATGAAGTCGCGTGTAATGTAGCTTCATCGGGAACAAAATATAAAGAGCTCAACCATATTCCAGCGAACACTGATTTATGTTTAAAAAGTACACCTCTGCGAGAGATTTTCAATTCTCCCTTGTTGTCTAGGCCTGCTACAAGTTCTGTTACTAAGCACAAACTTCAAGATAAAGAGAGGCAAGATCATGATTATGATAATAAGGATAATGATGTTGATCAAAACAGTAGTAAAGGGAAGGTAGAAGAAGAAGAAAATCTTAATGTTTCATTGCCATTACAGCTTGATGATTTTACTTCATTTCCTAAGCCTACTACACGTTCTGTCGCAGTGCAAACATCTCAAGAAGAGATGCAAGGTAAAGAAGAAGGAAATTTCAACGCTTCATCGCTATCGATACAAGTTAAGTTTGTACCTAGAAACGCTACTGCTGAAGCACGTATTACATCAAAACAAGTCCCTACACATCAACTGTCTGCATATAGACTCAAAGTTCACAACGAGCCTCTGTTACCCTATGTAGATATAAGCTACTGTAAAGAACCCAACGTACTGGTAAAACGTTTACAGCTGCTAAGAGCCTATCATGATGCTGGTTACACACAGTACAAAGAAGATATTTTTGAAATAGAGCATGAATTACGTCGTGTAGGTATTATTAAGTAAGCGCTTACCCTCACCTAAGTCATCCATCTGTAGTATATAGCCGATCGAGTAGCTATATTCGTATAGATTATTTCCCAACATTCTCCCTTCCTTAGAGTGTTAACTCCGCCTCTAGTTGTAGAGCCGGTCTCAAGCCCGGATAAAGAGAGGAGAGGCACCCTAGCCCTTTAGCCCATTAGCCCGTTTTGCCCATTAGCCCTTTTGCCCATTAGCCCTTTAGCCTATTGGCCCTACAAGGAATGTGCGGAAATCTAATCTTCTTAGAACAAAGGTATCCCCTAACATGTTCTAAACACATGTTGTATCGAGTACAATGTTCTATTTTAGTCTTGATCACTTATTTAGTGTTCTGAACACTTCAATCAATGTTCCGATCACATGATAAAGTTAACGGTATAGAGTGCAGTGTTCGATTCTAGTCTTGTTATGTTTCTTTAGTGATTTGCAAATCTAAACATGCATAATGACGTCATCACTGCAGCACGTGCTTACTCTAGCTATCCCGATGCAGGTTTAAACTTGTTCGATAGAGCTATGCCTTGACATAAGAGGAGGCCTTAACAGCTTATGTATAGCCGCTATTGTTTAAAGATAGCTGCTGTTAAGAAAAAGCACGTAGAATTTTTCAAATTACCCGCCACCACATTTCAAAGGTATGAGGTTTAGTGCTGTAAAGATACCTGCACGATGCAAAGCTAGCTTTCTTCATCAGAGCAGCCACCATCTTGTGTGAGCACCTCTAGGCCGTATCATAAGGAGCTGTGTATAGTCGCCGTCTTGTCGCTGCTACCTTGCGCAAGCACCCTTAGGGAGTCTCATAAGAGCAGCAGCCATCTTGTGCAAGCGCTCTTAAGCTGCCTCATAAGAAGCTATGTATAGCCGCCATCTTGTAGAATTAGATAGCTGCCAATGCCAAAGGGCCTAAGTAGGGATCGAACCGTCGATCTCATCATTAGACTATGTTTTCTTATGCTATCATGTTCCTGGTACTGCAAACCTAGGTATCAGGTGGAAACATTTTATCCGTTTTGCTCTACGATGCACCGTTTTCGAGATATTGAACATTTTGCATTTAAGCCCCAAATTTAATGAATCGAACCTGCACGGCACGTTATACTCTCTACCATAGCTAGACCTGATCATGTTACGAAGACTTGCTTCAATACAAACTAAAACAGAGCGAATGCCAAAGGACCTAAGTAGGAACCGAACCGTTGATCTCATCATTAGACTATGTTTTTCTTGTTCCTCGTACTGCGAACCGAGGTATTGGGCAGAAATTTTTTTGTCCGTTTTGCTCTACGATGCACCGTTTTCGAGATATTTAACATTTTGCATTTAAGCCCCCAAATTTAATGAATCGCACTAGCATGACACGTTAGCCTCTAAGCTAGCTTTCTTCATAAGAGCAGCAGCCATCTTGCGCAAGCACCCTTAAGGCGTCTCATAAGGAGTCATGTATAGCCGCCATCTTGCGCAAGCATCCATAGGGCGTCTCTAGGCATCTTGTGCAAGGACCCTTAAGCCACCTCATAAGAGCAACCGCCATCTTGCGCAACCATCCCAAGGGCGTCTCATAAGAACCTATGTATAGCGGCCATCTTGCGTAAGCACCCTTAAGGAGTCATGTATAGCCACCATCTTGTGCAATTAGCGTCGAGAGATGGCTGCCGTAGAATTTTTCTTTTTAAATTATCCGCCACCATATCACAAAGGTATGCACCTAAAGAGTGTAGCACTGAGGTTTGCGATGTAAGATGGCGGATGGCAGCTGACAAAAAACGCGTGAGTTTGTTTACTAAACAAGAGCACGTGGAATTTTTCAATTTGCCGCCACCACATTTCAAAGGTATCTAGCTAAAGGAGGCAGCACGGTGCTCTCTTGATTAAAGATGGCGAATGACAGCTAACAGAACTTTTCAAATTGCCCGCTGCTACATGTCATAAAGAGGGCAGCACGGTGCTCTGCGGATTAAAGGTGGCGGATGACAGCTGACGAAATTGCCCGCATGATAGCAGCACAGTGCTCTATTGATTAAAGATGGCGGATGACAGCTGTCCAAAAAGCACGTGGCTTTGTTTCCAAACAAGAGCACATAGAATTTTTCAAATTGCCGCCATCACATTTCAAAGGTATCTAGCTAAAGAGTGCAGCACTGAGGTTTGTGACGCAAGATGGCGGATGACTGCTGTCAGAAAAAAGCACGAGAGTTTGTTTCCAAACAAGAGCACGTGGAATTTCCCGCCACCACGAAGAGGGCAGCACTGTGCTCAAAGATGGCTGCTGTCACGTAGAATTGTCTGCCACCACAGGTATCTAGCTAAAGAGGGCTGCACGGTGCTCAAAGATGGCTGCTGTCAAAAAGCATTTTTCAAATTATCCGCCACCACATTTCAAAGGTAAGTAGCTAAAGAGGGCAGCACTGTGTTCTATAGATTAAAGATGGCGGATGACAGCTGTCAAAAAAGCACGTGGATTTGTTTATCTCGCGCTAGTGAGGTTAAGTTGGTAGCACTAAGGTTTAGATCCGCCAAGATGGCAGCACTGCGGATGACAGGTGGCGAATTTACAGCTACTGCGATAAAACGGGCAGCACGGTGCTCTGTAGTTTAAAGATGGCGGATGGCAGCTGTCAAAAAAGCACGTGGATTTGTTTACAAATTCGACAGCTGTCAAAAAAGCACGTGGATTTTTTTATCTCGCGCTAGTGAGGTTAAGTTGGTAGCAATAAGGTTTAGGCCCGCCAAGATGGCAGCACTGCCGATGACAGGTGACGAATTTGCAGCTACTGCGATAAAGAGGGCAGCACGGTGCTCTGTAGTTTAAAGATGGCGGATGACAGCTGTCAAAAAAGCACGTGGCTGTCAAAAAGCACGTGGCTTTGTTTATCTCCGGCTAGTTAGGTTAAGTTGGTACCACTGAGGTTTAAGCCCGTCAAGATGGCAGTACTGAGGTTAGCGATGCGTTGTTGTCTGTCAAAAAGCACGTGGCTGTCAAAAAACACGTGGCTTTGTTTACCTCGCGCTAGTTAGGTTAAGTTGGTACCACTGAGGTCTAAGCCCGTCAAGATGGCAGTACTGAGGTTAGCGATGCGTGTTGTCTGTCAAAAAGCACGTGGCTGTCAAAAAACACGTGGCATCGTTTATCTCGCGCTAATTAGGTTAAGTTGGTACCACTGAGGTTTAGGCCCGTCAAGATGGCAGTACTGAGGTTAGCGATGCGTTGTTGTCTGTCAAAAGCACGTGGCTGTCAAAAAACACGTGGCTTTGTTTACCTCGCGCTAGTTAGGTTAAGTTGGTACCGCTGAGGTTTAGGCCCGTCAAGATGGCAGCAGTGAGGTTAGCGATGCGTTGTTGTCGATGACAGCTGTCAAAAAGCACGTGGCTTTGTTTACAAATTCATATCTCCCGCCAAAATTAATATTTCCCGCCAAAAATTCAAATTTTCCGCCAGAATTCAATTTTCCCGCGGGAGGAGGCGCCAGAACCATCCAATTATACTACTGATTATAATTAGGATACAATATCGATAACAACTTCTGAAATTCCCCTGTCTCAACTATATTGTAATGTTAAAAAAATATTGCAACCCATTTCAACAGCTGTTGGTCAAGTTCCTTTTTCTTAGTTGTTGACATAGGCCGGGATGAGTAGGCGTGTAGTCAAATTCCTTTTTTCTTAATTGTTGACATAGTGCTGGATGAGTAGGCGTGTAGTCAAGTTCTTTTTTCTTAATTGGTGACACAGGCCTGGATGAGTAGGCGTGTAGTCAAGTTCCATTTTCTTAATTGTTGACATAGGCCCGGATGAGTAGGCGTGTAGTCAAGTTCCTTTTTCTTAATTGTTGACATAGTGCTGGATGAGTAGGCGTGTAGTCAAGTTCCATTTTCTTAATTGTTGACATAGGCCCGGATGAGTAGGCGTGTAGTCAAGTTCCTTTTTCTTAATTGTTGACATAGGCCTGGATGAGTAGGCTTGTATTCAAGTTCCTTTTCCTTAGTTGTTGACATAGGCCTGAGTGAGTAGGCGTGTAGTCAAGTTCCATTTTCTTAGTTGTTGACATAGGCCTGGATGAGTAGGCGTGTAGTCAAGTTCCCTTTTGTTATTTGTTGACATAGGCCTGGATGAATAGGCTTGTAGTCAAGTTCCTTTCTCTTATTTGTTGGCAAAGGCCTGGATGAGTAGGCTTGTAGTCAAGTTCCTTTTTCTTAGTTGTTGACATAGACCTGGATGAATAGGCTTGTTTCAATCGTTCTACCTTCCGTCTGCTTAACTCGAGTGTACCTGTCGTAGTGTTGGTGGTGGATGATGATGAAACGGTTTCCATTGGAGACACAGGAAGATAGGTTTGCCCAGTTATTACTTGAACAGATGTGGCAGGCACATGACTTGAAGCTTCAGTTGTTGCCTTTTCATCTTCTGAGTCATGATGCACCGTTACCAACCTAATTTGATAAATGTCTGTTGTGGAATATTTAAGTCTGAAATGTCTCGTCATTGTGCTGGTTGAAGATCCCTTTGCACATAAAAAAGAAAAACATATGTTGCATTTCACTCTGTCGGGTTTTATTCTAGTAAAATATCCCAAACAGGACTCCAGTGCGACATTATCGTCTTTTTTACGGTATATATTCCTAGGCTTCAATGAAAACTTTCTTATAGAACAGTTGAACAAAAAACAAAACACATTAAGTTATTCGCATGTACCGAAAGCCAGTGGCCGGTGCAAAGGAACTCGCAGAACAAAGAGGATGACACCTAACACGGAACACTCCAACACGAGCAGCACGTGGCGGCACACTGCCGCTATCGACAGTCAGCTAGAAGTGCAGTGCGTAGTGGCGCTTCTGACGGGATAGCAAGTCACTATCTCGGTCTCGCTTGAGAATGTTTCATAACAATTGACACTCCGTGATCCGGAACAGCGGAAGATACGGCACAGTGAGCCGGAACAGGGACATAGTGTCCAACCCTACTACGTATCAGAAACCATGTTTCTTTAATTATTTAATATCTGTATTGTTTTACTGTTTATGAAACCGTGCTTCTTTTAGTTAATCAATAAAATACAATTTGAAATAAAATTGTTGGTATTTTACTTTACCCCAAGCTTCTCTTCTACCGTGATGCTTTTCTTGCAATTTAGTTCCGTTCTCTGCAATCTTGGTAATATATCAAATGTCTCTTACACAAGTATTTTAAAAAATCGTTCACTGCAGTTGTGTGTTTCTTTAGGCAAAGTATTGCCCTCGCCGAGTTCTTCCCCTCTTAAATTAAATTTACGAGTTATCTGTCAATGAGATCAATCCGCATCGGAGGAATCTCACTTAGCAATAATAATCTCGCAAATTGTGATTGCACTGTGCGGCAATACTTCTTTCTGTCTCTCCAACGTACCAGTGCAGCTCAACCCTGCTCTCCTGGTTGCTCTCAACTGCTCAAAGCTGACTTCTGTGAGCCTTATCCTGAGATTGCTCAATAGCCCAGTGGTCATGCTTTACGCTTGTATTTCACACTCCCCTAATAAGTAAGAAATGTATTCTTTGTTGGGTGGTACAGTGAAGGTTTGTGAATATTTGTTGCACATATAGCCCGCCTACAGGCCAGGAACATAATGGTGAGATGTTGTCTACCATGGTGCATATTTTTCTTGTGGTAGCCAAGTTGTGGATATGGGAAGAGTGATTCGATGAAGACAAACTTAAAATCCTTAAGAAAGTGGACAGGCAACCGCTTCCTTGATCACATAGATGTGGTGTGAATAATGAATCCGGTACCTTCGAAGCAGTGCCGAGGTTTTGTCACGATGGCGACGAACATTTTCTTGCAGATGGACGAATAATGCATGGCCAAGGAACACTGTTTTATAAACATCTGTACGAGCTTCAACTAACAGTTCAATATTACGTTCGTTTAAGGGAGTCTGACTTACAATAACATTTTGACCCTTTTATGGCCCTAGTGCAAATAATTTCGCATTTTGGTCTTGTGTTTTTCACACCTTTGAGGACTCTCCTCCCATCTTCAGAAATGCTAGATCAGGCTTTCAGTATATCAATAAATAGACAACATTAATGCACGCTGTACCCTGCTGGAAACCTTTTATTTCCGTATTCAATAGTACGTTTCCTGTTTTAACACATTCGTTTTCCTTGTCCTCTGCAGAAATATTCTAAGTAGGTTTCATTATATTTGAAATTACCTCCGGCATAATTCTGTCTACGGTGCACCTCTCGCCAATTGGTCCGTCATGTTGGAGGGGTGTTTTCTGATTGGCTGTTCTTTAGCCAGTGATTGAAGCATTAGGGAGCCCGATGTACGTCGACCTGCATTGGCAGAGACAAGCAACTAATCACCCGTTGTTTTTTCTGCTTTGCCGTGGCCATCGCGTCTTCCTGTCTTGTGGTAGCCAGGATTTAAGGCTCTCAGATTCGTCCTTATGGTTGAAGCTGTTGGTGTGCTGCACTTTAGTGTTGGTGTATTGTCCCCTGCTGATCTTGCTGATTGTCCCAGTCGGCTATGACTCTTAGGCTCCTTCATTTATGTGGCCCGAAGTGTAGAGACGTTGAAGGGCGGCCTCGTCGCTGAGATGAACCAGAATCTGTGAAGAAGGTGCAGAGGTGAGGCCATTAACCAGTCGATAGACATTGTGGACCGGAAAGCCAGCGGCACAAAGATCGTCGAAGATGTCATCTTCGGGGATGGCAGGATCCACGCCGAGAATTATGCAAAAGGCCATGGTCGTGGGGAAGTCGACAGCCAACGAGGCGTCAACTGTTTTGCTAATTGAGGTCGGCTGAGTAGCAGATGTAAGTGAAGGCCACCCGACCGAACAAAATAATACTGAAGAGAAATCGATGCCCAGTTGTAGAGAGATGTGGTCGAACGTGCCCTTCTTGCGGTGTCTGCTGGCCGCAGGTGAACTTATCAGACGCCCATTATAAGAGGCACAGTCTGATAACTGCACGCGGGTGATAAATCTGCACAGTGGAATTATTGCCCGCCTAGCAATTCCGAATGGAATAATGGGCTTCTGATAAGTTCACCTGCATACACCCCAGCGTCGGTGGGTAGGGTCTGACACATCCCACTCTGATGAGTCTAGTGTCAGACCTAAGACGAAACGCTGGTTAATAGAGCAAACGCCTGAAAAGCCTTACATCTGGTCTGTTTTCTATCAGAGATTACCAAAGGATCCAACCAATCGGATTCTTCAAAACACCAGTAGCCTTATTAAGGCCGCCTCATTGCCAGTCATTGTGAAGAGGGTAACATCTACAAGTTAAGTTCTACCACCGAGACTATACCGTTCACTAAAAATTCACAATGACAACGTGCCTCTACGGCCAGTCGTGAGTGATATCGGATCACGGAACTACAATATTGCTAAACGTCTGGCCACATTACTACAACCTTACAATGGTGGCACACGGTCTATGTCAGAGATTCAGGCCTCTTAAGAGAGAAGCTGAAGACGTGGTCTCAGTCTTCACTGAAGTACCTGTAAAGGAGACCGTGGACCACATCTCTCAGATGTTTCTCAAGGACATCACCGAATTGTTCAACCACTGCCTATAGACAAGCTATTTCCTGTGGAACGGCAATTTCTACAAACAAATCAACGGTGTCACCATGGACAGTCCTCTGAGTCCGATGATCGCAAATTTTTTTTATGGAAAAGTTCCAACAAGCAGCTTTTGAGACCACCACTGCGCTTCGTAGATGACACGCCTGTGACCTGGAGCTAGGGACAGGAACAACTACGGATGTTTCTACAGCATCTAAATAGTAATAACATCAATATTCAGGTCAATGTGGAGAGAGATAGCGAAGGAAATCTTCCCTTCATCGATGTTCTCATAATGAAGAAGGGCGATTTACACACAGTGTACCGCTATCTTCAGAAGACTTCCAACCACAACCCACGACAAGAATACAGAGTAATTAATACGGTAAAGCCATAAAGATATCCAGCGAGCATTCCATCCCAGACGTCCAACAACCAGGAAGAAAGGGAAGGAGCGGTCTGCAGCGAAAGCCTTTCTTCCCTGTAACTGGAAGATAACTGACAGAGTAAAGGGTCTACTACAGTCATATGGTGTAAAAACCATATATAGGCCAACAAAGAAAATCCAGCAACTACTTAGGACTGCTAAAGGCAAGCGCCAACCTCCATCCTCAGCATAAGATACCGTGCAGCTGCGGGCACGTATACATGGGCACTGCAAAACATAGCATCGCCACACGATTCAAGGAGCATAAGATACATAGCCAGCTGGGACAAGCAGCAAGATCATGAGTCACTGAACACTCGCTGCTAGCAAGCCATGATATACTGTACAGCAACACTAACACTGCTTTGTTGGATGCGCTTGCGAATGGTTGGCTGTTGAGAGAGCTCTTGCATTATTGTAGTGATAAAGTAGTTAAAACCTATTTAAATAGCTTAAATTTGTGTGTTTTTGATTCATTTAGTGCTATTTATATAGTGGTGTTTAGTGCTTGTTGGTAGAAATTGAGAGTAGTGATATTTATTTAAATTTTATAACAAGTAATTTAGTTGGTCTTCAGTACATTACAGTTTCTAGGTTAAGTAGGCTAGCTAGGTGTACCTTGTTTCGAATTTTGGTTTAGGAAATAATTTAGGTATTAATTTTAACTTTACAAATATTTGGAAATATCTGTAGGTTCGTTGGTATAAGACTTACGAAGGCAGATTATCGTAAGGAATAGTACCGTAACTTCCGTCGCAACAGTTCCGCTATTTCGTACAGTTATCCGTCAAACTATCACGAAGGTAATAATTTACTAAATTAAAAAGCACGATACGCCTGCAAACTTGGATAAAGAGATCACACGGTAATTTCACTGGGTAATTACGGTACTTAACGGTTTTTGGATTGTTGACGATTGTTGATACCGTACATTCCGAGATCAAAGGGAACGGGCTACAGGCACATGGTAGTTGTGTAAACAAATACAAAATCAGCTGATTACTTTATTCCGATAATTTTGTAGCCTAAGGTCACAGCATACTTTGCACCTTCGTTCTTACATCGATTAATAATTAAATTCATATAGGGTCTATCGTAATAATATTGCAGTTCAAGCCTCCGGCGTAGTTTTAATAGAAATTATTGTAGACAGCCTCTACAACAACTCATATTCTCCGTCTCGCATATTAAGGAAAATAATAGTAATCCATCAGCGGTAAAATTCATATAACCACATTTCAGTTTAGAATTGTAGTGCACATACGGTACATTTAGGTAGTACAGTATCTTACCTGCTATATTCGTGTGTATCTTTGTATGTGTATCTATTAGAGCATAGTACTAATAATAATCTGCCTAAGCATTTAGTCTTGTTGGTTTTCTTTGAGTACAGCAGTTCGTGCAAATTTCAAACTTGCAATTTCAATTTATGTTGTGCTTAGTAGTGACATACGGTACCGGTATTGTAATTAGGATACGTCTGAACGTAGTTTAAAGTTTTTGTAGTGTACTCTACAGTAGTATACGAGTAATATCTTATTAGAAATAGGCGCGCTTAGTTTCTTATTGTAAAATGTTTGCGTAGTATAATAGAGGTATCTGTAGAAACACTCTTACTAAAATTCTGTTGTTTTGATTAGGACAGGCTTATCTGCAGTATAGAATTGTGTAATTTTTGTGTATTCCTTTCGGTATTCACTAATTAACAGTAGTTTTTATCTGTTAGGGGTGTTGTAGGATACGACTAAGTAGTATTATACCGGTAGTGTAGTAGTCTATTAATTACCTAATTGCCGTGTGATCATTGAGTACCAACCTCGACAATATATAATTTCGTTCATTTCTTTTGCACAAAAAAGTTATTTTATTTTTCCTTTTTTAAATTTGTTTTCGTAAGGAATGGCTAAAGAGTGCAAGTGTGGGAACTGAGGGTGTGGCGAGGCATTGAGGGGTATGAGGGAGGAGTACGAGAGTTTGATGGAGATAATTAGGATTCTCACAGAAGACAGGAAGGAAGGCAGGACTCACTCAAACAATGTACAGGTTACAGTAGGTATACAAGAAGGGAGGGGAAGGAAAGTGGTGAACTGTAGAAGACAGCTGGTCTAATGTTCTAAGGGGAAGGACATTGAAGGCTAAGGGCTCTGTTCAGGATCAGAACTCGGGACAGGTGTATGTGAGAAATTGGTGTGAGCCACTCCAGGTAGAGCAACAGAGGGAGGATGAGGAACAGTGAACTGTTGATGAGATGTGTGGAAATAGGAGAAAGGGAAAAGGTAGGAAACAAAAAGGTAGAATAGAGGATAGGTAAAGACAGGTGGAACAGGTTCATGGGAGGGAGATATGGGAAGAGGAAGTAGCTTCTACAGCTATCAGGAAAGCTAGGGCTGACCAGCAGGGGAGGGAATCAAAGGAGGTGGGTAGGGTTGAGGCTCTGGTCATGGGGGATTCCCTTCGTTAGACACGTGGGGAAAGTGTGTGAAGGAAAGGGAACCAGGGTAGAGTGTTATCCAGGAATTAGGTTGAGGCAGATGCTGAGAAAAGTAGAAGAAATGGAGGAGGGGAAGGAGAAGGTGGTACTTTTTCACGTTGGTATCAACAACATAAGGCAAGATAATATAAGTACCAACGTAGTTGGGGATTTGTGGGATCTGGTAAATGCAGCACGGGTGAAGTTTAGGAAGGCGGAGATTGTAATCAGTGGAATGCTGTGTAGGAGGGATACTGACTGGATGGTGATTGGGGATTTAAATAAGACTATGGAGTGGGTATGTGGGAAACTGTAAGTGAAATTTCTAGTTCCTAATGGCAGAGTAGGAGATAGGGATCTGCGTTCAGATGGCTTTCACTTACATCGCAGTGGTACGTATAAGTTAGGAAACTTGTTTAGAAGAGTAATAGGGAGGTACCTTCAGGGAAATGGTGTTGTCTAGGGAGCAGTGATGAGGGTATAGAGATCTGGATGTAAAGTAGGGATGACATAAAAATGTTAGTGTTGAACTGTAGAAGTATTGTAAAGAAACGAATAGAATTAAGTAACTTGATAGATATATATTTACCAGATAGTGTAATAGGAGTTGAATCATGGCTGAGAAATGATATAATGGATGCAGAAATTTTCTCACGGAACTCGAGTGTGTATCGTAGAGATAGAATAGGAATGGTGGGAGGGGGAGTGTTTATTCTGGTGAAAGAAAAATTTGTAAGCTACGAAAAAGTTAAAGATGAGACACATGAAATTCTAGGTGTAAGGCTCATTTCTGAAGATAATAGGCAACTTGATGTCATTGGAATGCACAGACCGGGAAAGGGTAACACTGACATGGATTCAGAATTATTTGTTAAGATAATCAGCTATGTGGGAAACGACACAGTAAGGAATGTGATTGTAGCGGGAAATCTTAATTTAACAAATGTCAATTGTGAAGGAAAGGCGAACGACAGGAAGCATGACCAACAAATGCCGAATAAACTAGTATGGGAAGGACAGCAAATTCAGAAAGTGACGGAACCAACTAGAGGGAAAAATATCCTGGTCGTGGTGCTGGTAAAACCAGATGAGCTGTATAGTGAAGCCGAAGTAATAGATGGTATTAGTGATCACGAAGCTGTTTTTGTCGTAGTTAAAAATAAATGTGATAGAAAGGAAGGTTTAAAAAGTAGGACTATTAGGCAGTACCGTATGGCTGAGAAAGCAGGCATGAGGCAGTTTTTAAAAAGTAATTATGATCGGTGAAAAACGGTAAATAAGAATGTAAACAGACTCTGGGATGGGTTTAAAGCAATTGTTGAGGAATGTGAAAACAGGTTTGTACCTTTAAAGATGGTAACGAATGGTAAAGACCCACCTTATAATAATAGATAAATAAAGAGACTAAGAAGGAGTTGAAGGGTGGAAAGAAATAGAGTTAGAAATGGCGGTGGAAGTAAGGCAAATTGAAGGAACTTTCTAGAAAATTGAAACTAGCAGAAAAGGCAGCTAATGATAACATGATGGCAAGCATAATTGACAGTCATACAAATGTTAGTGAAAAATGGAAAGGTATGTATGGGTATTTTAAGGGAGAAACAGGTTCCAAGAAGGACATTCCAGGAATCATTAATGAACAAGGGGAATGTGTATGTGAGGATCTTCAAAAGGCAGAAGTATACAGTCAGCAGTATGTAAAGATTGTCGGTTACAAGGAAAATGTCCAGATAGAGGAGGTGACTAATGCTAAAGAAGTATTAAAATGTACATATGATAACTATGATATTTACAATAAGATAAAAAGCTGAAAACTAGAAAAGCGGCTGGAAGTTATAAGATTTCTGCTGATATACTAATGATAATGGGTTAGGATATAGTACCATATCAGAAGTACTTATTTGATTATTGTTTGGTTGAAGGAGATATACCAAGTGAATGGAGAGTTGCTATAGAAGGCCCTGTATATAAAGGAAATGGTGATAGACATAAAACTGAAAATTGCAGGCCAGTAAGTTTGCCATGCGATAATGTACGGTTTGGGAAGGCGTTCTTTCTGATTACATTTGACAAGTTTGCGATATTAATAAGTGGTTCGATAGAAGGCAATTCGGTTTTAGGAAAGGTTATTCCACTGAAGCTCAACTTGTAGGATTCCAGCGCGATATAGCTGATATTTTGGATTCTGGAGGTCAAATGGACTCTATCGCGATTGACCTGTCTGAAGCATTTGATAGGGTGGATCATGGGAGACTACTGGCGGAAATGAGTGCAATTTGACTAGACAAAAGTGTGACTGAATGAGTTGTTATATTTCTAGAAAATATATCGCAGAAAATTAGAGTAGGTGAAGCTTTATCTAACCCTTTAATAACTAAGAGGGGAATTTCTCAAGGAAGTATTATTGGACCTTTATGTATTCTTATATATATAGAAATGATTTGCGTAAAGGAGTGGAATCAGAGGTAAGGCTTCTTGCGGGTAATGTTATTCTCTATAGAGTAATAAATAAGTAACAAGATTGTGAGCAACTGCAAAATGACCTCAGTAATGTGAGATGGACAGTAGGCAATGGCATGGTGATTAACGGGGTTAAAAGTCAGTTTGTGAGTTTCACAAGTAGGAATATTTCTCTGAGTTTCAGTTACTGCGTTGATGGGGGGAAAGTTCCTCTTGGGGATCATTGTAAGTACCTGGTTATTAATAAAGGAGAGATCTTCATTGGGGTAATCACATAAATGGGATTGTAAATAAAGGATACAAATCTCTGCACATGGTTATGAGGGTGTTTAGGGTTTGTGATAAGGATGTAAATGTGAGGTCTTACAAGTCTCTGGTGAGACCCCAACTAGATTATGGTTCCAGTGCATGGGACCCTCACCAGGATTACTTGATTCAAGAACTGGACAAATCCAAAGAAAAGCAGCTCGATTTGTTCTGGGTGATTTCCGGCAAAAGAGTTGCGTAACAAAAATGTTGCAAAGTTTGGGCTGGGAAGAACTGGGAGAAAGGAGACGAGCTGCTCGAGTGAGTGGCATGTTCCGAGCTGTCAGTGGAGAAATTTCGTGGAATGACATTAGTAGACGAATAAGTCTGAGTGGCATCTTTAAAAGTAGGAAAGATCACAATATGAAGATAGAGTTGGAATACAAGAGGACCAATTGGGGCGAATATTAGTTTATAGGAAGCGGAATTAGGGATTGGAATAACTTACCAAGGGAAATGTTCAATAAATTTCCAATGTCATTGAAATAATTTAAGAAAAGGCTAGGAAAACAACAGATAAGGAATATGCCACCTGGGCGACTGCCCTAAATGCAGATCAGTATTGCTTGATTGATTGATTGATTGATTGATTGATTGATTGATTGATTGATTGATTGATTGATTGATTGATTGATTGATTGATTGATTGATTGATTGATTGATTGATTGGGAGTGCTGTCAACTACGGTACCTTACCACCCCCTGCTACAGTCCGAAGCACACCAACAGCTGTAATCGTAAGGAGGAATCTGAACGGGTATACAAAGCCTGGTTTCCAGTTGTGAAAGGCTTAAATTCTGGAGGACACGATGGCTGCGGCAGACCAGAAAAAAGCAAGGGGGTAGTCGGTTGGCTGTCTCCGTCAAGTTAGCTCGATGTATATGGGGCTCCTTATTGATTCAATTATTGGTCGAAGAAAACGCAATCAGCGACCGCCTCTCAAATAGTCGAGCAGTGCACCGTAGCCAGAACTATATGATGAGGAGGAATTGCAACACCACTCCATTCCACTGTGAGCTTCGATGCTGTCAAGTTCTGTCGAAACCCTTGTTATTGCCGAACGCAGTCTTCGATCAAACGACGCGACCATCACATGCATCTGGACCGCGGTATGTAAGCCCGGAGAACACTGGCATGATTTGTAACGCCGGTTGTGAAAGCCTCAATTGCTATATGAATCTATATAAGGGCATATCTTGGCGATATGTTGTTTGGGTCACGTACGTCAGAGCTTGCATTCGGGATTGTGCCTAATGTATTTACTTTCGTGCAGCGGCACATTTAAAGGAAGAAACCTAACCAGAGTTGACAGAGCCAGACTGATAAGTTGATGATGGTGGAAATTGTGAGATAACTGTTGAACTCAAACTTCTGAGCATTGTTATTGTTGGTCTAAACAGATTACAGACGTGTCCTATAGATAAGTCGAACTGCTGTTCACTCTCTCGCTGGTCATGTTTGATTTCAACATAAAGGTAAGGAAATTGTTGTCAGTTCGTGGGGCCCCGGGGAAACCATTAATATACTTCCGCCAATGACCTAGGGCTGTTACAGTTGCCAACATCTCGAACTCGTTGACTGTGTATTTTAATTCATACCCTCGCAACTTACGGTTCTTAAATGCCAAATATGTGACCTTTGGTTCCTTCTCAGGATCTTCTTGGTACCAGACGGCGCCCAATCCAATACTAGATGCGTCCGTCTGCACAACGAATTTCTTCGTGTAATCAGGATACCCAAGTTTCACGCTATTTGTAAGGAGTTCCTTTGTTTTGATTAATGCCGCCTCGCATTCATCATCACACTTCCAAAGGTTGTTCTTTTTCATCAAATTGTGTAACGGTGCCACGACCTCCTTATGCCCTGGACAATGGTCGGCGAAGAAATTACAAATCCCTAAAAACTGTCTTATGTGTTTTACCGGCGTCGGTCTAGGAAACTTTTGGATGGCCTGAATCTTTTCCGGGTTTGGGGTAAAACCTTCGGAATCAATAATATGCCCCAGAAATTGAATATTCCATTGGCAGAACTGAGCTTTCGAAAGGTTAATTTTGAAGTTGTTTCAATCCAAATCTGTTAGCAATTTCTTGATGTTCTCGAGATGTTCATCTAGATTTTTCGATGCAATCAGATTACCGTCGATATATCTGACCGTGAATCCCTTCACTTCATCACTCAAATTTCTATCTAAAGCTCTAGTGAGGCAGATCCAGCATTCACGTTGCCAAATGGAGCCAGTTGAAAACATAAGTCGTTTGGTCAAACATGAATCCAGTTAATATTTTAGTCTTGGGATGCAGCTCCACATGATGAAGAGACGAAGTCATATCGACCCCAGTGAACAACTACATATGACGGAATTCCTTCAAACTGCCTTTGCTGCAGGGAGCTTGGTCATACTCCGAGACAAGGCGCTGATTAATGGCTCGCGCATCCAATAAACTTGTAACGAGCCATTCGGTTTTCAACAACTATTAGTGGGTTCAAACATGGTGTAGGTGATTTAGTTATCAGTCCGCTTTCTTCCATTTCATTTATGATCTGGATTACTTGACGATGATATTTCTCCGCAACAGGGTAAGTACGTTCAATAAAAGGTTCCCAACTATTGACAACAAGGGTATATTGAAAATCTGGAATCTTCCCTGGTCGTGAATACTTCCTTATAATGCTCTAAAATTTCTTGTAACCGAACTCTCTTTTCATCTCCAATTTTTGCCTCACTGATTTTCTTCCGGACTAATAATTACTCTTCTTCCTCAGCTTCCACTGCCGCGATCATGATTCCAGATTCATCGAAGATTTTCTCCCTCTCCTCCTCTTCTTCCAAATCATCGCTTCGTCTCTAAATTTTCCACATCGTTCAATTTTGTTTCCTTTTGGACCGAATCGAAATAAAACAAATTTAATTGCTCTCCAAGTTAATATTAGCTTTATATTCTCGGAGAAATTCTGAGCCAATGATTACATTATACTCCAACTTCGTTAATACAATAAACGGATGTGAAATGGTGTTATTCCCCAGCTTCAAATCAAGACATGCTTGAGCATTACAAATAGCAGTTCGATCGGGAATCACGCCGCGAAAATTAATATTCGAGATAGGAATTACTGGAATCTGGTTTCTTGATTTCAGCTCCTCCAACGAGGCCTTCGATACGACGCTGACACTTGCGCCTATATCCACCAAGCATCGAACACGTATTCCATTTATTATGATGTAAATTACTGGGAGTTCTGTTACAACTTTCGTATTCATCTGAATCTTGTTCTCCAACAACTCATCCGGCTGTACTACCTACGTGTCGATCTTGATTATAGTCCATGAATATTTCTGAGAATCGGTACCCTCCGAAATTTCGGCTATATCGTCGCTCAGTAGTCGCACCTTTTTGGATGAATTTCCCCGTTTGCCTCATATTCAAGGGCGCGATGATTTATTCTGTTTTTATTTGTGTTATGGTGGTGCAACGCGAGGCTTTCGGCTTCCCGGCATTCAGAAGTTAGAGTTAGACGTTGTATGGTCTGTTTCCATATGTCTCTCCTGCTCTCTACCCCTTCAATTATTTAACATACTACTGAGGTTCCCTCTTTCTATTCCCGGTAGTATTACCTCTGCTGCCTAAAGTTCTAATTACCCGGACTCTGCCACCTGATCCTTGTTATATCCCATTTGCCGATATCGCTGTCCTCCATACTGCCGTGTCGGTCCTCCCCAAGCATGAGAATGCCATTGGGTATCCCTTACATTTTAGTTTCCAGCGAACGCTTCACGGGTATTTGTACTTTGATATTTGACTCCGGTCTTGTTTTGTTTTCCCTGACACTCCAGGGTATTTACCATTTCAGTTTGCCTAGCTCTGGGGTGAAGTCCTCCTCACGTTTGATCAAGGTGTCGCAAGAGCTGTTCTACCTCCACAGATGTCTTTTCATTCGCGGGGATCAACATCCGTTGAATGTCAGCTGGGAACTGCTTACTAATGGCTAAAATGAGTTCTGTTTCAGATGGAGGATTATCTAACTCTCTCATTTGACCAATTGCCCAGTGAAGTAATCATATTATCGCGTTGGGCTGGTCATAGAATAGCGACGTGAATGTAATTCTAGACGTGAACCCTGTTGCGTTTCCATTCCCCAGTATTTATCTAGAAACAGTCTCTTAAAACTGATATAGCCGTCGAGACAGTACCGGAACGCCTGGAACTATACAAGGGCCTGGTCCCCTAAGAAATTTTCCACTACCCTTAATATCCGCTCTGGGGCCACTCGGTGATCAACCATGTAGCCGCCCATCTCCATTAAAATTTCTTGGGATTTATATTCCCGCCTGGTTTGAAACGCTTTGGCCTATCCTCAGCCATCCTAATCACGTTATAAAATGGTACAGGCTCGATAGGAAAAAGTGTCGAGTTATGTACCTGTTTCGCCGATATCTGGTCTCTAACCCTTCAAATATTCCCAGTCTTCCGCCTTCTGTTTTCAGATCATAAGGATTATTGTAACTCATTTCTGGTTTGATTCCCGGTTCCTGAAAATCATTTTGCAACTTTCATTTCTCAGTTTCTCCCTTCAACTCGTGTATCAAGCCCTCGCGTTTGTCCAATGTAATTTTCGCCTTCTGGATCCTGTGCGAAAAATCCTCTATCCTATCCGAAGTCTTATCTTCTCCCTTCCTAACTTCCTCTGGAATCGTGATATCTAACCATGTGTCTTCTGTTTAACCCCCGCTATTCGTTTCTCCACGTTGGCAACAATCTCTTGTTTCAATGCGTTAGTTTGGTCCCCACTTTCATGCATATCAACCTAAGCTTGCTGTACCTCCTTCTTCCACCGTCCTATCCATGGTTTCTTGCTGCGCCGCCACCGTCTGGATATGAACTTAGATTTACTCCGTCATACTCAATGTCTGAGCCTCAACACGTTCGACGCGCTCAATTGCCGTGCCTCACGAGTTTTCGAACCTTACCTATTTTTTATGCCCACCGTCCAAGCGCTTTGCAAACCGAGCGGTATGTTGCTCCTGATACACCGTTATTTGTTACACTATTTCGTCATAACGTCCCATGGTTCCCTCCTACCGTACATTTATGTTCCCCATCTGCTTATTTATCTCTTCTCTCCCTTCCTTACATTACTTCTGTACTTTTTCAATCATTTTCTTAACGTTTTTACTATTCCGATCAATCATTTCCTTAACGTTCTCACGAACAAAGCCCAGGTCGGAACACTCACGAACTGTGTTTCCACCTTGATCACCTCCCGTCAAGTGTCTCTTTCTCCCAGCAGGTAGGTCCTTAAATAACTTCACCCCCGTTTCACAGGGCAGCGAGCGGGTTGCCCCCACTTCAAATTACATACCTCCGGTTCTATATGCCATTGCATAAAACGGCGATACGTTCTACGTGTGGCTCATGTGAGACTATGCCGAGGATGAACGGATCAGTCATGTGTGTACAATCTTCGATCAAATATGACACTCCCCTTGGCGTTCCCCGTGGGTAGTATGGGTTCACCGCTAGCGTGGGCACGCCGCTGACGCTTACATAATCAAGTCGAGATGCATTTTGATATATATTGAAATTTTATGGTCGTTGGTAATTATGTCATAAGTCTGTTCACATACCTGATGCGTTGATGTTCCCTTGAATAATTAAGGCGATTATCTCGAAAAACGCCGTCTCCAATCAAGCTATCTCGTGGGCATTACCTCATTTCAGCCATTTTGAGTGGGAGGAGTTATCAGAATATGACTTCCCTCCTTGTACTTCTTTGAGCTAGCGCTCTGTCTTTGGGTCATTTGAAGCCATGTCACCCTTGACTCAGCGTTACCCATTCGGAAGTGTTACTCAATATGAAGCCACCTAACTTCTACACGAACAAAGAAGCTCGAAAAAGTCCCCATTCTAGTAGTAGGGCTAGGAGGATTCTGGACCACCATCAGCATTTTTACTGCTGAGTCAACGACAGAATTCACTGACCCATGACGTCATGACCACGTGAACGTGACGTCACATTGTTTGTAAACAAGGCCACTTGATGACAGCTGTCATCTTGACGAACCCTAACCTCACTTTGGATGACAAGTGAAAATGACTAACCTCACTGTTGCCACCTTGATGGACCAAACCTCAATTATTGCCACCTTATGCACGCAGGGGCGCGGAATTTTGCCAGCTTTTTGACAGCTGCCATCTAAATAGGTCGTAAACACGTCCAGTTTTTGAACAAGCGAACGCAGCTAACGACAGTATTGCTATCTTGACACAGCCTAATGCCATCTTAACCACATAGGAGGCGCGGAATTTAAAATTCACGTGCATTTGACAGCTGGATGTCAGCTGCTATCTTGACACCACGTGGACGCTTATTTTAAACAAGTGAACATCGCTAACCTCACTCCTGCCATCTTGAAGGGCCAAACCTCATTGCTGCCACGTAGGGGCGCGGAATTAAAAATCCACATGCTTTCGACAGCTGTCAGGTTCTAACCACCTGCGCTCGTTGAACAAGTAAACGTGGCTAACCTAACTTCTACCATCATAATAGAACCAAATATTACTGCTGCTATCTAGGGACGCTGAATTTTAAATCCCTATGATTTTTTCAGCTGTCAGATCCTCTGTGCACGTGGACACGAAATTTAAACAAATGAAGGGCGCCAACCTAAGTGCTACCATCTCAATAGGGTCTATCCTCACTGCTGCCATCTTAAGTATGTGGGCGCGCGGAATTTAAAATGCACATGCTTTGGACAGCTGCTACAGGTCCTAACTACTTGTTTTGTCGCGGAAATTTGCATTAACCTCAGTAGATTATAGTCTTAGTGCAAGCTTCCCTTCTCGACACTCTCAGACCCTAACCCCACTGCTAACAACTTAACAACGTTGTCCACGGAATTTGAAAATGTAACAGCTGCCAAAATGACAGCTTCCTCCTCCTGATCCGACGGGACGCAGCCACGATCCTCCTCCTCCTCCGACTGGAAAGGAAGTCAGCTCATGTCTTTATTCAACAGTAACGAGCAAGTCAAAGCATGCGCTAAGTCTCTATCCGGCAGACTGCCTCCGACGGAACTGAGCACGTGCCATGTTTAGACTTGTTCGTTATCGAGGTCACTCTCTAGTAAACACAAGCTATTATAGATGAGTAAGGAGGCAAAGGGAATGCAATAAATAGAATATTTTAAATTTAATTAAATAGTTATTGTATAATTATTTACACAATTAAACAATCTACAACCGGTTATGTACCTGTCTTGGTTATTCTGACGACAAGGTTGCTGTGCTCCTTAACAGCTTATCGCGAAGAGGTAGCATGCTTCCGAAATTGTAATGCCCCCTGCAGACTTCAAATTAAAAAAACATTTATTGTTTATGAAATCCATTGTACTATGTATGTTATGCTTTACAAAGAAGATAATGCAGTTCTTTCTTTGTTGTTATTCATAATTCCTTTCAGAATTATTATCGGGTACTGTAATAAAGGGAAAAGTTCATCCTTACACTGTGTACAGTTTTCAATCTTCAGATTATTTCCATCCCAATCATTAACGCCAACCTCGACGCTTGCAATGACGTTGACGGGTTCTACATGAAGCTACATCGATTGACAAAAAACTTTTAAGAAAGGAGCAGCGTACGTAGATAAAAATCCTGGTGGTATTGAATCAGATCTTTTGGCATCTGATATAAGCTTCCATGTTTATAGAACATCTTAATAGCCTCACTTACTTGTGTGAGATAAATAGGATGTTGTGTATTAGCATGCGGACAGCATACACATTGACAGTTTTGTATGTTATCAGGACGATTGTCTGTAACCGTGTAGACTTTGCCTTCTTACTCCTCCATAACGTACGATGTAGAAGCACACACTAATGTTCATGACAAAGGGCTATCTTTATTCATAGTCTTGTAATTCTAAACGAATATCGACAGGAGATTCTTTTTTAGATTCTTCATGATAAGAGCAGTCTAAAACTACAATCGGTGGTTTATTTTTAAATTTTCAGGCGAAAATAGCGGACGACATTTTTTCTGATAATACGATGATTGGAATTTACAAAACATGTCATAGAATATCTCAAATTTATTTTTCCCAAAACTAATGTCCTTGTTTTCGTATGGATACGCTATTCCGTTGAGAAATAGTCCAATGTTTCTTAATTAGAGCGTTCAAATTGCGAGCTATCATTTTATGATTGATTTTACTTTGGGTTTCGAATCCAAAATAATATACAAAGGCTTTTCAGTAAAAAGTGACGTTTTAACAGTCCAACTATACTTGTTTGTAGGTGGTAACACAGGATATTCATGCAGCTCCCAGCTTTGAAAAGGCATAGGTATTGGTGTACAATCTTGAGCAATCAAAGTTTTTCTCGATCAGATAATGTTACATGTGGAATCCTCCACAACATACGATGAAGTGTAATTTTCGAGTCTACTGTTGTTTCTGCTGCTCTAAGAGAATTGTAATCAGTTCGATCACGAACCATAATTAGCTCTTATTTTGTATTGATTATAATACTTCTGGTCTTCTGCAAAGCCGATAATATGTTTCAATGGTAACATACCTGTAAAAGTCCCGTCCTGATTAGTCATCCAGTTTTTAGTAGCTTTTGGACACCATCCTGCCATCCGTAGAAGATTGCTTTCTTCTTCACAAAAGACGGGTATAATTTCATTGCACTTATAATACCAACATACTTTGATCTATGTATTTTAACATTATTTACTTCTTATCGCGCTTCAGGAAAGAGAAAACCTATACCGTGGTTGTTAATTTGAGATGTGTTAGGTCCACTTCCATCTGACTTATCTAATCGTTCTTCATTGTAGAGGTGTCCGACTCGTTGGCTGAACGGTCTGCGTACTGGCCTTCGGTTCAGAGGGTCCCGGGTTCGATTCCCGGCCAGGTCGGGGTTTTTAACCTTAATTGGTCAATTCCAATGGCACGGGGGCTGGGTGTATGTGCAGTCTTCATCATCATTTCATCCTCATCACGACGCGCAGGTCACCTACGGGTGTCGAATAGAAAGACCTGCACCTGGCGAGCCGAACTTGTCTTCGGACACTCCCGGCACTAAAAGCCATACGCCATTTCATTTCATTTCATTGTAGAGGTAGCTTTCGTGTGGTAGGGTGTATACACCTTTTTGATAAATGATGAAGCGAATTTTATCATTGTTATCCAAACCTAACGAAAAATGTTGATAAAGATTAAGCTCACTTCGAACTACACTTTCATCAGTTTCTACTGTGTTCATAATGTCGAGCATTTTTCCATTTTGGTGTAGTAGCGTATAACCTAAATCTTGGTGTGTCTGCCTGTTAACTCGTTGAGTCTTCGCACACACGTAGTGTACACCGTGTTTTTCATACTGGTCTGAGATGAAGTTTGTAGGCTACGTACGATGCCGATCCAAATTAATAAGCTGATTATGATTATTCACAAGCCTGAATGTGTTTTACAGACACAGGATGATAAAAAGAACTACCGATGTTTTCTCACGAATAGTGTAACCACTTTCCTCTGTAATAATGAAGTCTTGCAAGACGTGTGATGGTTGTTGATTAATTTCAAGTCTGTAATAATATTACAAGTAATGTTTACATGATGATCATCGAAGAGTGTTATAAGTTCATCAGACCCAAAACGTACGTTCGGTATAAGCTCCCTTGGTGAAACTCCAAGCAATGGTCCAATTGAACCGGGTTCTAATTTGAAATGAATCTTAAATAACTCGCGATGTTGCTCACAGTAATTGAGAACTCTCTTCTCTAAACTTTTCAATGTAGTCACGAATATGAATAACTGCCTGACGATAGCGTTAGCACATACTCTTCGTAATAGAACTTGTTTACGCCAGCAGGCACATTATAGATTTTATTGTAGTTTACAAAAGACACAAGTCCAAGACTATGTGGCTGATAACCGAGTTCGATCGCGGATTAAAGTAGACCGTTGTTTGAGGTCCATCTCCACGTACAGCGAACGTTCTTCCCCTGTTAGTCGTCTCATGCACACTCTTTGTCTACTGTTTGTGTTTGATATAAGAACATAAGGCATAATCGAACGTACATGCGTGCATGAATTTTTGCACACGGTTTTTATTGTAATGTCTGCACTGCTTCTGGAATAAGGTACGTTTTGCGTAGGCAACGGAATGAGTTCCAGTTCCGCGACTGTTGTCTAAGTTAATTGCAGCACTCTCACGCTGGTAGTTGATCGCGCATATGCTCACCGCAAAAATAATGCATTCCTAGTTGTTCAGCAAACCTAAAATCTTCATGGGTTAGAGCTCAATGTGTCAGTGCATTCAATGGACGTTTTTTGGAGATATGTAGATGCCAAGCTCTTTTTTGAATCGCGCTTGCATCATCTGTACACCTTTGCCTCGTAATGCAATTGTCTCCATTGTCTTGTTACGACGTTCATTCTCTTTCAGCTATTGCTTCACTTCTTCTACAGCCTTATCAGTTCTTGCTGCAGTACTAACACCACCCAGCAAAGACCGTAAAGCTGCTAGTCCAGCAAAGAGCGCAGTAAGATATCCTCCTCGTTTTGGTGCACGTTTACAAAACATTGTTCTGCACTTTCGAGAAATTCCCGCTGTTGCTGCGCGAAATGCCTTAGTAAAAGCTACACGCGGATTGTATTCCCCATGAATAGCTTTCTGTGCAGCCTTTACAACATCTTTATATCAAACAGTTTTAGTTTTCAACTTCTACATTTGGTTTGGATATCGTTGTTTCACCATTCTGTACACGAATTTACTCGTGAAGAGCAAATTATCAAATGTCAGTTACCTGTTGTTTCGTTTAACATGATGAAACGGGAATGCCCTGTGAGCAATCGCGTTCATGCACTTCTTGAGAATAATGCGCTAACACCCGACTGCATGGATTCAAAACGTAGGCATTGTGAGGGACAACATGCAAGCGAGCGCTGCTACGGAGTGCCAGCCAACGCCAAGTGAGGTCACGCCGAAAGTACTATTCGGTTCGATGCCATTTCATCACGAACGGAATGTCAGATGTAATTAGGAGAACGTCACCTTGTAGGCTTGGACTAAAGACCGGTGGTTGAATGTACATGATACGAGAGTAGAAAGCCTTCTCCGTGGACTCTCGCGTGTAAGCGGAAAGTTTATTCACTAATAATATCGGTCTGCCGAGCTGAGTAACATTATTTCGTATTGTGAATTTTTGTATTGAAGAGACTGTACAGTAATCACTAGATATTTTGAAACTGTGCTTAAAGGACTTAGGGCATAAAGGCTGTGCTTTAGTTTTTTCCTCACCAAGAGACTGTGTTAGGTTATTTCGTGAAATTGTGCCCTAGTGAAGGTACAATTCTTTTCATAGACTGTGTTACGGAGTTACCCGTGGAGCGGAAGAGGTGAAATAATGTGCCGGGATGAATGGGTCTAACTACAATGTCAAAAAAGAATTTAAAACTGAAATTGAAGGTTATATTTTTGAAAAAACTACAAACTTAACAACTTTTCACTTAGTGCGATAACAATGACAGTTCAGGTACAAGACAGAAAAATCCAAGATTTTAGAACTTTAACACTCTTGGGTTACAAGCCCCTAGCTTTACAATTCTCGAGCTCCTAGCTCAAATTTGCAACGGAGCACAAATTTACAAAAGGGCAGAAATCCCCTAATACCTGGAGCACTTGCTCCAAAAAATTGCAATATTAAGCCCCCCAGAGGCACTTTTACAACACATGAAAAATATCTAACATTCTCTCAGCTTTCCAATCCTACTCAAGGGAACCTAGCCTGAAACTCTAATTATCTCTGGCCTTACAAGGCACAATTTACAAATATAAATCAATTACACAGAGGTATCTAGCACCCAACCTACAGGGCCTTTGCCGGAAAGAACAGGTTAAATAAACGGCCTGAGTACAACTTGAATGGAGTCGAAGATTGAGCTCCAAAAAAGAAATTTAAAGACCTATAGGGCACCTGATCGACGAAACAGGGGGTAATCCCAAACTACTAAGGTTGCTCCGATGCAGATAACTTTAATACATTGCAGAAACAAAAACGTAGCACCTCCAACCAAGATGAAGGGGAGCTCGAGAGGGCATATCACTCCCTATCCAAGGTTTAACAGATAAAGATTTATGAAATTTTTACATGATTCGAAAGGAGATTTACATTTTTGAGAAGTTGGTTACATAGTTAAAGTTTCGAACCTTTCCCTCGGGTTAAACTGCGGAACTAGCGAAAAATGAGGATGTTAAGTGGCCATTACCTGATAGAAGTTCTAGCAGCTGACGAAGAGGCCTCCCGCCTCCTGCTTGACACACACATACGTTCAGATGACGATCAATTGGCCAAGAGACGTGAAAACCCGCAGTTTGTGAACCCTCGGGGAACGTTCGAGACCTTTCACGAATAAACCAGCCACACCCTCTCAATTTATTGGTTGATTTAAAGATTACACTCAAAATCGAAGAAGGCTGTGATAGGTTGAAAATTAATTACAGAAATTTGGGATTGGCTAGATTCAAAACTGGCGGAAAGAAAGGTATATATTGCCAACCCGAAAATGAATGAGCATAAATTAGTAAAAACTTCTGGATACAAAACTTCTTTAAATCAAAAGTTCTTTCACTTTGCACCAGGGTGCATGACAATAGTTTTTCAGCAGTGACATCTATGGAAGAATGTCCAAACTTCTTGATTAAGGGCAAACAAAACAAGTAGAAATTCATACAGTACATGAAACTTCACAATAAAAAATTATATCAGATTTTATTGGTGACATCTTCAGAGTAAAGTTCTAACTTGCTGTATTATTGGTTTCACATTTGGTAAACAGAAGAGTTCTTTTAGGCGCGCGGCGTAGAGGTGTACCTCCCGGTACTGACAGTGCCAAGCTTTCTTTTAAAGACTGTCAATTCGCTCCGTGATAAAAACAGTGTCGACATTTTCTTTTCATTTGACTGTGTCAGCCTTAATTTTCAAAGGACTGTATTAATTCACTTCGCAGAACCGTGCTAACATTTTCTTTCATAAGACTGTCCCCATATTTCCTTTCAAAGACTGTGCTGATTCGTGAAATTCGGTGTCTTTTCAATGGACTACTTTTATTCCCCTCATAAAGACCTGTGTTTACATTTATCGCCGAAAAGTTGTATTAAATTACGTGTGAAACGGAGCCTCAGTGAAACATTTATCTCTGAGAAACTACCTGATTTTCTTGTTAAGACTGTGTCGTGTTAGAACTTGGTTCTCTTTCACAAGACTGTGTCATAAGCTGTTTTCTTTCTGTCTACATATGCTAGAACATTGCATGTGCTCATTACAAACAGTACGAAGACTGTGTCCGTAGAACTTAATTTATTTTATTTTCGCACTGAGATTACGTGAAGTGATAAATGATTTTGTCTGAGAAAGTTCCAGATTATTTTCATTGCCTATCACTACGAGTTCGACAGTGACTGTTGCACGAACAATATTAATTATTTTCACAGAACTGTGATTTTGAATTCATCTCTTTTTCCAAAAGTAATGTGAGTCCAAGACCATTCACAAAGGAACCTGTTCGACCAGTAAACGGTGTCTCGCCATAATTGGCAGTGCAGTGCGGTAGAGAAGTGTCATATCAGATTCGATTGACATTCTGTTCGAATGTTTTACATTTCTCTACACCCTTCATGGGACTTAGTGGAATACAAAGCTAAACAACTATTCCTCGCTGCACTGTCATCAGACGACCGCCCCAGGTTCGAGTCTCCTTCAACATCAAGGGCAAACAACCGCTGTGGGACGACGCCGACGACGTGGGACGACGCCGACGCTGCCTTATCCACCTCTTTGAGGATATTCAAACCATTCGTCTGCAGAAGGTGATATAATTTCCATGCCGTTTTGAATAAACTGCAAGTTCCACTTTAAAAATGAACTCACATCACTACCCTTCTCTCGTACTCTCTAAAGCATGAACCGTACATGCCTTGGCGTTAATACATGCTATCCACAAATCTGAAGTACGGGCGTTCCTGTTTCAATGTATATTACTACTTCATTATTCAGTTACCATGAAGATTAGAAAGCAGCAGGACACACTACGTGTTAGTGATATTGTGCCACATTTCTTACCTAGTTCTAGTACAACTACAAAAAGACGTCATGGAACGCTGTTTCCTTTTACTCTTCGATATATTATATCAGAACCATCGGGATGTAGAAAGACAAATCTTCTACTGTCGGGCTGAGGGGCACAGATGCTTGAGGCGCTGGCCTTCTGAACCCAACTTGGCAGGTTTGATCCTGACTCAGTCCGGTGGTATTTGAAGGTGCTCAAATACGTCAGCCTGGTGTCGGTAGATTTACTGGCACGTAAGAGAATTGCTAAATACCGGCACCTCGGCGTCTCCGAAGACCGTAAAGGTAGTTAGTGGGACGTAAAGCAAATAACATTATTTAAATCTTTTACTTGACTGATACGGCCTTGTAATAATACTCAACATGGCTTAGCTGTGTTGATACTGCTACACGGCTGAAAGCAACGGGAAACTACAGCCGTAACTACCTCCCGAGGACATGCAGCTCTCTCTGTCATTGTCAAACACTCATGGGTGACGGACGTGCGTAAGATCGGCTCCACAGTTTCAGTGAATTAGAAGGTGTTATTCTAAAGGGAGCTATATAATAAGTGGTACACGAGTGTGTGATACAGTGTTGAATCAAACCAGCGAGTATCAGTCATTGTAACAATCAGTTCACCAGTATTAAGTAGTGATTTCTCAGGCAATATGGGCCGTAGCAAGCGCAACACCAGTGACCAGAGCAGTAGTGCCAACCGCAGCAGTGCCAACCCTGTTGAAGAGGCAGTCACCAGGATACTAAACGAAACCATCAGCTCTGGTAAGTTCCTTGAAAAGATAGTAGCCACCATATCGGAGCGTGTGACAGAACTCGTCATAAAGGAATTAGAAAAATCTCTCCAGTTCAATTCTGAAATTGTGGCAGAATTGAACGCAAAACTCGAAAGCAGGGATAAAGAAATCCGTGAGATGAGGGAAGACTTTGCTGCAAGATGTGACCTACTGGAACAATACAGTAGAAGAGCTAATGTTAGAATTTTTGGGGCACAGGAAAGTGTAAGTGAAAATACGGACGAACTTGCGATAAATGTTTTTAGGGAGATAGGTGTGCATGTGAATTTGCAAGACATTGATAGGAGTCACCGAGTCGGACCTAAATCTCCAGGGAAACCTCGGCCAATCATTGTCAAATTCACATCATATCGAACAAGGCAGGAAGTGTTTCGCAATAAGCGAAAATTGAAAGGTACCCCAGTAACTATTCGCGAGGATCTAACCTCCACCAGGTTGTCAATTCTTAAGGCAGCTATTCTCCGCTTTAATCAGAGCAATTGTTGGACCTCGAGTGGAGACATCATTATTAAGAAACCAGATGGCAGCAAAATTAGAATTAACCGGCTGAGTGACATTCCTAAGGACAGTGACAGCAGTTAAATGTAACAATTCACTGAACTGAGTGCACCGAACTGAGTGTTTATATTCCTAGATTAGTCCATATTTATTTCTCTCAAGATCGTTAATTTTAGAATAGTTTAGTGAATTATCATTTATTTTCGTTTAGCTTAGTTAAAATTTCTTTTTTTGCAGCTATTTATCTATATATTTTACTAAATAATTGCATCTACTTTCTTATTTCCTTATGATTAATTTAATAGCTTTCAATTTTAAATACTTTTAATTTTTATTTCATTAATTTAGACACAACACCCTTAATTTAGTCGCGCTTTAAAATAATAGGTAATTCTAGGCACAGTTGATTATATTCCTGCACCTCACTACTTCAATTAACGTTAAATTCCTCCTAGCTCTTTGTGTTTATCTGTACATTTTGTTAACTTTCATCGTTCCAAGTTGGCAAGAGTTACAAGTAACAAAACAAATTCCTCTGACGTCACTAGTCGATTTCAACAGCCACCGTATGTCGCCTCAGACCAGCTACCCTCTCCCGTCCTTCCGCTGTCCCCACTCCCCTCACCCTCTAGCGCAAACCTTGATCAAAGTACCGCTAGTATCCTCAAGACTTTCGTCTCGCAACATCCCAGAGCCTTGCACGTCTGTCATATAAACGCGCAAAGTATATTAGCAGCCAACCGAATGGACGAGATTGCTGAAATATTCACTCCACCTGTTTTCCATGTCCTGCTAGTGTCTGAGTCATGGTTAACAAACAATAGCCAGTCTTCTTTGTGTCATCTTGAAGGCTACTCGTTTCTGAGAAATGACCGCACTCACAAACGGGGTGGAGGGGTATGTGGCTATTTCCTAACTAGCCTCAAACCTAAGCTGGTCGGTCATTCACCAGGCAGGTATGAGAGAAAACCGGAATACATGCTCGTAGAAATAACAACGAACGGGATTAAAGCGCTTGTAGGAGTAGTTTACAAACCTCCGAATACAAGTCACCTAGAGGATTTTGAAGCTGACTTAACTAAATTACTGCCGGACTGCCCTCACACAATCATTATGGGGGATTTCAATACGGATCTAACTGACGCAACTTCTTCCGAATCCATACGACTCAAAACATTGTTTCAAGCCTATAATATGGAAATATTACCTCTCTCTCCGACTCACCATACATCTCATTCGCACACACTATTAGATCTTATAGTTACCAGCAACTCAGACAGAGTCCTCAATGTTGGTCAAACCTCCGTACCTGGTATATCTGCACATGACGCAATATACATCTCGTATAACCTCCGGCCACCGAAACCCTCCCAGAAATTTATCACCTATCGACCATTGAAAAATATAAATAAAGATAGACTCTTAGAGGACGCAGGCAAAATACCCTGGCATGACATAACGAACTA
This sequence comes from Anabrus simplex, assembly GCF_040414725.1. Lineage (NCBI taxonomy): Eukaryota > Metazoa > Arthropoda > Insecta > Orthoptera > Tettigoniidae > Anabrus > Anabrus simplex. The sequence goes on from NC_090269.1 coordinate 454,137,348, forward strand.
TAACAATCTAGATGACAAAGTTGACTTCTTCAATAGCAAAGTAACGGAACTATTTGACAAGCATGCCCCAAAGCGGCGAGCGAGAATATCGAAAGGACCCTCCCCGTGGTTAAATGACAAAATTAGACAACTTATGAAACAAAGAGACTGCGCTCACAGACAGTACAAAAATGACCCTACCGTACAAAACTTTGACGAATATAGGAAGTTACGAAATAAGACAACACGACAAATACGAAATGCTAAATTGCGACACGCTTACAGTTTAATTACGCCTGACGGTAGAACAGCGACGACATTTTGGAAATCTATTAATAAGCTTGGACTTACGAAGAACAAGACCAGAGAAGAAATTACAGTACCTCTCAAGACTCTTAACGAGTACTTTACTGCTAACTGCTCCGCAGTACGACATGACGACAAACAGAGACTTATGAATTATTATGGTACACACCCTACTCCTGACAGAGAGAAATTCTATTTCAGTCACGTGACGCCCCTCAAGGTCAGAAAAGCAGTCCTCAGAATAAGCACGAAAGCAAAAGGAATTGATGACATAGTGACTGACATGGTCAAACTAATACTTGATTGTATATTACCAACCTTAACTCATATAATCAATTTCTCTCTTCTATACTCCACATATCCAACTCTCTGGAAGAAGGCTATTGTGCTACCTCTTCCGAAAAGTAAAACGCCTTCGAACGAGGGAGACTATCGTCCAATCTGTATTTTATCAGCTTTATCAAAAATCTTAGAATATGTAGTTCATACACAATTGTCTGAGTACCTTCGAACGCACAATCTCCTTAATCCTCTCCAGTCCGGTTTCCGACAAGGACATAGTACAACTACAGCTTTACTTAAAGTGACTGAGGATGTTAGACAAGCAATAGACAGAGGACGATTCACAGTTCTGGTACTTCTAGATTACAGTAAAGCTTTCGACAGCGTAGACATTGACATTTTACTTGTAAAACTGAAGGCTCTACATTTTTCTCAGAGTACGATTGCTTGGATGCATTCTTATCTTCACGGACGTCAACAATGTGTGAAAGGTAATAATGGAATCGTTTCCTCGTGGCGCCACGTGAAGAGAGGAGTCCATCAAGGCTCTGTACTTGGTCCTCTTCTTTTCGCACTCTTTGTGAATGACATATCATCCAATTTAAGACACTGCAAATACCATATGTACGCTGACGATCTTCAACTCTACACCGACTCTACATCACGAGACCTCCAGGAAAATATCGACTTACTAAATATTGACTTACTGTCTGTTAGTGATTGGTCTGCTGCGCACGGCCTGAAATTGAACCCTACAAAGTCGCAAGTAATCCTTCTTGGCCATCAAAGTCAAATAACAGGTATAACTAAACGTCCGTTGCCAGGAGTAATCCTGCAGGATGTTCCAATTCCTTTTGTATCACAAGTGAAGAATCTCGGTGTTATCATGGACGAACGCATGACTTGATCTGCACATGTCTTACATATCTGTCAAAAAGTTTACTCATCTTTACATTCTTTATATAAATATAAACATATATTTCCAATAAAGCTTAAAAAGAGATTAATTGAAGTCCTTGTAATGCCACATTTTGACTATTGTGATGTTGTCTTCAATGACGTCAGGCCACAATTTTCCCTAAGGCTACAGCGCGCTCAAAATGCGTGTGTGAGATATATATGCAGTTTAAGAAAGTATGACCACGTGTCACCATCTTTCCTAAAATTACAGTGGTCGCGACTCCATGTTCGTCGTAACCATCATACTTTGTCTCTTCTCCACCGAGTTCTTACTACATCTTCCCCATCCTACCTTTCTTCACGTTTCCATTACTTCTCAAATGTTCACGACAGACATACAAGGGCTCAAACATCCAACCTGCTCATCATCCCTCACCATCGAATTGCCGCATATAACAGCTCATTCTCGGTGTTTGCCGCACGAGAATGGAATCGTTTACCGGACGACGTCAGGGGAATAACAACTACAGTGTCATTTAAAAGAGCGTTAAGAGGTGCAACAGGATGCGAGTGACCTGTGAATTTCTGGCCTTTCAGTGATCGTGCTTCTACAATATCATTACTAGCTATTATTATTATTATTATTATTATTATTATTATTATTATTATTATTATTATTATTATTATTATTATTATTATTGCTGTTGTATGTATGTCCTACTGTGGTGGAATTTTATCTCAGTTGTATTTTGATCGTGTTTTAATTGTGTCTTCTAGTTTTAATTACGATAGTATTACTTATGACTTTAATGTATACTAATTGGTTTAGTGTAAGAGAAGGCCCAATGGCCTTAACTACGCCAATAAAGACATTTATCGATCTATCTATCTATCTGTATGAATGATGTACTGATGATGGCTTCCTCCCGGGTAAAATATTCCGGAGGTAAACTAGTCCCCCATTCGGATCTCCGGGTGGGGACTACACGAGAGGGGGCGATCATCAGGAAGATGGATACTGACATTCTGCGAGTCGGAGCGTGGAATGTTAGAAGTTTGAATCGTTGTGGTAGGTTAGAGAATCTGAAAAGGGAGATGGATAGGCTATAGTTAGATGTAGTTCGTATAAGTAAAGTACGTTGGCAGGAAGAACAGGATTTTTGGTCAGGCGACTACCGAATTATCAACACGAAATCAAACAGGGGAAATGCAGGAGTTCGTTTAATAATGAATAAGAAAATAGGCCAGCGGGTAAGCTACTATGACCAGCATAGTGAAAGAATTATTGTCGCCAAGATAGACACCAAACCAATGCCCACCACAATAGTGCAGGTCTATATGCCTACTAGTTCAGCGGATGATGAAGAAATTGAAAGAATATATGAGGAGATAGAAGATTTAATACAATATGTCAAAGGTGACGAGAATCTAATTGTGATGGGAGACTGGAATGCAGTGGTAGGCCAAGGAAGAGAAGGTAGCACAGTAGGAGAATTTGGATTGGGACAAAGAAACGAAAGAGGAAGTCGGCTGGTTGAATTCTGCACTGATCATAATTTAGTCCTCGCCAATACTTGGCTCAAACACCACAAACGACGGCTGTATACGTGGACGAGACCTGGAGACACTGGAAGGTATCAAATAGACTTCATTATGATTAGGCAGAGATTCAGAAACCAGGTGTTGGATTGCAAAACTTTCCCAGGAGCAGACGTGGACTCTGACCAAAACTTGTTGGTCATGAAATGCCATCTGAAGTTGAAGAAATTGAAGAAAGGAAAGAATGCAAAAAGATGGTATCTAGACAAGTTGAAAGAAAAGAGTGTGAGGGATTGTTTCAAGGAACATGTTGCACAAGGACTAAATGAAAAGGCCGAAGGAAACACAGTAGAGGAAGAGTGGAGAGTCATGAAAAATGAAGTCAGTAGGGCTGCTGAAGAAATTTTAGGAAGGAAGAAAAGATCAACTAAGAATCAGTGGATAACTCAGGAGATACTAGACCTGATTGATGAACGACGAAAATACAAGAATGCTAGAAATGAAGAGGGCAGAAAAGAATACAGGCGATTAAAGAATCAAGTGGATAGAAAGTGCAAGGTAGCTAAGGAAGAATGGCTGAAGGAGAAGTGCAAGGATGTCGAAGGCTGTATGGTCCTGGGAAAGGTAGATGCTGCGTACAGGAAAATCAAGGAAACCTTTGGAGAAAGGAAATCTAAGTGCATGAATATTAAGAGCTCAGATGCAAAGCCACTTCTAGGGAAAGAAGACAAAGCAGAAAGATGGCACGAGCATATCCAACAGTTGTATCAAGGTAACGATGTAGATAATTTGGTTCTGGAACATGAAGAGGCTGTTGATGCTGATGAAATGGGAGACCCAATTTTGAGGTCAGAGTTTGACAGAGCTGTGAGTGACCTAAATAGGAACAAGGCACCTGAAATTGATGATATTCCCTCTGAATTACTGACTGCCTTAGGAGAAACCAGCATGGTAAGGTTATTTCATTTAGTGTGCAAGATGTATGAGACAGGAGAAGTCCCATCCGATTTTCGGCAGAATGTTGTTATACCTATTCCCAAGAAAGCCGGTGCTGACAGGTGTGAAAACTACCGCACCATTAGTTTAGTATCTCATGCCTGCAAAATTTTAACACGTATTATTTACAGAATAATGGAAAAACAAGTTGAAGCTGAGTTGGGGGAAGATCAATTTGGTTTCAGAAGAAATGTAGGAACACGTGAAGCAATCCTGACTTTACGTCTGATCTTAGAGGATCGAATCAAGAAGGACAAGCCCACGTACATGGCATTCGTAGATCTAGAAAAGGCATTCGATAATGTTGATTGGACCAAGTTATTTATGATTCTGAAGATGATAGCGATCAGATACTCAGAACGAAGAATTATCTACAATCTTATAAAAATCAGTCTGCAGTGATAAGAATCGAAGGCTTTGAAAAAGAAGCAGCAATCCAGAAAGGAGTGAGGCAAGGCTGCAGTTTATCCCCTCTCCTTTTCAATGTTTACATAGAACAGGCAGTAAAGGAAATCAAAGAGAAATTTGGAAAGGGAATCACAGTCCAAGGAGTGGAAATAAAAACCTTGAGATTTGCCGATGATATTGTTATTTTATCTGAGACTGCAGAAGATCTCGAGAAGTTTCTGAATGGTATGGATGAAGTCTTGGGTAAGGAGTACAAGATGAAAATAAATAAGTCCAAAACAAAAGTAATGGAGTGCAGTTGAACGAAGGCAGGTGATGTAGGAAATGTTAGATTAGGAAATGAAGTCTTAAAGGAAGTAGATGAATATTGTTACTTGGGTAGTAAAATAACTAACGATGGCAGAAGTAAGGAGGACATAAAATGCAGACTAGCACAAGCAAGGAAGAGCTTTCTTAAGAAATGTGCTCACTTCAAACATTGATATCGGAATTAGAAAGATGTTTTTGAAGACTTTTGTGTGGAGCGTGGCATTGTATGGAAGTGAAACATGGACGATAACTAGCTCAGAAAGAAAGAGAATAGAAGCTTTTGAAATGTGGTGTTACGGAAGAATGCTGAAGGTGAGATGGATAGATCGAATCACGAATGAAGAGATACTGAATCGAATTGGTGGGAGGAGATCGATTTGGCTAAATTTGACGAGAAGAAGAGATACAATGATAGGACACATCTTAAGACACCCAGGACTTGTTCAGTTGGTTTTTGAAGGAAGTGTAGGAGGCAAGAACGGTAGGAGTAGACCAAGGTATGAATATGACAAACAGATTAGAGCAGATGTAGGATGCAATAGTTACGTAGAAGTGAAAAGGTTAGCACAGGATAGGGTGGCATGGAGAGCTGCATCAAACCAGTCTATGGACTGATGACTCAAACAACAACAAATCTTTTACTCACACTCATTCCATCTTAAAGGGGTATGTGCTTCGAGAATTTTTACGTTTTCGCCACGTCACTCTGTCAGCCGTTATATACTATTCTACAAATTGTAATGCACGATCTGGTTAAAGATGTAATAACATATTTTGAATTTAATTCACATGTGCAAGTACCATAACCGGATGATATGCTTCTCAATTCACTTATGATCTGTGACGATGTCGCAACCGAACAACAAATCGTTATTCGTTCATACTTTAGTATGGAGTTACATAAACATGTAGATTGCTTCTATTTATGTCAAACCTATTCTCTTGTGCCTAAGCAGTTGATACGTAACAAAGAAAATATTATTGTGGTTTTTCGGCAAGATGAGCGCAACATGCGGCATGAGTATGATGATCCTGTTAACACTGATATGACAGTCAATGACTTTAAAGGTACATGCTACATGTTAGTCATCACATCGTTACGGCTTTTTAGTTATTAATAAAGAAAGTGATGTTCGGTATGGACGATGTCACATGTGCATTAACACAGAGTTACAACTATCATGACAGCATCCAGCAAAGATATTACAAAACATATATTCTTCGCTCGAAACAATATTCGACGGAAAGAGCTTAAACATATTCAAGCAGACACCGATTTATTTTTGAAAACGCAGCTAGGTACACCACTAAAAGAAATGTTAAATTCTACTTCATTGCCGCAGTCTACTACAAGTTTTATTTCTATGCAAATATCCTATGATAAGGAGAAGCATGAACAAGGAAAGAATGAAGAAGAGAAGCAAAAACAAGAAAAGCATAAAGGAGAAAAAAGCAGGATGAGGAAGAATGATGCAGGATAGGGATGAAGAAATTGAGGTAGAAGAAAATGAGGAAAAATAATGATATTTCACCATATAAGCGTGTTAAGCTTTTGACTACAGATGTTATTGCTGAAACACCTACCACATCAACACAAGATCCACTTTCTTTGTTTGAGGTTATGAACACGCCTGAGTATCGTAATCATTTTAGGACTTTTATTCAAAAGACCTATGGTTCTCTCGTTGCACTTTATATAGAAAAACACTTTACAGGTCAAACTAACACAACCTACGGTATTCGCTATGAGAACAAGTGTTTCTGGAAAGGAAATGCAAATGTTAAAATTAATAGCAGCAGGCGTATCGTCAAAGATGCTACCTATAAACCTACTAAAGGTCTATTAGAACTTCTTTTCTCACGAATACCTGACAAGGATATAATTTTACAAGATGATATTAAAAATATAAAACAATACTCTTTGCTGCTGACGTAACACGTCATAATTACACAGGGAGAGAAGCTATAAATGCAAACAAGTGTCACAAGTATTGTGAGTTTATTTCTAAGCCGTTTCCGTCACATCAATCAACTGCACGTGTTCTTAATGTTATCCACAAGCCTTTGTTGCCATATGTGGACGTAAGATACTGGAATTACCCTAACGTACTCGTTGAACGATTACTACTTCTGAGATCTTCGCAAGATACTGGTCGCACTGGTCACGAGTCAGAAATTCTAGAAATAGAGAGAGTATTTCGACATGCGGATATTATTCAGTAATGGCTCGTCAAGATAAGACCTTACCTGTAAACGAGATACATAGACCAGCACGACGCACCTACTCTCGCAGACGCGTTATTACGTGTTCAAAAGGTGATCTCTGGAAAGCAGACTTAGTAGAAATGATTCCACATATCTCTAGCAATAAGGGGAATAAGTATCTACTTACTGTCATCGACGTGTACTTTAAGCTTGCTTTTTCACAATCTGTGCGTTCTAAGACAGCAGCTCAAGTCAAAGATGCATTTAAACATATTGTTGAAGAATCGCAACGCCACCCAAGGCTTCTTCAAACTGATCGAGTTAAAGAGTTTTACAACAAAGATTTTTCTTCTTATCTCAACACCACTCTACGTACAACAATCTGAAGGGAAGTGTTGTAAAACGCGTTAATCGTTCGCTCACAACAATGAAGAGGCGAACATTTACAGCGCAAGGTTCATATCGTTGGATTGATCTGCTACCTAGACTCGTGTCTACCTACAACTATACACCACACCGCACTATCGGGACAAAGACACGTCTTGTTACAGGGAATACACCACGGCTAGATGCTTTTCATCTTGTAATCAAAACAGTTGATACGCGCCGTCATCGCTTCAAAGAAGGTGATATTGTTCGCATCAGAAAGCACAAGTCTTTTTTACAAAAGGATGCACTCCCAACTGGAGCACTGACATTTTTCAAATCAGAAGTGTTAAGCTCATTAATCCATTTGCTTATTTACTTCGTGATCTCAAAGGACAGCCTATTGAAGGAGGATTCTACATCGAAGAACCTCAGAAAACAAAATATCCTGATCACTATTTAATCGAGCATGTTATTCGAAGTTGTGGAAATAAACTGAATGTCAAATGGCTTGGTTATAATACCAACTTCAGTTCATGGATTAATAAAGAGGATGTAATTTAAATAATGTTTTTATTCTCTAACTTTTTCTCTCCTTGTTCTACGTCATAAGACAAGATTGAACTTTCAAGTCAACATTATAACTACAACTAATTGAGGACATGCTGTAGGATTAATATTAAATAACACCTGCAATATGTTTCTCATTCGTATTTATTTTGAATATATATATATATTCCTTTCCTCAAGTAAATCTGTTTTGTCCTTACTTTCATAGATTATTATACTGTCCTCGGTGTTTAATGCCACTCCCTAGTAACAGTTTTCCTTTCATTGGACAGGCAACAACAAGTGCTGCTATCTTCTCAGCAACTGAAGCACTAGGTGACGCCACACAATGCATAACTTTACGAAGCAGATTTTGATCAGCTACACGTCTTAATTCAGGATTGTTTTGACAATAAGCAATGTCATGCTCTCTGCAGGCAGCATCTAACATGTTAATACCAGGATCACTAAATTCCAAGCGGACGTCAAGTCGTATCCCAGGGCCGCAGTACTGGTAACTAGGAAGATGAAGCTCGAATGGAAGAAGATCAATCACATTATTGATGAGTTCATGCCGATCATGCTTCCTCAGCTATCTCCCAGCACGTTTCATCACCTTCTTCTGAGACAATTACATTGTTTACCCTTTTTGCAGCCATGAAAATTGTTTATAAGCGATGACAACTCGCTAGTTGCAGGTCCGTGATACGGTTTAATGAGTTGACATGTACGGCACTGTCTCACTGAAGGTCTCCAAGCTAAACTCATTGTTCATGATCTGAACAACACGTTTGAAGCTCTGACAAAGCACGATCTTGTGTCCACTCAAGAGACACCTTATCCCAGATCTTATTTACAGCATTCCTAGCTAGACTGACCAAGAATGCCTTTGGTAATGCATTGAACTCTTCTTCAGTAAAAGTGTTCATTTCTTTTTGCATGCATAAAATTTTACGATTGCAGTTTTCAACTGCGTTTCTCTAATTATTTATAGAAATGACACGATGTTCTTTCGCACTATCGTCATTTCGGCACTCCAATTTACATACGTTGTTCACCTCCCGGCATGCACTGCAACACAACCAAAGAGCATGCGCACGCATGCCGTAAAGTCCGTTTAAATGTTTCTCCACTATGCTCCTTTCAAAAAGATTAAAATTATGGACATCCTAATTCACGCATGTCGATAATATTCCACACAATGATGGTGGATACTTACGCAACTATTCCTTCTTTTCACAACCCATCAAATACAGGATATGCTCTTGACAAATGTGCGTTCATGATTAAAGGTAGAAAGCGATAAGGTATTCCTTTTTCTTCCCACTGTAGACCTAATTCTTTTCACTCCATTGTATCTGCTTTTTGTCTTCATATCTTTGCAAACAGGGAAGGAAAGGAGGGCTAAATACTAAACTAAGGAGTTTTAGTGCCCAAAACATAGTGGAATCCTACACAGCCACCTCTTTAAACATAAATTTGTTGCCGTTTACGTTGAAGCCTTGCACATCAACTATCAATGTTTTTTCATGGTGGAATGAAGCGCTCTACTCTCTATCTCAGCATCTCAGAGACTAAAGGAAAATTCTCACACATATCATCTATAAAGGCATGATTTTACTAGAGTGACCTTGATAACGAACAAGTCTAAGTATGCGGAACAATGTCAAGGTCATCGCTTAATATGGTCGCAGGAGGAGGAGGAACGGGGCTGGGTCCCGTCGGAGGAGGAGGAGTAAGCTGTTATCTTGACAGCTGTTACATTTTCAAATCCCGTGTACAATGTAGTTAAGATGTTACAAGTGAAGTTAGTATGTGAGAGTTTCGAGAATGGCAGCTTGCATTAAGACTCTAATCTACTGAGGTTAATGCAATATTCCACGGCAAAACAAGTTCACGTTGTTAGGACTTTTGACAGCTGTCAAAAAGCATGCGGATTTTAAAATCCGCGCTCCTAGATAGCAGCAGTAATGTTTGGTTCTATTAAGATGGTAGCAGTGAGGTTAGCTATGTTTACTTGTTCAACAAGTGCACGTGGTTAGGACCTGACAGCTGTCGGAAGCATGTGGATTTTAAATTCAGCGCCCCTAGTTTGCAGCAATGATGTTTGGCACGTCAAGATGGTAGCAGTGTGGTTAGCGATGTTGACTTGTTAAAGACCGCGCCCACGTGGTGTCAAGATAGCACCTGAAATCTTGACAGCTGTCAAATGCACGTGGATTTTAACTTCCGCACCCCCCACGTGGTTAAGAAGGCAGCAGTGAGGTTAGGCTCTGTCATGATAGCAGCACTGTAGTTAGCTGCGTTCACTAGTTCAAAAAGTGCACGTGGTTACGACCTGTCAAAAAACGTGGATTTTAAATTCCGCGCGCCCCTACGTGCATAAGGTGGCAAAAATCTGTGTTTGGTCCGTCAAGATGGCAGCAGTGAGGTTAGCCATGTTCTCTTGTCATTAAAAGTGAGGTTAGGATTCGTCAAGGTGAGAGCTGTCATCTTTGACAGCTGTCAAAAATGCATGTGGACTTTAAATTCCGCGCCACTACGTGCATAAGGTGGCAGCAATTGAGGTTTGGCCCTGTCAAGATGACAGCACTGAGGTTAGCGGTTTTCTATTTCCTCCAAAAGTGAGGTTAGATTCCGTCAAGGTGACTGACTGCTGTCACCTTGACAGCTGTCATAAAGCACGTGGCTAAGCATGTGGCATTGTTTACAAACAATGTGACGTCACGGGCACGTCGTCATGACGTCATGGGATCAATTACCTTGACCGGGGTCAATGACGCCGGCTGCTGACTCAGAAGAAAAATGCTGACGAGGTGGTCCAGAACCCCTTTAGCACTACTACTCATTCCCTTAATATTCCAATGAAATATGTAGATTTCCCGTGCGATTAGACAATAGTGTAGCTCGTTATTAGATAAGCATTGCATTATTTTTACGAATATTTTATTTTTGTGTTTAATTTATTGTTTTTTTGAATTTTTCTTGTTATCCCCTTTGACGTAAATGAATATAATTAAATTAAGTTTATTTTTGAATTAGTGTTCACTAAAACGCGACATATTCGTAATCTTAACATATAATGGTTTAAAAAGAACCAGACCAACTGGCACAGTGGTAAATTCTATATACCACCCACGCCGAGACACAAAGAAATCAAAATCATTTATAGTAGGCTACGTATAGAGGAAATAAACATGTCCTAGAAATGTTCAGGACAAATACGCATATTGTGCTTCAAAGACATACAACAGATGTAACTATAAGATGAAAGCCTGAAGGTTGTATCCGTTACCCGTCAAAGCAATTTCAGGGCATTTTTCAACAGAGATTAACTTAACGAGTGTAAATGTGGTATACATTTGGAGAGAAAATCTCAAATGACACGATTAATATCATGCACGAAGTTCATTCCTGAATCACGGACAAGTTTATTTTCAGTGAAATTAATGAGAGGCTTTTGTGGGTGACCAATGAATTTCTGCACTACCAGTCAAAGTTATCCTGATAAAAAGGTGACACAAAGGAAAGTTGTCAAGCTTTGGTGCTAACAACTTTGTCCTACATACGATTTCTAATCAGTATCTGCTTCCATTATGGACTTACGCAGAATCTCTCAATAGAGCTGCTATTCAGGCATCTGAGAAATAAAGGAGATAACTACGATGTCATGGATATGAGATCATGTCCGCATGCCATCAAGTCAATGCTTTGCACATGAATCATCGCATCATATAGAAATGGGGATGTGGAACTAGAGGAAGGTGCTTTCACCAAGTACCTGAAGCCGAAAGAGGAGCGGAAGGTACAAAATCCAGCCAGTGTTGCAGAAAATCTCCATCTTCCAGCACTTTTTGCAAATTGTTGAAAGCCCTGTTCAAGGTAAGAGTACGATGCATATATATGAAAAACATTGTGATTTATATTTAACTCTATCTTTTTTACGATAAATTTTAGGTTGCATTGAGACAGATATGTCTTGTTTCGACGATGGGATAGGAAACGACTAGGAGAGGGAGGGAAGATAGCGTTACTTTAATTTCCATAATTGCAATGGTAGCGGAGTTCCTTGTAAGACTGGCGGAAGAGAAGGCTGCTTGTAGAAAATAACAGCTCCAGCAAGCTCAAGACAGAGGCAGCTTAAGATATTCAAAAAGCTTCTTTTATAAACAGTTTATCACTTTGTCACAACTGCCGCGAATTTTATGTCACGAAAATATTTAGTGCCAAATTTCACGAATATTTTATCTTACAGGTTTTCACGACACGCAAGCTGTGAAGTGTGTATTGAGTGTTCACTGATGAATTCAGTCAGTTCAAACAGCTGAAATAGGGAACCAAAATAGTCTATTAAGTATTTTACTTCCGATGCAGATAGATTTTGTAAATATGTTGTTTAGAACTCACTGCGGCCATTACTTTCTCTACTTACGCCAAAAGGTGCATTGTGGAATGAGGAACGAAGTGTGAATCCTACATTAATACCTCTGCTCACACAACTGCCGAGAATAGTTTCCTCAGACACTAGTACCGGTAATATAATTGAGGACATTGATAATGGATGGCGGAACTTGCCATTTGTTGACCGTCAAGAAATCACATGTTGCCGGGAAAATGACGTGTTTTGGAGTCAATTATTTAAGTCGCAGGAAAGTTCTGGTTAATTACCTCTTTGGTTAAACTTCCGTACACGGTGTGCGAAAGTGAGGTTAGAGATCCAAAATGGTGTAGCACTCGGCAGACTTGCCAACTTATGCATTCTTAATGACAAGAGCATTCTTCTGGTTTGGTTAGGTCCGGGGAGTGACAAAACCATTGGTCTGGAATGGTTAGGTTCGGCTAGTGACTAGATCATTTGCCTGGGGCCAAGAAAAGGGGGTCTGGGGGCGTAAGCTCCCAAGTCAGAGCTGCGAAATGGCCCTTAAGCCTCTAGTATCCCGCGTGACACAACCATTGGCCTGGATAGGTTAGTGTCAAAACATTTATCTGGATATGGTTCTCTTACTTTCAGCGAATGTGGCAGCCCTGTACTTGCACATGACGCGAGCTCTGTCGAAGACAGTACAAAGCTTGTTCGGCGAATAAGAACACATTGCGAGCATTGGCCGGCCAATAGGAACATAGCATATGGTCGCATTCAGATGATGTACATAGACTAGGTTTTAATTCGGCTACATAAGTAAGAATACTTCTTGGGGCGGGACGCTGAGTTTCTAGTAAGCATAAAGGAATGATCTCTTCTTTCCGCTACTTAAGGTATCGTTGCACACCATTTTTATATGATTTTTATTATCCTTAAGTCTGCACATCGGGTAGGACAGCGACACCACCATTTATAAATTTTCGCACTTTACGCTTTCAGCCCACATTTTAATGATAATTGTGAGCTAGTCTAAGGTTAATTTACCGCAATTAATGTGAAAAACCGAAATCTACTCGTCAGTACGGGTGATTAGGGGCGGCAAGGGGGGACAGTAACCCCCCAATTTGTGGAGAAAACACTACATTTTCATTCCACTCTAGCCGGCTGAACCTAGGAATTATTAAGAAAACACAAGCAACTTTTATAAGTCTTGTGGTCTTATCAGCTTTTATTTTGTTTAATGATAAACCATGCCTTTGCTGGCAGGATGTAGCGTTTACAGTGCACTGTCTTCTGGTATAGGCTAGAGCAATTTTGTTACTTTCATTGACCTGTCTCAGTCTCATCCTTAGCTTTGACAATATGAAAGTCACTGAGGTATGGGCGATGCTAGAGATCGGGCCAGCTAGGAAGACATCAGGGAGCGCGTGCGCACTTTGGACTGTCTCGCGTAGCATATCCCCTCCTAACAGAGCTCCTGCTACAAGGACAGTTACACTCAGCTGGCGCGCTCTGCTTTCTAATTTCCCGTTCAGTAGTAACTGTGGTTAGTGGTGGTGTACTTAGGCCTATCTGTGACAGTATGGAAGGCGTTAAAAGTAGCGTGCATCGTAAGGTGCTAAAGAGTCAGACTCGTGCAGCAATCTTGAACGTTATAGGCTTTATGGAAAGGGAGGCAATGGAAGAAAAGTTCGTTATAGATTGTAAAAAAAGTGCAGGAGAGAGTAGCAGCAGCTGTTGGAGTGTCAGAAAGTTCTGTGGTACGGATTAAGTGCGAAAAACGAAAGAATTAGGAAAACCTATGGATAGTCTGTTTGAAACACCAAACAAAAACAGAATGCGCACAAAGAATATTACTGGACTGGACGACTTTGACGTAGGTGATGTACGTCGTATTGTTAGTAATATTTTTAGATGAAAAATGTTTACCTACAGTTTCAAAAATTCGTGCAAAGTTAGGTAAAGTCTTAAAGTTTAAAGGATCCAATACTAGCGTCAAGCGAATTCTTCGATCATTAGGATATCATCAAGAAAAAAACTAACACTAACAAGCGCATCCTATGGAAAACATGACATAAATACGGAAGGTTTGTTTATTAAAAATGTCCAGTATCGGGCGGAAGGATAGTTGTACATGCTGGCGGTGAAATGGATTTCATCGAGAACTGTCTGCTAATCTGGAAGCCTGGCAGCAAGAGTGGCGACTACCACGATGACATGAATAGTGACTTCTTTTTTTTTTTTTTTTTTTTTTTTTTTTAGAGAATGAATGATATGAAAGATAACTTCCACCTCGCAGTTTTTTCGTGATTGAATACGCGTCATATCACAACAAGGAAGTAGATCGTGCTCCAACCTCCAGCTCACGTAAAGTGACGACCTCCTGGCTAGTGAATAGGAACATTCCACACCGTGAGACGATGTACAAACACGAGCTTTATGAGCTTATCAAATTGCACACGCCGGCACACAAAACCTACGTCCTAGATGAACTCATGGAACAGTACGGACACTCGGTAATTCGACTGCCCCCATATCACCCTGAATTAAACAGTACTGAAATAATGTGGGCAAAAGTGAAGAACTGGGTAACTTCTCACAACGTCACCTTCACTATTGACGACGTAGAGAAACTCACTAGACAGAAATTCGCGTCAATATCCGCCGAAGACTGGAACATAAGGGATGGGGAACATTTTCAAGGCATTGTGGTGTCCTTTGCGATCCAGTTGGGAGCCGATGACACGTCATCCGGTGAGGACGACAGAAGTGATGACGGAGGACTCAGTCGAATTGAAGAGATGTAGTGGACATAATAAAGCAAGAATGTACTCATTTTGTGAATAATTATAGTGTCATTATTTTATTATTATTAGTGCCATTTAAGTTATCTTCGTATACATACGTTGTTACTCAGCATATGTAGACCCTTTCTGGTGTTTCCTTTTATGAATTATATTTTGTTTCTGTACCTGAGAACAATTACATAATTATATATGTCATATCGTTAAGTCACATTTCTTATTTTAAAAGAAAGCAACAAAATATTGGCATTAAGGAGCTAGGGACAAACGATCATATAGTCTAACACTGCTTTCTCGCCTTAAAACAAAAGTACTTTTTATTATTATTATTATTATTATTATTATTATTATTATTATTATTATTATTATTATTATTATTATTATTATTATTATTATTATTATTTCGTTTCACCGTCTTTGGAGTATGTTGAATCAATTCTTTCTCTGTATGTTGTTATTTTCCTAGTGCCCAGTATTTCTTCATTCTTTCTGATCTTCGTTTCTTCTCGTCTTCCGAGATAATAGATTTGGCTTTTAATGTAGATTTGTTTTGGAACGTTATATTTTCTTCTTTAGTTATTACTTTAGCTGTTTGACCGAATAGTGAATTTTCCCTAATTTTTAATTCTACCATGTCTTTTTCAGTTTCTTTAAACCAGTTCGGCTTTGTTTTGGGTTACGGAAGAAGTCAAGATTTGTTCGGTTAATCATAGAGTTCGTTCTGAGGAGAAGATGACCGTGAAAGTTTATCCTCCTTCTTCGCATAGTTTCTGGGAGTTTTCAATTTTCTTGTAGCGTATTATTATTATTATTATTATTATTATTATTATTATTATTATTATTATTACCGGGAGTTTTGTGGATGTGCAGAGGTGAAAGAAGGTGCTGGGATGAACAGGTCTCCATCTACAAAATTAAAGTTAATTTAAAAATTTAACAAGGTTATATTTTCTTTTCAAGATTAAGAAATAACAAATATAACAGGTACTCGGTAGCCGAAACACAAATCGAGAATGTACAGAGTTACAGAATTTGGGCTCCGAGAGCCAGACACACAATTCTTGAGCAATGAGCCCAACTTTACTTATATACAAGGTTCAACAAAGGGGCAGAAAACCCCAATCATGCCTAGGAGCACTTGCTCCCCTTTACACAGTAAAGCCTCCTCGAGGCACGCAAAAACAATTTTTAAGAAAGAGCGACCCGCTCTTAAGTTCAAGCCTATCAAAGGCCACACCAAATTCTACTTTCAAGCTGTCCTCCAAGGACATATACACAGGGGTAAAAATACCCAACCTACTGAGGCCTATTCAGTGAAGAAACAGAAATATTACATGGCCTCCACAATACCAACTTGAGAGGAGGCGAAACTGCACTCCAAATACGCCTTATTAAAACCTACTTGGCACTAGGCCTCTAATGCAAGGGCTAATCCCATACTAAAGAGGTGACGTATAGAAGGAGACAATTTACATTACGTTAAGGAAGAAACGGTTGAGAAAATAAGTTCACCTCAATGCAATATGAGTGGGAGCTCGAGAGGGTTAAGCACTGTCTATCCCAATATGTAGTTTAAGAAGATAGAATTGATACCAAGTGACTTTACATTTTAGGGGAAAGTTACATGGTAAAAGGCTTCGGACCTGCCCCGAGAGTTAAACTGCTGAGCTAGCAAGAAAAGAAGTTATTAAAAGGCCATTACCTGGTAGTTGAACTGCTGCCCGAAGAAAGAGGCGCTTCCTGCCCCCTGCTACGTACTTTACACAAAGATAGATGTTACTGAAGTGGCGCGGAGACCCGAAAATCAGCAGTTTATATACCCTCGTGGAAAGTTCGAGGCGTTTCAGGAATGAGGACACCCGCCCACAATCATTTTATTGGCTAACAACGAAAACCCCTACACTAGATGAAGAAGAAACACATTATTGGTGGAAAATTAATTACAGAAATTCCTTATTGGTCAAATTCAAAACTGGCGGAAAGAAAGGGTTAATATTGCCAACTTAAACAATAACTGAAATAAATTTAACAAAGAACAAACTTATGAACCCAAAATTTCTCCCAAAACACAGTTCTTTCACTTCGCACTAGGGTGCATAATTGTAGTTCTTCAGTAGTGTCCTCTAGAAGAGAATGTTCACACTTCTTACTACAGGTAAAACAAAAATACATCGAAAACGACCCAGTTCAGAAACTTCAAAATTTACAAATAGGGACATCTTCTGAGAAACTTGAGAATGAACACTGTAGATAAAGGTCAGGCTTCCTCTAGTAGAGGAGTTTCAACTGGCGCAAAGTTTGAATTAGCGGAGTGGAGGTGTACCACCCGGTACAATTATTACCGGTATTATTATTATTATTATTATTATTATTATTATCATCGAGTTATTTTACATGACGTAGCTCAGGTTATGAAGCCTGGTGTTATAACAAACCATATTGTACACTGTAGATCTACAGCGTCGTAAAGTTAATTTTATATCAAATTATAATTTAAATATAAGGACTACGCAAATTGATACACGGAAACGATTTTGACAGCTACTGTAATAAGAGGTTAAATTATGGTCTAACTCCTTCAATGTATCTGTCATCTATAACACTTCTAAATGCATTCATTTCGGCTAGGTATGTCTAATTTACTGCCGGAAGGGAATTCCACTAACTGAAAATCTGCGGAGTGTTACATGTCAGTTATAACAAATATTTCGAGTCAACTGTACGTCGCCACAACACTGAGCGTGAAGGGGAAGTCAGCGTTCTCGCTCCCACAGCTCTGCTTTATCACTCGCACACCTCCCCTCACCGGATGTCTTCCTAGCTGGCCCGATCTCTAGTACCGCCATTCCTTACGCAATCAGTCCCTGTTATGGAAGGTGTGAAAATATCGCTCATAGGGTCGGTAGGTGCATGCATTTCAGGGGGCTTGGCAGACTGCTGTGCAATAGCAACTTCTGGCTCGGTGAGGAAAGGAACGGGAATCTACCTCACTTCTCATTTCCATAGTATGCCTCTGCAGTGGCACGTAGGCTATCTATGTCAGCTGTTGGTGGAGCTGTAGAGGATCAAACCAGCCTTCGGCTGAATACCCAACATACACATACAATGTTAAGCTAAATTATTAGGCGAAATGCGCACGTCGCGTCTAACCGACTTGTATACCGCCAGAGCACATAGTGGGGACAGTGAGGAAGGGCAGGTTCTTTCTGCGTAGTCAAATACGAAATGATTTTAATTTTATAATCACGCCTAACTTCCTTTCAATGGAGATTGCAACTTTGGTAAGAGTTTTATTGTATAGTATTGAATCAATACAAATACGGTATATATATAAATATATATAAGTTATTACCGCATTTAAGTTGGTAAAATGACATCCTTCGCCTTTCTGTCGAAATTGACTCAGAGAGTATGAAAAACTTACGGTACCGGTACCATTTTGTAGCTTGTTTCCTCTTCAGTTATACAACCCCGCTCCACAAACTCTTTGTTGTCTATATATTTTTTTAAATTCCCAATCGCCGCTACTGAACAATAAATGCTGGGAGGACTTTTCAGCAAATTTTACGTTACATGACAAAACATGCGCTATGTGAGGGTAATAAACCCGGACCGTCGAGAACTCTTCGGAAGTTCCCGATAGTAAAGAAGATGACGGTTCAGTGAAGTATTCTTAGTTGATAGAATTGAATTTCAGTGTATTTGGGTGAAAATCAGCACTGTACGTTTTTACGTTTACAAAAATGCGGTTTATGTAAAGTTTCTGCGCGGTTTCTTCAATTTTCGGTGGTTGGCGACATTGTCTGAGGATTGGAGTCGTGCTGGTCTCGTGTTGGCGAAGATTATTGAGACTTGGGGTACCTAGAATACTTTGGTAGTATTTTTTTTTACACTTGTTGATAGGTAAGTTGAAAAGAAATGTACGTGCGTTAATTATGGTGCAAAAAATACTCGAACTGTGTTAGCAGTGCGATAATTATGAGGCTTCATCCACATTAAAAATTTAGCGTGTTTTCCGCCAAAATAACGGTACAGTTCGTTCATATCTCGAGTGAAATGATGCATTAATTACTTTCAGTCTGTTTATCATTGTGTAGAATAGTTGGCTCCATTGATTAATTGGTCGTTACACATTGTTTCTGCTTCGATTTACACTTAATTCCATGCTTTGTTTTAGGTACGTAAATGTGCGGTGTATGGACTGGATTATTTCTTTAGCATAATTCAACTTCATGATAGGTATTATTAAGTTAAACGATTACTATCCAGGGTATGTGATAAGACCGTTGTCATGTACGGTTCGGTTTTGAAGTGGCAGATTTGTCTTTTAGTAGTGAGTGAGTGGGACGCGTATCACCAAATTTCTTGCAGTATCATTCTGTTAATTACCTGTGTTATTTCTGTATGGTTCGCTTCATTATGCAATTGTGGTTTCTTTTAAACTTTTCACTGCAAAATCACCCCGGCTGCCAACTGCTGGGATTTTAATTTAACACTATTTTGGTTGCCTGAATGCCACTTTCTCCTTCATGATGACATCGTATCATATGAGGTAATTTATTACATCCCCACAGGTGTGTAGATGACGTTTTGGATGGAAATTCAGGATGTGCAGCATAACTATTAGTGCATCATACAGCATTTGAAATGTTACAAATCTTATGTGGAATACCTTGTAGAGGAGAGTTGTGTTCACTGCGACAAACAGGGACCAACCTGCCGGTCCCCAGAAGTAACATTTACTTTTATAACCTAATATAATTTATCACGCATTGTTGTTCATTGCTTAGCTACGCAGCAGCATTTCCATTGGCTGAGACTGAATCGGATATGACGTCACTCCCGGCCATCAAGTAAAATGCATTCTGTTACCAGCCCGCACATCAAATGTGATCTGTAATGAAACAGTGTACAATACAGAACAGCAATAATTTTGTATTCATTTGAAATCGACTTCAAATCTGTTAGTATGTGTTGACCAGGCGAGTTGGCCGTGCGATTAGGGGTGCGTAGCTGTGAGCTTGCACCAGGAAATAGTGGGTTTGAATCCCACTGTCGGCAGCCTTGAAGATAGTTTTCCATGGTTCCCATTTTCATACCAAGCAAGTGCTGGCTGGGGCTGTACCTTAATTAAGGCATGGCCGCTTCATTCCAACTCCTAGGCCTTTCCTATTCCATTGTTGCCATAAGACCTATCTGTGTCAGTGCAATGTAAAGCCACTAGCAAAAGAAAAGTACGTGTTGAAGAGATGTTAATTACAGAACAAAAATGGCCAACCGGACACCAGTGGGATACAAACCCACAACCTCCCGATTTTGCATCGGTTGCTCTGAACTGAACATCTCTTCAATACATACTACATGTATGTAACACGACATCATAGGTTGAAAGTCGATTTACATTACAATGCGGTCGTGAAAATTCAATATCCATATTCTATTCAACTTTCCTTAATCCCGAGACGCTACCTACTTTGAGCAAATTATTCCTTTGTCTTTAGCTGCATGTAAGCAGTGTCAGCTTTATGCCACTATCCAACATAGAATACTCTGCTGTCATCATACTAAGTACTGGAGGCCTAAGAGCCGCTTCACAGCCCTAACCTTGGGGCTAAACCCCCCAGACCCTCTTTGCATGATCGTAATCCAATCGTTTTGTCACTAACCAGACCTAACCTATCCAGACCAATGCCTTTGCCACTAGCCAGACCTAACCAATCCAGACCAATAGCTTTGTCTCTGTTTGGCATGATAAGTTACAACAACTTTTTGAATGCGCTGCTGTCACCGTATTAAATGCCAGAGGCGTAACAGCCACCTCATGCCCCTAATCCCTTCGCTTGATTCGTTGTCCCTCTGTCTCAGTCCAAACCAATACGCTACTTTGTAAATTCATAAATAGCGCCGCTGCACTTAACATTGTACAACTAGTTCTGAAGACCAACAGTTGACAGGCCTGTGCACCAGACGATCATGACTGTGGCAAGAAGTTGGTTAGAGAAAAACAAATGTCAGTGCAATCATACCTAGATATTGCGCTAAAAAAATGTTGCATTAACTGAACTTTTGTTGACGTTATGTGGGCCGTGGCCTACATTATTACTCATGACTAGAAAATAGAGCCGAGAATTGGCGGGACGAACTGGTAGTTCCGGTTCATGCCACTTGGATCGTGGTTTGACACCTTAGTAGTCTGTTTTTGACTATGAATTACATCCATCTCAAATACATTTGATATATTTTCCTTAGAATTACTGACTAGGTTTTCCCCAGTTTTACACAAACGGCAAATGTAAATCACTCCTGGATGTATTTCACATTACTTAAAGTATTATTCGGTCAAGTGGTTTTCTTCTGAGATTCAGAAGCGTTGTACCACTGCTTGCTCTGTTCGCACCAATTTCTTCGAAAGTGGTCTTAAAACTTCTGCAGAAGAACTACGGTGAGTGAACTGTCAATACACACTTCACAGATTGTGTGCCATGAAAAATGTCCTATGAAATATTAGTGGAATTTGATACTAAATATTTTCATGACATAAAATCACGGATGTTGTGACAAAGTGAGAAACTATTTTAAAAAGCAATATAAAAGAAGCTTTTGAATACTTTAAGCTGCCTCTGTCTTAGGAATGAGTGATATGCTTGAGCTTGCTGGAAGTGATATCTTCAATGGAAAATTCTAAATTCCCGTGTGGAATTAGATATTTTTCACCAATAGAGCATGTCAAAAATGTCAAAAACATATCGAATGTAAGGCTTTTCAGGCATTTGCTCTATTAACCAGCGTTTCGTCTTAGGTCTGACACTAGACTCATCATGGGAATTTAGAATTTTCCATTCAGAATTGCTAGGCAGGCAATAATTCCATTGTGGAGATTTATCTCCCGTATGCGGTTATCAGACTGTGCCTCTTATAAGGGCTTCTGATAAGTTCACCTGCATACATTCCAGCGTCAGTGGGTAGTGTCTAACACATCCCACTCTGATGAGTCTAGTGTCAGACCTAAGACGAAACGCTGGTTAATAGAACAAACGCCTGAGAAGCCTTACCTCTGATATGTTTTTAACATTTTTGTCATGCTCTGTTGGTGAAAAATATCTAATTCCCTCCATGGGAATTTAGAATTTTCCATTCGGAATTGCTAGGCAGGCAATAATTCCATTGTGGAGATTTATCTCCCGTATGCAGTTATCAGACTGTGCCTCTTATAAGGGCTTCTAATATGTTCACCTGCATACATCCCAGCATGTATGTGGGTAGGGTCTGACAAATCCCACTCTGATGAGTCTAGTGTCAGACCTAAGACAAAACTCTGTTTAATAGAGCAAACGCCTGAAAAGCATTTTTGACATTAGTGATATCTTCCACAAGGAGCCTTCACAGTCTGTTCACTCTTCTGCCAGTCTTACAAGGAACCATGCTACCATTGCAATTGAAATGAAAGATAGAGGGGCCAGTTCTTCTGAAAGCAAAAATACAGTTATTGATGTTAAGATACAGTTTTCTGAGCGAGTTTGCCCTGTGGTTAATTGCACTCGGCTGTGAGCTTGCATGCGGGAGATGGTGAGTTCGAACCCCACCGTCGGCAGCCCTGAGGATGGTTTTATGTGGTTTCCCATTTGCGCACCAGGCAAATACTGGGGTTGTCTATACCTTAAGTAAGGTCATGGTCGCTTCCTTCATGCTCCTGGCTCTTTCGTATCCCATTATCGAAATAAGACCTATCTGTATCGGTGCGACGTAAAACCAATCGTAAAAGAGAGATATCCCAATATTTTGTTATATATACTCTTTTGGCTTCAGATACGTGGTAAAAGCACCTTCCCCTTGTTCCACATTATCATTTCTAGAAGATGCGCTGATTCCTGTGCAAAGCATTGACTTGATGGCATGCGGATCTGATCTCATGTCCATCATATCCCAGGTAACTCCTTTATTTCTCCGGTTCCTTAAGAGCAGCTCTATATCATCACTTGAGAGGTTCTGCTTAAACCCATAATGGAAGCCGATACTGATTAGAAATCATATGCTGGACAAAGTTGTTAGCACCAAAGTTTGATATCTTTCCTTTGTGTCATCATTTTAGCAGGATAATTTTGAATCTGTAACAGGTAATGCAGAAATTCATTGGTGAGCCATGAAAGCCTCTCATTAATTTCACTGAAAGTAAACTTGTCCGTGTTTCTGGCATGAACTCTGTGCATGGTATTATAATATTTTGTGATTTAATGTTTTCTCCCCGTATGTATGCCACATTTACGCTCTTACGTCTTCTTCGCAAAGAGCACCGAGCACCAGTTAAAGTATATCTATAACAGGACACACTTCGTTAGTTGGTTCTAAACACATCTAAGCTTTCTCACACTTTAAGTCACCTTCTTTACAGCTAGATGCAGACACAATTTATATGGTATATAATGCACATGATACAATTAAGGGCATCAAGATGCTAACCTAGTGGCAAAATGTGGAACAAGCTTGCATTATTGTCCCACTCCTGATTTCCAGGCCTTGTGTTATAACGTAGGCCACGATATAGGCTATACAAATGGAAATCACTTTAGAGCAATCTGTCAATCAATTAATACTGATCTGCATTTAGGGCAGTCGCCCAGGTGGCAGATTCCCTATCTGTTGTTTTCCTAGCCTTTTCCTAAATAATTTCAAAGTTATTGCAAATGTATTGAACATCTCCCTTGGTAAGTTATTCCAATCCCCTTTCTATAAATGAATATTTGCCCTAGTTTGTCCTCTTGAATTCTAACTTTATCTTCATATTGTGATCTTTCCTACTTTTATAAACGCCACTCAAACTTATTCGTCTATTAATGTCATTCCACGCCATCTCTCCACTGACAGCTCGGAACATACCCCTTAAACTGTATATAGGATAATATCTTTTGTTTATTTCCACCTATTCAATACATTACAAGATGTTGGCATTTACTTTAAAACATTATTCAGATGAGACATGTTTCGCCTCCTACTGTGAGGCATCTTCAGTCATTATCAAAAACCTTGTTATTTTACCAGGAATCTGGTTAAAGATATTCAAAAATGTGTTTGATGATTATAAGAGAGGTAAGATTTAAGTTTGTTATAAACATGTTCATGAAGTAACTAAAAATCTAATATATTGATAAAAACATATGTAGTTCTTTGTTGAATAGGACTTGTTTGATAGTACTATAGTAAAAGAAGGTGGCTTGAAGCTGTAGTCATTAACAGATGTCTAATACATAGTGGAAGGCATAAAATATCAGTTATATGAGAATATACATAACATTCAAATGATACTAAAAACTAGTGGATTCATAGGTAGTACATATAAAATGTTCAATGAAATAACTAAAGATCTAATAAAATGATAAACACATATGTAGTTTTTTGTTGATTAGGACGTCGTATGATTGTATGGTTTAAAGCCGTAGTCATTAATAGATTTCTAATACATATTGGAAGGCATATGAAATCAGTTCAATGAGAATATATAATACAATCAATTGATACATAAAAACTGGTAGATTCATAAGTGGTACATTTAAAAATGAAGGCGTCATGTGACTATAGATGACAGTTGATGGCTTAAAGCCGTAGTCAAAGTTTGAAGTTTAGTTCAAATAACTGCTAATATATGGTAAAAGATATAAGTCAAAATATAAAGCTTAGTATAAAAAATAAAAAATATGAAGGATAAACATTCCAATTGCTTGACAAAAGTTACTTGACGTTGGCATGCATTTGTCCGTGATATTTATTGGTCAACAGTTCGTAGGTTATTTTAGATTTATTCGGCAAGATTGCGTTGACAAGAAGTTCTTCAGATGTTTATAGTTGGCCTAATTTGTATTAAGTCATCAAGAAAGTTGCAGAGATGATGATTGGTGGAAAATCTCAACGTTGGTATGGTTATTTTGACGTGAAGGTTGGAGAGCTGTTGTGTTCTTCTTCGATGACATTATATTTTATAACATGTTGATTGTACTAATTTATACTATTGAAGAGTATTATGGAAGTTTGATGAGGCTGTTGAATTATTGTTGTTATAGATTGGTTCTGAAACGAAGAAAAAACTGTAGTTAATTTTGACGAGAATGAAAGAAAACAATGGGAAGGTTTTGTTTAAGTGTTGTTAGTGAGAAAATGTTGGTGCTTACCTATGGCGTTGTAGGCCCATTTGACAAGCTGTGTGAGGCGCTATTAGGATACTAATGGTCACTAACGGTTTTTACTCCTTGTGTTGTACGTATGTCGTCTGGCCAGAGGGGGAAGGGTAGGAGGGGGCGGAGTTGTAGGCTTGTGATTCGTGAACGGGAGGGAGTTGTGAATAGTAGGGGAAGCGGAGGGATGTGTATCATTTATTGGTTTATGAATGGCGCGTGGAGAGGAATTACGTAAGATGGGAGGGGGGTATGATGTATTTGTTGACGTAGGGGTGTTTGTTGATACTGTTTTGAAAATATTAAAAAATTTTTTGTCCTGAAGGTTTACATTATTGAATAATGTTACTATTTGGTCATATAAAGGGCTTCTATTGTCTATTGGATCATTTAAATTCTTATTAGCATTGAATTTTTGGTCCAAAAATATGTATAAATTTTCGAATTCGGTCATAAGTCTACCTTTTTTTATTGTTTTTAAAATTTGAAGGTCCTGTTCAATTGTGGTAAAGTTGTGCCCCATTTCTTTCATAAAACTGAGGAGTTCTTCTCTAATGAGACCTACACAATAATCTCAAAGGATCCCAGCACAAAAACTCAACGTAATCTAAAAACACTTTTAAAAAACTCTTCATTTTTATTTAATGAACATGAATACCAAAGTCTCATTAATATGAACCCCAAACTACCCACCGTCAGATAGCTACCGAAGGTACATAAAAAGGACGTTCCCATTCGACCAATCATAAACAGCCAAAATAGCCCGACATATAAAACCTCACAATTTCTTCAGAAATTTCTCAAAAAACATTTCAAATTCCATAACAAACACCCCAAAAATTCAATAGAACTATGTGAAACTCTCAAAAAATTTAACTTAAAACCTAATCACACATTGTGCTCTTTCGACGTTATTAACATGTATTCAAACATTCCCGCTAAAAAAACTATAGAAATAATAAAAAACAATCTTTCCAAACATAGCAATTTAAGCAAAATAGAAATAGAAGAATTCTTAAAAGTACTAAACTTCGTCTTACAAAACAACTTTTTCACTTTCAACAATAAAATATACAAACAAGAAGGCCTGGCCATGGGGGACCCTTTATCCGGAATACTTGCTGAAATTTATATGGAAAACCTCGAAAACAGCAAAATAATAAATAACATCAATTGATTAAATCTCTGGCTACGCTATGTTGACGACACGCTAGTAATAATTGACAAAAATCTCAACAATAGTGAAAACATATTAACTTATTTAAATAATCTGGATAACAATATTAAATTCACCAAAGAAGACGAGGACCACAAATCAATTAATTTTCTTGACATCACAATAACAAGAACTTCCAATAAGTTTGATTTCCAAATTTACAGAAAACCCTCTTTCGCACCTATAACTATTAAACAAAGTTCCCTTCATCCACAATCACACAAACAGTCCTCATTTTATAGTATGGTGTACAGAGCTCTAAAAATTCCCCTTTCAACGACCAATTTTAAAAAAGAAATAAATACAATAAAAGAAATAGCCACTTTTAATGGGTATAATCCCTCTATCATAGACAAACTAATTAATAAAGTTAAATTGAAACTATCCACAAACCTCTCCCCAATAAAAAATGAAAAATCAAAGTTCGCAACTTTTACATACACCAACCCAATCATACACCAAGTAACCAACACCTTAAAAAATCAAAAGATCAAAATAGCTTTCAAAACTCAAAATTCAAACCAAAAAATGTTCTTCAACCATAATACAATAAGTTCAGAAAATAATAAATACTCAGGCTCCGGTATCTATAGATTAAAATGTAATGAGTGCTTCAGCTCTTACATCGGACAAACAGGAAGAAGCTTCATAACTAGGTACACAGAACATTTCAATGCTCAGAAACATAATAAACACTCAGCAATGAGCAATCACATGAAAGAAATGGGGCACAACTTTACCACAATTGAACAGGACCTTCAAATTTTAAAAACAATAAAAAAAGGTAGACTTATGACCGAATTCGAAAATTTATACATATTTTTGGACCAAAAATTCAATGCTAATAAGAATTTAAATGATCCAATAGACAATAGAAGCCCTTTATATGACCAAATAGTAACATTATTCAATAATGTAAACCTTCAGGACAAAAAGTTTTTTAATATTTTCAAAACAGTATCAACAAACACCCCTACGTCAACAAATACATCATACCCCCCTCCCCCTCCCATCTTACGTAATTCCCCTCCACGCGCCATTCATAAACCAATAAACGATACACGTCCCTCCGCTTCCCCTACTATTCACAACTCCCTCCCGTTCACGAATCACAAGCCTACAACTCCGCCCCCTCCTACCATTCCCCCTCTGGCCAGACGACATACGTACAACACAAGGAGTAAAAACCGTTAGTGACCATTAGTATCCTAATAGCACCTCACACAGCTTGTCAAACGGGCCTACAATGCCATAGGTAAGCACCAACATTTTCTCACTAACAACACTTAAACAAAACCTTCCCATTGTTTTCTTTCATTCTCGTCAAAATTAACTACAGTTTTTTCTTCGTTTCAGAACCAATCTATAACAACAATAATTCAACAGCCTCATCAAACTTCCATAATACTCTTCAATAGTATAAATTAGTACAATCAACATGTTATAAAATATAATGTCATCGAAGAAGAACACAACAGCTCTCCAACCTTCACGTCAAAATAACCATACCAACGTTGAGATTTTCCACCAATCATCATCTCTGCAACTTTCTTGATGACTTAATACAAATTAGGCCAACTATAAACATCTGAAGAACTTCTTGTCAACGCAATCTTGCCGAATAAATCTAAAATAACCTACGAACTGTTGACCAATAAATATCACGGACAAATGCATGCCAACGTCAAGTAACTTTTGTCAAGCAATTGGAATGTTTTTCCTTCATATTTTTTATTTTTTATACTAAGCTTTATATTTTGACTTATATCTTTTACCATATATTAGCAGTTATTTGAACTAAACTTCAAACTTTGACTACGGCTTTAAGCCATCAACTGTCATCTATAGTCACATGACGCCTTCATTTTTAAATGTACCACTTATGAATCTACCAGTTTTTATGTATCAATTGATTGTATTATATATTCTCATTGAACTGATTTCATATGCCTTCCAATATGTATTAGACATCTATTAATGACTACGGCTTTAAGCCATACAATCATACGACGTCCTAATCAACAAAAAACTACATATGTGTTTATCATTTTATTAGATCTTTAGTTATTTCATTGAACATTTTATATGTACTACCTATGAATCCACTAGTTTTTAGTATCATTTGAATGTTATGTATATTCTCATATAACTGATATTTTATGCCTTCCACTATGTATTAGACATCTGTTAATGACTACAGCTTCAAGCCACCTTCTTTTACTATAGAACTATCAAACAAGTCCTATTCAACAAAGAACTACATATGTTTTTATCAATATATTAGATTTTTAGTTACTTCATGAACATGTTTATAACAAACTTAAATCTTACCTCTCTTATAATCATCAAACACATTTTTGAATATCTTTAACCAGATTCCTGGTAAAATAACAAGGTTTTTGATAATGACTGAAGATGCCTCACAGTAGGAGGCGAAACATGTCTCATCTGAATAATGTTTTAAAGTAAATGCCAACATCTTGTAATGTATTGAATAGGTGGAAATAAACAAAAGATATTATCCTATATACAGTTTATGAAACTTTCAATACGGACGAAAAATGATTTTCATCACTTGTAACATACCCCTTAGTCGAGCAGCTCTTCTTCTTTCTCTCAGTTCTTCCCAGCTCACACTTTGTATTTTTGTAACGCTACTCTTTTGACGGAAATCACCCAGAACAAATCGAGCTGCTTTTCTTTGGATTTTTTCCAGTTCCTGAATCAGGTAATCCTGGTGAGGGTCCCATACACTGGAACCATACTCTAGTTGGGGTCTTACCGGAGACTTATATGCCCTCTCCTTTACATCCTTACTACAACCCCTAAACACTCTCATAACCATGTGCAGAGATCTGTACCCTTTATTTACAATCATATTTATGTGATTACCCCAATGAAGATCTTTCCTTATATTAACACCTAGATACTTACAATGATCCCCAAAAGGAACTTTCACCCCATCAACGCAGTCATTAAAACTGAGAGGACTTTTTCTATTTGTGAAACTTACAACCTGACCTTTAATCCCGTTTATCATCATACCATTGCCTGCTGTCCATCTCACAACATTTTCGAGGTCACGTTGCAGTTGCTCACAATCTTGTAACTTATTTATCACTCTATAGAGAATAACATCATCCGCAAAAAGCCTTACCTCCGATTCCACTCCTTTACTCATATCATTTATATATATAAGAAAACATAAAGGTCCAATAATACTGCCTTGAGGAATTCCCCTCTTAATTATTACAGGGTCAGATAAAACTTCACCTACTTTAACTCTCTGAGATCTATTTTCTAGAAATATAGCAACCCATTCAGTCACACTTTTGTCTAGTCCAATTGCACTCATTTTTGCCAGTAGTCTCCCATGATCCACCCTATCAAATGCTTTAGACAGGTCAATCGCGATACAGTCCATTTGACCTCCTGAATCCAAGATATCTGCTATATCTTGCTGGAATCCTACAAGTTGAGCTTCAGTGGAATAACCTTTTCTAAAACCGAACTGCCTTCTATCGAACCAGTTATTAATTTCACAAGCATGTCTAATATAATCAGAAAGAATGCCTTCCCAAAGCTTACATACAATGCATGTTAAACTTACTGGCCTGTAATTTTCAGCTTTATGTCTATCACCCTTTCCTTTATACACAGGGGCTACTATAGCAACTCTCCATTCATCTGGTATAGCTCCTCCGACCAAACAATAATCAAATAAGTACTTCTGATATGGTACTATATCCCAACCCATTGTCTTTAGTATATCTCCAGAAATCTTATCAATTCCAGCTGCTTTTCTAGTTTTCAACTTTTGTATCTTATTGTAAATGTCATTGTTATCATATGTAAATTTTAGTACCTCTTTAGCCTTAGTCTCCTCCTCAATCTGGACATTATCCTTGTAACCAACAATCTTTACATTCTGCCGACTGAATACTTCTGCCTTTTGAAGATCCCCACGTACACACTCCCCTTGTTCATTAATTATTCCTGGAATGTCCTTCTTGGAAACTGTTGCTGCCTTAAAATACCTATACATACCCTTCCATTTTTCACTAAAATTTGTATGACTGCCAATTATGCTTGCCGCCATGTTATCCTTAGCTGCCTTCTTTGCTAAATTCAATTTTCTAGTAAGTTCCTTCAATTTCTCCTTCCACAGGCATTTCTAACTCCATTTCTTTCCAGGCTGCACCTCCTTAGTCTCTTTATTTCTCTATTGTTGGTTATGCATCCTGTCATTCACATTTCCTTCCCAATTGACATCTGGTAAATTCAGATCTCCTGCTACAATCACATTTCTTTCCATTTCGTTTCCTATATAGCTGATTATCTTATCAAATAATTCTGAATCCATGTCAGTGCTACCATTTCCCGGTTTGTACACTCCAAATATATCAAGTTGCCTATTATCCTGAGAAATAAACCTTACACCTAGAATTTCATGTGTCTCATCTTTAACTTTTTCGTAGCTTACAAATTCTTCTTTCACCAGAATGAATACTCCCCCTCCCACCATTCGTATCCTATCTCTACGATACACACTCGAGTTCCGTGAGAAAATTTCAGCATCCATTATATCATTTCTCAGCCATGATTCAACTCTTATTACAAGATCTGGTACATTAAATTACTCAATTCTATTCCTTTCTTTACAATACTTCTACAGTTCAACACTAACATTTTTATGTCATCCCTACTTGACTTCCAGATCTCTATACCCTCATCACCGCTCTCTAGACAACACCGTTTCCCTGAATGTACCTCCCTATTACCCTTGGAAACAAATTTCCTAACTTATATGTACCACTGTGGTTTAAGTGAAGGCCATCTGAGCGCAGATCCCTATCTCGTACCCACCCATTAGGATCTAGAAATTTCACTCCCAGTTTCCCACATGCCCATCCATAGTCTCATCTAAATCCCCAATGACCCTCCAGTCAGTATCCGTCCTACACAGTATTCCACTAATAACAATCTCCGTTTTCTTAAACTTCACCCGTGCTGCACTTACCAGATCCCACACATCTCCAAATATGTTGGTACTTATATCAGGTTGCCTTATGTTGTTGGTACCAACGTGAAACACTACCACCTTCTCCTTCCCCTCCTCCTTCTCTTCTACTTTCCTCAACATCTGCCTCAACCTAATTCCTGGATAACATTCTACCCTAGTTCCCTTTCCTCCACACACTTTCCCCACGTGTCTAATGATGGAATCCCGCATGACCAGGGCCTTAACCCTACCCATCTCATTTGATCCCCTCCCCTCCTGGTCAGCCCTATCTTTCCTGATAGCTGCAGAAGCTACTTCCTCCTGCCTTTTCTCCTTCCCATGACCCTGTCCCACCTGTCTTTTCCTATCCTCTACTCTACATTTCCCGTTCCCACTGTCGGCAGCCCTGAAGATGGTTTTCCGTGGTTTCCCATTTTCACACCAGGCAAATGCTGGGGCTGTACCTTAATTAAGGCCACGGCCGCTTCCTTCCAGTTCCTAGGCCTTTCCCAGCCTATCGTCGCCGTAAGACATATATGTGTCGGTGCGACGTAAAACAAATAGCAAAAAAAAAAAAAAAAAAAAACATTTCCCGTTCCTACCTTTTCTCTTCCTCCTACTTTCACACATCTCAGCAACAGTTCCCTGCCCCTCATCTTCCCTCTGTTCTACCTGGAGTGACTCATACCGATTTTGCACTGACACCTGTCCTGAGTTGTGATCCTGAATAGAGCCCTTAACCTTTAATGTCCTTCCCGTTAGAACATTAGACCACCTGTCTTCCACATTCCCCCCTTTCCTTCTCCTCGCTCTTGTACACCTACTGTAACCTGTACATCTTTCGAGGGAGTCCTATCTTCCTTCCTGTCTTCTGTGAAAATCCTAATTATCTCCCTCAAACTCTCCAACTCCTCCCTCATACCCCTCAATGTCTCGCCACACACACAGTACGTACACTCGTGCTCCTTAGCCATTCTTTACGGAAAAAATGAAAATAAAAATAAAATAACTTATTTGCAAAGAATAAATGAATGGAGGGATATATTGTCTAGGATAATACTCAAAGATCACACAACAATAAGGTTATTTATATACGACTACACTACAATACTACTGAGTTGTACTCGCTATTTGTTATCCTACAATGCCTAATAGGATAAGAACTGCTGTTAATTACTGAATATCGAAAGGAATACACAAGAACTACACAATTCCAAACTGCAATTAAGCCTATCCTAATTACAACAACAGAATTTTAGTGAGAGTTTCTATGGATACCTGTACTACACCAGTACTACACAAATATTTTACAATAATAAAATAAGCACACTAAATTCTAATAGGATATTACTCGTATACTACGGTACAGTACACTACAGTAATTTTTAAACTACTCTCAGATGTATCCAAATTACAGTACTGGTACCGTATGTCACTAGTAAGCACAAACAGAAATGAAATTTGCAAGAACTACTGTACTCAA
Organism: Anabrus simplex; assembly: GCF_040414725.1. NCBI lineage: Eukaryota > Metazoa > Arthropoda > Insecta > Orthoptera > Tettigoniidae > Anabrus > Anabrus simplex. Next base: position 454,170,218 of record NC_090269.1, read on the forward strand.
AGATTACCAACAAAGCTAAATGTTTAGACAAATTACGATTAGTACTACGCTCTAATAGAAACACACGAATATAGCAGGCAAGGTACGGCACTATCTAAATATACTGTATTTACGCTACAATGTATCTACACTACAATTTTCAGCTAAAGTAAAAGTAAACTCGTGTCCTCATCCTGAGGTTGTGCAGCTCTTTTCAGGCACACCCCCGTTGGAGGTGAGCTGCATGTACCATTTTAACCACATACCAGCCCTCCTGCCATTCTTAAATTCCTGGCAGTACCGGGAATCGAACCCGGGCCCCCGTGGACGGCAGCTAATAACACTAACCGTTACGCTACGGAGGCGGACAATGTGGTTATATGAACTTTTACTGCTGGTGGATTAGTATTATTTTCCCTACTACGCAGGGCGGAGAATAAAGGTGTCCTTAAATGCTGAGAATAAGAGGTTGTCTACTGTAATTTCTGTCAAAACCATGCCGGGAGCTTGAAGTGCAATATTATTGGGATATAGGAATTTGATTATTAACTTTTACTCGATGAATTAAAAAATGTGGAACATACAAAGTATGCAGGGAACTAAGACTACAAATTATCGGAATAATGAATCAGCTGACTTAGTATTTATTTACACAACTATGATGTGCATGCAGCAACAATCGTCAACAATCCGAAAAACTGTTAAGTACCGTAATTATCCAGTGAAATTACCATGAATTCTCTTTAACTTCTCTTTAAATCGATATTTACAGGCTTATGTTATTTAATGTAATAAATTATTAACGTCGTGATAGTTTGAACGGATATCTGTACAAAATATTGGAAAAGTAGCGGTGGACATTACAGTGAGTTACAACTCCTTATGATAATCTGCCTTTGTAAGTATAATACCAACGAACCTACAGATATTTAAAAATATTGTTTTAAAAGTTGATATTATTACCTGAAGTATTTCCTAAACCTAAATTCGAAACAAAGTATATTTAACTAGCCTACGTAACCTGGAAGACGTAATCTACTGAACACCAAATGAATTACTTGTTATAAAATAAAATTCAAATAAATAACGCTACTCCCAATTTCTCCCAACAAGTATTTAACACCAATATATAAATAGCACTAAATGGAACATGCACATACAAAATTTAAATAATTTCAATAGGTTTTAACTACTGTAAAGGTATAAAAGTGAAAATAGACCTAATTTAATGAGGCACTGAGACATCTGAGAAACTTTGAACTTGCTACTAGAGTAGGTAATGATGTTAGGATCCCTAGAAAAGTCTCTGATGGGGCCAGCCTGGGGCTCAGAGTAGGAATGCAAGTGTTACACCCAGTGGGGTGTATTTTTTCCAAAGCAATGACTTATAATTTTCATGGGCTTAAAATTACCTGAAAGTGCTAATATTTTTCCGCTTCCCAATCAAGATGTGCCACATGTAGAACAGTAGCCTGTCCAAGATGTTCAAATTTTAAAGTTTTTAGCCCCCATTGAGGCACTTTAATGGTGGTGCCGACCTTCTAGGTTAAACAGCATCCAGCATGAAGAGTTCTACAACTTTCAGTCAAATCTCAATCCCTTATACATTAGATACAGCTGCATTTCTCGATTTTAGGTAAGTTTTGTACATTTTACATGTATATTTTATTGTTTTACACACTTGCAGGAAAGATAGAATCCTCAAATTTGGCATGCACATTGGCACGATCAGTGGCCATATGCGAGCCAAATTTTGTGATTCTAGCTGCCGTACAAGTATCCAGAAAATAAAGCAATGTATGAAAACTGTACCCAAATTTCACCCTACTCAAAGTTTTTAACTCAGTCTAACCCATAAATAGAGAAGATATGAGAAAAAGTCATAGGACAAACCATGTAGATTGCAAAAAGAGACATTTGATGATATGAGATACAATTTTGCAGCGTTAAATCTCAAAATGAAGGTCTACAATTATAAATGTGCATATATTTCCGTTTGTTCGTATATGTACATTGAATTCATTCTGTAGCAATCTAGAAAGGAGGCCCTGCAATAATAATTAAGACTCCCTAAATCAGTACTGACTGTCAGTAGGAGGAGTGTCTGCAATTGATATCAGAACTCCCTTGCAGTAGAAAAGGGGGCCTCCCATTATAACAAACACTCACAAACTCCACTGTACCTGACATTGGTAGAGGAGGCCTGCCATCATAATGAAAATTTCTCTACTCTATTTGACTGGCAGAAGACAAGGGAGTGTGCTCTTTTGGTCAGAATTCCCTTACTGGATTGTGACTGGGAGTATGCAAGGAGGCCTACCAGTATAATCAAAACTTCCCAACTTGATTGTGACTGGAATTAGGGAAAGGGGCCTGTAGTTATAATGATAACACCAAAACTTAATTTTGACAGGAAGTATTGAGTTGCCTCCATTATAGTGAAAGTCCTCAACTGGAATGTGTCAGGAACTAGGAAACAGGGCCTGCTATTGTAATAAAAACCCCCACATTGATTGGGACTTGTAGTAGCCAAGAGAGCCTGCCATTGTAATGAAAAAACTCAGTTCGGACTCTCAGTAGGCAAGTGAGCCTGCTGTTATAAGAGAAACTTCTGAACTCAATTATGAATGGCAGTAGAAAAGGGGCCTGCCATTATCACAACTCCAAAACTCGCACCTTTCATGGGAGACAATGTATAGTGACATGCCATGGTGTATCTTAAATAACGCTAAGGGACATGCCATTTAATAAAGTCTTACTGAATGTACAGTAATTTATGTAGAATACCGTAGCGAAACTTGGGCACATTTGCTAGTAATTTTTATTGTCTATACTCAATGTGTTCGACACAGCCTATTTCAGATTGTGACGTGTATACATAAAATAATTCTGTTCCCAGTTTTAGCATAAACGTGATCCTTAACACAACATAAACTCAGAAACACAATAAAACAACCAAAATAATCACTTACCTTGACATGTCCCAGAAATGCCAAAGAAAATGGGTGTGAAAGAAGTGAGGTCAGGTAGATAAAAAACAATAGGAGGTCCTTAACATCAAGTAATAAAACTGACCTTTTAAATGAATATCAAATTTACTTATTGAACAATAAGAAAGGAGAAATTGAATTGAATTAACATTACATTGCCTGAATTTGTTTATGCTCACACACTCTGACTTTTAAAAGGAAGATTAGATATGTAACAAAACACTGACAACAGAATCACCTAGAATTATATTTCGGTGCTACTCATACATGTCAAACTACCTCAGGCAATACCTAGGTAGTATATAGATGGAGAAAATTAATGTCCCTAGCCCCCTGTAGCATCCTTTCTGACGTGTCAAAGATATTTTGTACATACTTTTGTCATCTTTTAGCATGTTACAGAACTACCAGAAAAGAATACTATATAGCGAAAACTCTACACTATGCAATGTATGGTTAACAGGAAAGGAATTTACAGTTGGCCTTGACACAATGAGATTGAGATCTCATTTTAAATTAAAAGGTAATTAAATTCAAAATAAATTATGCCTTTCTACTCACACCCTTAGAAGAACTGTAAAATCTAGTTCATTATTTATGAATAATGATTGAGTTTGTTCACTACTTGTCTTGAACGCAAAGAAATTGGAATCTGAACTTGAAGTCCATTTAATATACCAGGTGGGCCACCAGCCCCTTGCGATCCAGTTTTATGCATCCCTTCATACTTTCTACAATTCTGAAAGACATTGGTCCCTCTCCTTAAACCGGGATAATATAACAAGATGTGTGTTTACGGACCAGAAGACAGCAGGAATTGTGAGCGCCACTATTAATTCGTCATGTATACCTCGAATGAACCCATAAAATGAGTACAGATATGCAGAACAGGTACTTTAAAACAGGAGGTGGACGCACAGACCGGAAGCACGGTACTGTATATGCTGGGAAGTTGGCGCCATAGGTCAGGTGCCGCAGTACCTCACATGGCAAGTGGGCAGGGAGATACGTGATAGTGGACATTGATCGACGTAGGAGGTTCGAATCCCCTGTAAGAATTCTTGTAAAGAGCCAGTTGCCTGGGATGTGGGGAGGTCGCATACTTGATAGCGTCCAAGTACTGATTTGTTTATTTGATCCTCTAAAAGACCGTACATATCATTGCATTGGGTACGGTACTGGGTTGGACGAAGATGTGGAGATGATGGTCTGTGGCCAGTAGAGGCGGGGAAGTGGGCGCTGTAGGTCAAGTGTCACAGTAGCTCACGTGGCTAGCATGCAGTAGGATGTGTGATAGTTGACTGTGCTCAAGGGTTAGAAGGTTCAAAGTCCCATGCAATTATTTTTTTAAGCCGGTTGCTTGGGATGTGGCAAGGTTGTATACTTAATACCACTATTTTTCACAGACTGATTTGTTTATTTGGCTCTGAAAAGGGCCGTTGGTATGGAGCTGGGTTGATAGAAGCTTGGAAGCGTGTGACAGGATTTCAGTTATCCACATCGTTTAACACAGTACCTGCTCGAACTGACGACCTCCGTGGTCAATACAGAGCTGCGTGTGATGTTATAAGGACCATCTGGCCCGTTGCGACATCTCTGGCGAAACGGATCAGCATGCCTCGGTGATAAGCTGTGTAATGTGACAAGAACTGGCCGGCTCATGTGCATACACCAGTTGTTTTACATGGCCCCACAGAAAAAATCCAGTGGCTTAAGATCAGGCGATGTGGCAGGCCAGGGGACAGGTCCCTGTCCTATCCGTTCATCAGAATACGTCGCATGGTGAAGGTTCTGGATGACCACCGTCGCATGCGGTGGAGCTCTGTCATGTTGAAACTACATCCTGCAGTGATCAATGGGTGGCACATGTTCCAGAAATGGTGGTAGTTCATCTTGGAGAAACCGCAGGTAGCATTGGCTGGTCAGATGGCCCTCAAAGAAATGGGTACCGATGAGGTGATCACCCATGATTCTACACCATACATTCACACCCCACTGTATCTGGAAAATGTCTGTCGCTCCCTATGGGGATTATCCAAATACCAGTAATGCATGTTATAGTGATTAACAGTTCCATTGTTGTGGAATCATGCTTCGTCCGTAAATAAGAGAGTCGCTAGAAAAGCAGGATCAGTGTCCACATGTAGGATATATTGACAGAACGCCACCCAGGCATTGTGATCATGACCATGGAGCTCGTGGTGTAAGTGTGGATGGTACGGGTGAAATCGGTGGGTATGCAATATCTGCATAACAGATGCTCGGCTGATGTTAGTCTTCTGTGTAATGGCCCATGTGCTAGTATGAGGGTTACGCCAGATAGTGTCAAGCATGACCTCTTCATAGTCAGCAGACAGCACGGGCTGATCTCGAAAAGACCGTGTCCTTCCCAGGGGTGCAGTATCCCGCAAGCATCTTTCCACACTCCAAAGTCATGCCTGTTGGGTGTCGTCTATCCGGATAACGTTCTTGGTATACATTCTATCTAGCTTCTCCATAGATGAGTAACATATCCACATACTCGTCGCTGGAATACATTACAAGATATTAGTATCATTCCGTATTGACGGTTTTCACTTTACAGAGGTGAAAAAATGAGTGTATCCTCCTAACTCAATACATCATATATTCCATCATTAGACGGAGTAAACAAATTCAAAAATGTTTTGGCTTGTTTGAGCCATCTTCAATGAAAAATGAGGGGGGGGGGTGTTGAAATAATTTACATAATACAAGTTTAAAAATGCCAAAAAACATAATCAAGGAACAAATGAAAAAACAAAAGAGAGCCTAGATGGAAACAAAATTAGCACAATATACAATATTTACTACATTAGTTAGAGCAAGTCAGATGGCCTCCTGTTTCACTGAATTTTGTCACAGTGACTTTGCTAATTTTGTTTCCATCTAGGCTCTTTTGTTTTTTTCACTTGTTCCTTCATTATGGCTTTTTGGCATTTTTAAACTTGTATTATGTAAATTATTTCAACACCCTCCCCTCATTTTTCACCAAAGATTGCTCAAACGAGCCGAAACATGTTTGAATTTGTTTACTCCGTCTAATGATGGAATATGTGATGTATTGAATTAGGAGGATACACTTATTTTTTTTCACCTTTGCAAAGCTGGAATACATTTCAAGGCAGTGAATAAACAGCTGTGTTGTGAATTGCTTCGAATGAGGGGAGTTTGTGCAGCTACTTACTTATCTGCCTTCATATGTTATCATTCCAATGGAGCTTACTTTGCCCTACCTGTGGTCTACGAAGCTTGGAACATGAACAACATAGTTAACTGGCCACAGACCATCATATCCTCATCCAACCCAGCACCATACCCAATGCAACGATACATATGGTCCTGTACAGGATGAAATAAACAAATCAGTCCTAGGATGCTATCAAGTATGCAATCTTAACACATCTCACGCAACTAGCTGTTAAAAAAAAAATCTTATGTAGGATTCGAAACTCCTATCTTTAGCACTGTCCACTATTACATACCTCCCCACTGACTTGCTATGTGAGCTACTGGACACTTGCCCTACGGCGCCCACTTCCCAGCCTATACAGTACCATGCTCCCGGTCTGCCTGTTCACCTCCTGTTTTAAAGGACGTGCTCTGTGTGTCTGTACTTGTTTTACGGGTTCGTTCGATATACCCATAATGTATTAATAGTGGCGCTCAAGATTCCTGCTGTCTTCTAGCCCATTAACACACATCTCATTATATTACCCCAATTGCAGTAAATGTGAAGGGATGCATAAAACTGGATTGCAAGGGGATGGTGGACCAGCCGGTAGAAGGTAGAACTCAACAAAATTGCAAAATGAAATTAACAGTAAATCAGGAATGGAATTCAAGAGAATAAAGAATTAAACTCAATTAGGTAGATATAAACAATAAAAAAGATCCAAGACCGTAAAGCGAGAATTCGACATCAGCTGCCAGTATTGTTTTTTGGCAGCTAAACTGGAAAAAACAACCAACTTTAAAATAATGCATGGTTATAATAACAAAAGCCATACCCATTCAAAAGATGGGTGAGCATATGAAAACAGTAACAGTACAGGTAGAAAAATGAAGGTCGCATTCACAACATGAATAGGTAGAAAATAACAATAAATTTTTTGGAGCTAGATTTCATTTTACTTAGGTTCAAGCTCAATTATAAGACCAACACCTCAGAAGTAAAAGCTATCTAGAATAAATTAAAAAGGTGAAATAAAAGCAAAATAGTCAGTTGAGAAAAAGTCCTTTAAAATATGGCTTCACCTAACATTCTTGAAGATTGGAAAAGACATTAATAAAAACAAAATTAACGTATGTGACCACAGGTGGTTACATAACTTGTACTGAGTGGGATGAAATATTGGAATACATTTTAGGTTTGAACTTTTTTCGGTAAAGGAGATTTATTACTTAGAAATCATTGAGTAAGTATATTGTATACATGGGTGCAAACACCCAAATTAGTGGACAAGCATTAAATATGACCATGGCAAACAAGTCATCGAGATGAAAGGAACAGTAACAGAAAATAAATTTTACGTATTACCAGTTAACCTAGAAATTGGTAAGATTCATACTCAGACTTTTATTTAAGGATGTACATTTCAATAACTTGCTAGATGTATTCTTGGTTAAACCTTGGGAAATTCTTGATAAAACTGAGGTAATTGAAGGAATAGGTGACCATAAGGCTGTAATAATGGATGTAGGACTGGTACCAAAAGGCTCAAGACAAGAAATTGTACAGAAAATCTAAAGTTGATGAATTTGTGACTTACCTTAAATCACAAATTCAGTTGTTGGATAAGTGAAGGGATTAATGCGGATACACTTAGGGCATTTGGGAAGGTGGAGAAGAGATTTGTACCTGTTAAGACGGGTAAAATGTCCTCTGACCCTGTTTATTATACAAAGCAAATGAAATTGAAAGGAAAATTTAGATTAGTAGGGAGAGTAGAGAAACTAGAAAATATCTAATGAGGGAACTTAATAGAGTGAAAAAGGAAGCAAAAGAGAATTATATGAATGGTATACTTCAAAAGGGTAATGACCATAAAAGGAAATGGAAAAAACTCTATTCACATATTAGGAATCAAAAAGGAAAAGGAATCCAAATTCCTACAATGGTGGGAGAAGGGGGTGAACACATTTTTTAACAGATATTGAGAAAGAAAATCTATTTAGTAGGGAATTCAGAGATTCGGTACAAGATTGTCAGGAGTTGGAAACCAAAACAGAAGGTAGAGAGGAGAGATACATAAGGGAACAAGAAGCTTCTCATTCACAAATAAGGATATTTTCAGAGAAATCCAACTGCTTCAGCAAGGAAAAGCAGCAGGGAGTGATCAAATTACTAGGAAGGTATTGAGGACAATGGGGTGGTGCATAGTGCCTTATTTAAAATTTATCTTTGACTATGTCATTAATAGTGTAATACCAAAGAAATGGAAGGAATCTCTAACAATACAAATTTATAACGGAAAGGGTAATAAAAAGGAAACCTGGAAACTACAGACCAATCAGCCTGACCAGTGTAGTCTGTAAAATACTAGAGAGTTTAATAGCAAAATACATCAGAGGGGTATGTGATGATAAAAATTGGTTCTTGAGGAGCCGGTAACGATTTAGAAAGAAATTTTCTTGTGAGGCACAACTCTTGGGATTTCAGCAGGACATATCAGATCCGTTGAATTCAGGAGGCCAGTTAGATTGCATAGCCGTAGACCTTTCCAAAGCCTTTGACAGAGTGGAGCATGGAATATTATTAAAGAAATCGGAGGGAATAGGATTGGGCATAGTCTCCGATAAGTCCAACCCCTCGTCCATGTCGTGGGAGATGGGCAACATCATAAACGAAGCGATTGCCTGGTGGAGTGATGTACAGTGGGGACTGCGTGTGGTCCGTGACCGCTTCGGTGGCTGTGAAGACCCAGCAGGAACCCTGAAAAGTGGCAGCTAATGGGGCTATGGTGAAGATGCTGCCTTGTAGTATGTGGGGTTGGCTCTCCAAAGGCTAAGGGAAGAAAACCCTGATTAAAAATTACCCATCCTCCCGAAGAGGTTGAACGTAGGGCTGACACCCCGCTCTGTAATAAAGGTCAAGTTGCGGAACTTCAACAAAAGAATGCCGACTGATCAATGGAGCCAACTAGGTGTGGAAAAAGACAATGATAATCGACCATCAGTGCATGAAAGAAAGAAAAGAAATATAAAGTGTAAGTCAGATTTATATATTGGAACCTGGAATGTGAGATCTTCGTATTGCCTGGGAGCCCTGAATCAAACAATGAAGCTGAAGCAAAGTATCATAGCTCTACAAGAAGTAAGGTGGACCGGAAGTGGAATTCTAGTGTATTCTATAGCTGTAGCGAGGAGGAGCACAAGTTCAGCACAGGATTTGTGGTACACCACCAGCTAAAGCAAGTTGTAATTGGGTTTACACCTATCAGACCAAGAATGTCAGTACTCAGGATAAAGGGTACATTCTTTAATTACTCTATAATTAACGCCCATCCACCCACAGAAGAATATGAGGAAGAAGAGAAAGAATTGTTCTATGATCTTTTGGAAAGAACATATGATGGTTACCTAGGACATGATATTAAAATAGTTGCTGGTGATATAAATGCTCAGGTGGGAAGGGAACAGATATATAAGCCAACAATTGGTCCCCACAGCAAACATACTATAAGTAATGGTAATGGAACGAGTCTTGTATTATTTGCAGCATCTAGAAATATGGTTTTGGGCTCCTCATTGTTCCCACACAAAGACATACATAAAGGAACATGGACATCGCCGGTTGGAAACATAGTTAATCAGATTGATCATGTGTTGATAGATGCAAGGCACAAATCGCTTGGATGTGAGGAGTCTCAGATACCCAAATATAGACTGAGACTACTTCCTGGTACGTGCATGAATTAGGGTTAGGATCTCCAGTGCATTCAAAGGAACCCGAACCAACGTACCAAAATACAATATAACAGCTCTAGAATCATCTGAAGTTAAAAAGCAGTACCAGAAGAGGATAATACACATCCTTCAAAATACTGAAGAATGCAACGACGTTGAGTATCTGTGGGAAATGATTAAAAATGCAGTGGAGACGTCAGCAAATGAAACACTGGGAATTGAAACAAGATACAAAAGATCTCCTTGGCTTGCCACTGAGAGTGAAATAGCAACAGAAGAGAAGAACATGGCATACAGGTGGACATTACAAACAAATTGTACAAGAAGAATGAAGGAAGTCTATAAAGAAAGACAGAGGATTGAAAAGAAGATCCATCAGAGGAAAAAGAGAGTTAATGAAGGCAAATATCGAAGAAATGGAGCTTCTGAAAAATCAAAATGAGGCAAGGAAATTTTACAGAGAGGTAAATGCTGCACGGTCCTGTGGCAAAACTAGCCTAATAAAGGATGAAACAGGAAAAAATGTTAGCGAAGGGAAAGAGATATGTGAAAAATGGTGGTGACATTTTGATAGACTCCTAAATTTCAGAATGATTACACGACACTCAATTGATGTGCAAGAAGAATATGACCCTGACGAAAATATAGGTCCACCCAGTTTAGAAGAGGTGATAACTGCCATGAAGAAATTGAAGAATAACAAAGCAACACGAACAGATCATATTCCAGCGGAACTGCTCAAGCAAGGTGGCAGTGAATTGGAACGGTCATTCCTAAAAATAGCTACTTCAGTATGGGATGAGGAGAAAATGTCTCAGCAATGGGAAGGAGGAATTATATGTCGTATATCTAGAGTGTTAAGGCAAAAGAGTGTAAGTCAAGAAATGGCTGAAATGAGATAAGTCACCTAAATTATATAAAAAATATGCTCTTTGAAAACGTCAAATCAGTATAAGTGTAAAATGAAAAGTGGCTATGAAAATGGGTTTAATTCAAAGAGTACAATTTTGAAGTTTTATTTGTGTTCAGGAAAAGTAGTATAACTCAAGTTATACTGTAGTGACGTGACAGCACAGCTTCCCGTGGTTACTCAAAACAGTATAAGTCAAACTTTCTCAACATGAACACACAATGCAGTCTTACTAGCACATTGTTACAACAATTAATTTAACTTTGGTTGTTACTCTCACATTATAGTGGAATGATTTCTTGACAGATTATCTCAGTGTTGTTATTGCAAGCATACAAGAAAGTTGTGGAAGACAAACAGTAAGCTTCATTCAGTGTTTGAGTTTCTACGTATTTTTATCTTGTTTACAGTTCTGAGCTACATTCAGTGTGCTTGACAAAATAATTACAACAATAATGTCATCGAGAACTCTGAAGATTTTAGAGATGGCGAAACGGAGCCAATGTGAAAAATACAGCGATAACGGTAACTATAATAAGTCCCTGTGAATAGTTTTAGATTGGATAATCCTCGATATAGTTGTGCTTTGATTTCTTAATGACTTTTTTTCTAATTGTGAAATATTTGACACGGACATTTCTTTGTTAGATGTAGTAATTACAGTATTCCTATTTCAGCTGTTGGAATGGAGCCAGTAAAAGCATCAAATTCCAACAATGACAGACTGGAACTTACCAGGATGGTTGACGGATATTTACACAGTGATGACGAAGAGGATGTTTCCTTGAATCCCAGCTACATTACAACGAGAACAATTACATACAGGCAGTATCGCTCAATTAGACATTGTGCGTGTTTTGGAGGACTATGAGACAAGCGTACTTGAACTTTCTGATAACAACGAATTCAGTGATTTTATTCTGGACAGTGATCGGTCAGTTAGTGAAGATATCCAAGTGGACAAACTAAACCCAAATCATACGCTGATTGCCAAAAAGCTTACATACACTGAACTTCAGTGCCCTCAAATCTCAGAAACATTCATACCTGCTGACAATGTTGTTACTAATAAAGTTCTACCTGTCTCAAGTAATACTTTAAACTATGAAAGTAATGTAATCGATCAGGAAAGTAATGTTGGGAAAAATGACATAATCCTGGTTCGTGATTTACCAAGTGAGCCAATAAGGAAGAGTAATTCAGGAGAGACTCGAAAACGCCTCAAAGGTAAAGGTATTTTCATTGTACAAAAGAAATTGTAACGAAAAATCAGTCGTAATACGGGAAAGGAGTATGTCACCAGCAAGGGAAAATTGATTTCTGCTAGGGTATCAAGGCCTCTTAAAAAGTGTTGAATGGGGTGCAGTGCTAAGTTGGAGTGGACAATGGTTGGAAATAATCCGGTTAAAAATTGTATCTTTGAGGAATACTGGGCTTTAGGTGACAGAAACAAGAGAAAGGCATATATAAATAGCTTGGTTGATTCTAGTCCACCAAAAACAAGTAGGAAATGGGCCGTTGATCCAGATCAACAGCATAACAGATCTGTAACAAATTTGTTTCACTTCAAGATTAATGGTGAACGAGTACAAGCTTGTAAACGGTGTTTCATGGACACACTCGGTGAAACTAATATGTTCATAACACAAGCTTTAAAAGATCGCAGTAAAACTGTGTCAGGAGTGACAGAAGTTGATCAGAGAGGAAGAAAACCACCTGCGAATAAAACAAGTGATGCACGGTTAGAACAGATAAGAAAAATATCCACACTTTTCCCAAGTACAAGTCATATTATACCCGCCGTAAAAGTGATAAAACTTACTTGCCTTCCTATCTTAATCTGCAAATGATGTACAACCTGTACAAAGAAAATGAGGATAATCGTGCTTCTAGATCAGTATATGAACGAGAATTTCGTAAATTGAATATTTCAATCAAACAACCGAAAGTAGACACATGCCATAAGTGTGATGTGCTCCATACCAAGAAAAGACTTGCAAAAAATGATTTTGAATGCAATGAAATTGAGCAGGAAATCGGCCTCCATCATGCAGAAGCAGATAGTGCTTACACACGAAAATCAGAAGATAAGCTCCTTGCTAAGCATGATGATTCACTGAGATGTTATTCCTTCGATTCAAATGCTGGGGCTGTACCTTAATTAAGGCCACGGCCGCTTCCTTCCAACTCCTAGGCCTTTCCTATCCCATCATCGCCATAAGACCTATCTGTGTCGGTGTGACGTAAAGCCCCTAGCAAAAAAAAAAAAAAAAAAAATTCCTTCGATTTGCAACAATGTCCCCCCACTCCATTCCTCCAAACATCTGTCGCATTTTATAAACGCACATTATGGACTTTTAATCTAAGAATGCATGAGACAAGTAAAGGAGATATAAAATGCTACATGTGGCATGAAGGTGAGGGAGGAAGAGGAGGGAATCAAATTGCTACTTGCATCTACCGGGAATTAACTTCGCTTCCACCAGATGTTAAACATGTTATTCTTTACTCTGACACTTGTGGAGGTCAAAATAAGAACTCGCATGTGGCCTCGATGCTTTTGACGGTAATGCAAGATAATCCCAACCTTGAAGTAGTGGATCACAAGTTCTTGGTCAGAGGCCATAGCCACATGGAATGCGATGTTGACCATGCACTTATCGAAAAGCAAAAGAAGAAACTAGAACTCCCCATTTACCATCCGCATGATTGGTACCAATTGGTACGTACAGCAGGGAAGAAAAGACATTCTGAAGTTGTGGAACTCCTTCATTCCGATTTTTGGACTTCGCAGGTTTGTTAAAGTGCACATTGCAATTGAGAAAGAAGGACACGAATGGAGAACCATTCAGCTGGTTAAATGCCAAGTGGTTCAGATACACCAAAGAGTTTGGCATGATTAGCCTCAAAGAGGATGACGACTTTAAACAATTAAGCTTTATTCGCAGAGGTAAAACCGATGCTGTACTTCGACCTCAAAGATGTTACAGCGCTCCGTTGCCAATCACAAGAGAGAAAAAGAAGGATATCATGGATCTTCTACCACTAGTTCCAGAAATATTCCATTCTTTCTATCACAACCTGAAGTGCGCATCTGGAGTTCCAGAAGTTTATCCTGACATAGAAGAACACATGGATGATGACTAAACTTCCTTCAACTATTACAGACTGTCTTGAGTGAATATCAATGTCCATTTTATCTCTCTTAATATTATTGTTTAAACAAATTTTTAGTCAGTTTCTGTGCATTGTACGTCATTTGTCATAGTAAGACTTGTTTGTGTAAATAATTTCTTATTCCAGATGGAGGATATTATTGTGAATTTATGGTACTTTGCTCTGGTCAATTTTGAACATACAATTATCAATAAAGTAATGTCATTTTATCTTAATATTTTAGCTCCTTCGTCTGTATTTTATTTCTCAATGAAAGTATGATTAGAACTTCAGAAGCAATAGATACGTTTCCTTTCGTCATATAAGTCAGACTATGGATATGGCCATGATAATATGTCACGTATTACTTTTTTTTAATATGTAAATATAAAAATTTCTCATGGTAGATTATGTAGAAGAACATCAAAAGCTATAATATGAAACAATACTTTTACAAATAAGTAAAGATTAACCTCTGAACAAAAAAAAGGCTCTCCTGAAAATTTAACTTTTTTGACTTATACTCTTTTGCCTTAACACTCTAGATATATAAGGAAGAGGATCAGCTTGAGTGTGATAGTTGTAGAGGAATTACGCTACTTAACTTGGATTATAAAGTATTCTCCAACATTCTATTTGACAGTCTTCTCCCAATTGTTCAGAGAGAGACGGGGATTTATCAGTGTGGATTTATTCCAGGAAAGTTCATTATAGATCAGATTTTCACCTTAAGGCAAATTTTAGAGAAGACAATTGAATTTAGGATTGGCACGCGTCACCTTTTCATTGATAACAAAGGAGCGTATTACTTTATAGACAGAGAGCAATTGTACCATGCTATGATTCAACTGGGAATTCCTGGAAAATTGGTAAGGCTGGTGAGAATGACAATAATAATAATAATAATAATAATGTTATTTGCTTTACGTCCCACTAACTACTTTTAAGGTCTTCGGAGATGCCGAGGTGCCGGAATTTAGTCCTGCGGGAGTTCTTTAACATGCCAGTAAATCTACCGAGACGGGGCTGTCGTATTTGAGCACCTTCAAATACCATCGGACTGAGCCAGGATCGAACCTGCCAAGTTGGGGTTAGAAGGCCAGCGCCTTAACCGTCTGAGCCACTCAGCCCGGCGAGAATGACAATGAGTGGGACACGAAGTAGTATAAGAACAGGAGGAATGATGTCTGAGACACTAAATATTCAAAATGGGGCACAGCAGGGAAATGTGCTGGCATGGCTCCTTTTTGATGTTGCCTTGGAGAAGGTGATGAGAGATGCAAACCTTCTGAATAGGGGAACAATTTTCTATAGATTAGTGCAGATACTTGCTTATGCCAATGGTATAGTGTCATGAACTCGAAAGGCACTGGAAGAGTCATTCATCGCCCTTGAACAGGCCAGTAGGATAATGGGCCTGAACATCAACCAGCAGAATACTAAATATATGGCTGCTGGGAAAGCACGTAAGAACATGCCACCCTCAATAACTGTGGGCAATTAATCAATTGAGAGAGTTGAGCAGTTTAAATATCGGGGATCAACAGTCACCTACTCAAATGATACCTCTCATGAAATTAAATAGAGATTAATAGCAGCCAACAGAACCTATTTTGCTCTAACAAGGCTTCTCTCCTCAAGGCTCTTGACCCGTACCACTAAATTAACCATCTATAAAACACTGTGCTTACATATGCCTCAGAACCTTGGCCATTAACAGTAAAAGATACTGGAATGCTGGATGCCTTTGAAAGAAAGATACTTCATAGAATCATCGGCCCAATCTGTGAAAGAGGAACATGGAGGAGGAGGTACAACATTTATAAAGACGAGCGCTGGGCATGTAGCACAGATGAGTGATACGGAAGTACTTATTGAGGTGGGCTGGGCATGTAGCACGGATGAGTGATACGGAAGTACTTATTGAGGTGGGCTGGGCGTGTAGCACGGATGAGTGATACGGAAGTACTTATTGAGGTGGGCTGGGCATGTAGCACGGATGAGTGATACGGAAGTACTTATTGAGGTGGGCTGGGCATGTAGCACGGATGAGTGATACGGAAGTACTTATTGAGGTGGGCTGGGCATGTAGCACGGATGAGTGATACGGAAGTACCTAAAAAGATATTAAATGGAAATCCAGGGGGACAGAGAGGACTAGGTCGACCGAGAACCAGATGGATGGATGGAATTACTGAAGATGTTCGGGGAATGGGCTATAGGAATTGCAAAGTTTTAGCGTTGGATCGAGATAAATGGCGGAAGATTGTTGAAGAGGCCAAGGTTCACAATGAAGTGTAGAGCCATAGAAGAAGGAGGATTGAGCATAAGGGTTATACATTTGATCAGAGCATTTTTAAATTCGAGGGTTCAAAAAGTCAAAGTAGGAAATAATGTATCACGGGAAGAGAAAGTGGAAGGGAATTGCACAGGCTAGTATAATCAGCCCGTTACTTTTCTTAATATACGCAGACGATTTAGGGAACAATATAACATCAAAAATAAGATTGTATGCAGATGACATAATTGTTTATAGGGGAATAAATAACATTTAGGATTGTTCAGAATTATAGAGGGACCTTGATAGTATCCAACACTGGGTTGAAGGGAGTAATATGAAGGTTAATGGAGGCAAATCAACTGTTACAATATTTACAAACAAGAGCTTTAAAACTGAATTTAAATATACTTTGGAGGAGATAATTATCCCAAGAGATGGCAAATGCAAATACTTAGGTGTGAGATTCTAATGTAATTTGTACTCGAAGGATCATGTTGATGACATTGTACGGAAAAGCATACAGATTGTTACATGCCATAATCAGGCTACTTAAAGGATGCAACAAAGAATTAAAAGAGAAAAGTTACTTAAGTATGGTTCATCCATTATTGGAATATGCAAACATTGTGTGGGATCCTCGCCAGGAATACCTAATAAAATAAATAGATGGCGTGCAGAGGAAAGCAGCAAGATTTGTAACAGGATTTCTGGAGAAAAAGTAGTGTATCAGAAATGTTAGAGAAACTGAGGTAGGAAATTTAAAGTAAGAGAAGGGAGAATAAAAACTTGTAGGATTATATAGAGCCTGTACAGGAGAGGAAGCATGGGGAGAAATCTGTGAGAGGCTTCAGTTGGAAAATAATTATATTGGCAGGGGTGACTACAAGTATAAAATTAGAAGGGATTTTAGCACAAGTGGTTCATGGTGTGGGTTACTGTAGTCACATCCTAGTTTGTGAACCATGGGCAACGGCTGAGTGGCCTAGTAAATGGTCTTGAGAGTCAGGATACCAGTTGCTATGGAATGGGAGTGGGCATCTCGGACATATTCTGACTCATGGCCCTCCTTGTGCTCCTTGTGGTCCATAACCCGTTAGAGGGGAGATCCTCACTTGGACTATGTGGAAGTAGAGTAGCATCCTGCTTCATGAATTACCAAGCTCAGAACATTTTAAGCAGTCCTCGGACCTATGCGAGTAACGGAGTCCCAGTCCCATTTGACAGGCGAGGGACTCCTTGGAAACAACTTGGCAAACAAAATGGAA
This sequence comes from Anabrus simplex, assembly GCF_040414725.1. Taxonomy (NCBI): domain Eukaryota; kingdom Metazoa; phylum Arthropoda; class Insecta; order Orthoptera; family Tettigoniidae; genus Anabrus; species Anabrus simplex. Next base: position 454,187,726 of record NC_090269.1, read on the forward strand.
TTCAGTGGGGTGCTATCAATATTAATGGGGCTTATGGAAGAAAGAAAGTAGAACTGGCTGAGTCAGCAAAAAGGATGCATCTGGATGTGCTAGGAGTAAGTGATATATGGGTAATGGGAGCTAACGAGGAAGGGATAGGAGATTATAAAGTTTACTTGACGGGTGTTGGAAAGGGAAGGGCAGAATATGGAGTAGGGCTGTTTATCAAGAATAGCATTGCACGAAACATAGTTTCTGTTAGGCATGTAAATGAGCGAATGATATGGGTAGATTTGTCAGTTGGAGGAATTAAGACAAGAATTGTCTCAGTGTATTCACCATGTGAGGGTGCAGATGTAGGTGAAGTTGACAAGTTTTATGAAGCATTGAGTGACATCATGGTCAGGGTCAACAGCAAGGATAGAATAGTGCTAATGAGCGATTTCAATGCGAGAGTTGGGAATAGAACTGAAGGATACGAAAGGGTGATTGGTAAATGTGAGGAAGATATGGAAGCTAATGGGGAAGCGTTTGCTGGATGTCTGTGCTAGTATGGGTTTACCAGTTACAAATACATTCTTCAAGCATAAGGCTGTTCACCGCTACACATGGGAAGCTAGGGGTACCAGATCCATAATAGACTCTATCTTAACCGACTTCAAATTCAGGAAATCTGTTAAGAATGTACATGTTTTACAAGGGTTTTTCGATGATACAGACCCCTATCTGATCTGTAGGGAACTAGGTATCTCTAGGCCTAGAGTAGAGAAAGTGACATCTGTCTGCAATCGAGTAAGGGTAGAAAATCTCCAGGATGGGGAAATTAGACAGAAGTACATGGATATGATTACAGAGAAGTTTCGAACAGTAGACAGTAAGTAGGTTCAGGATATAGAAAGAGAATGGGTGGCATACAGGGATGCTGTAGCAGAAACAGCAAGAGAATGCCTAGCAACAACTGCGTGTAAAGATGGGAAAAGGCGAACATCTTGGTGGAATGATGAAGTGAGAGCAACTTGTAAACATAACAAGGAGGTTTATCAGAAATGGCTCCAAACAAGGGCCGAGGCAGACAGGGATTTGTACATAGGTGAAAGAATCAGAGCGAAACAAATAGTTGCTGAATCCAGAAAGAAATCGTGGGAAGATTTTGGTAATAACCTGGAAAGGCTAGGTCAAGCAGGAGGGAAACCTTTCTGGACAGTAATAAAGAATCTTAGAAAGGGAGGGAAAAAGGAAATGAACAGCGTTTTGAGTAATTCAGGTGAACTCATAATAGATCCCAGGGAATCCTTGGGGAGGTGGAGGGAATATTTTGAACATCTTCTCAACATAAAAGGAAATCTTCCTGGTGGTGTTGCAAACAGCCAAGGTTGCGAGGAGGAGAAGAAAAATGATGTTGGTGAAATTACGCTTAGGGAAGTGGAAAGGATGGTAAATACTTCATTGTCATAAAGCAGCAGAAATAGATTAAATTAGACCAGAAATGGTGAAGTATAGTGGGAAGGCAGGGATGAAATTGCTTTATAGAGTAGTAAGATTAGCATGGAGTGTTGGTAAGGTACCTTCAGATTGGACAAAAGCAGTAATTGCACCTATCTGTAAACAAGGGAACAGAAAGGATTGCAACAACTATCGAGGTATCTCATCGATTAGTATACCAGGCAAAGTATTCACTGGCTGGCATCTTGGAAGGGAGGTTGCGATCAGTTGTTGAGAGGAAGTTGAATGAAAACCAGTATAGTTTCAGACCACAGAGTAGCTGTCAGGATCAGATTTTCAGTATGCACCAGGTAATTGAAAAATGCTACGAGAGGAATAGGCAGTTGTGTGTGTTTTGTAGATCTAGAGAAAGCATATGACAGGGTACCGAGGGAAAAGATGATCGCTATACTGGGGGACTATGGAATTAAAGGTAGATTATAAAAATCAATCAAATGCATTTATATTGACAATTGGGCTTCAATAAGAATTGATGGTAGAATGAGTTATTGGATCAGGGTACTTACAGGGGTTAGACAAGGCTGTAATCTCTCACCTTTGATGTTCGTAGTTTACACGGATCATCTGCTGAAAGGTATAAAATGGCAGGGAGGGATTCAGTTAGGTAGAAATGTAATAGGCAGTCTGGCCTATGCTGACGACTTGGTCCTAATGGCAGATTGTGCGGAATGCCTGCAGTCTAATATCTTGGAACTTGAAAATAGGTCCAATGAATATGGTGTGAAAATTAGCATTTCGAAGACTAAATTGATGTCAGTTGGTAAGAAATTCAACAGAATTGAATGTCAGATTGGTGATACAAAGCTAGAACAGGTCGATAATTTCAAGTATTTAGGTTGTGTGTTCTCCCAGGATGGTAATATAGTAAATGAGATTGAATCAAGGTGTAGTAAAGCTAATGCAGTGAGCTTGCAGTTGCAGTCAGCAGTATTCTGTAAGAAGGAAGTCAGCTCCCAGATGAAACTATCTTTACATTGGTCTGTTTTCAGACCAACTTTGCTTTATGGGAGTGAAAGCTGGGTGGACTCAGGATATTCATAAGTTAGAAGTAACAGGCATGAAAGTAGCGAGAATGATTGTTGGTACAAACAGCTGGGAAGAATGCCAAGAGGGTACTTGGAATGAGGAGGTAAAGGCTAATTTAAGAATAAACTTGATGGATGAAGCTGTACGCATGAACCGGCTTCGGTGGTTGGGTCATGTGTTGCAAATGGAAGAGGACAGGTAACCTAGGAGAATAATGGACTCTGTTATGGAGGGTGAGAGAAGTAGAGGTAGACCAAGACGATGATGTTTAGACTCAATTTCTAATGGTTTAAGGATAAGAGGTATAGAACTAAATGAGGCCTCAGCAAGGCATAACAGTCTGTAATGATAAGGTTTTTTATGTATGTTTAGCAGAAGTGATTGGGGTAAATTTTCATTCATTGCGAAGGGCATGAGGTAGTAGAACAGTTTACCAGTGGTAGTGTTTGATCCTTTTCCAAAATCTGTACAGATATTCAAGGAGAGAATAAACAGCAACAGAGAAAAGAATGAAATGTTAGAGGGCATTCAACCAGTGCAGGTTATTGTAAAAAAAGAATTTTTGTGATTACATTAATTCCATCCCCTGGTCTATGAAGATTCGGCAGCCAAAGTAGGGGACTGCCTGTATTGGTGAAGTACAGTGGGGACTTTGAGGGCCCTGTGACTGCGACGGTAGTTGTGAGGGCCCTTCAGGAGCTCTGAAAAGCAGTGGCAAAAGGGGCTCAGGTTAAAACGTAGCAGGCCATTATGCTACTTATGTTCCAAAATGGGTAAATAAATAAATAAATAAATAAATTAATTAATGCAATGTAAATTTTAATTTTTTAGCAGTTGTATAGTATTATTTGAAATAATTCCACATAATGTATATGAGTTGACTATGTTTGTAAGTACAGGAGATATTATAAGTAGAATTTTGTAAGCAATATAAATTTATCAAGGAAGAGCTGTGTGTTTAATAGGAAAAAAATGTTAGTGTAAATTGTATAATATTGTATTCTAGGAAAATATCTTCTTCTTTTGTTCATTTAAAATTTAGTGCTTGATAATAATGTATTTTAGTATACGGGTATCATTTGCCTCCGAGGTAGATACCTCATTTGCAAATAAATTATTTTTGATGTTTTTCAGGTAGCGAGGCCAAGCTAAATAAGCTCCAACTACTTCAGATACTCGGCTCAATCACCAGGTAGGAAGCTGGTTCAGATTCGGCATTTGAGCTGTTTGTCATTTGAATTGCATATATCTGACAATTGACATTGTAGTATCCAAAACCTTTTCCTGTTCTGGGCCATCAGAATCTGTACCCCAATTTAGCTGATGTTGCTTCAACTACCTCATGATCTTCTGGTAATAGTAGGGGGTACTCAAAATCCATCAAGTCATTTCTCATTAAAATCTCAGTCTTTACTCGAGTAAGTCCAAGGTTATCTCAGGTGACTTGAATTCCATCCATCCTGTCTCCCAATTTTGGAAGTGCCTCCTGCTGAACCCATCTGATTATACGTAGTTCAGCATTTTTTAAATCTCTATGTAAGTCGGTGATCCAGTCTGGCTAGTGCTTCCCATCTTGTGTTCATGAATCTCAATGTCCAAGACATAACTCTCACTCTTTGTGAATAAGTCAAGTCTCTTGTCATTTGTCGATCAATTTCTTCTTTTCTGCCATGATTAGGTTTTCTTCTTCCTCGTTGACTGGAACTGATGGTCACTGGTCTGCAGAATTTCTTAGTTACTTCAGACCTTTCCACCATCTTGATTTCTTTAACTATTAAGGAGAACACCCCTGTGACACTAAATCACCTGAATTATATTTCCCTGGGATGATCCTCCAGTCCTTGGTCTTGGTCAGTTTTCGAACCTCCTGGACTTAATTTCTCACAAATGTTGCCTAATTTTCATTTTTCTTTATCTATGCTAATGCTGTTGATGAAACAGTCCACAAATACTTTGACCTCTTCCAAATGTAATGAAGATCTTATCAGAGACGTTAATCTGCTACCTGTTAAATATCCAGAAGCTTCTTCGTTGGAATGCTGATTGTATTTCGAGGAGCAGCCCCAGCCTTCGCTTGCCAGATACTCCTTCTGGACCCTCCGCTACTGCATAGCCAGTTGACTGGTATCCATAAAAGTGTGAAGAGACCAGTCTCTTCTCTTTTCTGAGCCACTCGTAATTGAACGAGGAACATTTATCTCACTCAGACAAGTTATCCCCAGCCTTCGCTAACACAGACTTGCCAGATACTCCCTCTGGACCCTCCGCTACTGCATAGCCACTTGACTGGTATCCATAAAAGTGTGAAGAGACCAGTCTCTTCTCTTTTCTGAGCCACTCGTAATTGAACGAGGAACATTTATCTCACTCAGACAAGTTATCCCCAGCCTTCGCTAACACAGACTTGCCAGATACTCCCTCTGGACCCTCCGCTACTGCATAGCCAGTTGACTGGTATCCATAAAAGTGTGAAGAGACCAGTCTCTTCTCTTTTCTGAGCCACTCGTAATTGAACGAGGAACATTTATCTCACTCAGACAAGTTATCCCCAGCCTTCGCTAACACAGACTTGCCAGATACTCCCTCTGGACCCTCCGCTACTGCATAGCCACTTGACTGGTATCCATAAAAGTGTGAAGAGACCAGTCTCTTCTCTTTTCTGAGCCACTCGTAATTGAACGAGGAACATTTATCTCACTCAGACAAGTTATCCCCAGCCTTCGCTAACACAGACTTGCCAGATACTCCCTCTGGACCCTCCGCTACTGCATAGCCAGTTGACTGGTATCCATAAAAGTGTGAAGAGACCAGTCTCTTCTCTTTTCTGAGCCACTCGTAATTGAACGAGGAACATTTATCTCACTCAGACAAGTTATCCCCAGCCTTCGCTAACACAGACTTGCCAGATACTCCCTCTGGACCCTCCACTACTGCATAGCCAGTTGACTGGTATCCATAAAAGTGTGAAGAGACCAGTCTCTTCTCTTTTCTGAGCCACTCGTAATTGAACGAGGAACATTTATCTCACTCAGACAAGTTATCCCCAGCCTTCGCTAACACAGACTTGCCAGATACTCCCTCTGGACCCTCCGCTACTGCATAGCCAGTTGACTGGTATCCATAAAAGTGTGAAGAGACCAGTCTCTTCTCTTTTCTGAGCCACTCGTAATTGAACGAGGAACATTTATCTCACTCAGACAAGTTATTTCTTTGAAGCATTTCCAAGAATCATTAGATATTGACTCAGGAAATGGTGAATCCCAGGTCAATTTTCATCCCTTTCGAATGATTTTCTGTTTGACTTCAGTATTTCAAGCTTCTCGTAGTAACCGTTTAAATGGAAGGAGTGCAGGAACGAGAACCCCAATTGAGAGGAGATTCCTTTTAATGATATTCTCAGGTATAACCGTAAACTTTGATCCAATCTCAAATCTCAATGTGTCTGTTCTTCTATTCCAAAGCTTCTTGCTCCTTCATCCTCTTTGTTGTGCCTTGTCTTCTTTGGTGGACTCCACAATTCTTGTACTTGTTTCTTGAAGTAACAGAGGCCACTGAGGTTACACAGTTGTCTATGTACAGCAACTCCTTCCGGAAATTTCCTCATCTTCCTTTCGAATGTTGCTCAAATGAAAATCCAATACTGCACCAAGCGTGAAGGGGCTGCAAGATGTTCTGAAGACCACTTTTGTATGTCTATAGACTTTGATCTTCCCCATGGTTTCATCCTCCCACCAGAGAAAATGTATTTATGATCTTCTGGTGCTACTTCAATAATTTGAAATGCCTTCTTAATGTTTCTTCTTCTCTCTCAATCTTAGTAGAATTTCAGGAATCAGCTGGATGTAATTAGGGCCTCTCTCCAAGCAGTCATTGAGACAGACACTTGTTTCTGTAACACAGGCTGGTTGGCTTAAAAACTGGTCTACGGCATCAATTGCTTCCTCAGTGAAACCTTCTCCTTTCAAACACCACAGAATAGAAGTTCACTTTGTGCAACTTTTAAGTGGTTGTCCTAATCTCCTCTGTCTGAAACGACAACTGGGTGCCCTTCAATCCAAGGAAGATTAAACTGTAGCATCCCCCTTGCCTTGTTTCAGTGTCCGTGAGAAGATTGTGTTGGACTTCCCGATTTTGTTCATTGGCTGTTTTAATATCTGCTGAATCTTGGATTCCAATGACTTCCAGATCTCACATTTTTCCAGTGGGGAATTTCTTCATCACATGCTATGGAAATTGTGAGATTGGAAACATTTCCTTCAACTATGCTGTCACTACACAGCTTTGTCTCTATTAGTGTGAGTCCCTTTGTCAAGGGCACAACATTTCCTTCAACTATGCTGTCACTACACAGCTTTGTCTCTATTAGTGTGAGTCCCTTTGTCAAGGGAACATTTCCTTCAACTATGCTGTCACTACACAGCTTTGTCTCTATTAGTGTGAGTCCCTTTGTCAAGGGCACAACATTTCCTTCAACTATGCTGTCACTGCACAGCTTTGTCTCTATTAGTGTGAGTCCCTTTGTCAAGGGCACAACATGTCTTGCGATAATCTTTCTATGACTATCAATAATTCTATTTGAGGATCATCATCACCAATGTCATTGAACCACATTCCTTTCTTCTTACACTGATCCGCCAGAACATTATGATCACCTACCTAATAGCCGGTATGTCCACCTTGGGCACAGATAACAGCGGCAATTCATGTTGCCTTGGAAGCATTGAGACTGGGGTAGGTCTCTGGAGGGAGTTGGCACCAGATCTGCACATACAAGTCACCTCATTCCCGTAAATTACGGGCAGGGGGCGATGAGCTCTGATGCCACGTTCAATCACATCCCAGATGTCTTTGACAGAGTTAAGTACCGGGAGGGTGTCAGCACATGAATTGCAACTTGCTAATGTGTTCCTCGAACCACTCCATCGCACTCCTCAGCTTGTCGCATGGTACATCATCGTGTTGAAATATGTCACTGCCGTTGGGAAACATGATGATCATGATAGGGTCTACTTGGTCTGCAACCAGTGTACGATACTTCTCAGCCATCATGGTGCCTTGCACGAGCTCCACTGGACCCAAGGACGCCCACATGAAAGTTCTTCAGAGCATAATTGAGCCACCACCAGCTTTACTCCGTCTCGTAGTCAAGGAGCTGTTCCCCTGGAAGGCAACAGATTCGCACCCTCCCATCAGCATGATGAAGAAGGTATCAGGATTCATCACAGCATGCAATGCTCTGCCACTGTGCCAATGTCCAGTGACGATGGTCACATGCTCATTTGCCGTAGTTGCTGATGTGGTGTTAACATTGGCACGTGCATGGGTTGTCAGCTGCAGAGGTTTATCCTTAGGGGTGTTCAGACACACTTGTACCCTGCCCAGCATTAAAGACTGATGTTAGTTCTGGCACAGTTTGCCGCCTGTCCTGTTTTACCAGTGGCCCAGCGTATGACATCCGACATCTCTAATGAGGTGTGGCTGCCCAACCCTTTCACCACTTGTTGAAAACACTCACCACTGCACTTCTCAAACACCCGACAAGTCATGCAGTTGATATAGATGTTGATTCCCATAGGGAACCTGAAATACTTATTCCGAATGAGTAAATTTATAATACCAATATAAATGGTCCGTTATTGGATATTATAATTTTCCAGCTAACTCATTCCTGGTTGCCAGCGTTTTGCTCTCGTGTGCTAGGCTCGGCTCATCAGTTGGTACCTAGCACACCTAGCTAGACGCTTGCTAGTGCATACCGTGGAGGCCACTGCGTAGACTAATTGTAGCCACTGGCAGTGCCAATGCACTATGAGAGACTTTGTCTCATTATCAAAAATTGATGCCTGCTTGGCCGTCAGATTATATAGATGTTGATTCCCATAGGGAACCTGAAATACTTGTTCGGAGTGAGTAAATTTATAATACCAATATAAATGGTCCGTTATTGGACATTATAAAATTTCCAGCTAACTCATTCCTGCTTGCCAGCGTTTTGGCCTCGTGTGCTGGGCTGGGCTCATCAGTTGGTACCTAGCACACCTACCAAGTTGCTGGCTAGTGCATACCGTGGAGGCCATTGCGTAGACTAATTGTAGCCACCGGCAGTGCCAATGGACTATGAGAGACTTTGTCTCATAATCAAAAATTGATGCATTTATATTGGTATTAAGTCATGCATTTTCAGAAATGCTTGTGCCAAGCCCTCGGTCAAACTCAGGTAGATCCCTATTCTACACATGGACAGCATGCTCACTGATACTGCATGCACCATGCGTGTCTGTGCTCATCAGGTGACACTGCTCTCGATAGTAGGTAGGTGGCTGATCAGTGTAAGTTGCTCTATGAGTTTTCTAGATTTAGCGATTCATGTTATCAATTGGTAGATTTTCTCTTGGTCTCTCACTTCTTGTGATTTGCCGATGTGGGTTCATTTCTCCCTGAAGGTAAACTGAGCGAGTAGGATCTAGCCCTAGCAGTTTCTTGTAACAAGTACGATTGTTGCGACTAATATCCAGAAAGCCTCTCACATTTCACTTGCTTGACACATGTTGTCACCTGCCTTTTCTTTTGCATCTTGTTTTCTGTTGAACAATCAGCTGACATGTTTATTGAATATGTCATGCAATTCTTTGAAGTGTGATTACCTCTTTAACATAGGGAACAGAGCTTTCTTTCAGTCACTACTGATCTATATTTAGGGCACTCACCCTGGTCACAGATTCCCTGTCTGTTGTTTTCCTAATCTTTTCTTAAATTTTTGTAAATAAATTAGAAAAATATCAACCATCACCCTTGGTAAGTTATTCTAATCCCTAACTCCCCTTCCTATAAACGAATATTTGTGCCAATTTGTCGTCTTAAATTTCAACTTTATCTTCCTATTGTGATCATTCTTGCAACCACTCAAACTTATTGGTCTACTAATGTCCTTCCATGCCATCTCTCCACTGACAGCTCGGAATATACCACTTAATTAAGAACTAGTATTAGCTTTAATGGTCCACCCAATCGATACACTTCACTTCACAAGTGAGAACACATTCAATATAAAAATATTTTATACATTCTTTGGTACACGTTTCATCTCATTTAAGACTTCTTCAACCATAGCATCTCGTATCTAGTTAAAATAATTATTACTGTTTAGTAATTTAAAATGGATAAACCCATGTCCTTTCTGCAACATAATAATTATGTACTTTAATTAGATACAACATGCTATGGCTGAAGAAGTCTCAAATTAGACAAAACATGTATCAAAGAATTTGTAACATATTTTAACATTGAATGTGTTCTCACTTGTAAAGGGAAGTGTATTGATTGGGTGGACCATTAAACGTAATACTAGTTCTTAATTAAGCTGTATCATTATGGACCTATATGGTGAAGTTTGTAAATTGCAACATACCACTTCGTCGAGCACATCGTTCCCTATCTCCCATGTCTTCCCAGCCCAAACTATGCAACATTTTTTAAAGCTACTCTATTGTCAGAAATCGCCCAGAACAAATTGAGCTGCTTTTCTTTTGATTTTTTTCCAGTCCTGGAATGAAGTTATCCATGCACTGGAACCATGCTCTAGTTGGGGTCTTAGCAAAGACTTTTATGCCTTCTCTTTTTTTTTTGCAAGTTGCTTTACGTTGCACCGACACAGACAGGTCTTATGGCGATGATGGGACAGGAAAGACCTAGGAAAGGGAAAGAAGCGGCCGTGGCCTTGATTAAGGTACAGCCCCAGCATTTTGCCTTCTCCTTTACATCCTTACTACAACCCCTAAATACCCTCATAACCATGTGCAGAGATCTGTACCCTTTATTTACATTCCCATTAATGTGATTATCTCAATAAAGATCTTTCATTATACTAACACCTAGGAAACTTGCAATGATTCCCAAATGGGACATTCACCCCATCAATGCAGTAATTAAAACTCAGAGGACTTTTCCAATCTGTGAAACTCACAACCTGACTTTTAACACTGTTTATCAATATTCCATTGCCTACTGTCCATCTCGCAACATTATCGAGGTCATTTTGCAGTTGCTCACAATCTTGTAACTTATTTATTACTCTATACAGAATAACATCATCTGCAAAAAGCCATATCTCTGATTCCACTTCTTTACTCATATCATTTATATATATATATATATATAAGAAAACATAAAGGTCCAGGTAAGGAAGAATGGCTGAAGGAGAAGTGCAAGGATGTTGAAGGTTGTACGGTTATAGGAAAGGTAGGTGCTGCATACAGGAAAATCAAGTAAACCTATCGAGAAAGGAAAACTAGTTGTACGAATATTAAGAGCTCAGATGGAAAACCATTTTGAGGGAGAAGTCAAGGCAGAATGATAGGCAGGAGCATATCCAGCAGTTGTATCAAGGTAAAGACCTAGCTGATATGGTTCTGGAACAAGAAGAGGCTGTTGATGCTGATGAAATGGGTAACCCAGTTTTGAGGTCAGAATTTGACAGAGCTTTGAGAGACCTAAATAGGAACAAGGTACGTGGAATTGATGACATTCCCTCTAAATTATTGACTGCCTTAGGATAAACCAGCATGGCATGGTTATTCCATTTAGTGCATAGGGAATATGAGACAGGAGAAATACCATACAATTTTTGGCAGAATGTTGTCTTACCTATTCCCAAGAAAGCTGGTGCTGACAAGTTTGAAAACAACCACACCATTAGTTAATTATCTCATGGCTGCAAAACTTTTACATGTATTATTAACAGAGGAATGGATATGTAAATTGAAACTGAGTTAGGAGAAGATCAATTTGGCTTCAGAAGAAATGTAGGAACATGTGAAATAATCGTAACTTTATGTCTGATGTTAGAGTGTCAACTTAAGAAGGACAGGCCAACATACATGGCGTTTGTAGATCTAGAAAAGGCATTTGATAATGTTGATTTGATAATGTTGAATAATATTGTTGTCCAACCTATTTGAGATTCTGAAAATGATCAGGATCAGATACCGAGAACGAAGAACTATCTACAGTCTGTATAAAAATCAGTCAGCTGTGATAAGAATCGAGGGCTTTAGTAGAGAAGCAGCAATCCAGAAAGGAGTGAGTCAAGTTTGCAGTTAGTCCCCCCTCCTTTTCAGTGTTTATTAGAACAGGCAGTAAAGAATATCAAAGAGGAATTTGGGAAGAGAATCACAATCCAAGGAGAGGAAGTCATATCCCTGAGATTTGCTGATGATATTGTTATATTATCTGATACTGCAGAAGACCTGGAGAAATTGCTCAATGGTATGGACAGAATCTTGGGTAAGGAGTACAAGATGACAATAAATAAGTTCAACCAAAAGTAATGGAGTGCAGTCGAAGAAAGTCAGGTGATGCAAGAAATATTAGATTAGGAAATGAAGTCTTAAAGAAAGTAGGTGACCGGGTAAGTTGGTTGGGCACACAGCTGTGAGCTCGCATCCGCGAGATAGTGGGTTCGAACCCCACTGTCGGCAGCCCTGAGGATGGTTTTCCACGGTTTCCCATTTTCACACTAGGCAAATGCTGGAGCTGTACCTTAACACAATGCGGACCGGTCCCAAGAAAACTCGTGTTTGCGTAGCGGAGCGTTGCGGACCGGTCCCGAGTTATCTCGTGGTAGCAGCAAACTGAACTTTAGTGCTATCTTTTGAGATATATGGGAACTATTTAGAGGTCAAGGGTGATAGAACTCTGTTATGTATGGTTCTACACAATCAATAGTCTCATTTCTTTTCGAGTATTCTTCATATCATAGATTTTCTTTGCATTTCTTGACAACATATTTACAAAGTTCGAAAAGCCATGCAAGATGGCAGTGCCCTGGGATCGCACATGTTTAGACAAAGATGAAATTATTCGGGAATTCTGTGCTGATGCAGGCTCCAAATATCTAAGTGATGCTGAATATTTAGAGTTCGATGATGAAATACCTTCTAACGGAAATGTTTTAAGTGATGACGAGGATATAGTCTTATCTTCAAGGAGTAGAACTCACGTAGCGCAGAACGAGTCTGATAATTGTGTTACGGCTGTAAATATTCTAAATATTGTAAATAATGTAGTGTTTTCTGACAACTGGGTTATGGACAACAGTGAACCTAGGCTAGAGGATTTAGAAGGTGCTCCTGGTATAAAGGTATGGCCTAATAAATCTGGAACATAGGACAAGTAGCAGGACTTATGTTTGGTGAGGAATTTTTTCAGTATGTAGCTGAAAAGACAAACTTATACTATGAGCAGAATTCACATTCTCATAACGTATTCTCTAAAACACTAACATGGACTAATGTCACTAGCAGGGAAATTTAAAAAATATTGCTCTGTGTATACTGATAGGGCAGGTGAAGGAATCATGTCTGAAAGATTACTGGCCAACCGATACCGCAATAAAAAACCCATATTTCCGAAAACTATGAGTCGAAATAGATTTGAAGAAATACCCTGCATTTCAACAGCTATTCAGGAAGGGCACTAGAAAAATACACAGTAGTCCTTCAAAAGCTAGTGAAGTTCTGACAGTTTATTTGAATGCATGCACTCCAGCTTGAAGGTAGTTAGAAAGTGACCGGGAACAGGGCTGGGCATGGAGTGAAGGGCACCCGGTCCGCAATGTGTTAATTAAGGCCAAGGCCACTTCCTTCCCACTCCTAAGACCTATCTGTGTCAGTACGACGTAAAGCAAAAAAAGCGAAGGAGGTGAATATTTTTATTTGGGAAGTAAAATAACGGCAGAACAGACAAGGAAGATCTTTGCTCACTTCATGTATTGATAAATGTTTTTGAAGACTTTCATCTGGAGTGTGGCATTGTATGGACGATAACCAGCTCAAGAGAAGCTTCTGAAGTGTGGTGTTACAGAAGAATGCTGAAGGTGAAATGGATAGATCAAATCACGAATTAAGAGATACTGAATCGAATTGGTGAGACGAGATCGATGTGGCTAAATTTGAGGAGAAGAAGAGATAGAATGATAGGACACATCTGAAGACACCCAGGACTTGTAAAGTTGGTTTTTGAAGGAAGTGTAGGTGGTAAGAACGGTAGGGGTAGAGCAAGGTATGAATATGACGAGGAGGTTTGAACAGATGTAGGATGCTGCAGTTACATAGAATTGAAAAGGTTAACATGTGATAGGGTAGAATGAAGAGCTGCATCAAGCCAGTCTATGGACTGATGACTCAAACAACAACAAGATGCCTATCACCCTGTATATGCAGGGAAATTGCAGCTGCTTTTCTAGTTTTGAAGTGTTGTATGTTATTTTAAATATCATTTTTATCATTGTTCTTTAGCATTAGTCTCTTCCTCCATCTGGACGTTATCCTTGTAACCAACAATCTTTACATACTGCTCACTGAATACTTCTGTCTGTTGAAGATCCTTGCATACACACTCTCTTGTTCATTAAAGATTCCTGGAATGTCCTCCTTGGGACCTGTTTCTGCCTTAAGGTACCTAAACATAGCATTCCATTTTTCACTGAAATTTGTATGTCTGCCAGTAATGCTTATCATCATGTTATCCTTAGCTGACTTCTTTGCTAGAGTCAGTTTCCTAGTAATTTAATTTGCTTTACGTAGTGCCAACACAGATAGGTTTTATCGTGACGATGGGATTGGAAAATCTTGATTAATTAGTTTCATTTTCCGTATTGATAGTTAACGTGTAATATAGATAAGAAAAGGTTCCACCTTAACAATACCAATTTTATTTATATAAGATTAACTTACAGGACCAGTTTCGACTTTTTGAACAGTCATCATCAGCTGTACATTGGTACCTTTACATAAGTCAAATAAGGCAATTCAACCAATATTTGACTTATGTAAAGGTACCAATGTACAGCTGATGGTGATTGTTCAAAAAGTCGAAACCGGTCCTGTAAGTTAATCATGTCTGTCTGTCTTTTAGGTCATCAGCCCAGAGGCTGGTTGGATCCTCAAATAGCACCACCAAAAGTTATGCAGTTATAAGGAAACCGCAAAAACCAATGGCAGCACCAAAATGAGGCGTACTAGGCAAGACGAGGAGTGAGGTAGTTTGCCATTGCTTTCCTCACTGGGTCAGAAAGTGCTATTGCAGCACGACTGACCCTATGAGCAACACCTTTCATAACACTCAGATGCACTAATCGTGCTCTGAATGTCATTACTCAGCACCACCCATACCCCAGCAGCTTCCATATTGTCACAGCCATGGATGAGACTGGGACTTCAGTGAAAACTAAACTTTACTCTGGCCTGTGCCAAGAGATGGATACAAAAGTACTGTATTCATCAGGAAATGGCAGCAGGCAAAAGTTAATCATATATAAATAAAATTGGTATTGATAAGGGATTGGAGTTTGAAGGAAGTGACTGTGGCGTTAATGAAGGTGGTGTGAAAATTGGAAACCACAGAAAACATCCAGACAACAGGGGGTTTGATCTCCCGACTGCTAGACACAGCCACTTGCTTGGTCGCACAGTCATTCCAACCAGTTGCTAATTAAAATAATTTCTGTATTTGCTGGACAGCCCTCACATTTTCCATATATTGACACACGATTCCTGTGTAAATGTTGACCAAGTCCGTGCATTTCGTCAGAAAAATGGATCTCTATACAGACCTCCTCCCAAAACCACTTGTTCAGCAAAATACTTTCTCGAACTCTCATGGCACAACAGTTCCATTCGACCAAGTGGTACTCGTGTGCTATCTACCGAGGGGATTACAAACTAGTATACACATAATTTCAGTGATTATTCATTTGTTTTTGTGGTATATATTCTTTATGACATACAGGGCGAGTTAGCCGTGCGGTTAGGAACGCGCGCAGCTGTGAGCTCGCATCCAGGAGATAGTGAGTTGGAACCCCACTGTCGGCAGCCCTGAAGATGGTTTTCCGTGGTTTCCCATTTTCACACCAGGCAAATGCTGGGGGCTGTACCTTAATTAAGGCCACGGCTACTATCTTGCCATTCCTAGACCTTTCCTGTCCCATTGTTGCCATAAGACCTATCTGTGACGCACAGCAAATAGCAAAAAAAAACTTTATGACGTGTCCTTGTTGCTTTTTTTCCAAGTTGAGTATGAGGGCCCAAAGAGCTGTCATAGTACACTGTTCATTATTAGCACTAGGAGCTGGTATCCACTGTTGAAGAGTTATACGATGATAATCAAATGCTGATACTCGTAGATATTACTGTGGCGCAGTCACTGCATGATAACAGCTGACATGGACAGGAAACCTCTGAATTGTGATGTTACCAAAATGTGTTGAAACATAGTCCAAGTCACAAATAAAGAGATAATGAATTGAGGGGACAAAGAGTTTGCAGAAGTTCACCTTAAGAACAGATTGATAGGATGCATGTTGTGTAGAGTAGAGTAGAGTAGAGTAGAGTAGAGTAGAGTAGAGTAGAGTAGAGTAGAGTAGAGTAGAGTAGAAGTGGGTAGGTTAGCAAAGAATAGGGTGTCATGGAGGTCTGTATCAAACCTGATGGGGCCACTGATAATGTAGCAGCATTTTCACCAACATGCCCGTGGTTCAGTCCCAGCCAGTGCAAGTGGGATATTTGAATTAAGTTATGTCCCTGTGATTTGGATAAAGAAATTGACAATCACAGAAAGCTACAGACTTTCTATAGCTGGGATGGTACTGAGCCAATCTTGGCAGGTTTGATCCTGGCTTAGTGTGGTGATGTTTGAGGCCTTGTGTTGGTAGATTTACTGCACAGCAGTCCAGCTCCTTGGTGTGCAGCGGTATGTAAAGCCAATAATAATATAATTTCTGTTCCTTATTTCAGTTGAGAGATAATTCGCTACTCCAGCTCTTGTAAATATCTCAGTTGC
Source organism: Anabrus simplex (assembly GCF_040414725.1). NCBI lineage: Eukaryota > Metazoa > Arthropoda > Insecta > Orthoptera > Tettigoniidae > Anabrus > Anabrus simplex. The sequence goes on from NC_090269.1 coordinate 454,204,070, forward strand.
TGTGTGAAATGGACCAGGAAGTTGAGATCAAGGAGGAACCAGTCCAGCTGGAACGAACAGCAAGCCCATCACTTGTAAGATTCTTTGCAGTTTACTTACTATTGATTTGCATTTATATTCGAAAATTCTTTTTTGAAGAAATCAATGCTAATATTGGAAATTAAATTCAGAATTGATAATGATGTGAGATTCAACAATATTCAGATGTGGGCCAGATATGTGGACGACGCATTTATCATCTTAGATAAACGCTCTACCGATGCGCTGATGACGCTAATAAATCTCAATAAAATTGATCCTAATATTAACTTTACATTAGAATCAGAAATGAATAGCTCCATCAATTTTTTAGATTTAACAATCACGACACTTTTCTTTCCTTTATTATATAGAAGTTTCAGAAAACCCACCCACACAGCAACGACAATAAAACAAGACTCAGTGCATCCTCAGACTCAGAAACGCGCCACTTACAACTGCTTAGTGGACCGCGCATTTAAAGTCCCCATATCTCAAATGGATCTGAGTAGGGAATTGAATATAATTCGTGCTCTTGCCAAGTTCAATGGTTACAACAACTCTTTTATTGAGTGCATAATCAATAAATTTAAACATCGCTCAAAATCAAATTTAATAAAGGTTAAATCAAAATGAAAATTGTTTTCGTCCTTCACTTTTGATAAAACCATATATAACGTCTCCAATATATTTAAGAAGCATAATGTTAAAATCTCTTTCAGAGCAATAGAAATTCGGACATTCTACACAATTCCAACCTGATCAATAGTTCCGACCCTTTTTCAAAATTACGTGTATACAGATTTCAATACGACTGCAGCAGCTCATATACTGGGCAAAATGGTCCTAGCATAAATATCAGGTACACTCAACATACGAATGCAATTAGGTACAATAGATTTTCCATGGTAGGCCAGCATATACACGATGCTAAGCCCTAATTTTATGGAATAGAACAGGATTGAAATCCTTGATATGCTTAGCAAAGGCTCCCTTTTAGACACTACCGAAAACTGCTACATTCATTTAGACCAATTATTAAATTCAAACTTTAATTTAAGTTACATTTCTGAGAAACCGGAAATCCTGTTTAACCTTCTCATTGCAGTGTTTAATACGAGGTTTGGGTCAAAAGTCGTGGCAACTATTTTTTTCTTGAAGATACCAGTCCGGTTGTAAAATGTGACGTATACAGACAAATGGACAAAGTGTTAACTACATGTGTGGACAATGAATAGCACTGAAATATCATAACACACTAATTTATTACAGTAGTATACAGGGCAATATGGCCTTCCTGGTGCAAAAGAATGACAACACAGTACACATAAAGTTGACATGACAAACCTGGGCCTAAGGACCCTCAAAGTAGTCCCCTGCTACTGACAGCACTAGTGCCAACGATGTGGGAGGCGCTGAATACCATCTGCCTCAGCTTTTGCCGCACCATGTGTGAATCAGGTCACCTGTTGGCGCACATCATTAGCAATGTCCTCTCGTGTTGCAAACCGCCTACCATGTGGTGGTTCCTTAATCTTTCGAATGAGTTCAAAGTCACAGGGCGAAATGTCGGGAGTATAGGGTGGGTACTCCAATTCTTCCCATCCCCAACGTCGCAGTAGCTGCCCTACACACTCTGCTTTATCTGGTGTTTCATTGTCGTGCAGGATTATTGCTCTGTCCACAAGATCCGGACGTTTCTCGCAAATGCCACGTCGTACCTGTCGCACCAGGAAGTCCCTGTAGTACTCTGCAGTCACTGTTCTGCCATGTGGAACGAAGTGACAAACAATGATACCCCTGACGTCGTATGCGATGATCATCATCAATTTGACAGGGGAGGGATTCTTTTTTTTTTTTTTGCTATGGGCTTTACGTCGCACCGACACAGATAGGTCTTATGGCGACGATAGGATAGGAAAGGCCTAGGAGTTGGAAGGAAGCGGCCGTGGCCTTAATTAAGGTACAGCCCCAGCATTTGCCTGGTGTGAAAATGGGAAACCACGGAAAACCATTTTCAGGGCTGCCGATAGTGGGATTCGAACCTACTATCTCCCGGATGCAAGCTTCACAGCCGTGCGCCTCTACTCGCCCGGTGGGAGGGATTTTGATGGATCTTCTGCCTCCTTGGTGATCCAGCATGTCGCCACTCCCCGGAGTGACGTTTCAGTTCTGGTTCGTATGCCCTGGCCAAAATTCATCGATGGCGATTATTCGTTGCAAGAATTGATCGTCGTCCTGTTGCCAGCATGCAAGGTGGTCATTGCGTAGCGCAACCACCTTTAAACTTCCGTCAGTGCATGCGGTACCCACCGCGATGGGATTTTGCACAGTTGTAGCTCATTACGCAATATCCTGTGGACGGTGCGTTTCTCGATGCCACTTGCCCTTTCTAACTCCATTATCGTCCATCTTCATCCAGGAGCTGCTTGATGACGGCACGTGCTATGTCGGTCCGCACACTGACAGGTCATCCCAAACGTTGCTCATCATTGGTTGACACACGTTCTTGCTGTAACATTTCTACCCACCGTGCTCTTGTACGGTATGGTAGGCCATTATTCCCAAGGGCTTCCACTAATTCACTGTGACATTCCATTGCATTTTTCCACCGGAGAACGGCTATTTTGATGTAAGTGCGCTGCTCAACACGGGTTACTTCCATCTCGCAGGACACTCACCAACTGACTGATTTCACAGCCCTCGCTGCACTACTACCAGCTATCACAGAGTCATCTGTTTTTCTGCATACACACTATGTCTGCAGAACTTCCACACAACACATATACGTTTGCGATCCGTTCTCATATCTACAAGAAAAAAAAATAGTTGCCATGACCTTTCCCCAAGCCTCGTATGTTTAAAATTCCAAAAAGTAGCTCAGTGTTTCAGATAGGATGTAACTCTTTGACGCGATATCCCCTCTTACCTCTAAAACCCCCCCTTCTATCGCCCCTGCCCCTTCTCCTCCCTAACACACTCCTTCCTCTCCCCTTCCTTCCCCAGCTGGTCCATGCTGTCCCTGTATGTACCATCAAGGTAATTTGCCCCAGAGTAGTCAGCTGCACCCAGGGGTGCTCAGTTGGAACTAGGATAAAAATAAAACCCTAACAATATATACACCCTGGATTTGATGGGGAACATATAACTAAATATGGACACGGTGAGGTCAAGAAAAAACTATAAATAAAGCAAAGTGAAGCATGACGTCACTTTTGGAGGAATATCTGTTTATTAAAAGAAACAAGCAAAATACTTTTAAAATATTGCGGAAAGCATCAAATGATCCAAGCTTTTGCATGACTCTGATGTTTTCTTTCAGCTTGATGAAGTCCATCTTGAGAATCAGAAATATATTACAAATGTGCAATGAATGCCAACACACATACTTAACATATCAAATCACGTTGGGCTTGTGTGCTCACACCACGTACACTTTGAACTGTAGATGAGTATGTTCCCCTTTCCTGCACACTTGAAGTTGCAGTGGGGTCCCTAACCTTAAGAAAAGATATGATTTAATGTGCAAGAAGAAAGGGGGGTGGGGGGCAAAACTAATCTAACTAAGCATCCTACACCTCGAGTCATGACCAATCTCATGGGCACAACAAACGACACAAAATCAAAATCAATATACACATTCAAAGAAACAAAATAATGTCAGGCCTTACCAAGAAAAACATGCAGCATTCACGCAACTCGCATCCACTCAAAGCCTATATGGAAAATACACTGACTGACAGAGCAAATGCGCAACACCAAGAAGGAGTGGTCAGAACTTTATGCCAATTGCAGGGTAGACTGACGTCACTGAGGTATGCTCATGATGTGAAATGCGCCGCTGTGCTGCGCACGTAGCGAACGATAAATGGGGCACGGCGTTGGCGAATGGCCCACTTCGTACCGTGATTTCTCAGCCGACAGTCATTGTAGAACGTGTTGTCGTGTGCCACAGGACACGTGTATAGCTAAGAATGCCAGGCCGCCGTCAACGGAGGCATTTCCAGCAGACAGACGAGTTTACGAGGCGTATGGTGATCGGGCTGAGAAGGGCAGGTTGGTCGCTTCGTCAAATCGCCGCCGATACCCATAGGGATGTGTCCACGGTGCAGCGCCTGTGGCGAAGATGGTTGGCGCAGGGCCATGTGGCACGTGCGAGGGGTCCAGGCGCAGCCCGAGTGACGTCAGCACGCGAGGATCGGCGCATCCGCCGCCAAGCGGTGGCAGCCCCGCACGCCACGTCAACCGCCATTCTTCAGCATGTGCAAGACACCCTGGCTGTTCCAATATCGACCAGAACAATTTCCCGTCGATTGGTTGAAGGAGGCCTGCACTCCCGGCGTCCGCTCAGAAGACTACCATTGACTCCACAGCATAGACGTGCACGCCTGGCATGGTGCCGGGCTAGAGCGACTTGGATGAGGGAATGGCGGAACGTCGTGTTCTCCGATGAGTCACGCTTCTGTTCTGTCAGTGATAGTCACCGCAGACGAGTGTGGCGTCGGCGTGGAGAAAGGTCAAATCCGGCAGTAACTGTGGAGCGCCCTACCGCTAGACAACGCGGCATCATGGTTTGGGGCGCTATTGCGTATGATTCCACGTCACCTCTAGTGCGTATTCAAGGCACGTTAAATGCCCACCGCTACGTGCAGCATGTGCTGCGGCCGGTGGCACTTCCGTACCTTCAGGGGCTGCCCAATGCTCTGTTTTAGCAGGATAATGCCCGCCCACACACTGCTCGCATCTCCCAACAGGCTCTACGAGGTGTACAGATGCTTCCGTGGCCAGCGTACTCTCCAAATCTCTCACCAATCGAACACGTGTGGGATCTCATTGGACGTCGTTTGCAAACTCTGCCCCAGCCTCGTACGGACGACCAGCTGTGGCAAATGGTTGACAGAGAATGGAGAACCATCCCTCAGGACACCATCCGCACTCTTATTGACTCTGTACATCGACGTGTTTCTGCGTGCATCGCCGCTCGCGGTGGTCCTACATGCTACTGAGTCGATGCCGTGCGCATTGTGTAACCTGCATATCGGTTTGAAATAAACATCAATTATTCATCCGTGCCGTCTCTGTTTTTTCCCCAACTTTCATCCCTTTCGAACCACTCCATCTTGGTGTTGCATTTGCTCTGTCAGTCAGTGTATAAGGAAACAAATTACACTTTAAGCCACACTCTCTATTTGACGCAGGTTCCTAAAATAAATTACTTGACACAAATTCAAAAAATACCAGTGTAGGCTTTAACATTCAGTACATAATTCAGTGTTGTATTCTGAAAAAGATTACCAGGCAAAAATATTCCTCAATGTGGTTATATCACAAAGAAAATCTGAACAAAAAGTCGCGATATAAAACTCTCGTCAACTGCAACAACCGTAGTGACATGGACAGAAACAAATAAATCACGAAGTATAGGCCGCTTATCCAAAAATCTCCTTGGTAGACAAACATAACACTCTCGCCAGCACATGGAGGAATGATTCAAAGCGGTGATTGACGTCTCCCCAAATAATGCAGCAAACATCAAAACCACAGGAACCAACCCTTGCATATGCTGAACAGTCAACATGATCAAGAAAAAGGGTATATAAAATGACGTCGTCTAATTTACGCTTGCATGAAAAGAAACAACATCGCACTGGTCACAAATCAAAGCACTCGCGCTTAAAGTTAAACACGAGTAATAAAGTGGCCAACTCTCTAATAAATATGATAAACTGAAACTAATAAATTGCCACATTGACAAATGATCATGTCTGAACATCGGAAAGTTATTGAAATATCACAAACCTACAACTTGAGAAATACGCATTGATAATAATAATAAAATAATAATAAATTTTCAGATAAATCATTCTAATATTCGGAATCATAATTTATAAGTTTCATTTCCGTATTGATTGTAGCTACAACATAAGATTTATTCTGAAGCCTCCACCTTATCAATACATTTGTTTACATACTATCATTCACAGTACCGGTTTTGACTCTTCAAGGGTCATCCTCAGCTGACAATTACAAATATAGTTCTTAAAAAAGCATCACAATGGGAAATATTGTACAGTCGTGACAATTGTCCAATTCAACAGACCATCTAAAATTGTTGATGATGATGCTTGTCGTTTTAAGGCGCCTAACATCGAAGGTCATCGGCCCCATCTAAAATTAATGATACAATTAAAATAATAAAATAAGTCCTCTTTTCTTAGATTATAAAAGTATTACATAGTATAAAAATACATGTCATTTGCAAATGTTTTTTTAATTTTGATCAGTGTGAAAAATGGAACTTGCAATGTTATGTATGCACTGATACTAGTATTCTTGAAGTGTCCACTATTTTTGCGTTAAAACTTATGGCTAATTGATTAAAACATTTGGGATGTTTATTTTTGCGTTAACTATATTGTTTATTTCACCGTGTTCCTTTGCTGGTAGTATGAGCATCTTGGAATGACTTGGACACTCTTTTTGAGGAAATGGATGGTTGTCTAGTGTTCAGTGTTCAGGCATTGTCAATATGTATGTACAGGATTCATAATATATACTAATGCTGAGTTGATAGTAAAATGCGTTTTTAAGAATAAAAAATTTTTGTTTTTAGTCACGTGCTTCTTAATTTAATGTTGTATAATTTTGTCAAGTGTCTGTTTTACAATACTCGATGTCTTGAATTTTGAAAGATAGCGTGAAGGCTTTTTCCTTTTATGTTGTGCATTACATGGCAGCATATCAATGCAATAAAACATAGTCATTTTTCAGCCATAGGATAACATATCGAAGATTACAAACACAAATTTACAAATATTGAAAATGACATGCAAATTCTAAGTACTAATCCCACGAGCCCCTTACTCAATATAATGGAAGAATTTTATATAAACCTAGATCAATATTCTTAAAAATGCATTTTACTATCAACTCAGCATTAGTATATATTATGAATCCTGTACATACATATTGACAATGCCTGAACACTGAACACTAGACAACCGTCCATTTCCTCAAAAAGAGTGTCCAAGTCATTCCAAGACACTCATACTACCAGCAAAGGAACACAGTGAAATAAACAATATAGTTAACGCAAGAATAAACATCCCAAATGTTTTAATCAATTAGCCATAAGTTTTAACGCAAAAATAGTGGACACTTCAAGAATACTAGTATCAGTGCATACATAACATCGCAAGTTCCATTTTTTACGCTGATCAAAATTAAAAAAGACATTTGCAAATGACATGTATTTTTATACTACGTAATACTTTTATAATCCAAGAAAAGAGGACTTATTTTATTATTTTAATTGTATCATTAATTTTAGATGGTCTGTTGAATTGGACAATTGTCACGACTGTACAATATTTCCTATTGTGATGCTTTTTTAAGAACTATATTTGTAATTGTCAGCTGAGGATGACCCTTGAAGGGTCGAAACCAGTACTGTGAATGACAGTATGTAAACAAATGTATTGATAAGATGGAGGCTTCAGAATAAATCTTACGTTGTAATATTCGGAACTCGAAATGCGAAACTGCGTTCGCGGAACTCGTGTATTAATTACTAATATACAATCTTGATATACAAAATAGTTGTGAAGTTGTCGCTGTCAAAATTCGTGGATCCGAATTCCACTGTCTCATACTCTCTCATTCGCACATCATGCAATAAATGCCAGAAAACGTGACGGCATGTTTCCGTACACTTTGAGCTCCCATTAATAATACTTTAATCTGGTCTTTCCTGACTTTAATTTTGATCCTTATTGACATTTACATTTAAGCCCTGAGACGTACACTGCATCTGAAACATCAAAGCAAAACAAAATAAATAAAAATATATATAAGGCTAAAATAAAAAACAGACTGTTAATAGAAATGACGCTAACTACTCGGCTAAATAAATCAGAAGGAAAAGTAAAAAAGCAAGCTGCCACCTCATGCAAACGGTCTACATTTACGTTACAATTATATTTACATTAGCAAGCTCCCTAACATTTACTTTAAATAGTACGTACTCCTTCCAAACAAAGGCTAAATTTACCGAAATGAAATATCAAAATAAACCTATCCCCTTTTGCAACGTTAAACACGTTCACACTCCCATAATTAGATTGAAAATTCTGTACTCATCTGTTTCGTTGACTTATCACCGTCAGCCTTCAGGAACATCTGACCCCATCTTGTTTTAGCCAGCGATATTGATGTTGATGCCTTCAGAAAAGACTTGGATCAATCATTTGGTCTCCATTCTAGCGTCGAAAAGGTGATGTTTTTTCCGTTGCTGCTTCTGCTTCTAGAAGTCGTCTGAAACATCCCCTCATTCACTATGAAGAAACTAGGTCAAGATTAACCAGCCGGTTACTAGAATACTACAACCGGGGTAAATTCCACTGACCATGAAACCAGTTTCCATTTACTCGCAGAACCGCTTCTCTTATCTACTCCCGTAACTAGGCAAATATTTCCCATTTAAAAGCTGGACTGGAAATTGTAAAGTTTATGTCCTCGGGAAACTATTTCCACAGGCAAGCTACTATGCATTCGACATGATTAAATGAAACGATTCTGTCCCTCTGGAAATCAAAAGTTAAATGCCATTCTCCCAGTGTTAGGAAACTTGTGTGGATTAAATGCAGACTGAGCGTCTTTCAACAACATTTAGAAGTTCCCACACAATCACTCGCGTAAATAACAACTTCTTCTCACAATGTTATCTGCAAAGAATTTTGCAGAATAATAGGGTCATTAACTGACGTGGTCATTGTGTTTGTCAGTTAGTCCTCAAAGGCGCCATTGTATCCTCGATCAGGGCTATCACTTACAAGAATGAAGAATCTTTATTTGCCATCGACCATACACAATAAAATAGGCTTCATCAATTGATAATAATTCAGTACTTAATATTGCTAAGGCTAAATGAACATGCACCTTTTATTAAAACTGAATATTAACATTATTTTTTCCAAGAATGCAGAGGTATTGTGAAATGGATTTTTGGTTAACCAATCATACATTTTTCAAAATGACTTAAAGGAGTGGACCGTGCAGAATGTGGTCATTTATTAAATAATCTTAAAAAACTGATTTTATGTGAGTGAGGAGTTTTCGACAGCATTTGAATTGGGATGTCTGTCTGCTTTGTCCCGAGTATCATGAAGGTGAATGTACTGAATTCATTTATGTTGTTTTTAACATATGTCAATGATGTATAAATATACAAGTTTATAATTGTCAGTATTTTTAAGCTTAATGAGGAGAGGTTGACAATGGTCAATTGCACCAGCCATGCACATTGTTCAGACAACCCTTTTCTGCATATGAAGAATATTATATACATAAGAAGAATGCCCCCATAACAACAGTCCGTAAGTAATGTGTGACTGGAAGAGATCAAAATGCCATCCTTAGGTAGTCACTGCTAACTAAATCCCTCAATTTCCATATCAAATAGGCCACTTGTGATATTTTTTTTACAATCATGATCAATGTGTATTTCCCAGTTTAATTTGACATCAATATGAAAACCCAAAAATTTGACTAAGTGACTTTCAATATCTTTGGATAATCCTAGTGTGAGAAATTGAGTTTTTTCCTGTTTGCACAACAGCCTATTGGATGAAAACCAAGGCACTGCAGTTGCAAGAGCTTCCTGCGACATCTGATGCAAACCTGAGATGCTCTGGTGTTTTGTAATTAACGTTGCATCATCCGCATAGGATATATGAGCATGAGCTGCGACATTTTGCGGTAAATCATTGACTGCCAGAATGAATAAAAATGGACCGAGGACAGAGCCCTGTGGCACACCTGTTGTAACTTTCTTCAAAGTGGAATACCTATTTTTATTTGAGACAAACTGATATCTGTTATTTAAGTATGAATTATGTTTAGTGAGAGATACTCGACACCATACATCTTGAGCTTTGCAAGTAAGATTTCATTATTAATACAATCAAAAGCTTTACTTAGATCACACAATACCAAAGAGATGACCTGCTTGTTTTCAAAAGCTGTTAATATCTGATTAACAATTTCAAGAACAGCAGTAGTAGTATATTTACCTTGTCGAAACCCAAACTGACTGTCGAATAGAAGATGGTAAGTTTGAAAATAGTTGCTAAGTTGATTGTACTAAAGTGATTAATATATTTTGGAAATTATTGGAACAATTGAGACTTCACAATAGTTCTGACAAAATTCTTTGTCCCCACTTTTAAATACTGGAATAACTTTAGAAATTTTAAGTAAATCAGGAAAAACTCCAAACTCTAAACACTTATTAAAAATAAAAGCTGGAGGTTCAGAAATCAAATGTATTATTCTTTTGATGATGTAATTAGATAACCAATAACAATCCATACTCTTAGAATTTGATGATTTTAAGCTAACTTTAATTACTTCATCAGATGTGATAGAAAAATGCCTAGCCAAGATGACTGTGACGCTATCATATCATTAATCCAGCACTTCGCAGTTGTGATTCTTACTTCAAACGTCTCTCGCAGGCTTCTCTAGCCTCTCGCCGGCTTTCAGAAATGCTGTCCATTTGAGTTCTATTGTTCCTTTGTTTGGCTTTGTGTACATCATGTCGAAATTCCACCTTCTAAACTTAGCTGGCGAGCAAACAAACCCGAGCTCCAAGCTCCTTGCAGAAATTGCGACATGTGCTGCTGAATGTAGATGTTTCCTGCCAGTTACTAGCACTTAACAAAAATGAAATATTCTATGTACATTTGAATAAATGACTGATTAATTAAATGAGCAGTTCAATAAGGGCTCATATTCTCCGTACTTCGGCAAAAAAAATCGTGGAATGATTTCCTTTCTTCCATCTCCGCAGTACCTCATTTTCAACTGGGCCTGATTCCTGTCTCCTCCCGTGCGGCCTCTGCTTCTGCTTGAATTCCTCAGCTAATATTAGAGTCTGGCGTTCTTCCTTGAAACGTGCATTTTCTTCCAGCGCCTGCTTACACCAAAGTCATAGTTGTCCTCGTAGCTTCTCGTCGTCCTCACATTCCTCACACTCCTGATTTGTCTCATTCAAATCTTGGTCGAGGCGTGCACGTTTGCTAGGCTCTGGTCCACAAGTGTTGTCGTTGCCGATTTCTTCCTCCGCTTCTTTTTCCCTCTTCCGGGACATCAGCTTCTTCCTCTTCTTTGTCTCCTACTTCCACTTCGCCGTCAGGTTTATAATACAATTTCAAATTGACCGCGTTTTGAACTGTTACATTAGTGCCATCCATGCTCCTGACCTTATAAACATTATTGTTTAAGTTCTCTAAAACTTCATAGGGACCCAGGAAAAGTTTACAAAATTTGGCATATATCTTGCCTGAGGCATGGGATCCAGTTGGCCTCCTGATTAATACCAACTCTCCGACTCTAAATGGTCTATGGAAACGCTTATGACATAATCTTTGTAGTCTTTTCTCGGCCTGTTTCTTAGAGTGCTCAGCGGTCACTTGGATACACAGCTCGTGTGATGGTCTAGGGTCCTGCGGACATGGAAGTTTCTTATGCCATGGTCTTTCTGGATTCCGGTTGAAATGGACAACTACAGGGATTTGTGCACCATATTATTAGTTGGTAATATGCCAATCCAACAGAAATGGGCTTCATACATGTAAATCCTAGAGAACTTTCCTATTTCAGCCATAATACGTTCGTTGGTATTTCCCTGGGGGTGGTTGTATAGAAGACAAAACATGCTTAATTCCTAGTTTCTGCATACTATCTCAAAACACTGCTGACGTGAACTGCGAGCCATGATCCGTTAGCAGGTACTCGGGCTTGCCTAGCTTCGGTATCGCGTTGTTCTTGAGACGGTTAATTACTTGCTTGCTGTTGGCTCATTGTATAGGACTAAGTGCAATCACCTTCGAAAATACATCCATTATTACTAAAATATGCTTGCAGTTTCTTCTACTGGCTGGTAACGGGTCATACAGGTCTGCTGTGAATCGTTCTAGTGGCTTGGTAGGTAGAAGAGGCGTAGGTGGTTGTGATAGAAAGAATTTGGGCTTCACTCGCTCAGTTTGCTCCAAATGAATGTTTCCTTCACTACATTAATCACCTTGTGAATACCTGTGTGTCCTGTTATTCAGTGCACGTCTGCCATTAATTCTCTCTGCAAATCCCTGATTACTACAATACAGAACTTAGTGTGATCCAGGTCGTAAAATTTGTGGAGCATATTGTTATATTAAGGGTACTGTGGTGCTATTCTTTTCACTAGCAAGAATTCTGGTGCATCTGAATTTGGCTCCTTGGTAGGAAATTCGATCAGCGTGCCTGTAAATTTGTCCCTCTGTTGTTTGTCACTCATATTACTGAGCTTGTCCAAGATTTTCTTGCCCTCGTCTGTTCATTGTGATGAATAATAAGCTCCCCTGGGCTAGCATTCCTGCTCAGTGCGTCATTTAACACGTTCTTGCCTGCACAATATTCTAGGGTTAAATCAAATTGCTGTGCAAACAGCGCCCACCTCTTACTCGATCAGAAGCCAATTCCGCTTTCAAAATTAAACTGAGAGCTTTACGGTCCATCACAGATAATTACAGGAAAACCATAAACAACTTTCTTCCAATACTGAAGTGCCGTAACAATGGCTAACATCTTCAGTTCAGTCACACTGTATTTCATTTCATGACGTAAATTTCTACTCATGAATCCTAGGTACCTCCGTGTTCGCTCCAGTCCTTCCTACTCCTGATACAGCATCCCTCCTATTCCTACTCCTGAAGCATCTGTCTGTATTTTATTGTAAGAAATTTCATTATTCCATATTGAACTAAGAATTTTCCACCTATTCAATACATAATTGAATGCTGTTATTCAACTACAACATTTGTAGAATTATACAGAACTAATTTCGACACATAATAGTGTCATCCTCAGCTGTTAATGAAAAATAGGCATACATTCAATTCATAATATGACTTAAAGTAATGGGTGTGGAAAAACTATTTAAAACTGTTTTGAAAATATTAACACATTAAAAACATTTATAACAAGTAGAAAACTTGCAAGTCAGTTATATGTTAAAAGAGTTCATTAACCCATTTGCCTCACATTTAAATACCATAGGAGTTCACTAAGAAATCACATTTAAATTCTCATAGACAGCAGCACAGGGTTAGTGAACTCTATATTGTACATCAGTAATTAGAAAGTCACAGATGTTCAGCATGAGCAAAAGGCTAAGAATAAACACTTGTGTCCATAAAAGAGGGCGTGGCTCAGTGTGCTGTATTTTACATAAACGTCAATATCTCAAAAAGTAATGAAGGTAGGTTTATGTAATTTACACCAAATTAAAGCTAATAAAATAATGAATCCGGGTAATGTGATATTCAAAATTGAAAAAATAAGACTTTTTTGACAATTTCTGGGTGTACACAACCTGTTCTGAGCGCTGCAACATGTCTGTGACAGCTTGATGTGTCTTCAAGATATCCGCCCCAATAATTAAGTGGTAGTGTATCTTCAGCATTATGATGAATGTATGGTTAAAATAGCAGTTTCCAATTTCTACTTCTAGGAACACCTGATCCTTACAGACAGCAATATTATCTGGAATAATCCCTCGTATTTTCACACTTGAAAGCGGTATAGTAGGCACATGTACTTTATTGGGTCTAAAAAGATCACGCTGATTAACGCCCCCGTATCCGTCAAAGTTTTAACAACTATATTGGCAATTTTCACATGAGTAATCGGCAGTGCTCTTGTGGCTATCTCGTCCTTCCTCTTGATATCGGCAACGAATTCTTCTGGATCGACCATCCACGTATCAGTCTACGTCATTCTTCTGCTGCTGTTGCCGTTCTGTCTCCTGCTGCCCCAAGGAAATTGGCGTTTTTTTTCCTGAGCAGACTCAAATCCCTGAGCTAGCGGATTTAAATTGCTCCTCCTGTTCCTTTGTTTCTCGTGCTGAAGTGCCTTGCTCTTGGCTCTGTCACACCCTTCTTGTGCTGCTCTTTCCAAAGTTGCCTCTTTCCATTGTACCTTTTCTGTTTCCTTCCTGGTCAATTCATTGAGATATTTCTCCGATTCCCTTCTGCACTCTTCGTTGTCGTCCCTGAAGTTACGGTGTGGTTGTTCCATTCTCAGCCTCCAGTCCCTATACGGTTTGTTAATACTCTGCCATTTCTGTAGGGGTCGCTAGGACTTTCTTCCCTTCTCGCTGGTCTCCTATCCTGTCAGTGCCGATTTCCTTGGTTCCATCGCTTGAATCTAGCAGGTTGCCTACTGTAGCGGTTCCCTTCGTTGTAGCAATACTCTGGCCTTGGCTGCTACGTTCCTTACTGCCTAACGAATGTGTTAGTCCCCTGATCTCTTCCGTGTGGTTTCTCATCTTCCACGGTGGCGTTAATTAAGTTCACCTGAAGGTCATGATGTCTAACGTTCCTGTGGTGGTATGCATGAGTCGTCTGGTGTAACTGTCTCAGAACGGCTTCAGCATCCATTAGCGTCTTGATATTCGAAGCGATCATGATCCTTTGAATTCCGACTGGCATCTGCTTCTCTATCATGCTAATCAATTCCTCCTCCATGGGTGCAATATCTAATTCATTGAGTTGTTGCAGCTGTGCCGCAAAGAACTCAGAATAGTAGATGGAGAATTTGCCGGGTACTTTCTGGAAAATAGCTCCAAACTTGTAGCCTGTTGTGTTTGTGGGTTCCAGTACTTCCGCAGAATCGCTTGCTTAAGTTCCTCGTAGTTACTGAATGAGTACCGAAACGCCGTAAACTATGTTAAGCTGTGCCCATCCAGTAAGCTTCTCCATGGTCCTGAGCTGTTTTTTCACGAGGTACTTTGTGGTCGTGCATGTAGTCTTCCAGCAGGCGCAAGAAACTCTTGGGCGTCACTGCTCCTAATCCGTCAGATTTCCTGGGCACGTCGTCCACTGTCCGAATAATATTAATTATTGGCGTGGACATCTGTGCTTTCCCGCTCATGTGCGCTCCCTCTGTGTTACTGGATACACTCCCACTATCATTCACTGTGTCATCAGGTGGTTGTCCTAATTTACTGGCTTCATTTAATGGTTCTGGTCCCAGGTAACATTGCCGGTATGACATAGATTTTATGTTAGTCATGGACCTATCATCCTGCAATCTTATCTGTGTCATCTCCCTCTGGACATCTAGTATTATACTAGTGTGCGCCCCTAAATCATGCTTAATCTGGTCGGCAATGCTATCTAGAATCAAGAATCTTTATTTGCCATTGACCATATACAATAAAATAAGCTTCGTCAACTGATAATAATTTAATACTTAATATTACTAAGGCTAAATGAACATACACCTTTTATTAAAACTCAGTACTAACATTATGCATTCCTAAGAATTCAGAGGTATTATAAAATGGATTTTCTGTTAACCAGTGATACATTTTTCTTTCAAAATGACTTAAAGGAGTGGACCGCGCAGAATGTGGTAATTTATTAAATAATCTTGAACAACTGGTTTTATGTGAGTGAGCAGTTTTTTGACACCATGTGAATTGGGATGTCATTGTCTGCTTTACCCCGAATATCATGAAGGTGAATGTACTGAATTTATTTATGTTGTTTTTAACATATGTCAGATATATAAATATACAAATTTATAATTGTTAGTATTTTAAGCTTAATGAAGGGAAGTCAACAATGGTCAGTTGCACCAGCCCTACACATTGATCGGACAACCTTTTTCTGTATTAGAAGATTATTATATACATAAGAAGAATGTCCACATAATAACAGTCCACAAGTAATGTGTGACTGGAAGAGACCAAAATATGCCATACTTAGGTAGTCACTGCTAACTAAATCCCTCAATTTCCATATCAGCTAGGCCACTCTTGATGCTTTTTTTACAATCATGATCAATGTGTGTTTCCCAGTTCAATCTGGCATCAATATGAAAACCCAAAACTTTGACTGACTGACTTTCAGTATTTTTGGATAGTCCTAGTGTGAGAAATTATCCTGATTGCACAACAGCCTAGTGGTTGAAAACCAATGCATAGCAGTTGCAAGAGCTTCCTGTGACATCTCATGCAAACCTCAGATGCTCTGGTGTTTTGTATCATCCGCGTATGATATAAGAGCATGACATTTGACTTTTTGTGGTAAATCAGGCTTGTTGATGATGATGCTTGTTGTTTTAAGGCGCCTAACATCGAAGGTCATCAGGCCCCGTGGTAAATCATTGACTGCCAGAATGAATAAAAATGGACCGAGGACAGAGCCCTGTGGCGCACCTGTTGTATCTCTCTTCAAAGTGGAATACTTATTTTTAATTAAGACAAACTTATATCACCGGGCTGAGTGGCTCAGATGGTTGAGGCACTGGCCTTCTGACCCCAACGTGGCAGGTTCGATCCTGGCTCAGTCCGGTGGTATTTGAAGGTGCTCAGATACGTCAGCCTGGTGTCATTAGATTTACTGGCACGTAAAAGAACTCCTGCGGGACTAAATTCCGGCACCTCGGCATCTCTGAAAACCGTAAAGTTGTTGTTAGTGGGACGTAAAGCAAATAGCATTATTTATTATTATTACAAACTGATATCTCTTATTTAAGTACGACCTAATTATGTTCAGTGAGGGATACTCGACACCATACATCTCAAGATTTGCAAGTAAAATTTCATGATTAATATGAAAAAAGCTTTACTTAAATCACATAACACCGAAGAGATCGCCTGCTTGTTTTCAAAAGCTCTTAATATCTGATTAACAATTTCAAGAACAGCAGTAGTAGTACATTTACCTTGTCAAAACCCAAACTGACTGTCGAATAGAAGATTGTAAGTTTCAAAATAGTTGTTAAGTTGATTGTACAAAAGTGATTCAAATATTTTAGAAATTATTGGAACAATTGAGACTTCACAATAGTATTGACGAAATTCTTTGTCCCCACTTTTAAATACTGGAATAACTTAAGAAATTTTAAGTAGGTCAGGAAAAACTCCAAACTTGAAACACTTATTAAAAATAAAAGCTACAGGTTCAGAAATCAAATGTATTATTCTTTTGATGATGTAAATAGATAACCAGTAACAATCCACACTCTTAGAATTTGATAATTTTAAGCTAACTTGAATTACTTCATCAGATGTGAATTCAACTCATTGAAAAGTGTTTCGGCAGGGGGTTTGATTGTGAAGAAAGTCACTGGCAGCTGTACCTGTTGCCTTAATCTGATCTCAGATTTCTTTTACAGAGTTTAAAAAATGATTATTCATTTCTTCTGGATAGAGAAATGTGTCCTGTGTTCGAGTAGGGATGTTTTCTTGTACTATAACATCCCATGCTGCCTTGCTAAAGTTTTGGCATGGATCAGTTTTCTTTGCAAGTTATAAATCTCATTCTCATTCTCAATAGAATTGACAAGGAGGATTTTTAATTTTTTTTGTAAAGTCAGTTTTCTTTTATATAACTTTTTATTTATTTATTTATTTATTTATTTATTTATTTATTTATTTATTTATTTATTTATTTATTTATTTATTCACGAAGTACAAGATACAGCTACACTGAGCAAATTTCACTTGCACTGTCAACAGACTATTTAACAAACATAAACTTTCAAAATAAAATATAACAAACATAACAAAATTTAACAAGATCAGGTACACAGCCTACTAATAACAACTGTCCAAATCGAAAACCATGAGAATGTCCATGTTCATAGCCAAGTTGTCGTGGGTCAAGATGACGGTATAATCCCTTCACATCAGCTTGTTATTTATTTTTTTTAAATTTTTTTGCTAGTTGTTTTACGTCGCACCGACACAGATAGGTCTTATGGCGACGATGGGACAAGGAAGGACTAGGAGTGGGAAGGAAGCGGCCATGGCCTGAATTAAGGTACAGCCCCAGCATTTGCCTGGTGTGAAAATGGGAAACCACGGAAAACCATTTTCAGGGCTGCCGACAGTGGGGTTCGAACCTACTATCTCCCGAATACTGGACACTGGCCGCATTTAAGCGACTGCAGCTATCAAGCTCGGTCAACTTGTCTTTAAGAGACTATTTACACTCCTCTCGAATATGCTTTTATTTGATGCTATATCAAGCTCTTGTCCCCTGTTAGTATTGTTGAAGAGTGTTGGGAGGCGGATTAGGAAAGATCGTTGAAGTGTTGAGTGCTGAGTGTGGGGAATGTGGAGGAGATCTTTGGTTCTGGTGGAGCGGGAAGGAACACGGAGAGAGAAGAGTGAGACAAGATGTTCCGAGCGGTAATGTCCATGTATGGTCCCGTGGAGAAAACTCATGTCAGCTACCTGTCGCCTGATGTGCAGCGGTGACATATTAATTGCCATTAATACCTGCTGCGTAGACAGATTTTTGAGCTTGGGGTTTCTGTTCCTTACAATTGCAGCAAAGAAGGACACTGCTCCGTCTAACAGCTTAGTATTGGAGGGGGCAGCTGTTGTCCAAATCGGAGAGCAGTAGTTTAACAGAGGTTGAATGATCGTGAGGAAGAAGTGACGAAGAGCAATGGGGTCAGAAATTTCTGTGAAGCGATAGAGAATGCCTAGTAATTTCATAGCCTTGGTTGTATATGTTTCTATGTGGGTCTTAAATTGTAATTTTATTACATAAAATCAGCTTCATGGTCCATATCGCACTTCAATAGATTCACAATGAAGTATTTATTTATTTTCCACCTAGTCGATACAATGATTGCCTAAGGCAATTTTTATTGGTCAAAAGTGGTACATGTTTCGTATATTAACAACATCTTCAGCCACATAACAATGTTTAGATGAAAAATATGTTAATTTCAAGGACACTTCCTCTAAAGCATTACTTTGTCTATTTTATATTTTTCATCTAAACATTGTTATGTGGCTGAAGATGTTGTTAATATACGAAACATGTACCACTTTTGACCAATAAAAATTGCCTTAGGCAATCATTGTATCGACTAGGTGGAAAATAAATAAATACTTCATTGTGAATCTATTGTAATTTTATGTCGAATATTACACCTAGGTCACGCTGTTGTGTAACTACGTGATGGGCTTATCGAGTAGGTAATATGATGTCGGTAGAGGAGATTTACATAGTGTTATGGTCATGTGGCTGCATTTTTGTGGATTGGGGATAAGTTTCCAAGTACGGCACCAGTTCGAGAGGGCATTAAGTGAGGACTGTCGCAGAGCTGCATCTGCTGATCTCCCTAAATATCTTGCAGTCATCAGCAAAGAGTAGGGTATTCGCTGTCTCATAGAGTTCGGATGGCAGATCGTCCATAAACAAAGAAAACAGCAAGGGGCCAAGAGCACTGCCTTGTGGGACACCGGAGGTGACTGGTAACCATGAGGATGAAGTGCCTGATATTACAACTCTCTGCCAACGGTTATGTAGGAAGCCAGCAAGAAGGGTCAGAAGACTGCCATGTATATTAAATCGTTCGGAGAGTTTATGGAGTAACAGAGTATGGTCTACAGAATCGAAAGCTTTCGAAATGTCTACGTAGCAGACATTCTGCTCAGTTCCTCCTTGATAAGAGTTTTTATAAATTCTATACGGCAAAGGCATTATTTCTCTATACTGAGTCAATTCATCAGTATACCAGTTCAACTTCTTGCTTTTAAGTTAAGCATTACGACTAATTTTTACCAATGGTGAACATAAATGTCACAATTCAACCAATTTCTCTAAAAAGTTTCCAAATACAGTTTCAATATCATTTTCTCCCATTTCAAATTAAAATACAAAGCCCCAATTAGTTTGTTTCAGATTTTCAATAAATATGTTAATATAATCATCACCCTGATTTTTTACCCACATCAGAACAGGTTCGTCATTGTAAATTATGTCAGGCTGGTCAAGATATAACGGTATAAGCAAGGGGTCATGATCAGCAAAACCCCTACCAACAAGTCTAAGTTTATACAAATCTCTTGAAAAATTTACAATCATATTATCCAAGCATGCATTATTATGTGTAGGTAGGTTGTTCGTGCAAGCTAAATTTAGAGTTCTTAGTAAATTCAGTAAATTTCTAGAAATCTGCCGATCTGAATATGCCATCTCTGTGTTAAAATCCACACAAACAGCAACTTTGGCCTTAAACTTCAAATTTTTTTTCCATTACTAACTCAAAATTTTTAAGAAATACATAAGCATTGGCATTTGGAGATTTATACAAACTAACAATTGTTAAATTCTGATCAACCAGCTTTACACCACTAAATTCTCCCTCTAATTCCACACAATATTGACTTAAATCAATTTTTACAAATTTAAAACACTGTCTAACTAAAATACCAGCTCTCCCATTTTTCTTTCTACTCCTACACAACATATCTGCAACAGTATATCCACGGGGCACACAATATTCTACTTGATTTTCAGAAAGCCAGTGCTCAGATACACATCAACTTTCTCTCTTTTGGCAAAAGTGTTCTAGTTCTAACAACTTATTTCTTATGCATTGGATATTCACTTGCAATAAATTGAGAGATTAACCCTTGCTATCCTTCTTCTGGATGCCATTTACGTCTCGCCAACTACTTTTTGTATCACTCATTGTTGGTGGAGATTTCTGACCTGATGTTTCATGTATTGGTATTTTATGAGTAGGAGAATAACCATACCTGAGTTTGGCTACTTACTAAACTATCTTTGATAATGGTTTGGTTTGGTGATCGATCTGATTCGGACACAGATGCTAGTTTTGGTTTACATGGCCTCTTAAAATTCATAACATCCTGATCTTGGCCTTCTGCTGTCGTTCCCCCCATGACGTGATTCTTTCTCCTAGCTCTATGTCGTTCTGGCTACTGTCTTCTTGCTGTTAACTTCCTTCCAGAGATTAGACATTTCATCCCTGATTTCTGTCGTCACAAGGCCAACTTCTTCCTCCGCCAACTGTCTCGCTTCCTGGACTTCTTTCTTAATTTCAGCTGTCACTTCTTCCTTGATCATGTCTATCTGATCTATTACCTTCTCTTGTGTAGCCTCTAGGACCGTCAACATCTCCGTCTTCAAACTTGATTTACTATATTTAAAATTGTTGGAGACTTCGGCGATCAAAACGTTGACCTCCTCCTTGAATTGCGCCATACTGTCTTTGAGTGTGCCTACCTCATTTCGTACCCCATTTAAGCTTTTTACGATGACTATTAAGTCAGCCCTAGTGTCCGTTATCTCTCCCTTCAACTGAGCCATCTGCTCTTGACCTTACGCAAGCTGCTGGGCCGGCTCGTTCCTACCGGCGTTACATTCGAGTTTCAAGGTTCTTATCTGTTCTAACAGTTTCGCATGTGCCTGCCCATTTTCCTCTTTAATTCTTCCTGTGCCTGCCTATTATTCTCCTGCACCTGCCTAATGTTTTCATCACTCCTCTTCTGTGCCTGCCTAATGTTTTCACTTAACTTCCTATTGTTCTCCAACAACTTGCTAATCTCCTCTAACGTAGCCATTATTAAACACTTATATTGAGACATCCGGGAATGGCTGTCTTCAGACACAGCGACCTGTCATTCAGTCAAAAGAGTCAACATATAGCCAATGCTCACGTAAAAAGAAAAATTCTGCTCACTTAAATATTACTTTTAGTGCTAATGATTACCTCATGAGATAATCGCATACAATTTGGAAAAATGAAAATACCCTGTGCCGCGTAGCTTTTATCAGAGATGAATATCAAGAAAAACGCACTCTTATCTCGCTATAAAAACAAAATTTTCCTTAAATCTCGATGTCACATAATAGTAATAATAATAATAATAATAATAATAACAATAATAATAATAATCTGGTCACTTATCTCAGGCACCAACTCCATTCTGCATAATGCCATTAATTCTATAACCTAACCTAAACAAAAAATGAATGGAAGTACCTTCGATAGGTTTCATTACGTTGCAGTTTACCTGCAGTAAAATAAAAACATACCCCAGTGGGTAAAGATATGCAATCTCTACTCTGCTATACGGTTAGCTCGCGTACCTTATGTGGTTCAACATGCTTTGTGACTTATAACCTGTCTGAATTTACAGTGTCATGTTGACCATCCTATCGCCACATTTTGACATTGTAGCCTCTCTCTAATAATACTTAAAACACTCATACTAGGCATGGGCTTCTGTATTATAATGGTGAAATGGTATATTACTGCGATTAACATGAATTTACATTTGACTGTCACCCATTGCATGTCCATATTATAGGTCACGCGGATTCTACTTTCAAACCTAACTCTACTTAACCTCACATCGTTCGCATCCAATAAAATGAGTACTTCGACTTCACCAAAATACAAACAAACAATAACATCACACATCGGGCAAGCATTTTGTATAACCACTGTTCGAAAATACCGAAAAAAAAAGGTGCGAGACTAGTCAGCCACACACACCCAGGGGTGCTCAGTTCGAACTGTGAAAAAGATAATGCCCTGAAATTCATACACCCTGGATTTGATGGGGAACATATAACTAAATATGGACACAGTGAGGTCAACAGAAAACTATAAATAAAGCAAGGTAAGGAAAATCTGTTTATTAAAATAAACAAGCAAAATGTTTTTAAAAATATCAAATGATCCAAGTTTTTTACATGACTCTGCTGTTTTCTTTCAGCTTGATAAAGTCCACAGTGTATGCAGACACACATACTTAAGATATCAAATCAAATCTTGACCTTGGGCTTGCGTGCTCGCACCACGTTGCTGGCTTTATTTTTTGTTAACACTTTGAAGTGTAGATGACTACGTTCCCCTTTCCTGCACACTTGAAGTTGCAGTGGGTTCCCTAACCTTAAGAAAAGATGTGATTTAATGTGCAAAAAGGTTGGGGGGGGGGGGAGCAAAACTAACCTAACTGTACAACATTAAAACACGCTGAGTGGGAAAGCATTCTGCGCACAAAATATATACACCTCGAATCATGAGCATATCAAATGACATGGATCTGAACCTCACAAAATCAAAATCACATAAATGGCAAAATATATACTTTCAAAGAAACAAAATCATGATGTCATATTTTCCAAGAAAAGCATGTGCAGCATTCACACAACTCGCATCCACTCAAAGCCTATGGAAAATATAAGTAAACAAATTACACTTTAAGCCACACTTCCTATTCAACGCAGGGTACTGAAATAAATTACATGACACGAATTTTAAATAAAATAACAGGGTAGGCTTAACTTTCAACACATAATTCAGTGTTGTACCCTAAAAAAAGATGACAAGACACAATTATTCCTCAGTGTGGTTATATCATAAAGAAAATCCGAACAAAATATCGTGATATAAAACATCGGTAAACATAAATACACGATGCAGTCTTGGGACTGACGGCACTAACCCCCAATAATACAGAAGCTAAATACGGATGGCCCGTATGCAAATGAGAAGTCAGAACTTGAGGTCATAGCACCTCCACACAATAAAATGATCACGACTTTGGTATAATCTTGCACCAGCAACACGGTGCCATATTGTAAACAGACACGATAACTGGCTAAACTGCCGTTCCCTTTAACCAATAATAAACAAAGCTAAGTATAATATAGGAATAGATTGTCAGCCCCAAGTACTAATTAATTGATGAAGAAAAATCGTATATGCGTAAGGCATCAAAGTAAAGCAAAGTAACATGCATATTTACAAATTTCCAAATCTTATTTAGCATGCAAAAAAAAAAGTTGTTCTTTCGTGAACATAGATAAACAGGTACAGCTGACTGGACCACAAACACAGTGATATAATTTTCCTATTATGCACTGTATGTATAATGTAGCAAAGGCTTTTCAGTCTGTCAAACACATAGCAAATACAATGTAAATTAAAACACTATTATGCACTGATCATTACGAGATTGTTATACTCGATCTGACATATTGTACTCGTAGTGCTCACATTAGTTAGAGACATTCGATTATGTAGTTTAGTTTATGAAGGCAATAATTTATGCGCAGACCACACTTGAATTCCATTAACACGGCTCACTACTATTAAAAAATTAGGCTGGGGACACCTGGCTCATAGATTCCTTTACGTTCGTTTGAATCTTCTTTGTAGTATCACCGTCGCCTCTTCAACCGCCGCTTCGTTTGAATTTTGCATGATATCGAGGTGATGTTATATCAAAATCCTAAATTACCAGCATCCAGCATCTGTTCAGATCGGCATTAACTATTGCTCCTGTTTACAAAGAGAGTAGAGCAAATGACAGTCTGTCGGTCCTGGACCTTGTGAAAATTTAGATTTTATAATTCCACCTTTACAATACTATAGTGTCATGTTGACCATCCTATCGCCACATTTTGACATTGTAGCCTCTCTCTAATAATACTTAAAACACTCATACTAGGCATGGGCTTCTGTATTGTAATGGTGAAATGGTATATTACTGCGATTAACATGAATTTACATTTGACTGTCACCTAGTATTTCCATGCGCAAGGTTGGTAGTCTCTCTTCTACATCACTGCTGTCGAAGCTCTCTGTCACATACTGCTATATTTTCTGTTTAACTAGCCTGGTTCAAAAGTTTGAACTTAACGCTCTCCGAGACGTTGGTCTACCACACCTATCTTGCTCCGTTAGCATGTTACTGCGTAGGCGGCATTCCCTAATTCACGCAATGCAAGTCTTGACTCAGCCTCTCTTCACCATTCAGGATGATAGAAACTGATGAATAAAATGGATATACTGTAGATTCCATTGCTCTTATGGTAGGTCTATTACCTGAAGCAATAGATTCCCAGACTGAGCGTCTTCCAACAACATTTAGAAGTTCCCTCACGATCGCTTGCGGAAATAAAAACTTCTTCTCACGATGTTACCTGCACGGAATTTCACCGAATAGTAGGGTAATTAACTGACGTGGTCATCGTTTTTATCAATTTGTCCTCAAGGATGCCATTGTATCCTTGATCGGGGCCAGCACCTGTATAGACCAATGCCTAGCCAAGATAGCTGTGACACTATCATATCATTGGTCCAGCACATCGCACTCATGATCCTTTTGAACCCATTTTCTCTTTTGCCGGACAATCCACGCGCTACTCCGTTGAGCTAGGCCTTAGGCACATGGATAGGATCGGGTACAGTACATTCAAATAAATGACTGATTAACTCTTTCGCTGCACTATTTTTAAACAGAACACTTACAGAAAAATGTTATTTTTTTCGTATTTTTCCAAATGAATTGAAACTTAATTTTTGTTAAAGGTTAGCGACATTCAACACCATTGCACCATTTTTAATTCACCTTTGGCAAATTAGCAGTGACATTTGACCTTGAAACACACATTACTGTGATACATCTCCGAACACAGAACTGGACACATTGCAAGCTGCCCTGGGTAATTCTTACAAAAAAATACTGTCTGCTTTCTCTTGCACAGTCCCTTTCCTTTCTTTGAAAATTTTGCTGGTGATATGGAACAGTTCCGGCCATAAGATCCACTCACTGCAGTATAATACGATATAACATTGTATTTTATGAAGATGGTTTTCGTATATGTTATCTGTTGACTTAGCATCGTTTTTATGCTCACAGAGGAACACCAACCATTCTTTTAACCTACTTAACATTACTGCTTTGCACTCAGCACACAGTTCTCTACATATATTGTGGTTTCCAATGCCACACAAAGCACCCAAATTTATAAAAATGTTGGGAATGTCAAAGACTTCGAACTTGTTTTTCTGCGAGGCTTCTCAGCTTCAGTTCTTTATTTTGATTTTGTGACTAACAAGTTGTCAAACTTGTAGAAATTACATATTCAAATCTGGACATTTAGCATAAAGATGCTTTGTATTTTAACTTGTTATAGACAAGTTTAATTATGAGGGTCAATTTTGTGTGTTTTAACTTTAATATGTATCGTTGTGTAATGACCCTAATTGGCTGATAATGACGTCCATGGATGTTGGAACCGGTACCATAAATAAACGAGGTTGTAATTTTAACAAACGACACATCTTGTATTGAAAAGGTGGATCTTGTACAATCTAATTTATTGTTTTGTAATCTCACCTACTTGGGCAGTGTAGTTACCAAAGATGGAGGAGCAGTACAGGATGTTTCTCAACGTATACAAAAAGCAAATGGTGCCTTTGTTCGGCTCTATCCGGTATGGGAGAATAACAAAATATCTACTAGGACCAAACTTCGCATTTTCCGAATTGACAAAAGTGATTACCTCCAAGTTGCAGACCTTTGTCAACCGCTGTTTAAGGAAGATCCTAAACATCTACTGGCCAGAAGTAATCTCCTGTCGTGAACTATGGAGAAGGACGGGTGAAACCGAGATGACCACACAGATAAAGTGGCGGAAATGGAAATGGATAGGGCATACGTTGAGGAAAGAGAATGAAGCCATTGAGAGAGAGAGGCACTGGATTGGAACCCAGAGGGAAAAGGGGGAGAGGAAGGCAAAGATCTGTACACATGGGGGCAATGGAAGAAGAGAGAGAGGTGAAGAGGTTGGCTGGCAACAGGTTCAGATGGAGGTGCTTTGTTGATGCCCTATGTTCCACAAGGAACAACAGGAATTAAGTCAAATTAAGTCAATCTCTGTTCGATATGGACTTTAGTTTGTCCTTGTTGATTTCCCTTAATGGTTTGTTTGTTTCCTTGTTGTGGGTCTTTTACATATATGATGGTGTCTCTTCTTATCTCCTGGTGGGTCTTGTCACTGTGAACACGAGATCAGTTGTACTAGCCCCATTTGGTCTAATAATAATAATAATGATGTTATTTTGCTTTACTTCGCACTAGCTACTTTTACAATCTTCGGAGACGCCGAGGTGCTGGAATTTAGTCCCGCTGGAGTTCTTTTACGTGCCAGTATATCTACCGACACGAGGTTGTCGTATTTGAGCACCTTCAAATACCACCGGACTGAGCCAGGATCGAACCTGCCAAGTTGGGGTTAGAAGGCCAGCACCTTAACTGTCTGAGCCACTCAGCCTGGCCCATTTGGTCTGAGATATATGTATTCTTCCCCTTTGTTTACCAGAGTCAGTCCTTCATTTTCTATGTACCTGATTACAGTTCTCGGTTTCTGTTTGGGAACGTCAATTCTGCAGTTCAGGTCTCCCATTATTATCACGTCCGGCTTGTTCGTCTTGCTTAAGGACTGGTTGATCTCTTGGATTTCTTTTGCCTTGTATTCTAGCTGGAATTAGGCATTTGGTAGTGTGCTATGTTTTTTGTGTTTCGCAATATCTTGAACGGTGCTAACCTTGTTCCTCCTTTTGGCCTGCCTCTTTTCCCCTGGCTTGCTTACGAGTGCGCTGCGTAGAAGTTATCTGTGCTCCATCGGCTTGTTTTAGTAATGTTTCTATGAGTGTTGCTATGTTGTATTCGTCGAAGATTTCTTCTGGTATCATGTTGATTGCATTCCTTAGGCCTTTAATATTCCATAGTAGCGTCTTTATTTCCACTCCTTATTCCTGGTTCTTATACTGTGTCATTTGTGGTTTGCCCTGAGAAACGAAATGGCCGTACAATTACTTTCTTGGGTCCACTGCGATCTTGTAGTGTTTAAACACTATTCCGATTCTGTATGCTTTGTTTCTTCCACTTGTATATCACCGTCGATATCGTTTTTCCAGTTACCATCTCTGGTGTGGTGGATTTGTGTAGCTTTCCTATACAGAGCCATGCTATTTTCCTGGCCGCCTGTAGTTTATATTTTCCTCCGGTTGTTTGTCTTGTCCCAACTGTTGTTTATCTTAGGTGTCCTCTTTTTACCACTTGTGTGAATGTTTCCTTTCTCTCCTCTTCTTCATGTGATGTATCGTTTGTCTCATCTGTTGTGTGTTCTGCTCGCTCTACTGAAGTGTGCCCCTTTATTTTTAGTTCCTCTCCGATTATGCATTTTACGTCTTCAAGTAATTGTTGTATCTCTTCATTTACTTTTCCTATAATGCTCACTTCTGTGATGTCATTTGTGTGTGGAGAGCAGTTTTGTGCTGCTCTCTTGTGTAGTTTCTCTCAGTCGCCTTCCTTGTTCCACTCTTCTCCACTTCGCAACGGTAGGTATGGGGTTCTGTTTGTCTCTCTGTCGCCTTCTTTGTTCTGCTCAGCTCTGCTTGGTGGCAGTGGGTGCTGGTTGCAGATTGTTATACTGTGCGTCTGCTTGGTAGGGATCCTTTCTTGTTTCTCTGGGCTGATAATTATCCTCACCCTCGCGTACTGTTTCATGCAGTGGCCTGGTAGATGGCGCCACTTGTCTCTCGGAGCTGCTATCTTCTCCCTTGTATAGAGCTTCTGTTCCATTTGCTGGCTCTATTGATTGTGCCACTTGTCTCCATGAGCTGCCATCTTTCCTCTTGTGTAGGGTTTTTGTTTCCCTAACCTCATTTCCCTTGTGTTTTGAGAGAGAGCTCTCCCTTCCTTTTAGTACATATTTCATTTCTAAAAAAAGTCTTTTTATCTCACTCACTGCTCTCTGGATGACTTCTCTGTTGTCTTTTTTCAGGTATCCGCCTTCTTCTGCTGTACTGGTTACAACTTTGAGAGCACTATTTCCACGCTGCTCTGTAGTTTTCGCCTTTTTTTGTCCTGTTTGCTTTGAGCGATCCCCTCTTAAATACTCTCCGGAAGATCTTAAGAAGTATAATGCATTCAATCAGGCACATTTTGAAATACTTCTTGCTCTCAAGAAGAGTATGTATTTAGAAGTGGGCTGGGATTATGCAAGGCCTTCGTAGACTATTGATACCAATTCGAGGGACGTTAACTGTCCAGTGGTATACCAATGGAATTCTTCAACCATTTGTATAGCCCTTCAGAGATGAATACGATGCTAAAGTAATTTTTGTTGATAACAATGCTTGGCCTCATTGAGGTGCATCAGTGAAGGACTTCATCAGCGATTCAGGCATCTTCCATATGAATTGACCACTTAATTCACCAGATATTAACTGCTTTGAACATGTAAGAGACAGGTTGAGAACAACTGTTTTTGATTGTCCATTTTCTCCACAGACAATTCCATATCTCATTAGATTAGCCCCATTGGAATGCGACCTCCTTTCCCAAGATGATGTCAATGAAGTGGTCACAAGGATGGCACACAGTGTGAACGATGCCAGAGGAGTCCATACGCGGTCCTAAGGCGGAGGGAAGAAGGGACATCCTTCAATAAAAAGCACAAATTGTAACTTTTTCATTTGTATTTGCATTAGATGTTGGAGGAATATGAATTGTACAAGTTCACATTTTATTAGTTTATTTGTTATTGTGTTGCATCTTGGCAGTACTGCATCCAAAATTAATTTTGAAATTCTCATTTTTCACAATTTGTTTGCATAGGATGAGCAGAATAATTATCAATAATAATAATATAATAATAATAATAATAATAATAATAATAATAATAATAATAATAATAATAATAATTACATACATACATACATACATTATCATTATACTGTAGACTGATATGCCTTTCAGCGTTCAGTCTGCAAGCCTCTGAGAATTTACTAAACGTCGCCACAATCCTCGATTTGCAACTAGTGTTGTGGCCTCATTTAGTTCTATACCGCGTATCTTTAAATCGTTAGAAACTGAGTCTAACCATCGTCGTCTTGGTCTCCCTCTACTTCTCTTACACACCATAACACAGTCCATTATTCTCCTAGGTAACCTATCCTTCTCCATTCGCCTCACATGACCCCACCACCGAAGCCGGTTTATGCGAACAGCTTCATCCATCAAGTTCATTCCTAAATTAGCCGTTATCTCCTCATTCCGAGTACCCTCCTGCCATTGTTCCCACCTGTTTGCACCAGCAATCATTCTCGCTACTTTCATGTCTGTTACTTCTAACTTATGAATAAGATATCCTGAGTCCACCCAGCTTTCGCTCCCGTAAAGCAAAGTTGGTCTGAAAACAGACCGGTGTAAAGATAGTTTCGTCTGGGAGCTGACTTCCTTCTTACAGAATACTGCTGATCGCAACTGCGAGCTCACTGCATTAGCTTTACTACACCTTGATTCAATCTCGCTTACTATATTACCACCCTGGGAGGACACACAACCTAAATACTTGAAATTATCGACCTGTTCTAGCTTTGTATCACCAATCTGACATTCAATTCTGTTGAATTTCTTACCTACCGACATCAATTTAGTCTTCAAGAGGCTAATTTTCATACCATACTCATTGCACCTATTTTCAAGTTCCAAGATATTAGACTGCAGGCTTTCGGCACAATCTGCCATTAAGACCAAGTCGTCAGCATAGGCCAAACTGCTTACTACATTTCCACCTACCTAAATCCCTCCCTGCCATTTTATACCTTTCAGCAGATGATCCATGTAAACTACGAACAGCAAAGGTGAAAGATTACAGCCTTGTCTAACTCCTGTAAGTACCCTGAACCAAGAACTCATTCTACCATCAATTCTCACTGAAGCCCAATTGTCAACATAAAAGCCTATGATTGATTTTAATAATCTACCTTTAGTTCCATAGTCCCCCAGTATTTCGAACATCTTTTCCCTCGGTACCCTGTCATATGCTTTCTCTAGATCTACGAAACATAAACACAACTGCCTATTCCTCTCGTAGCATTTTTCAATTACCTGGCGCATACTGAAAATCTGATCCCGACAGCCTCTCTGCGGTCTGAAACCACACTGGTTTTCATCCAACTTCCTCTCAACGACTGATCGCACCCTCCCTTCCAAGATGCCAGTGAATACTTTGCCTGGTATACTAATCAATGAGATACCTCGATAGTTGTTGCAATCCTTCCTGTTCCCTTGCTTATATATAGGTGCAATTACTGCTTTTGTCCAATCTGAAGGTACCTTACCAACACTCCACGCTAATTTTACTACTCTATGAAGCCATTTCATCCCTGCCTTACCACTGTACTTCACCATTTCAGGTCTAATTTCATCTAATCCTGCTGCCTTATGACAATGGAGGTTTCTTACCATCCTTTCCACTTCCTCAAGCATAATTTCACCAACATCCTGTTCCTCATCCCCATGAGCTTGGCTGTTTGCAACACCACCATGATGATTTCCTTTTACATTGAGAAGATGTTCAAAATATTCCCTCCACCTCTCCAGTGATTCCCTGGGATCTATTATGAGTTCACCTGAATTACTCAAAACACTGTTCATTTCCTTCTTCCCTCCCTTCCTAAGATTCTTTATTACTGTCCAGAAAGGTTTCCCTGCTGCTTGACCTAGCCTTTCTAGGTTATTACCAAAATCTTCCCATGACTTCTTTTTGGATTCAACAACTATTTGTTTCGCTCTGTTTCTTTCATCTACGTACCAATCCCTGTCTGCCTTGGCCTTTGTTTGGAGCCATTTCTAATAAGCCTTCTTTTTACGTTTACTGACTTCTCTCACTTCATCATTCCACCAAGATGTTCGCCTTTTCCCATCTTTACACACAGTTGTTCCTAGGCATTCCCTTGCTGTTTCTATTACAGCATCCCTGTATGCCACCCATTCACTTTCTATATCCTGAAACTGCTTACTGTCTACTGTTCGAAACTTCTCGCTAATCATATCCATGTACTTCTGTCTAATTTCCTCATCCTGGAGACTTTCTACCCTTATTCGTTTGCAGGCAGATTTCACTTTCTCTACCCTAGGCTTAGAGATACTTAGTTCACTACAGATCAGATAGTGGTCTGTATCATCGAAAAATTCACGAAAAACGCGTACATTCCTAACAGATTTCCTGAATTCGAAGTCTGTTAAGATATAGTCTATTATGGATCTGGTACCCCTAGCCTCCCATGTGTAGCGGTGAATAGCCTTATGCTTGAAGAATGTATTCGTAACAGCTAAACCCATACTAGCACAGAAGTCCAACAAACGCTTCCCATTCCCATTAGCTTCCATATCTTCCCCACATTTACCAATCACTCTTTCGTATCCTTCAGTTTTATTCCTAACTCTCGCATTGAAATCGCCCATTAGCACTATTCTATCTTTGCTGTTGACCCTGACCACGATGTCACTCAATGCTTCATAAAACTTGTCAACTTCATCCTCATCTGCACCCTCACATGGTGAATACACGGACACAATTCTTGCCCTAATTCCTCCCACTGACAAATCTACCCACAACATTCGCTCATTTACGTGCCTAACAGAAACTATGTTGCGTGCAATGGTATTCCTGATAAAGAGCCCAACCCCAGACTCTGCCCTTCCCTTTCTAACACCCGTCAAGTACACTTTATAATCTCCTATCTCTTCCTCATTATCTCCCCTTACCCGAATATCACTTACTCCTAGCACATCCAGATGCATCGTCTTTGCTGACCCAGCCAGTTCTACCTTCTTTTTTCCATAAGCCCCATTAATATTGATAGCTCCCCATCGAATTCCATTTCGTTCGCCAAGTTGTTTCCAAGGAGTCCCTTGCCTGTCAAATGGGAGTGGGACTCCATTACTCCCATAGGTCCGAGGCTTGCTTAAAGTGTTCTGAGCTCGGTAAATTCATGAAGCAGGATGCTGCCCTACTTGCACATAGTCCAAGTGATGATCTCTCCTCTAACGGGTTATGGACCGCCGGTGAATTGTATAGTCCTAGCCGCCTGAGCACAAGGAGGGCCACGACTCAGAATATGTCCGAGATGCCCACTCCCATTGCATAGCAACTGGTATCCCGACTCTCAGAACCACTTACTAGGCCACTCAGCCGTTGCGCATGGTTCACGAACTAGGACGTGACTACAGTAACCCACAAACATGAATAATAATAATAATAATAATAATAATAATAATAATAATAATAATAATAATAATAATGTAATTTGCTTTACATCCCACTGACTACCTTTACAGTTTTTGGAGATGCTGAGGTGCCAGAATTTAGTCCCACAGGAGTTGTTTTACGTGCCAGTAAATGTTCTACATGAGGCTGAGCTGCCTCCTCCTCGAAGACTAGTACCAACATGTAGTTAAGGATGTTCCATTTGTAGAAACTTTCCTCGAAAACAATAATAAAGTTTCGAAGTGAATGTGCCTAATATATTAACTGTTCCACAGGACAACTATGAACATGTACCAGAGATAACACATTTGAATGAAGAACCCAAATCGGAGGTGGTGGAGACAGGACAAACATTTGAGGTAAGCTAATTATTTAAAAACCTGTTTTCTGACAGTGGAGATTGTGAAAAAACTGCTAAAGAGATTTCAGTAAGTCCTCAGTAGCATGAGATTGCCAACGTTTTTATACCCAAGCTTCATATTTTCTTCAAGCAGTTCAAAAATCTTATGCTAATTGCTGTATGGCAGCTAGCTGTGTTGAATGTGGCAGGTGGTTTTATCACCTCTACTCCTGCCTTATCCTATCTGGATTTTGCCTATGAGCTTGGGTATCTTCCTTTTGTCTTATGTAGTGTGCAGGAGGTCTGAGGTGTATGTACCAACACACTGAGCCCATATTCTGCCATGTCCCTATTCTGTCTTAAATTTTTCTGAAAGTATTACTGTGGTGTGTAGAAGGAAAAGTGTGCACTCTCCCTGAGTTGCTGTGGACCAGCGCACAGATGGCATTGGCAACACTACCGCTGTGCTGTGCAGTAAACAGTAGTGCTGTTGTTTCTAATTATCTAATCAACTGAAACATGCAACTTACGTTTAACCTTTTCACTGCCGAATTTTTATGACCAGGCGAATCGGTTTTTGCTGATACTATTAATGGAATGCATTTTGTCCCCTTAGCCCAATGTGGGGTCGGGGATGAAATGAGATCATATTTTTATGGCTGGATGCCAACCTCAGTTGGGAAGATAATGAATATGAAATGAGTGATGGTGAATGAAATTGGGTGAGGAAGTGGAAGGAATTGGCTGTAGGTGGTTGAACCCACTACATGCATTTTCAATGTAATCATTTATTTATTACTCATTTCTAAAATACAGTTTTTCTGTAAACATAATAAAATTACATGTTATAAATCTCGTTTTCTTGGGCCATATTGAGTTGTCTTTTAATATTTATTCAAAACAATATTTGAAGGTGTCCACCGTTTCAATAAAATTAGTTTTTCTTTACAAATATAATCTTTACATTAACATCAATTCAGTTGTTGGGACATGTTTTGCCCTCATTTAGGGCATCATCAGCCAGTTTCTCAACTCAAAATCTTCAGTTACCACCAGAATTCTGATCATAACATTTTAAAACTATTTATTTCATGTTATTTTAAGATTTCTTGTTTACAATACATAAAAGTACCCATTTGACTAGAATAATTACTT
Source organism: Anabrus simplex (assembly GCF_040414725.1). Taxonomy (NCBI): domain Eukaryota; kingdom Metazoa; phylum Arthropoda; class Insecta; order Orthoptera; family Tettigoniidae; genus Anabrus; species Anabrus simplex. Next base: position 454,238,324 of record NC_090269.1, read on the forward strand.
ATGTAAAGAAGAATGCACTGCGACAATGTTAATCTTTTTGTGCGATACACACTGTTCAATCACTTGGGTAATTATTTAAATTCAGTCTTATTGTCTATTAATATGGTGGTTCTTCCTTGGACACGTATTCTTATTTATGTACAGTAACTTTTTAGGATGTTCTAACTTCTGTAAACTTTTATTGAGAAAACATACGTAAAAAGGATATCCTTAATATGCTGTCAGTTTGAATTTGTAAATAGTTGACTAATTCAAGCTGGCAGTGTATATAGGGATATCCTTGCATAAAATGAATTTCATTATAAAGCCTGTATTGTCGTACATATACATAAAAGATATGGTTGAATGTTCCACCTTTACAGTACTATAAAAAAAATTATTTAATTATTTAAATAACTTTTAAAATAAGGGAATGGATAGGATTTATTTTAATGTGGTTTTGTTCTTGTTCTTTGTTCTTAATCTTAAAACTTTTCAGCTGATGTCTAGAAGAAACATGTTCCATTATTTTAAATGTTAATTAAATAATTAAATAATGTTTTTAATAGTATTGTAAAGGTGGAACATTTGACCATACCTTTTAAGTATATGTACGACAATACAGGCTTTATAATGAAATTCATTTTATGCCATGGTCATGGGGCTAGAGAGAGGTCATGGCATCCACTGTAACGTACGCGTAACAGTGCTCTGTCTATATCTCGCAGAAGCCACATAACTGGTAGCATATTTGTCCTGCAAGTGTGTACTAAGCGATCTTGTAAAGTGTGGTTCGAGTTGGACATAAATAACAACAGATATGTCCGTCCAGAAAGTTAATAAGCGCATTAATGCTTTTGAAGCAACGATGAAGGACTTTGAGACGCGCCTTCAGTTGTTAACCAGCTCTGCCAACCCCAGGGAAGAGTCCCTAGACTCGCTGAGTCAGGATTTTCGAGACTTCCGAGGCGCCATCCCCTCCGAACTTGCCGTGCTGAAAGAAGAGCTGTGCAAGTTAGCACGGCAGCTCGACCATCAAGAAGCACTTATTGATGAAGGAGAGCAGTACAGCCGTAGAAACTGCCTCCTAATCCATGGAGTCTCCGAGGAACCGCGGGAGGACATTTACGAAAAAGTGAGGGAAACCTTCCGAACGAAGTTGAACGTGGACTTCACGATGGAGAGCTTCGACCGGTGCCACAGGATTGGGCAGCCTCAGCGCTTAGCAGCTGACGTGGTATCTACAGGCAGGCGCCCAATAATAGTTAAATTTACCCGTTACCACGAACGTGACTGAGTGTGGAAGGCGAAGCGGCTCCTGAAGGGTACAAAGGTACTCATCACAGAGTCCCTCACCAAAACCCGAAAGTGCATACTAAACCTGGCTAGGGATCACTTCGGGCCATCCCACGTATGGACCCAAGACGGACGCATCGTAATTCACCTGCCTAATGGGACGAAAAGATCCATCACCACTGTTGCGGAACTGGATAACATAAAAAATCTGCGAGTTAACTGTGACAATTAAAATGGAACAGCACAGCTCGATAGTGCATCTGCTTGTTATTCATAAGTGTTTTTGTAAGTGTATTATGTGTGTGTCTGTGTGTGTGTTAGTGGTAGTCAGTGTAAACATTTATCAGGATGTCGAGGTAAGTTGCATGCTATTTCTGTTCTACTATTTCGTTAACATTCCGTTATTCAGCTGATCCAGAGCTCTGTACCTGACACTGACCTTGGCAACATTCCCCCTCTCACCCCGTCACCTCTCACCACCGGCTTGCTCCTCAAACAGGCATTATCTCCCTCCACCAACTGTTTACAGTGTTGCCATGTCAACGCACTCTCCTTGGTAGCGCACTTCGATGAAATTCAAGCCATAATGAGGGAAAATAATATCCATATTTTTGCTATTAGCGAAAGCTGGCTTACACCGAGCATACCCTCTGGTATGGTACAGCTTGACCGGTATTCCCTCTTACGTCATGATAGATCCGATGGCAAAAGAGGATGTGGGGTTGCCTTGTACTGCAGAAACGATTTAAAAAGCCGGGTGATATGTGTATCATCTAACAATGCACAGCTAGGGCCAGAATTCATGTTTGTTGAAGTCATTATGAACCAACAGAAACTCCGTATAGTTATTGTATACAAGCCACCCAAAATAACAAATATGACTGAATTCGAATTTCGCTTACTTGACCTACTGCCTAGCTACGAGCATATTATTGCCATAGGTGACTTGAACATTAACCTGCTTACTAAAACGCACGAAACTAAACAATTTGACATATTTTCTTCCTGTGATGTGACCATCCTCCGTTTAGAGCCTACTAATCATACTTACACAGAAAACTACGAAACACACACGCTCATTGACCACATTGTGACAAATAACCCAAACAAAGTTATAACTCAGGCCAGATTCCAGTCCCAGCCATCTCCACTCATGACCTTATCTACCTATCCTACTCCCTCCGAATGCCAAAATATAAACCTAAGTATGTTATTTCCAGAAACACAAAAGGCATTGATATGGAGTTAAGACTTGACGTTTACAATCTACCCTGCAATGACATACTCCTATTGGACGATATAGACGCAAAAGTAGACGAGTTCAACTCCCTTGTAATAACTCTGTACGATAAGCACGCCCCTAAGTGACAGATAGAAGTTACTTGCCCATCTTGTCCCTGGCTAAATAATGAAATAAAAAACATGATGGCCCACCGCGATACACTTTACCGACGCTTCAAACGAACTTGTGACCAAAGTGACTTCGAAAATTATCGGGTGCTTAGAAATAGAGTTAAACAGTTCATTAGAAACTGTAAATTTACATATTTGCAAAACATGACTGCAAACATGAATTCTGGCAGTGCTTGGAACACGCTTCGTTCCTTAGGCATAGGGAGACCTCGACAACAACCCCATGTGACAGACATACCACTAGATAAGTTAAATGAGTATTTTACTGAAGAAAGAACACCCCCTAATATACTAAATTCCCCACACTCAGAACCCAACTCCGTTATGAACCCTTTACCTGGCCAACAACATTTTACATTCCACCCTGTTACTGCTAATAAAGTTAAAAAAGTATTATATTCTATCAAATCAAAAGCCAGAGGAGTGGATGTTTAACTTTCTTACACAACATTATTGGTGCTGCTTTACCAATTATTACCGACATTTTCAACTACTGCCTTAAAAACGGAACCTTTCTTGCACTATGGAAACTAGCTAATGTTATCCCTGTGTTTAAGAAACCTGACCCTCCCTGCCATCCGACTACAGACTAATTTCTATCTTACCAGCGATTTCCAAAGCACTCGAGCGTCTGGTTCATGAGCAGGTGTTGGAATACTTAAATAACCATTCTCTCCTAGACCCATTGCAATCTGGCTTCAAGAAGGGACACAGCACAGCAACTGCCCTGCTCAAAGTGACTGATGACATATGGCACGCAATGGACCAACGACTGGTGACAATACTTACTCTCGTCAATTTCAGTAGCGCATTTGACACTATAAACATCCAGGCTCTATTAAACAAGATGCAATCTTACTACTTCGATGAACGAACTATTAATTTCTTTACATCGTACCTAAAAAATCGCGCGCAACGAATCATAACCTTTGATCAAACCTCTCACTGGCTAACCAGGAAGGAAGGCACGCCGCAGGGTAGTGTTTTAGGCCCATTGCTCTTTATTTTGTATATAAACGACATTTCCTCTAATTTAAAGAATTGTAGCTACCATCTTTATGCAGATGACTTACAAATTTACTGTCACTGTAAGACCTGTGATTTGCCGCATGCCATAGCAGGCATCAGTGCTGACCTTCAGCGACTTAACACTTACTCCTTGAAAAATTCCCTCCTTCTTAATCCCTCCAAGACGCAAGCGATCATTATTGGCTCTCAAAAATTGTTGGCCACACTAAGATACAAAACTATCCCTCCAGTTATACTGTGAGAAATCTAGGAGTGACAATGAACGAAACTTTAAATTGGCGTGAATATATTAAGAATGTGTGTAAAAAAATATTTTCGATACTTCATTCAGTTAAAAGAAACAATGATATTTTACCTTGGAATGTGAGAGTCAAACTCATACAAACGCTAGTGCTTCCCGTCCTCGACTACTGTGACGTCATTCTGGTAGATGCAACAAAAGAGCAGACTTCGAAACTTCAGCGAGCGCTTAATTGTTGCCTTAGATTTATATACAGTCTGAGTTATGACACACATGTTACCCCATACTATCACACTATGTCATGGCTGAAACCTGACAAACGATGGATGTATCACATACTGATACAGATATACAGACTGCTCTCTGAAGACAGACCCCTATACATTTCTTCCCAGCTTAAGTATTTGTCCTCCTTTCACTGCAGTAATACCCGCTCTGGTTCCTCCCTTTCTATTCCTGTCCACCGCTCCTCTATGTACAGCAATTCCTTTGTTGTGGCGGGTTCTAGACTTTGGAATTCTCTGCCTGTCAGTGTCAGAAATTCCACCTCATTACTTAAATTTAAGACTGCTTGCCGAGACTACCTGCTGAATGCAGCTGACTAACTTGTATGACTGGAAAGAATGAATGATCGTATGAATGTGAGTTAGAAAAGTGTAATGTATTTTTGTGTAGGTTGTTATTTACTATATAATATGTACTCAAACTCTGCTCTCAATGATGTATCACTACAGTGGTTAAGTGTAAGAGAGAACCAAGAGCCCTAACTTCGCCACCTACAAAGGCATAATAAATAAATAAATAAATAAATAAATAAATAAAAATGATTATGCTAACCAGGCAAATAAAGCTAACACCTATTTGAATTACAAGATTGTTGTTGTTTGAGTCATCAGTCCATAGACTGGTTTGATGCAGCTCTCCATGCCACCCTATCCTGTGCTAACCTTTTCATTTCTACGTAGCTATTGCATCCTACATCTGCTCTAATCTGTTTGTCATATTCATACCTTGGTCTACCCCTACCGTTCTTGCCACCTACACTTCCTTCAAAAACCAACTGAACAAGTCCTGGGTGTCTTAAGATGTGTCCTATCATTCTATCTCTTCTTCTCGTCAAATTTAGCCAAATCGATCTCCTCTCACCAATTCGATTCAGTATCTCTTCATTCGTGATTCGATCTATCCATCTCACCTTCAGCATTCTTCTGTAACACCACATTTCAAAAGCTTCTATTCTCTTTCTTTCTGAGCTAGTTATCGTCCATGTTTCACTTCCATACAATGCCACGCTCCACACAAAAGTCTTCAAAAACATCTTTCTAATTCCGATATCAATGTTTGAAGTGAGCAAATTTCTTTTCTTAAGAAAGCTCTTCCTTGCTTGTGCTAGTCTGCATTTTATGTCCTCCTTACTTCTGCCATCGTTGGTTATTTTACTACCCAAATAACAATATTCATCTACTTCCTTTAAGACTTTGTTTCCTAATCTAATATTCCCTACATCACCTGCCTTCGTTCAACTGCACTCCATTACTTTTGTTTTGGACTTATTTATTTTCATCTTGTACTCCTTACCTAAGACTTCATCCATACCATTCAGCAACTTCTCGAGATCTTCTGCAGTCTCAGATAAAATAACAATATCATCGGCAAATCTCAAGGTTTTGATTTCCTCTCCTTGGACTGTGATTCCCTTTCCAAATTTCTCTTTGATTTCCTTTACTGCCTGTTCTATGTAAACATTGAAAAGGAGAGGGGACAAACTGCAGCCTTGCCTCACTCCTTTCTGGATTGCTGCTTCTTTTTCAAAGCCCTCGATTCTTATCACTGCAGACTGATTTTTATACAGGTTGTAGATAATTCTTCGTTCTCAAAAATAGGCAAGGGCATTGCTTTTTTGAAGAAATGTTTACATGATGAACTTGTACCTAATTTCTTGAAGTTTAATCAAAACAAGAACAATACTTCTTTTTGGCTCAGAAAGACCCAGTTTAAGTCCAATTCACTATGGATTGGAAATGAAATTAAGTTTCTGTATAGGAAAAAATCTCTACTGAACACTAATTTATGTGAAGCACATCTGTTTGCTTAGTCCACCCTAACCCCTTTAGAATGGGATTCTTTTCAGATATTTGCATTTACAAAAATAGAAAATGTTATTTCCAAAAAACAGACCATGCTAGACAACAAATTCAACACACTCATACGTAACAAGAGTTCTAGTAAAAACTTTAAAAATTTGTGGGTAAATTTGGAAGTCTTGTAAGTTGGGCTGTTCCAATAGTTAACTATGGGTCTTATGGACTTCAGGCAATGCTTTGGCTGTAGGGATACTGGGGTTCATGTTGATTAGTTTCTGAGAATCGTATTCACTGAGAACGAACGATGTTTGTTTCAATATTTGTTTTAAGTTCTTTTGAATTTATTAGTTGGATCTTTCTTAATCAGTTTAAATGATTTTTACGAAAAAATGTTTTGATTTTTCTGCACATAGGTCTCTTTGTTCATAATTACTGTAGCATTGCCCTTGTCTGCTTTCGTGACTATCAGATCATTCTCGTCATCTTCTACCGACTTAACGTAGCTGCTGTTTTTTATGTTCACTTCGTAATGTGGAAAACTGCACATGGTCTGATCTTTTGTATTTCCTTCTCGCCCTTTCTTTTTCGTTCAGTTTCTGGACTAGTTCTGAGTCGTACCAAGAAGGATATTTTCTGATGTTAATCTTTCGAAATGGTACGCTGTCTTTTATGACCGCATATAGTAAGTCATGAAAAGTGCTCATAGCTTCATCCACAGAGTGGGACTCTTTAATCATATCCGAGGGGCACAGGGATAAAAGGTTCCTCATTAAAGAAAAATCAGCTTTCTACCATGCAAATATGACTTTGTATTGCGCTTTGAAGCGAAATGTCCTTGGCATGGGCAGGAAGATTTCAATGGCTTGGTGATCAGAGTGAATTACATTTTGAGTTTTGACGCACTCTCTATTCCGAAGTAATTTGTTTGAGACTAAAATTAAGTCTAGAAAATGATCAGTACTAGAAGGAAAATCACAAATCTGACTGAGATCGAATTCATTAATAATTTCTGGAAATAAAAGTACCTCCTCGCTTCTCTGTTTGATAATGTGTTGTACTTTCGATGACTCGTCAGTTTTCCAAGCTAATTGGCTCATGTTAAAATCACCGCACACAATAACAGTGTCCCGTGAGTTGAGAACAGATGTAATGTTTCTCAATGTTTGCTGTAGGTCGCTAAGCTGGTCGTTCACATCATCTGGAGGCAGGTAGCAACACACAATGAAGACAGCACAACCAGGTTGAGGGTTGACTTTCACTACTTGACACTCCCAATTCCCAGCAAGCTCAGACTTTGACACTGGTCCAAGGTCAGGCTTCACAGCTAGTAAAACATCTACAACATCCCGTTTTGAAGTGTTCACGGAATTTCTTTCCTAATGAAATACAAGCTCATTGGGCAAACCGGAAGAAGCTTTTCAATTAGATATAAATAACATGTCAACGCTGCCAAACACAAAAATATTCCGCCATGAGCACTCATATAACAGAGTCCAATCATTCCTTCACCTCCAGAGCAGGGCTTAAAAATTCTTTATTTGTATAACAAGGCCAATTTATTCAACCATTTAGAAAGCATCTTTATTAATATACACCAAGAATGCAATCCTGCTTACAAATTAAATGAAATTTCAGAAACTGTGAACCTAATTTTCGAGGCATTACTCAACAGTTTCTATTTCGTGAAGCCTCGTAACAAACCTCCACGCAGTCGCTCCCCGCCTATTGGTTCCAGCCTTCCCCTACTCTCCCCTCATATCAGCTTCCATCACTCACGGCCTCCACAGTTTGCCCCCAGTCAATCATAAACATTTACACACGCTGAGCTGGCCTTTCTTGGGTAGGCAGGAAGGTAAGCAATCAGATGTGCCCCATTTTATTTTCAGTCATTCTTTTGTATTACAAGATGCTTCAAAAACTTACCTACTTTTAACACTAATAATAGCCGTCATTCTCGTTCTAACGCATTCCACTTATTCCAGATATTCTGCCTACTTTTTTAAAATCAAGAATTATTAACATCGTCATTGTACTGGAACCCTCACTCTTCATTCTACTGGGACTAAACTTTATGCTCCATCAACACAGCATCATCACGTTAAAAAGGACTCTATTTCCAATTTTATTGAACCGTCTCATGTATTTTAATTTTCAAGTGTTGTGCTAGGAACATTCCAGCATTTTAACTGATGCAGATGTGTTTTTGTCCTTGTCCTTTGTTCAGCTGATGATGTCTACAAGATAGCTGAAACCTGTCCCATTATTGTAAATGTTATTTAAATAATTAAATACATTTTTGTATAGTGTTGTAAATGTGGAACTTTTGACCATATTTTAAGTATAGGGATATCCATTTTAGGTATGTTCCCTCAATAAGAGTTAACAGAAGTGGAGCCATTAGAACACCTTAAAAAGTTTTCGTACATACACTTTATAGTGTATCATCAAGAATGTGTGCCCAAGAAAGAACCACTGTATTAATAGACAATTAGACTGAATTTAATTAACTATCCAGGCGATTCAACAGTATTATATTCATAGTTAGTATGTGTATCCCAGAACATTTATTTAAAGATTAACATTGTCTCAATGCATTTTTCTTCACAGTAGAACCTCGATAATTCGAAATCGGTTAATTCAAAATGCCGCGTAATTCGAAGAATCTCTCGTTCCCCGAAACACGAGGTACGGCTATTCGTGTTATTTAAATTGTTTAATTCGAAATATGGATAATTCGTAATTATCAAATTATTATAATTAATGAACCACCTTTCCAATACACAAAATCCTTATATTTAGGATGAAACCATTTAATCACAAATTGGACATGTTTCACTCAACTTTGTGAGCATCATCAGCAATAGTTAACATAAATCATTGGTGGGTCAGGGATCTGATCCTGGTGTATATCACAAAGAATGTCTAATATACATTGATAAAAATATATAAATTTAACACTTTAAAAATAATCAATAAGATTATTTATGTCTATTAAAACAAAAATTTTAATCATTCAAATTGTTTAAAATGTAAAACGGAATGGATGGCTGAAATGTTAAAAATAGTATATGGTAATTAGATGTTCTTAAAAATCATTGTCCAACATATCTACGCTCGATTATATTAGACTGTTTATGATAAAATCAGTTTTTCATATCAGGGTGAGTTCTTATTATAGACTATGTTGCTGTTTTTTAAGAATAAACATGATGAGAAACGCTAAAATCGCACATGATAGTTGAAAAACGAGTTCACTGGTGATAAAATGTCGTCTAGATCGGCGTAATTTAGCCTTTATGGGACTCCTTGCGTTGTAATTTCTGCCATTATTTTATGCAGTAATATGTTGAAATTGTTCTTCTAACGGAAAAATGCTGATCTATTATATCACTGGTGATAAAATGTCGTCTAAATCGGCGTAATTTAGCCTTTATGGGACTCCTTGCGTTGTAATTTCTGCCATTATTTTATGCAGTAATATGCTGAAATTGTTCTTCTAACGGAAAAATGCTGATCTATTATATGAAATTGATCGAATGTATCCTGAAAAAGAAAAAGGGGGGAAAATATGAGTGTCGTCTATTGGAAAATTTAAAGAGTATAGCACTTTAAGGAGATGATAACGGAAAGCACTTACCCGTGTGCGAACTGGTCCCTCGGTTATTTTCTTAGGTTTGACGGTAACTGGCTTACTGCTGCGTGTGTTGTACGAATGCGGTCGCAGAGACGGGGAAGGTAGCGGTGAGGGGAAGGGAGGTGGGGCTTTGCGCGAGTTGTCGGCCAATGGGGAGGATGCAATGGTAGGAAGCGTTGTGGGAGTGGCTACTGTTGTTGCTGATGCTACGGGAGGATTAAAAGCATGTTTATAATGGAAAATCTTAAGGAAATTATTAGCATTAATTCCGAATTTAGCAATTAATTTGGGGATTTGTTCAATTATGGGGCTGTTAATATCCGATACTTCATTCAAATTATTATCCTTATTGAAGTATTGGTCCAAGGAAATGTAAACATTTTCATACCCGGTCATTAGACTGCTTTTATTTACGTATTTGAGTATTTGCATATCTTGATCGATAGTACTGAAATTATGCCCTGTGTCTCTCATATGAATACTCATAGCGGAATGCTTTCTGTGTTTCAGGGCATTATAATGTTCTAAATATCTTATTCGAAAACTGCGGCCAGTTTGCCCTATATAAGAAAAATTGCACTGTGTGCATTTGAGTCTATATATTCCCGAGTTTGAGTATTTGTCGTAAATTGTATTGACGGAATTAGAATTGAAAAAGATATTACGATTGGTGTTATAGGTTCGGTATGCGATGTTAATATTATGCTTATTTAATGGTTTAGTGACATTATAAATAGCTGGGTTGGTGAAAGTAAAAATAGCGAAATTTGTTATTTTGGTTTTTTCGGGAACTAGTGTAGTTGAATTCTTTAGTTTAATTTTACCTATGATTCTGGTGATCATTTCAGGTTTAAAACCATTCGTCATGGCTAGTTCTTTGATGAAACGTATTTCTTTTTCTCGATTAGCTTTAGAAAGGGGAATGTTCATGGCCCTGTGAATCATCTTTATGGACGATATGGAAACCAAATTAATAATTGATAAAATTAACGGCGTAAATCTATGGCAGAGATTTGTGGATGATACATTCGTAATCATAGATAAACAACTGAATAATAGTGACAGCGTACTCAGGCTTCTTAACAACCTTAACCCTAGTATTCAGTTTACTAAAGAGGACGAGATCAACAACTCCCTAAATTTTCTAGATTTAACCTTGACTAGAGATAAAGATGAGTTCACTTACCAAATTTACAGGAAACCATCTGCCGCCCCTATAACAATAAAAAGCGATTCCTTGCACCCTCATTCCCATAAGCAAGCTACATTTTACAACTTGATTCACAGGGCCATGTACATTCCCCTTTCTAAAGCTAATCGAGAAAAAGAAATACGTTTCATCAAAGAACTAGCCATGACGAATGGTTTTAAACCTGAAATGATCACCAGAATCATAGGTAAAATTAAACTAAAGAATTCAACTACACTAGTTCCCGTAAAAACCAAAATAACAAATTTCGCTATTTTTACTTTCACCAACCCAGCTATTTATAATGTGACTAAACCATTAAATAAGCATAATATTAACATCGCATACTGAACCTATAACACCAATCGTAATATCTTTTTCAATTCTAATTCCGTCAATACAATTTACGACAAATACTCAAACTCGGGAATATATAGACTCAAATGCACACAGTGCAATTTTTCTTATATAGGGCAAACTGGCCGCAGTTTTCGAATAAGATATTTAGAACATTATAATGCCCTGAAACACAGAAAGCATTCCGCTATGAGTATTCATATGAGAGACACAGGGCATAATTTCAGTACTATCGATCAAGATATGCAAATACTCAAATACGTAAATAAAAGCAGTCTAATGACCGGGTATGAAAATGTTTACATTTCCTTGGACCAATACTTCAATAAGGATAATAATTTAAATGAAGTATCGGATATTAACAGCCCCATAATTGAACAAATCCCCAAATTAATTGCTAAATTCGGAATTAATGCTAATAATTTCCTTAAGATTTTCCATTATAAACATGCTTTTAATCCTCCCATAGCATCAGCAACAACAGTAGCCACTCCCACAACGCTTCCTACCATTGCATCCTCCCCATTGGCCGACAACTCGCGCAAAGCCCCACCTCCCTTCCCCTCACCGCTACCTTCCCCGTCTCTGCGACCGCATTCGTACAACACACGCAGCAGTAAGCCAGTTACCGTCAAACCTAAGAAAATAACCGAGGGACCAGTTCACACACGGGTAAGTGCTTTCCGTTATCATCTCCTTAAAGTGCTACACTCTTTAAATTTTCCAATAGACGACACTCATATTTTCCCCCCTTTTTCTTTTTCAGGATACATTCGATCAATTTCATATAATAGATCAGCATTTTTCCGTTAGAAGAACAATTTCAGCATATTACTGCATAAAATAATGGCAGAAATTACAACGCAAGGAGTCCCATAAAGGCTAAATTACGCCGATTTAGACGACATTTTACCACCAGTGATATAATAGATCAGCATTTTTCCGTTAGAAGAACAATTTCAACATATTACTGCATAAAATAATGGCAGAAATTACAACGCAAGGAGTCCCATAAAGGCTAAATTACGCCGATCTAGACGACATTTTATCACCAGTGAACTCGTTTTTCAACTATCATGTGCGATTTTAGCGTTTCTCATCATGTTTATTCTTAAAAAACAGCAACATAGTCTATAATAAGAACTCACCCTGATATGAAAAACTGATTTTATCATAAACAGTCTAATATAATCGAGCGTAGATATGTTGGACAACGATTTTTAAGAACATCTAATTACCATATACTATTTTTAACATTTCAGCCATCCATTCCGTTTTACATTTTAAACAATTTGAATGATTAAAATTTTTGTTTTAATAGACATAAATAATCTTATTGATTATTTTTAAAGTGTTAAATTTATATATTTTTATCAATGTATATTAGACATTCTTTGTGATATACACCAGGATCAGATCCCTGACCCACCAATGATTTATGTTAACTATTGCTGATGATGCTCACAAAGTTGAGTGAAACATGTCCAATTTGTGATTAAATGGTTTCATCCTAAATATAAGGATTTTGTGTATTGGAAAGGTGGTTCATTAATTATAATAATTTGATACTTTGAACTCCAATACGGTTGGAAAATAAGATTTATAACTTGTAATTCGTAATTCGAAGAACATCGGTCCCAGTATTGAAATTCAGACTTTAAATTCAAAATTGTCCTTCAATTCGTTAAAAATAATACTTTACGGCGTAATTTGAATTTAAAATTCTCTGCGCCACGATAGAACGCATCTTCCGGAACGTGTATCTTTCTGCACTTTCACTTTGAGTTTGGTGTGTCTACAGCATGCTTCAGAGTTGCCAAGTTCTAGTGAAATCATAGTTCATTTGTATTCTTCTAGTTACTCATTTTATTTACAGTTTTAGTGTGCAGTTATAAACTTCGAAGTTGTTATATTTTATTAATACTGTGTTTTAGTTTATTGTTACAATATTTTAGTTTAGGGCACATGTGTTCCTTTTTTTGTGTTGCGATGGCTACGTGTCAGTATTCTTCAAAGACACTCAGCAAGAAAGTTGTTTTAAGATCTTCGCTAATTGGCTGATGATGACACTTGAAATGTGTTGAAACCGATCCCAATAAACAGGTTGTAACTACTTTTTAGTTCAACTTAGTACGGAGTATTGAAAGGTGGATCCTTCCCTATAATATTGTACATCTTCTTAAAGGACAAAAGACGAAAACTGAAATTGCTAAAGAATTTGGAATGCCTGTGTCCACACTTTCAACGTTTTTAAAAAATCGTGAGAGCATAGAACCTCAGAAAATGCAGGGTGTAAATACAGCAAAGCGAATGCGTATTCGAGGAGCTAAACACTCCGATTTGGAAGTACAATTGATCGAGTGGTTTCGGCATGTTCGGGCAAACAGTATCCCAGTAGATGGCGAGATTATTAAGGGGAAGGCGAATGAACTGGCGCTGAAGATGGGTCTTGAATTTCAGTGTTCGAACGGGTGGATTCAGCGTTTTAAGGAATGGGACAATATTACGTGGCAGGCAGTGTGCGGGGAAGTCGAATCGGTGAACACTAGTGATACAGACAGTTGGCGAGAAAACGTGGCTCACATAATCAATTCGTATGCACCAAACAATATCTTCAATGCCGATGAGACTGCATTGTTTTTTAATGCCGAGCCCAAACGGACTTAGGGTTTTAAGGGAGAGAAGTGCCATGGCGGGAAATCTTACAAGGATAGGGTCACAGCAAATACAGTAGGGATAATACGCGACATTTATGGATTTCGCCTTGCTAAAATGGGAGACAATTCAACGGTGGCGCTCCTAGTGACTTGACCTGAACAAATCGCGCTAAATTCAAATATAATTGGAAATGTATATACGGAAATGGATAAATAAATTACGTCTAGGAAGAAAGTGTTATTGAGATATTAACTTCAAAGTTGCTAAAGCAATTCTGGATAAATGAATGAAGAAATATTTAAAAGGTTATTATTCAAAGACTGAAATTAGACATATAAACAAGAAGTGAAATGGACTGGTGTGAAATGGCTTGATCTTTCAGTTATGCATTATTTTTTTAGCTTTAGCATTCCTGCCTGAACTCTTACGGTTGGATTTGTCTTTTTTCTCATTTAAAAACGTTGTATCATCACATTAAGACACTTGTCAATAAAAATATCGGCACATTCCTTACACACATGATGCATTGAATTAACATTTAAAAGCTGGACAATTTTCCTCTTAACATGAAGCCTACTAACAGAAAGATATTCCTTACACATATGATGCAATGAATTAACATTTAATAATAATGTTATTTGTTTTACGTCTCACTAACTACTCTTTTACGGTTTTTGGAGACGCCGAGGTGCCGGAATTTAGTCCCACAGGAATTCTTATAAAATCCCAGCCTTAATCTGAGAAGAGGGATAAAAGAAAGAAAAGTGTGAAAATGTTGTCGATAGTGATGTTTTGAGGAATATTTACATACAATTAGAGTAAAAATGTAACATACCCTTGGCTGTATAGTCGAGGATTTTTAAAGTCGCTGGCCTGGAAATGATCTGAACAGATCTTATAATTCTTACATAAGCGTAATGCCCCTTCTTTCTTGTACACCTTATCCAAATCACTTCTGTGACATTACAAAACCCACAGATCACACCTACAACAACACATCGGTATTGAAGGTTAACTGCTGCACTATACAATAAAATATGCGTATTACATTTTAAGCCAGTTAAAATATGGGTCGAGCAGGTCAGAAGATTATGAAGTACTATAAAAATCTCTGTCAATGGAAGAATATATATGCAAACACAATATTACTTACATTTCCTTGTCACAAGGGAACCTGAAGAACGACCGCGCATTTTCTCTACTTCGTAATTACTGCAGCCAAACACAGCACATACCTTTCCCCTCATGTTGAGAGGAGATATCAAGGAATGACACACACTACTATTTATTTATGTCAACTCACTGAAAACGCATAAATAGCACCAAAAACTTCACACACAAATACACGTGCTCTTATGAGAGAATCAGTACCGTTCAGGTCTATCCGCTAGAGTGAGCTCTAGTAGCTGTCCCTCGATATCTCGCTCAGTGTCGCGTATTATCTCTACTGTATTTGGTCACAGTCCTTCTGTGTTGCAATGCGGACGGAAGCGAGAGACTTCCTCCCCTCATCATAGACAAGTTCGAGAAACCGCGATGTTTTAAAGGCATCAGGCACTTTCCGTGCAAATATAAGTCGTCTAAGAATTCCTGGATGACAGGCAAAATTTTTGAGGAGTGGCTGGTATGCCTTGAGCGCAAAATGGCATGCCAGGACAGGAAAATACTTCTGTTGTTGGATCAGTGCGCTGCACACAAATATAATCTCATTTTAAAACGTGCATCTTTTTTTTCTGCCGGCCAACACTACGAACTACTTGCAGCTCCTAGACCAAGGCATAATTTCATCTGTGAAACGTGCCTAAAGAAAGGGACTGGTGCGTTACTTTATCCGGGAAGTTGCTAGAAATATTCCGGCGGGAGAAATACGCAAGTGGAATGTAATTGATGCAATGCGGAGTGTGACAGTTGCCTGGGACTCTGTTCCTTCATTGACCATCAAGAACTGCTTCGTCAAGTGTGGTTTTGGTTCGTTAGATGAAGTAGAAAAAGAAGAAGAAGAAGACGACGACAATGAAGATGAATGGGAGGAGTTACGGCAAAAGTCCGATGTCGGTATGACTTTCTCCGAATACATCGCCATAGACCATGCGGAGACTACTTCAGAAGAGCGGGATCCCGCCATGATGATCAGCTGTGATCACGTGACGCGAGAGGGAGATGCAGCTACAGCTGATGTTGAACACGACGAAGATACGGCGCAGGCGGCAACTATTCCGTCAAAGAATGATGTACTTGCCGCTCTTGCCGTGTTGGATTCAGTGATAAGTGCTAGTGATGCTGAGGACGCTACAATTAAGGCTATGGCCCATATGGAGCAGTTCGTAGCTAGTGTTTAGAAAAAAAAAAAGATGAAGCAACCTCTCATACACTCTTTCTTTAAAAGGCAATAAGCCAAATGTGTGACGACAAAGCCCTACTGGATCATTAAACATTTGTGAACTATTCAGGTTCTGTACATAGTTATCTATTATTCTTTATATTTGTTTAAAATGTATGTCTGGGTTTTTAATGTTTGTTTTGTTGGTGCCATGTGTTTCCCATATATGTCTGGGTTTTTAAAGTTTGTTTTGTTGGTGTAATGTGTTTCCAATTTGGACAGCCTTGTTGGCTCCCCTGTGCAAGTGCTTTATACTGCACTTAAATCAAGTAGGTTATAACATATTTGCTTAAATTGCGTCGTGCATATATACAGTAGATTACCGTACTCCTTGTCTTTGAATCGTGTTTTATTTTTCCCGGGTGTGAGGTTACGTTTGACAGTATATGGCGTTATCCAAGAGCATTATTTCAATAAATGCACCTTGTTAGATACATTTAGGAATTTTTTCCCTACGGCATTTGAAAGGTTTAACTGTGAATCAAGGTTAACTTGTACAGTAATGGGCATTAGAATATTTTGTAACGCGGCAAGGCTTGGTACTTCTCAATTGCGAATCGGCGGTTAATTCGAAATCACGTAATTCAAAGTCCAGTTTTTTAGTTCCAACGACTTCGAATTAACGAGGTTTTACTGTAGTCATTGTAGTCAAATGGGTACTTTTATGTATTGTTAAACAAGAAATTTTAAAATAACATGAACTAAATAGTTTAAGAATTTTTAAAAATATTGTAATCAGATTTCTGGTTGTAATTGAAAATTTTTAGTCGAGAAACTGGCTATGATGCCGTAAAAGAGGGCTAAACATGTCCCAACAACTGAATCGATGTTAGTGTAAAAATTCTATTTGTGAAGAAAAATCGTATTGAGAAGGTGGGTAATTTCAAAGGTTGTTTTGAATAAATATTATTTGATCATCATACAATGGGAGTAAAAAACAATGACAAGTAATGAAGAAAAAAAGGAAGTACAAACTAATTTTTCTACAAAACTTGAGTTTGGAGTAAACCATACATCAGATCAGTAGTTCATTTGGCAGAGTACTCGATGAATATGCAATTTCTATTTGTCACACTCTATCCTCTCTACCTCCTCTGCAAACCATGTGACCTTGCCGCGGTGGGGAGGCTTGAGTGTCCCAATGAAGTAGATAGCCGAGCCACAGGTGCAACCATATCGGATGGGTATCTGTTGAGAGACCAGACTAATGAAGGGTTCGTCGAAAGGGGAGTAGCAGTTTTTCGGAAGTTACAAGGGCGGCAGTGTAGATGATTGACTCACATGGCCTTGTAATAATACTCAACATGGCTAGCTGTGTTGATACTGCTACACGGCTGAAAGCAACGGGAAACTACAGCCGTAACTAACTCCCGAGGACATGCAGCTCTCTCTGTATGAATGATGTACCGATGATGGCTTCCTCCCGGGTAAAATACTCCAGAGGTAAACTAGTCCCCCATTCGGATCTCCGGGTGGGGACTGCACGTGAGGAGGCGATCATCAGGAAGATGGATACACATTCTGCGAGTCAGAGCATGGAATATTTGAAGCTTGAATCGTTGTGGTAGATTAGAGAGTCTGAAAAGGGAGATGGGTAGACTAAAGTTAGATGTAGTTGGCATAAATGAAGTACCTTGGCAGGAAGAGGAGGATTTTTGGTCAGGTGACTACAGAATTTTCAACAGAAAATCAAACCGGAGAAGTGCTGGAGATGGTATAATATTAAATAAGAAAGTAGGCCAGCAGGTAAGCTACAGCGACCAGCATGTGAGTTGGAGTCATCAGTCCATAGATTGGTTTGATGCAGCACTCCTGTGCTAACCTTTCCATTTCTATGTAAGTATTGCATCCTACATCTGCTTGTCATATTCGTACCTTGGTCTACCCCTACCGTTCTTACCGCCTACACTTCCCTTGAAAACCAACTGAACAAGTCCTGGGTGTCATAAGGTGTGTCTATCTCTTCTTCTCGTCAAATTTTACCAAAAAGGAGAACAATAAAACTTTGATTGCCACCTATTCAGTACATTAAAAGCAATTATAAAATTAGGATCTCATCCTTATGTTATTGCTTAGTTCTTAAAACATAGGACATGTTTTGTTCATATCTTGAACATCTCCAGCTATAAATATTGATAACATTGTTCTAGAACTTACACTTATGGTTTGCTATTAACAAACTTATCCATGCTAAACTTTAAAAACCCTCTTAACACTTTCAACACTATGCCCGTGCGGGATACGGGCGTGATTTTCTCGTGTGTTTATATCCAGCTGCACGTATCACATACGGTTCCCGTCCCTTGATTGGAGGTAATAGTTCATCTAGAGACCACTAGAATGCAGCAGTTATTGGGAATTTCGAACTGAAACGATAAACAGGGTATTTTCTCCTTGCCATGACCTCTACCGAAGCACTCGGTGTGCCTTGTGCTGCGCGCGCCAAATCTGTCATGCTGTCAGCTGTGTTACTGTGTAAACATGTCTACACGCCGGCTCAATGGTAGTGATATTTTGGATATTTTATCGGGAGACGCGGGTTCAGAGATGGATAAAAGTGATGACGACCCTGCTTACGAACCAGATAACGTGTCAAGCGATAGTTCAGGTAAGGTTTTTATTTATTACCTCACTTTGGAACGTAAGTATTTAGCTGTATTATTTTACTCTGAATACAAACGATAGAAATGCTTCGCCGACAGAAATTTGGGTTTATTTTTTTCGTTTAGATGAAGAGATGCAGGGTGGTGTCATACAGAAAATAAAGCCTGACGTAGTCACCGATTACAATATGAGCAGATCAACTGAACAGTTATTACCCATTTGCACGGAAGACAATGAAATGGTGGAAAAAGCTCTTCTTCCATTTGTCCCGTATGTCTGTTGTGAATGGTTTCATTCTATATAAAGAGATCTCAAAGTCAATGATATCTCTTGTGGATTACATGAGAGTGATCAGTTCGCGGTTAGCAGCTGAAGGAGGAGGAGACATCTCAAGGCTGGAACCTACTCTCGCCCCAGTGTTGACGCAACTTTTGCTCGCCATTTTCCAGAAAAGGTTCCTCCAACGAACAATAAAGTGAATGCTACTTGTTATTGCAAGGTATACTCAGACAGGGGCAAGAAGGAAAGTGGTAAGAGCGTCAGAAAAGAGGGTAGATGGTGGTGCAAGGACTGTGTATAGTCCAATGTTTTCAGGACTACCATACGAAACCAAACTATTCCTAAATTGGTAAATATTTTATTCCACTGCATTTGTGTTTATTTGTGGCATTAGTCGCATTAAATGATTATTTTTTATTGTTTGAGCAAGCTTATTGGTATAACCTCAATGTTGAAAGTGTTAAATATATAGCATTTATATATTACATCATCTTATTGAATATAATATGAGTTTGACCAAATCGATCTCCTCTCAGCAATTTGATTCATTATCTCTTCATTCGTGATTCGATCTATCCATCTCACCGTCAGCATTCTTCTGTAAACACCACATTTCTAAAGCTTCTATTCTCATTCTTTCTGAGCTAGTTATCATCCATGTTTCACTTCCATACAATGCCACGCTCCAGATGACCGCAACATCTTTGTAATTCCTGTTTGAAGTGAGCAAATTTCTTTTCTTAGGAAAGTTCTTCCTTGCTTGTGCTAGTCTGCATCTTATGTCCTCCTTACTTCTGCCATCGTTAGTTATTTTACTACCCAAGTAACAATATTCATCTACTTTCTTTAAGACCTCATTTGCTAATCGAGCTCGATAGCTGCAGTCGCTTAAGTGCGGCCAGTATCCAGTATTCGGGAGATAGTAGGTTCGAACCCCACTGTCAGCAGTTCTGAAGATGGTTTTCCGTGGTTTCCCATTTTCACACCAGGCAAATGCTGAGGCTGTACCTTAATTAAGGCCATGGCCGCTTCCTTCCCACTCCCAGCCCTTCCCTGTCCCATCGTCGCCATAAGACCTATCTGTGTCGGTGCGACGTAAAGCAACTAACAAAAAAAATTTGCTAATCTAATATTTCCTGCATCTCCTGCCTTAGTTCGACTGCACTCCGTTACTTTTGTTTCGGATTTGTTTATTTTCATCTTGTACTCCATACCCAAGACTCCGTCCATACCATTCAGCAATTTCTCGAGATCTTCTGCAGTCTCAGATAAAATAACAATATCATTGGAAATCTCAAGGTTTTGATTTCCTCTCCTTGGATTATGGTTCCTTTTCCAAATTCCTGTTTGATTTCCTTTATTGCATGTTCTGTGTAAACATTCAAAAGGAGGGGAGACAAACTGCAGCACTGGCTCATTCATTTCTGGATTGCTGCTCCTATCTTAAAGCCCTCGATTCTTATCACTTCAGACTGATTTTTATACACATTGTAGATAATTCTTTGTTTTCGGTATCTGATTCCAATCACCTTCAGAATCTTAAATAGCATAGTGAAAGTATTATTGTTGTCAAGAAAGACACCAAGCCAATGCCCACCACAATAGTGCAGGTCTAGTTCAGCGGATGATGATGAAATCGAAAGAATATCTGAAGAGATAGAAGACTTAATACAATATGTAAAAGGTGACGGGAATCTAATTGCGATGGGAGAATGGAATGCAGTGGTAGGCCAAGGAAGAGAAAGTAATACAGTAGGAGAATTCGAATTGAGACAAAGGAGCAAAAGAGGAAGTCGGCTGGTTGAATTCTGCACTGATCATTATTTAGTCCTTGCTACTACTTCGTTCAAGCAACACAAACGACGGCTGTATACGAGGATGAGACCTGGGGACACTGGAAGGCATCAAATAGACTTCACAATGATAAGGCAGAGATTCAGAAACGAGGTGTTGGATTGCAAAACTTTCCCAGGAGCAGACGTTGACTCTGACCACAACTTGCTTGTCATGAAATGCCATCTGATGTTGAAGAAATTGAAGGAAGGAATGCAAGGAGAAGTGATCTAGACAATTTGAAAGAAGAAAGTGTGAAGCATTGTTTTAAGGAACATGTTGCACAGGTACTAAATAAAAAGGCTGAAGGAATATTAGGAAGGAAGAAAAGATCAGCCAAGAATCAGTGGATGATTCAGAAGATACTAGACCAGATTGATGAACAATAAAAATACAAGAATGCTAGAAATGAAGAGGACAGAAAAGAATAGAGGCAAGGAAGAATGGCTGAAGGAGAAGTGCAAGGATGTCAAAGGTTGTATGATCCTAGGAAGGGTAGATGCTGCATACAGGAAAATCAAAGAAACCTCTTCTACCCTACCTGCGTCCAAGTCGGAGTGTAGATAACCTTGGTAGCATCTCAGGGAAAATTTATTTCATCAATATTCTACTCAATCACCGTAGGTTCTGAGGAAGATCGACTTCTAGTTCTCTAAGTATCGCTCATTAAAGCAATTCTGTCGGTGGATGTCTCCATTCGACATTTAGTATGAGTATTTCTTAATGCAAATGAATGTGTGACCTTAACTCTACATATCTTATCCAATTTTTCATAAATAATAAATTCAACGTATCATTATACTAATTTATTAGCATGCTAATCTGTCAAAAAATAAAAGTAACTTCTGTTTACACAAGAAAAGAACAATGTGCTTCCATTCAAAATCAGACATATTTTATATTTCTATCTGGCAATGACTCATAATTTCCATTCAGATGTTAAGTCATCCGTTCAGTCCTGAACTTCATAATATTGAATTATTTGACACCATCTTGTATCATCTAAATCACACTTCGTCTCCTCTGTCGAAATAATATTACGTCTAATTATATAAATACCAGCAAATGTACCCATGCTTCGCTACGGTATTCTACATTGTATAAGGATATCGACGTAAAGACTGTGCATGCAGTAAATGAGATTGTTTTAAAATTGCATGTTTCTCAGCGTTATCCGAGAAATAGCATGGGGAGGTACCCATACGTTGTTTCCAATGTAAAGTGAGGGTTGTGGAGTTGTGATGATAATGGCAGGCTCACCTGCCTACTTCCATTCACAATCGAGTTGGCAAGTTTACATTATAATTGCAGGCCCCATTGCCTACCGCGCGGTCAGAATCGATTTGGGGAGTTTTAGTTACAATGGCTGACCCATTTCCTACTTTCAGACAGATTACAGTTGATTAGTTTTTATTATAATGATAGGCAACTTCCCTACCACCAGTCAAAACTGAGTTCTGCAGTTATCATTATAATGACAGGCCCTTTTTTTCTTCTGCCAGCCAGCTTACTGCTAGTCAAACAGAGTTGGTGAATTTCCATAAAAATAACAGGCCACTCTGCCTAATGCTAGTCACATTTTAGATTGGTACATTTGTTTGTAATGGCGGGCATCCTGGCCTACAGCCGAACACATTCGGGTAGGGGAGTTTTGAACAAAAGTGCATGCTCCCCTTCTTTCTGCAAATCAAATTGTGAGGTGAATTATTCATTACAGTGGTAAGCCCTCCTTACTAATGCCAGTTACACAGGAGTTGGAGAAGGACCCCATTCCTACTGCGAGTCAAAGACAGTGTGGGGAGTGTTGATCGCAATAGCAGACTCACCCTTTCTCGATAGCTACAAATCGACATCAGTGAATATATATAGATCAACATACAAAAGTATATGCATGTTTACAATATTGCAGACCTTCATTTACAGATTAACTGCTGCTAAACTGTACGTCATATTGACAAAGGAATGTACCGTAAGGCGCAGTATTTAGCGATCTAAATAGCTGGTCCTATGATATTTTCTCGCATCTCATCTATTTATGGGTCAGATTGAGTCAGAAACGTTGAATAGGTTGAAATTTGTGTAAGATTATCTTACATTGCATTACTTTTCGGATAATTATTTGACATAGCGTTTCTCTCACACATGGGTACTGGGTGGGCCAATGTTCGTGTAGAGTTTGATCATACTATCTTTCCTGTAAGTGATTGAAAGTATGAATTATATAGGTAAAGAGTCCAAATTTACTTAAAATCGAGAAATAGAGATGAATCTAACATATAAGCGATACAGATACGACAAAGTCATAAGACCAAGGTTGAAGAACACTCCTAATTTAACAAAGATTGTGCCATCCGTTATGTGATAGAACTTCCCGTTATCCCACGAAATACCTCGAAATGAAGGTCTGCACCATAATTAAAATTGCTTCCATATTTCAATATTCTTCGGGGATAAAAAATGAAAAATTAAAGATCTGTGGTGTTTTTCGTTCGTTACAGGCTGAAACGTATAATTTTGCCACATTTCAATTTTCTTGCATGTCTGGCAGATTATGGTGCAATCTGGATTTTGGATGAGGGGGTAAAAATTATGACTTTCAGGAAATTAAACCAGAAAATATGCAGACGATCATTATTACCCCTCAAACGGGTATCTGTACAAAAATTTCACCAAAATAGTCAATGTACAGGCACACGCAGTCGTTACGATTTTATTTGTATAGATAGATAAGGAATCTGCTCCACGTACAACACATTTTGGCTACGTCCGCTAGACTTAGCCTGAAAACCAACCTTTCATTTTATCTCCCTTATTAATCCTCCCGTTGAAAAATGCACATGAGAAAAAGAAATTAGAATTGGATTTCCAAACAGTTTGATCGTTTTCCAGTCAGGTTGGTCTTGTACTTTATATATTGTGGGAGAGAAAAAAATCACAATTTCGGTCCCCTATAAAACCCCAGTCCATTCCGGGAATTTGAAATTGTATAAACCTTAAAACCTACCCTTGGAGGGGTGGGTGCTAAATATAAAGTTTGGTTTAAATATCTCAGTAGTTTTCAAGTTGTAAGAAATACGCTTTATGCGCACCCGCTCTTGCGTGCCGAAAAATGGTCCGTTAATGATATCTCAGTTATTAATTCTGGTATCGAAATGATGCACATGAGAAAAAAAGGTTTAGAAATTAATTTTCATTAAGGCAGGTAGATTTCCATTAAGTTCGGTTGTGTATATTTTGAGGGAGTGCAAAATCACGGTTTCGGTTTCGTAAAAATCCCCATTCAGTTCAGGGATTTAGAAACGATATTTGCGCTAAAACCTACCCAAGGACAGGTGGATTCTAAATATGAAGTTTGGTGGAAATATATTCAGTAGTTTTCAAGTTATAGAAGGACAGACAAACAAACAGACAGACACCAAAGCTAAAAATTATGCAGATGGTCATTATTACACCTGAAACGGATAACTGTATGGAAATTTCATCAAAATAATCAATGTACAGACACACGGTCATTACAATTTTATTTATATAGAAGATGAGGGATAAGCATGAGCACGTTGAAAAGTGCAGACCTGCACTTCGAGATTCATAACTCCTAAACTGCGCATGATATTAACAAACGGTTCACGCCATCAGACGCCTCATTTATCGCTCTACATGTTTGTTTCAAAACCATTTCCTCGTATCTCCCATATTTAGGGGGAAAAATGAGTTCAAACATTTGAATAGGGGGAAATTTGAGTACATTTGTAACGTTTTACATTACTTTTTGCCTACTTATGTATAAGCTAGAATAATGAAATTTGGTCCACATGTGGCCATTGATCGTGCCAATGTGCGCACAGAACTTGATGATCCTATCATTCATATAAGTGTGTCAAACAATGAAATATACTTGTAAAAATCACCAAATTTATGAACAATCCAGAAATACGGCCAAATCTAACATATAAGGGAGAGAGATACGACAAAAAGTCATAGGACCAAAGTTGTAGATCACTCCGAATTGAACTGAGATTGTGCCATCCGTTTTGTGATACGACTTACTGTTTAGCCAACAAATACCTCAAAAGGAATGTCTGCACAGTCATTAAAATTGTCTCCATATTTCGATAACTTTGGGGGTAAAAAGTTAAAAATTTGAACATCTTGGAATTTTTCTGTCGGTTAGGGACTAAAAGCTATAATTTCACCAAATTTCAATTTTCTACCTCGTGTGGCAGGTTGTGCCGCCATCTTAATTTGGGGGACGGGGGATAAAAATTAGGAAATTCCTGAAAATTTTTAAGCCCACGAAACCTATAGGTTGTCGCTTTGGATAAATTATACGACTGCGTTCTTATGCCGAGTCCAAAATTTGAGGCCCCCCCCAGCGTGCCCCCTTCAGGGAATTTTGAGAATTTTTGATTTTTCTAGGGTCATCAGCTTCTCCCATACCAAGTTTCAAATTGCTGAGATTTCTGGAAGTGCCTCATTAATTCACGTCTTTTTTCATTTTTAAATATTTATATATACATCGCTCCAGATCAACTTGCTTTTATACAGGGTGAAGCGTAATTCGCACACTCGGGCGTCGCAGCGCGACTCCTCACATGCCAGCAATAAAAAAATGTCTCTTACAAAATTTCGTCTTGCGAGTATATCCGGCAGAAAAACGACGTTGAAGAGTAGCAATCTGACAACACTGTAACCACATGTAGGGTAACTACCTCTGTCAGCAGAAGTTACTCGTACTGTACAGTTAGTGAAGTGGATAAAGTTTTGGGTTAGCATGCAGGAGGTCGAGTGGTTGATCCTGGGTTGAGGCGTATGTTTTTTATTTCGTAAATGTAGTCCAGGTGGTGTGGTATCTGGCATCTTAATTGTCAACAGCGATTGCAGTGGGTCCTCTAGAAACCATTTGCACTTACATACTACGATCCTAGAAATGGACGAACAATCGTTTTCATTGGTCAGCTTTGAAAGACGCCTTTTCCACGTCGTGGGCGTGAATTTATTCGCATCACTTCATCTACTAGATGTGAAACCTGTTTGTTTCAGCTGTCTATTTCTTATTAGTCTAACCAGGTATTTGTTGTTTCAGCGTTACAAAATGTTGTAAATGTAGGATGCGCGTGACCTCAGAAATGGTGTCTTACTGTATTACAGTAGGTAATGTCAGATGGAAATTAGCAAATAAAAAAATGCGCCTCAACCCAGGATCGAACCATCGACCTCCTGCATGCCAACAAAAAACTCTACCCACTGCACCAACTGTACAGCACGACGAGAAGATGCCCTACAGAAAATATAATTCACATAAATCAGTTAGTTCTCATCAAACTTCATTCATATTTAATATACCTCACGTCCTGTCCCTATACAGAACCTTCATCCTTATTCTCTTTATTATTTGGGAAATTTCATAACTGGTTTCTTATGACTTTGCTTTTCCACTTGTGAGATCCGAGATATTTGATAAGTTTCCTTAATATGGCTTAAGATCGTTGCCATACTGTACCCATACAGGGTCATTATGGGGCAATTTATTACTTAACTCGGTTTCACAAATGAATAAATAGATGAATTGATGGATGAGAACCGCCAGAAGTCACTTACCAGGCTTGAAGTCTCATCCTCCCTACTTTCAAAGAATCACTGGCTGAATTCGGAGAGCAATTTGGGTAATGGAATGTTCGATAAAGAAATAAAATAGGCACTATCTAAAATAATGAAAGTAGGATTCTATAATATGAGAGGAGTATGCTAATATTGTTAAGTGAAAAGAATCTCCGTTCAAGTATCTATTCTAGACATTTTTATTATACTGATGTGAACCATACAACAATGTTCTATTTCAACATATAAACAAAGGAAACAATTGAACTGACACAATTATGTACACTGTATGCCTTCTTTTCTTGAAGTTGTCCTGGCATAATTAGTTCACGTCGTACATTGGCGCTTATTGAATAAGTGATTTCAATCCCTAACTGCCAAATTTCACCTCAACCCAAATATTTTTAATAATGTTATGCACATTTTTTAGAAGATTGCGTTTATTGAAATATAACCAATGTTTTGTACTACACTCGCGGCAGGCAACATTCAATGGAAGAGTGTCTGAAATAATTTAACACCTTAAGTGCCACATATGCAGTGAAAAAAAATTCCATCCAGGCCATTCTTTCTTTTTTTACTATACAGTATAAAATAGCACATCTTATTACAGAAAAGTACCTTTTAGTCACCTTGGGCCAAAATTGTAGTCATAACATTGTGTTGAAATTGTGGTGACACATTGGTCTCACGCGGCCACTGACACTACCTTACAGCTGTATAGGCCGCGTGAGACCAATGTGTCACCACGTATCCTAGCACAGTTTTCACCTTCCTGACACACTGGTATACGTCTGTCTCATTAGCTGATGAACTACTAAAGAATAAAACTCATATCTTTGGAACATTGGAATCTAACCGGAAGTATATTCCAACCGATGTTACTAAAAGCAAGTTAGCAAGAGGAGAGACAAGAGCCCGTGAAAGTATCACTGGTGTGGTTGTTCAGAAATCGCATGATATAAGAGACGTGTTAATTTTGACAACTAAACACACTGGTGAGACGGTCACTATTCAGAGGAGGGATGGTGAAGAGCAAAAACCACGGAGTGTTATAGAGTATAACAAATGCAAACCGTACATTCATTTACCAGATCATAAAAAGAGCTATAGTACTTCCCTGAGACGGGGAGTAAAATGGTACAGAAAATTGGCTATTGAGATATTGATCGACACAAGTATAGTAAATGCCATATATATTTCAAATCAATTTGGGAATAAGAGTATATCTGTTACCCAGTTCAAAGAGGACATTGTTGAACAGTTAACAGGTACCGGTATCAAAGATCTTTACATTTCCCAACAAGTACCAAAAATGGGTATTACCCCACCGACTGGATGATGTAGGCTGGCAGGGAAGGCGAAAATGCAGTAAGTGTCATGAAGAGATCCATAGGGAATCAGGAAGGCAATATGCCATGAAGAAGACTCTGCAGTCTAAGTTCAAATGATCAGCCTATGAAAATTTCTTCTGTTTGGACTGTTTCTTCAAAGTGCACAAATTTGTAGTGTGATTGTGAAACACAGTTTGAATTATATTTCTTCACAAAGTCTCATTTGTTATACTTTAAATTCATATGCAAGAAGTGTACCACTTTGTGGTGTGATTGCGAATGAGACAAAGTTACAAATATTTTTTCTAGAAAGTTCATGTAATTTTTATGCCCTATATTTTCAATTCGTCTATAAACCCTGATATGAGACAATGAACAATGAGTACACTATACAGTACAATCTTTTGTTATTTGTACACATGACACGATCTGAAAACAATAAAAATGTCATCATAATTTATTTATTGTGGTCGATATATAACAGTGACGTCCAGGCTACGTGGTGCCACATCGGACTCGCAAATGAACAGGCCAAGAATAGATTCATGACGTACTGGCCACCTACTTTCATTCAACATACGTTTACATGTCAAGTGTGATGACAGTATGGCACCACGGGGTCGGAGACTTGGAGAGTGCGCGTGAGTCCACAGCGGACTCACGCGGCCCGACTGGCATTAAGCTCTGTGAGTCAACGTTGGTCTCACGTGGCACTCAAGGTGTTAAATCTCCAATGCCAATCATCTCGTACTTCCGCATGGTTTTGTTACAGTTTATATGTTTATATGTTTTATTGTTTAAGTGATTATGTTATCTCATGTTTGTACAGTTTTGACTCACCCTTCATGACCACTTTGAAACTGACATTGTACTTCGCGTCTTCATGTTCTCTCATTTAATCACACTAATGTAACACCTTGTAATATAAATGTCTACATGCTAGCCTATTTCCCACATTTTGGCTGAAGATGACGCCAAACAGCGTCGAAACTAGTTCCAAGTGTAAATATATGTTGTAAATAAACTAAACATTTATTTGTATTGAAAAGGTGGACCCTTTCAAGTTTCCTATCTTCCATTCTCAGTTCAATACGGACAAAAATGAAATTCTTTGATGTAAAAGTACATTAATTTACTCAATTAACACATATTGATATATGAGTTTATTTATAACAATTGGATATTGACTTTGTGAATATGTTGTCACAAATGGATATTAAATAATACCTTCTGTTTCCCTAGCCTTGATTTTGAAAGAGAAGGAAAGAAAAAAAATAATTATAACTCAATATAAGCACATCTGTTATATACACGAGATTTCATCGCCGAGCGTCAAACATGTGATCCATTTGACCACGACAAATGTATATTTTAAATTGAACACTTACGATGAACATACACGTTGAACATATATGTGCGTATCCTGGGTTTAATTAATAAATTATATATTCAAGAAAATCAGTCGAAGATGGGATCAAACCCATCACCATTGAACACTTTGGGAAATAAGAAAACACACAGAAACATACATATAAAAATATCAAATATATTTACACAACACATCTTGAAGATATGGCTTAACCAAGCCATAATATCTGGTTAAATCTTCGCTCCAGCATCATTCGAACCCATAGGCTTCGGCTTCCAGGGTAAAAATTTTTGAACTCCAATCAGAGGCTAATTTAATGCCTAGGCATGAGAAGGGATCTATAATCAGACCAAAAACTAGATGGAAGGCTTTTCCGGCGTTTGCTCTATTAACCAGCGTTTCGTCTCAGGTCTGACACCAGACTCTTCAGAGTGGGATGTGTCAGACCCTACCCACTGACGCTGGGGTGTATGCAGGTGAACCCATCAGAAGCTTATCCATGAAGCACAGTCTGACAACTGCACACGGGAGATAAAACTCCACAATGGAATCAATGCCCGCCTAGCAATTCCAAATGGAAATTCCAAGTTCCCATGGAGGGAATTAGATTCCCCTCCACGAATAGAGCATATCAAAAATCAGACCAAAAACTAGATGGAAGGCTTTTCCGGCGTTTGCTCTATTAACCAGCGTTTCGTCTCAGGTCTGACACCAGACTCTTCAGAGTGGGATGTGTCAGACCCTACCCACTGACGCTGGGGTGTATGCAGGTGAACCCATCAGAAGCTTATAAATGAAGCACAGTCTGACAACTGCACACGGGAGATAAAACTCCACAATGGAATCAATGCCCGCCTAGCAATTCCAAATGGAAATTCCAAGTTCCCATGGAGGGAATTAGATTCCCCTCCACCAATAGAGCATATCAAAAATCAGACCAAAAACTAGATGGAAGGCTTTTCCGGCGTTTGCTCTATTAACCAGCGTTTCGTCTCAGGTCTGACACCAGACTCTTCAGAGTGGGATGTGTCAGACCCTACCCACTGACGCTGGGGTGTATGCAGGTGAACCCATCAGAAGCTTATCCATGAAGCACAGTCTGACAACTGCACATGGGAGATAAAACTCCACAATGGAATCAATGCCCGCCTAGCAATTCCAAATGGAAATTCCAAGTTCCCATGGAGGGAATTAGATTCCCCTCCACCAATAGAGCATATCAAAAATCAGACCAAAAACTAGATGGAAGGCTTTTCTGGCATTTGCTCTGGTGTCAGACCTGAGACGAAACGCTGGTTAATAGAGCAAACGCCGGAAAAGCCTTCCATCTAGTTTTTGGTCTGATTTTTGATATGCTCTATTGGTGGAGTTGAATCTAATTCCCTCCATGGGAACTTGGAATTTCCATTTGGAATTGCTAGGCGGGCATTGATTCCATTGTGGAGTTTTATCTCCCGTGTGCAGTTGTCAGACTGTGCTTCATGGATAAGCTTCTGATGGGTTCACCTGCATACACCCCAGCGTCAGTGGGTAGGGTCTGACACATCCCACTCTGAAGAGTCTGGTGTCAGACCTGAGACGAAACGCTGGTTAATAGAGCAAACGCCGGAAAAGCCTTCCATCTAGTTTTTGGTCTGATTTTTTATATGCTCTATTGGTGGAGGGGAATCTAATTCCCTCCATGGGAACTTGGAATTTCCATTTGGAATTGCTAGGCGGGCATTGATTCCATTGTGGAGTTTTATCTCCCGTGTGCAGTTGTCAGACTGTGCTTCATGGATAAGCTTCTGATGGGTTCACCTGCATACACCCCAGCGTCAGTGGGTAGGGTCTGACACATCCCACTCTGAAGAGTCTGGTGTCAGACCTGAGACGAAACGCTGGTTAATAGAGCAAACGCCGGAAAAGCCTTCCATCTAGTTTTTGTTCTGATTTTTGATATGCTCTATTGGTGGAGGGGAATCTAATTCCCTCCATGGGAACTTGGAATTTCCATAAGGGATCTATCCTTCGCAAAATCAAGAAATTATCCGTGTTACTCGCAACATATAATTAGAATAGGATTGAGATTACTTTGGTGAATGAAAGAAAGTTTGGCCCGTCAACATCGCCCTACTGGAACTGCAAGGGTTTACTCGGCCTACAGCCGGCCAGTCATATACCTGTCACTTACGATAAGAGCTGCGTAACTAATCCTGGGTCATAGACACCACAAATTGTCCTCTCATTTTCCTTACATATCATCTCGGCTTATTGTCAAGTATGCACTCACTTGAAAGCCTCTGTTTATTATTACTCATTATTTGGCTATATATTCAGCCCAATTCAATATCTCACAGCAGCTATAATTATTTATTATTCCTTACCATTCCAACAAAATAACATGTTACTGCTTCGCCTCTCATATCATGTCATCGTATCCCAATCCGTTCATTTAATTCATGGAGAAGACTCCATTCTTTCAGGCTATTTAATTCTTCTTACATTTCATATATAATTATAAATTAATTATACCTCTGTTTGGATCAACTCCAATAATTATCTGATATTATCCAGGATTACGAATACCTGAATCACAAACGTATAGTTTATATACAAACTTCTCTGAAGATCTTTACCAGATAAAAAATAAAAAATAAAAACATTACGAAGAAATATAAGTCCGTCTAAATTGCGTCCTTCCCAAAGATGATTTATATAAGCTAAGAACTTTGGACTCTATATAATAATTCATATGAATGAATTTGTTAAATATCAATGATTATCATGAAAATCACTTGATAATCCTAACTAATAATAATAAATCTTTCCCAGTCATACGCTCATAATGTTTCCTACACCTTTAATATTTAATTATGACATAATATTTACAAAGTAAATTATTACTGGCATGCATATCTCGTGTTTAGTGTATGAAGTATGTACTTAACACTTGGTGAGCAAGGTCTGCCATCATCTGGAGTACATCTTAGATCTTTACACAACCATGATGAATATTCTCGTTCCTGGTAGTCCTTGGTTCCTCTTCATACGACGATCCATGACTCGAACTGTTGTCTTCTCAGTTGGATTTCTGGACGTTCCCTGTAAAGTTGATCGCAGGCACACAGGCGCGACCTTCGTAGACGGCGAATCTTGGGTTTGACGACCACTCACGAACACACAGAAAAATGAAGGATGAGTTATTAAATACTGTTTAAACACTTTCAAAGGGGATCTACTTGTAACAAAATTCACTCTTAAGTTGAAATGGATTAACGTAAGTAGTGATAAGCTTGTAAAAATCACTGTCACACAGACTATCACAGCGAATGCCCCTGGAGGATGCGAACATTAATTTTTGTCAAGAATAGTTATTTTTTTGCTAGACGTCACACGTTCTTAAATGCTCAGGACCAGTGATAATTAATACTTATATGTATTAATTAACTATCTCACTACACCAAATAACCTGAAGCGTTTGCCCTTCGTCGGTGATTACACCATAAGTCATAACTGACTGTCTTGAACAACGTTAAAATGGGAAAATAAGGCTTTACTCGGCGATTATGTACATTAACTTGTACCACACGGCTCTTCCGTAAATATTTACATCACGTTGATGTGTTTCCTCACTGGCACAACACTTCAAACACTGATCCGGGTCCACTTCTAATGACTGTACAAACGTCAGTGAGGTAGCGTATGACCACTGCAGCTACACGAATGAGAGTGAGATACAGTATCTGAGTCCGGGTTATACTTATAGTCTCCGGAAAAAATGGTTGGGGGGGAGGTGAATGATGTCCATGCTGAAATTGACGGTTCGGTAATCGGAGTCTTTGAATGACGTGATAACAATCGAATTAAAGCTTATGACCTGTACTTTCTACTGAACATATGTGAAACCAAAGCGATCAGTAGATCATTCATAATTTCCAAAGCGTCCTTTTGGAAAATCATGCGTCATGTTTCATCATGCAATATCCCCCCACTATTTTCCACATGTTGTCAGATTTCAGTAGTCGCCTTTGATCTGCGTACTACTGTATGATAGGCGTCATTACTGATCCATTAGTAAAGTATTGTATTTATATGCATTGACATTCAGCATAAAATACATTGTTTCGAATGAGACCTGATTTATAAATTTAGAAAAATTATTTCATATAGAAATATTCTTCTTCTTCCTCTTTTTCGTAAATTACGGTGAAGTGGTACTAATGAATGCGGTGTTGAATTTATAGTGGGCATTCATTTTTCAAAGGTTAACACACGTTAATTTGGTCCAGTCTCCAGAAACCTCCATCTCCGTGCACGGCGTCATCATCTCTTCTCGCTCGCTCGGAGAGAGAGCGCGATTCCAAGGTTAGCAATACTGCGCTGTTCTCTTCTCGTCACAGCGGAGGGAACTGCTCCCTCCGGACTGGCATGTCGCGGATCATACCCCGGTTCGGCATACAGAATGCTAACTACTGCATTATATGTCACAGGATGTTGCGGAAAACGGCATATATCATTAGCCAGACCTCCTAACATGTTCATGGCATGGTAATGAACGGTCACAATACCTTCAGAAATGTTCTTAGAAAGAAAATATTCATCTATTTCTCCTATATTAAAACTCATCTACAATGTTAGCAAATATAAACAAGATAAATATACCATTCATTAACCATCTACTAGTATAGTAAACAGATGGATGTGCCAAACATTATTCTACCATCAATCATAGTCTAACGTCATTTCATATTCTGCCGTGCTGTTCATTTGAATTAGCTCAATATCTCAATCTACAGTTCGCTTGGGAAAGAATGATCCCAAATACACTGACTGACAGAGCAAATGCAACACCAAGAAGGAGTGGTTCGAAAGGGATGAAAGTTGGGGAAAAAACAGAGACGGCACGGACGAATAATTGATGTTTATTTCAAACTGATATGCAGGTTACACAATGCGCACGGCATCGACTCAGTAGGATGTAGGACCACCGCGAGCGGCGATGCACGCAGAAACACGTCGAGGTACAGAGTCAATAAGAGTGCGGATGGTGTCCTGAGGGATGGTTCTCCATTCTCTGTCAACCATTTGGCACAGTTGGTCGTCCGTACGAGGCTGGTGCAGAGTTTGCAAACGGCGTCCAATGAGATCCCACACGTGATCGATTGGTGAGAGATCCGGAGAGTACGCTGGCCACGGAAGCATCTGTACACCTCGTAGAGCCTGTTGGGAGATGCGAGCAGTGTGTGGGCGGGCATTATCCTGCTGAAACAGAGCATTGGGCAGCCCCTGAAGGTACGGGAGTGCCACCAGTCGCAGCACATGCTGCACGTAGCGGTGGGCATTTAACATGCCTTGAATACGCACTAGAGGTGACGTGGAATCATACGCAATAGCGCCCCAAACCATGATGCCGCGTTGTCTAGCGGTAGGGCGCTCCACAGTTACTGCCGGATTTGACCTTTCTCCACGCCGACGCCACACTCGTCTGCGGTGACTCTTCGGAGAACACGACGTTCCGCCATTCCCTCATCCAAGTCGCTCTAGCCCGGCACCATGCCAGGCGTGCACGTCGATGCTGTGGAGTCAATGGTAGCCTTCTGAGCGGACGCTGGGAGTGCAGGCCTCCTTCAACCAATCGACGGGAAATTGTTCTGGTCAATATTGGAACAGCCAGGGTGTCTTGCACATGCTGAAGAATGGCGGTTGACGTGGCGTGCGGGGCTGCCACCGCTTGGCAGCGGATGCGCCGATCCTCGCGTGCTGGCGTCACTCGGGCTGCGCCTGGACCCCTCGCACGTGCCACATGTCCCTGCGCCAACCATCTTCGCCACAGGCGCTGCACCGTGGACACATCCCCATGGGTATCGGCTGCGATTTGACGAAGCGACCAACCTGCCCTTCTCAGCCCGATCACCATACCCCTTGTAAAGTCGTCTGTCTGCTGGAAATGCCTCCGTTGACGGCGGCCTGGCATTCTTAGCTATAAACGTGTCCTGTGGCACACGACAACACGTTCTACAATGACTGTCGGCTGAGAAATCACGGTACGAAGAGGGCCATTCGCCAACGCCGTGTCCCATTTATCGTTCGTTACGTGCGCAGCACAGCGGCGCATTTCACATCATGAGCATACCTCAGTGACGTCAGTCTACCCTGCAATTGGCATAAAGTTCTGACCACTCCTTCTTGGTGTTGCATTTGCTCTGTCAGTCAGTGTATGTTTATTATTCTTGTCTTCACCGTTATGCATGCAGAAGCTAACAACTACTCATAGTATGTCACTATTATATAAAGCCATACGGCTGACTGACTCACTGACATAAATGATTGACCTCTTCGAGATAAGGTAGAAACGTGAAATTTGGCAAAGTTATATAGCTATTAGCATGTTAGCTACGGAGAAGTTCCAAAAAGTACAAATTTTTAATTTTACCCCCCCCCCCCCAAAAACAAAATCACGGACCCTATTCTGCAGTGCGATAGAAAATTAAAATTTGGCACAGTTATTGCTCTTAGCCTGTGAGCGATGTAGAAATTCAAAGATTTCGGAATATTTCACATTTTATCCCCGAAAAATGTCGAAATTCTGAGGAAAATTTAACGACCGTGCAGACCTACCTTTCAAGATATTTTGTGGCTAAACGGTAATTCATATCAGAAAAGGGATAGCACTTGCGCATCTTAAAATGAGGAGATCTACAACTTTGGTCTTATGACTTTCTGTCGTATCCCTACTCCTTCTACCTTAGATTGAGCTTCATTTTCTGATTTTCGGTCAATTTTGTTTCTTTTCTATATATTACTTCACTGCTTGAAACACTTATAAGATGGGTAGACTCTTGAGATTCAATAGGCCCCTTGCCACATCCATTGGCGATACGTAAACCCACTTTCATTATTCTGGCTGCCCTGAATGTTCGGGAAAACGGAAGGAATGTATGGAAACGCTACCCAAATTTCAGCCTAAACTAATCATCTAAAGCAGTCTAGTGTGTAGCCGATGGTGATACGACAAAACGGCAAGGAAGCAAATTGCACATCGTTTCGTGGTTGATACACACGCGAAGTTTCTAAGACTGTAGCCGTCTGCTAAATTGGCAAAATAATTTTTCAGCTTGTGAGAACCGTACGAAATTTGACATAGATCTAAACTTTCACCTCTATCCATGGTATAAAAAGCCAAGATACAAGAAAATGTCTTAGGACCAAAAATGTGCACCACTAAAAGTGTTGTCTGATGCTGCAATCCGTTTGTCGATACGAGGCACGGTTCCGCCACAGTAAATTTCCAAATCAATGTCTGCACTTATAATCGTGCATGACATAAGTGTAGAATATATTGGAAGTGGAAAGTGTTTATTGAAGATTTTATTTGTAAACCTTGTTAAGTAGTACTCACTGTATGATCTGAAGTGTGGTGATAAAATATTTTATTTGTATTCCATGTAACTACCTAACCTGTACAGTGTGAATATTTTGGTAATATATTGTATGTGTAACTAGTAGGTTTCATTTCTATATTTACTGGAACTGTCACAGAATTTTTGCACAGGGTGTGTTGCTTTTTGTTAGTTATGTATTCTAGAAAGTATTTTCTGACTATTTTGGAAATGGAAGATTCGCGATCGTATGTATTAGAGAAAGTTATTTAAACGTCGCGACTGAACTAAGTGTTATGATTGGTCAATCCGGGCAAGCTCCTGTGTTCTGTTGAGCTGCTCCAAGGCCAGGGTTCCCTTTATAAGGTGCTAGGCACCTTTTCGAAGGGGGTCTGTAGTCTGAGGTCTTATGCCTCTGTGCCGTCTTGGTCTTGACCTGCCGAGCCTCCCGAAGTTCTTGACGTCGTGAATGTCTCCGCGGTACCAGCATGGCCTGCCTTGGGGTAAGCGCTGTTTCTTTCTGTCTGGTTTTAAGTTCCATTTAGTTTTTGTTTGGTGTATCACAGGAGTTTGCCCTAATCGCCACTCTTTGATCAGATGTGAAAAGCAAGATTTGATTTCACTCTAAAGTATTTTGTGCTTCCTCTTACCTTCAGTATTGTATTTGTCGAATTTGATTTGTACTCAGATGCACTTGGTTAACTCTTTGAACTTAAGGCAAAGCTCTTGTCTAAGAACACCTATACTGTAGTTTGTCAAAGAACATACATAATGTGTAGTGGGTATCTAAATTTGGTGTATGGCTGAATTTGTTTGGAATTTGTTTGTAAAGTCCATTTATAAATAATATTTTTGAAAATCAAGGATCACGGTTGATTTTTCCTGCAACCTAAGCCATCTCCATGCCCTTGGTAGGTTCCCAGCTCCTTTCCACTGTCCTGGTTTATTATTGTCAAGTAGCCCCTACCAGTATTTACCAGTGTTGTTATCAGCGGAGTTCCGCGTAGTTCATCAGATGTTTTATTGTGTGTGTAGTGTCTTAGGTACTGTGTAATTGGACTTACTTTCCTCCCTTTACTGTGTTTGGTGTAGCCGCTGAAGCACCGGTAACAGTGCACATCACCAATCCATATCTCTATTATGTAAATCCGCACGGCTTACTGACTCACTGACATAAATGGTTGACCACTGCAAGATGAGGTAGAAACGTGAAATATGGCAAAGTTATTCTTGGCACAGGCCAGAGCAAAGTGTAGCTTCCGCCGAAGTCCCAGTCTCATCCATGGCTGTGACAATATGGAAGCTGTTGGGGTATGGGTGGTGCTGAGTAATGACATTTGGACCACAACTAGTGTCCGAGTGTTACGAAAGGTGTTGCTCATAGGATCAATCGTGCTGCAGTGGCACCTTCTGGTCCAGTGAGGAAAGCAATGGCAAACTACCTCACTCCTCATCTTGCCTAGTACGCCTCATTTGGGTTCTGCCATTGGTTTTTGCAGTTTTCCTATAACTGCATAGCCTTTGGTGGTGCTATTTGAAGATCCAACGAGCCTCTGGGCTGATGACCTAACAGACAGACACAGACATAGCTATTAGCATAAAAGCTCCGTAGAAGTTCAAAAAAGTACAAATAGTTAATTTTAACCCTCCGTCCCCAAAACAAAATGGTGGACGCTATGCTGCAGTGCATAAGAAAATTAAACTTTGGCACAGTTATAGCGACAAATAAATTCAAAGATTTCAAAATATTTCACATTTTACCCCCAAAAAATATCGAAATTCTGAGGAAAAATTAACAACCGTGCAGACCTAGCTTTTGAGATATTTTGTGGCTAAACGGTGATTCGTATTAAAAAAAAAAAAACGGATAGCACTTTCGCATCTTAAAATGAGATCTACAACTTTGGTCCTATCACTTTTTATCGTATCTCTACTCCTACCTTAGATTGAGCTTCATTTTCTGATTTTCGGTCAATTTTGTTTCTTTTCTATATATTAGTTCACTGCTTGAAACACTTATAAGATGGGTAGACTCTTGAGATTCAATAGGCCCCTTGCCACGTCCATTGGCGATACGTAAACCCACTTTCATTATTCTGGCTGCCCTGAATGTTCGGGAAAATGGAAGGAATGTGTGGAAACACTACTCAAATTTCAGCCTAAACTAATCATCAAAAGCAGTTTAGGGTGTAGCTGATGGTGATACGACAAAACGGCAAGAAACCAAATTGCACATCATTTCGTGGTCGATACACCTGCCAAGTTTCTAAGACTGTAAATGTCTGCTAAATTGGCAAATTAATTTTTCATGTTGTGAGAACCGTACGAAATTTGACATGGATCTAAACTTTCACCTCTATCTATGGTATAAATACCAGAGATACGAGAAAATGTCTTAGGACCAAAAATGTGCACCACTAAAAGGGTCGTCTGGCGTTGCAATCAGTTTGTCGATGCGAGGCATTATTCCGCCACAGTAAATTTCCAAATCAATGTCTGGACTTATAATTGTGCACATCACCAATACATTTCCCTTTTATTTAAAGCCTGAAGGCTGACTCACTCATTCACTCACTGACATTAATGTTTGCCCACTTCCAAATGAACTAGGAACTTGAAATTCGACAGTCTGATAGCTATTAGGCTGTAACCCAAGGAAAAATTCCAAAAAGTTCAAATTTTTCATATTTAGCCCCCAACCCCTTGCCCGATCAAAATATCGGACACAAATCTCGTGTTAAACCCTTCCAGATGTACTAGGAACTTGAAATTTGGCAATCGGATAGCTATTAGGCTGTAATCCGAGGAAAAATCCCAAAACATTAAACTTTTTCATTTGTAGCTCCCCCCCACCCCACCCCCCCACCCAATCAAAATATCAGACTCAAATATTGGGTTAGACCTTTCCAAATGAGCTAACAACTTGAAATTTGGCAATATGATAGCTATTAGGCTGTAACCCAAGGAAAAAATCCAAAATGTTCAAATTTTTAATTTTTGCCCCTCTCCCCCAAACAAAATGGCAGACGCCATGATGCAGTGCCCTACAAAATCAAAATTTGGTGAAGTTATAGCTCTTAGCGTCTAATCAGCATAGAAATTGCAAAAAGTGCAAATATTTAATATTTTACCCACTGAGAAGTCAACATATTAAGCCAAATTTAATGACGGTGCAGACTTTCATTTCGAGCTATCTTGTGGCTGAACGGTAATTGCTATCAATAAACCAATTGCACCTTCGGTCCTAAAATGAAGAGATCTACAACTTTGGTCCTGTGACTTTTTGTCGAATCTCGACCCCCTTGTGTACCTTAGATTGAGATTCATTTTCCCGGTTTTGGTCAATTATGTTGAATTTCCATAATTTATTTTACTGATTTACACACTCATAAGATAGATGCACAAAATTCAGCACGATTATTGGCCGTATGTATACGGACTTTCATTATTCTAGCTGCCTTGAACGTGTGGAAACACTAATTAAATTTCAGCCTAATTTAGGTTTCTTAAACAATTTATGGTTAATCCCATGGAGATATGGTATAGGTCATTTCATCGTCGACCTGCCTGCCAAGTTTCAAGACTGTAGGTGTCTGCTATGTTGGCAAAATAATTTTTCGACTTGTGAGAAGCTGACGAAATTTGACGTGGATCGCAAAGTTCACTTCTTTCTATGGTATAAATAGGCGAGATATGAGAAAATGCCTAGTACAGTAATGTAGGCAACTAAAAGGATCATCTGAAGGCGTGATCCGTACCTCGATACGACATACTGTTTGGCCGCAATAAATTCCCAAATGAAAGTCTGCACTATTTAGCGTGCACATTGCCTGGCTCTGTCTTATTTGTATACATAAAACCCTTTGGCTCACTGACTGCCATTAATGTTTTCCCACTTTGGCATCAGCTAGAAACTTGAAATTTGGCAATGTGATAGCTATTAGCCTATCACCTACAGAAAAATTCCAAAAAATTCAAATATTTATTTTTCCCCTCCCCCCAAACAATATGGAGGACGCCATGATGCAGTGCCCTACAAAATTAAAATTTTGCAAAGTTATAGCTACTAGCCTGTAACCAATGTAGAAGTTGCAACATGTGCAAATATTTAATATTTTACCTACCAATAAGTCGAAATCTTAAGCCAAATTTAATGATGGTGCAGACTTCCATTTCGAGCTGTCTTGTGGCTGAACGGTAATTTCTATCAATGAATGGATTACACTTTCTGTCCTAAAATGAAGAGATCTACAACTTTGGCCCTATGATT
This sequence comes from Anabrus simplex, assembly GCF_040414725.1. Classification (NCBI taxonomy): domain Eukaryota; kingdom Metazoa; phylum Arthropoda; class Insecta; order Orthoptera; family Tettigoniidae; genus Anabrus; species Anabrus simplex. Next base: position 454,279,232 of record NC_090269.1, read on the forward strand.
TTTTGTTGTATCTCGACTCCTTCTACCTTAGATTGAGCTTCATTTTCCTGGTTTTGGTCAATTTTGTTATATTTCCATAACTTATTGGCATTACAAGATATTAGTATCATTCTGTATTGACGGTTTTCACTTTACAAAGGTGAAAAAATGAGTGTATCCTAATTCAATAGTCATATATTCCATCATTAGACGGAGTAAACAAATTCAAACATGTTTCGGCTCATTTGATACATGGAAATGAACAATAGGTGCACATGGTGAGTTTGGGGACCTCTACAAAATATGGGTTTTGTAACAATAACAAAAACAAGTTGAAATCGCTGTTGAATTTCAATGTATCATTTGTTTTCATTTCTTTTCTTCTTAGTTTCAATTATTAATTTCGCTTTAACACCTGTTTCACTGAGTTTTGTCGCAGTGAGTTGTTTTTTTGCCCCACATAATGATGTAAATATTGTATATTTGTGCTAATTTTTTTCCGAGGGTCTCTCTTGTTTTTTCATTTGTTACTTCATATGTTTTTTGGCATTTTTTTAACTTGTGTTACGTAAATTATTTCAACCCCTCTCATTTTTCACTGAAGATGGCTCAAATGAGCTGAAACATGTTTGAATTTGTTTACTCTGTCTAATGATGGAATATATGATGTATTGCATTAGGAGGATACACTCATTTTTTCACCTCTGTAAAGTACCGTTTGGCAGCAATCAATTTCCGAATGAAATTTGGCACTATTTAGCGTGCACATTCCTTGGCCGTATCGGCAATGTGGTAACTGTTAGGCTGTAACCCAGTGAAAAATTCCAATAAGTTTACATTTTTAATTTGTACCTCTCCCCGCCAAGCGAAATGGCAGACGCAATTTCTGGGTGCACCCGAAAATTGAAATCTGGAAAAATTATAGTTGTTAGCCTGTAACTTTTAAATTTTTACCTCTGAAAAATATCAAAATATTCAGGTAAATTTCATGCCATTGCAGACTTTTGTTTCAAAGTACTTTCTGACTAAAGAGTAATTTCAATCAAAACTGGATAGCACTTTCAGTCCCTGGAATGAAGAGATCTATAAATTTGGTCCTATGAAAGTTTCAAGACTGTAGCTGACTATTAAGTGAATAAAATAATTTTTCAACTTGTGAAATTTGTCCCAGATCAAGAAGTTTACTCCTATCCATACAATAAATCACCAATATACGAGAAAATATATTAACACCAAACATGCTGGGTAGCAAACGGTCCGTCCTTTGGCACAGTCAGTTTGTTGATGCCACATACCGTTTCACCACAGTCTCTTTGGAAATGTCCATTTGTAATGTAGAGTACCCAGGGGTTCGGGGGGCAGAGCCCTCAACTAGCAAAAGTGAGTTCTGATATAAAATCAGCTGGTCTCTTGCTAATACACTCTTCTCAACATGAACCTAACCCTATAATATCCATTCAATACGATCCTCTATCGATATGTATCATACAACTTCGTAACATCTTCTTCTTACATACAACCTCCAAAATAAAATCATTTAAATCTCAACATCTCTACTAATACACAATTCAAATCTATATCTTCTTAGCCATCATTCGTCTCATTTCATTATTCCTCCTTATAACATCTCATTTATTATGATAATATTCTCCCTTGACGATATTACTTGTGCAATACTCGTATAATTCAAGTAGGATCCATCTCTTCCTTTTAATTCATGTAGGTGCGGTCATGTTAGTCAATATTGTAACGTGTTGGCAGGGTAAATAAATGAATAAATGCGTACAGCACCTGGTAGCATCCTATTTCTAAGATTTATTAACTAAGCACAACTACAGATTTACACACACACAGACGATAGCCGAGCCACAAGTTACACACATACACGGTCACACACTTACAGACAGTTCGCGCTCTCTCTCTTGGTTTCTCTTATGTTCCATCTACAATGACACACACACATACACAGAGTCATTTATTTACAGTACACTCTCCCAGTCACACTCGTTAGCGCTGTCACGGTCCACAGCCTACACGTCAGCCTCGCAGGTCGGGATAGTATCCGCTGTTCACTCAACCCGTTGAACTCCGCAGTCTTCACACGT